>NC_133529.1:54535270-55191770 GCF_048544455.1 Silene latifolia | reverse complement strand
ACTTTTAATCATTTGTTTACATCTTTCCTTTTATTGTTTGCTTTACCTTATTGCTTTTATTAGTCTAGACACAACTACAAACCCAACCAAATCGTGACACTAGCATAAATTGAGATAGATAGACTTAGAACCCAAAGCACACCGTCCCATGGATCGACCTCGACTTACCGCTAACTAGTTGTTTGTTAAGTATTATAAATGTGTTTGATTGGACGAGTGACGACATCAACCGGATCAAATTGGCGCCGTTGCCGGGGACGGTGCTATGTGATTAAGTTCTTACTTGTTTGTCTATTTTAATTGTGCTTTCAACTTGAGGAACTTGTTCCTCAAGGATCGTTTTTACCGTTTTCTTGTAGTTTCCATGTTTGTAGTTGTATCTCTATCTTGACCAATGATGATGACCCAAGACTTGACATATGGAGTATGTGGTGAATCTTTGGAGTATGACTATGGGTATGGGGAGTTTGAGGAGCAAGTCAACACAAACCTACCTTATTATTTGTACAACGAAAATCCTAACCACTACCCCAATTTTTCCCACCAAAATCACCACACCCAATATCAACAACAACCACCCACCCAATACCCATTTCACAATGAACTTCAATTGCCACAATACAACCACTTTCACACCTACCCACAACAAGAAGATGAACCCATTGAAAATGTGATTCTCCAAATGATGGGAGATCAACAAAACTTCTTCAAACAAATGCTAGAGGAGAGCCAAAAGAGGGACAATGTTCTTCAAGGCATTGTTGCCCAAGGTGAGGAGTTGGAGATTCAAATTGCCCAAATGAGAGAATCCCAAGAAACCACCCCCCACCACTCCTTGGACATTGACCATGAATGTGAGTTTGAAGGAGTTACCTTTGATGAGAAGTGGGAAGAGCCAACCTCTTTGGGCTCTTGTGAGTATGAAAGTGTGGTATTTGATGATGAAGACATGAGGTTGAGTAAGCCAAATACTCTTAGCCTTTGTGAGTATGAGGGTGTGTCATTTGAAGTAGATGTTGAGGTGTTGAAGAATGAGTTGGTGAAGAAGAGTGAAGCCCCTATTTATGATTCATATGGAGAAAGCGATGATGATGCATCTATGGAAGAAGATGATGAGGGAAATATGGACTCAAATGATGAAGGGAGTTATGGGATTAGCTTTCTTGAGGAACCCATCCTTGAGAAGTTTGAAGATTGCTTCGATGAAGAGGAGGAATGCCTTCATGAGAACCTTTTTGCACCCACTATGGAGCCCATGATAGTTGGAGATGACATTATGGACCTTCTCACGAAAGTCAAATCGTCATACAAGAATTACTTAGTGGGGAAGCTCAAAGAAAAGGTTAAGAAGGAGTCTATATGTGGAAATTTGGCATCCACTATCCCAAATCCTAAGACATCCCATCATCAATGCCATGAAAGTTCGCCTTCTATCCTTGGAGAATTGACTAGTCCAAGCATTCGCATCTTCAACTTTGGAAGAAATAGGAGCAACCGGAAAAGCCCCCATGACAAGAATCTCAAGTTTGCTAGTTTTAAGAGCCGGGAAGGCCACCATCACAAAGCAAAAGAGAAGGGGAAGGAGTTCAAAGGGAGGTCCCTCATGGATTGGCCCTACTCTATTTTGCAATGGTTCAAGACTTATTCCTGCTTACTTGAGGACCATTCATAAGCTTTTGACCAACTTTTGAGAGCATTGAGCTCCATGGATAGTGGAATTCGAACTAGTTTGGTGGAGTCCTCCCTCAAACCACCATTTGTAAGATACCCTTTCCTTTCACTTTGCATTACATTTCCACTTGCATTTAGTTATATACATATACATTTAGCTTGCATTTGTATTATATTTCATATTGCATTTACATTAGTTAGTTCATAGTATAGTTGCATTGTAATATAATTCATATAGATAATTTGCATGTAGACTAGAATTCATGCATTGTCACTAATGGCCAAACCTATTCATTTCTACACTAGAAATAGTGTTTAAATCGGTTTGGGGAGGTTTGATCATAGGTGACCATAATTTACTAGAAATCATGCATCATATAGTATAGTTTAGATTGCATTCATTTGTTATATATGTCATATAGAATTGCATTTAGTTAGAGCATGCATTCATTCATACCATATCATTGCATTTGTACTTTATTTCAAAAAAATCAAAAATCCAAAAACATGTATTTCTTTTTCATTCCTACTCCTACATGTACATTGAGGACAATGTCCAAAATAAAGTGGGGGATGGGAATTTATATTCCAAAAATGCATAAAAATTGAAAAATTTCGAAAAATCACAAAAACATGTCTTTTTATTTCATAAAATCAAAAACCATAAAAATTTGAAAAATTGAAAGGCCAAAAACATGTTTATTTCCTTTGTAGTGTAGTCTTATATATATATTGTTGTATATATTGTGTTTGTTCTATCCTTGTTCACATTGATTGACTACGCCACATCCGAGACATGAGGATATTGAAGACCGCATGGTATGATCTTCCCAATCTCCTTTTTCCTCTTTATGTTAATGACTATGTGGCTTTATTTTGATTGATGCGGTATAACAATGTGAACTTAGGACTTGCATTTAGTTTATATGTCATATTAGTTGATAGAATCACTTGCATTAGGATGTATATATTAGTTGCATCATGGCATGTAGTTGCATGTTAGAAAAGTTTTGAAAAAGTGCCTAATTGGGAACTTTGACAAGAGAAACTAAGCCATTACAAATACTTTTTTAACTTAAGACTTTGCCTACTAGAATGGTTGTAAAACACCCTAGATTGTGTCATACTAGTGTCTTTTGACCCATGACCCAAAGCCTAGTCAAGGGTTTGCATGTGAGTCACCTATCCAACCCCTTGATGCGATATGGACTTGGTTAACTTGTCTAGGTGACCTTGATTGACCTTGTGGTAAGGCAACCAAAAAATACTTTCTATCAATAAGCTTGAAGTGCTCATTTCAAAGATTTTTGTCATGTGGAAGTAATTTAATGCTAAGAAAACCTCAAATGTTATGAAATGTTGAAATGTTGAGAAATTTAAGTTGTTTTGATGGAGGCGTACCACTTCGATGTGCTTTGGAGCGGGATCCATTGAATTGGGCCCCCACATGGTTGTGAATTCGACCACCCAGAGACAGAGTGACTATCACCCCGAAAAGCTATTGTCTAGAGGTTAACCGGTTGCCTAATAAGCGATTGGCGAAAGCAAAGGACACTAGCCCGGAAGGGACAAACCCCATCTTAAATTTTTGAAATGTGAAAGTTGAATGAGATCAAATTTTTGAATAATAGTCATATCCACCCTTTGTTTATAACGATTTGAGCATTTCATTCCAAAAAAGCCTTTTTGTCAAGCCACTTTGTCGATCTGGGGACGATCCATGACCTTTACTTTTGTAGAGAATTCGAGACTTGTCATGTCATATGCCACTAGCATCATAGGGATCATCATTCCACCACCATCAGATCGCTCTTGACGAAAGCATTTGGAAATTGAGGACGAAAGTAGTCTAGTTTAACACCATTTGGAGGTGATTTAGTGCCATCCTCTTAGCCTTAGTAGTTTGTTGAACTAGTATTTGTGAAGGATTACATGCTCTTAAATTTGTTCCTCTTTAGTGCCTCCGCCACTTGATGAGGAAGTGGCTATTTCTTTTGTAGATGCATCCATTATGTGATTTTGTGTGCTTAATGTTTGGATGTGTCGCCATTTTGGCAAGACCCACCTTGCCTTGCAAGAAGGCATCCTACCTCATGGTTGTCTTATTGTGAGTTGAAGGGGCGGAGTGAGACCCGCTAATTGTCTCATATCGGCTATGTTATTAGGATAGTTTAAATAAAGGTTTAGTTTTAGTCACCTCTTTACTCGGGACGAGTAAAGGTTCGGTTTGGGGATATTTGATGTGAACATTATTTGCGCACATTTAGTCCCCTAATTGAGCCTATTTTGCATACTATTATAACATTCTATGGCCATTTTATCCGTCAAAACCTTCCTATTTGCTTTTCTACCGCATTTCATATGTTTTGTAGAAAAGGAGATAATAAGGCGGAAATTCCCGTCTTTCGTGCATATTTGGAAGCTTATTGATGATACTAGATGGACTAGTATGAAGAGGAAGCAAGGACCAAAGACCAATCCCACAAGTATAAAATGGAAGTGAACAAAAAGGGAAGAAAAGAAGAAGAATCACTGCTGAAGAACAATCCGAGCGGACTGTCACCGATCCGTCCGTCCCGCAGCAGCACAATCCGAGCGGCTTTGCCTTAATCCGCTCGGATTCCACCTCCACAATCCGACCGGATTCCCCTGAATCCGCTCGGATTCCAACGCCAGAATCCGCCCGTCCCGACCCTATTCCGCCCGGATTCCAGCACAGCACGGATTGTCTTCTCCAAGCTACGAAGAAAGAAGCCCTTCCTTCAAGAAATACCGGCTCCTCCCTGCTTTAAACTAAAAAGTGTAATTACTAAATTAGCCTTAGTTAACCCTAAATGCATCCACCTAATTTCTACTATAAATACCCCATTTGTAAATAATCAAAGGGGGTCTCTCTTAGCTAGAAAAAATCCTTCCTTAGATTAGATTAGGAGTAGACTAGAATAGATTACTCTTTAATCTTTCCACAAATTACACATTAATCTTTCCATAATTATTGTTCAAGTTTATCATTCAAGTTTATTATTGGGTAATTGAAGATTATTGGGTTATTATTGGGAGATTGACAACCTTCCATCAATCATCAAGTTCTTCTATTATTCTATGCATTATTATTTTGGAATCTCCATAGGTATAACTCTCTTAATCCTTGTTTTAATTATTGTTAATCTTTCTTACTTGTTCATCATGTTTTACCTTGTTAATATGATTGACAACCTTGTTAACATGCTAAACTTGATAATGAGTGAGTAGTTTCTTAGCTAGGATTAGTGGGTAATTAGGGAAAACCAACATGAGATAGATTCATGCTTAATCTAATATGTTCACATGATTAAATTGCTTGCTTGTTGTGATGTCAACTTTATGCACACGTTATGTTTGATGAAATGCTAAGCCTATGAATCCTTGCATTTACAACCATATCTTATCTACTCAACCTGACTTGTAAGATATAACCCAACTCGAGTCTTGTTAGACCATGCATAGAAGTTGAATAGGAGGAAAGTAAGTCGACTTGTAGGTGTTGTACAATCTAATCGATTCGGCTTCGGGACCCAACTCTTCCTATGAACCGTAAGACATAAACCAACTCGGTTCCTTTACAACATTAATTGCTTGCTTATGATTGTAAACATGTTTGTATGATCAACACCATGAATCCCCTATGACCCCATGATATCCTAGCACTTTTAATCATTTGTTTACATCTTTCCTTTTATTGTTTGCTTTACCTTATTGCTTTTATTAGTCTAGACACAACTACAAACCCAACCAAATCGTGACACTAGCATAAATTGAGATAGATAGACTTAGAACCCAAAGCACACCGTCCCATGGATCGACCTCGACTTACCGCTAACTAGTTGTTTGTTGAGTATTATAAATGTGTTTGATTGGATGAGTGACGACATCAACCGGATCACCTTCCTTGATTGTTGGTCCATTTGATTGCTTTTCTCCATCCTTTATGCTGATTGTCTGGGTTTGCATCTGTGATCAGTGCTGCAGGATTGAAATGGTCATCTCAACGTATCATGGTAATAACCTCATCCTGGGCTGCCTTAACGAATCGGTCTTCTCCGAATAAAAGGCTGACAGCTTGTTCGTCGAGACAAGGTGTCTGACGATTTCTGACGGTAGGAACCGTTTCTTAAGGAATGAAATAGCAATCGTGTAACACCTTGATTCCAGCTAGCATGTTGCCTTTGAACATCCAAGGTTCGGGAAATCCGTGAAAAGATTCATGGTCTCCTTCCTTGACAAAGTACCCATTCAGTGTAGGGTGATATGGCCGCATTTGTATTCCTTGATCTTTGCTCTCGTGGACTTGAGCAAGCATCTCAACGGCTTCGGATACAGTAGGCGTGTATCTTAACCCTAATTTTATCATTTGGGAATGGCCTTCTTTGAATGGTGGGAAGGTGTTGTTCCGGATGGGGTTTAGTGGCATTCCTGGGAAGTATCCCTAGGATTTGAGTATGTGGTTGACCACCAAGTTGGAGAAGGGGTTGAACTATACAGGTGCCAATTCACTTTCCACAAGGTTGATGATTTGAAATCCTCCCATTTCGTGTACTGGATCTGACATGAATTGATTGTTGGACATCTTTTCGATGACGGCTTTGATGGGTGATGAAGTGATCATCACTATTCGACCATCTAAAGGGATTTTCTGTTAGGTTCATATACCTATTATTAGACTCCTCTAATGATGAACTAATTAACTTCTTAATTATATGTTCTTTAGATCTAGTGCATGCATAACAAAATAAAAGATTTATAAAAAAAACAATGTCCCTAAAATTGCTATATGGTTCGAAATATAGGGCACAAGTAAGGTCACCTTCCTACACTTGTTCTTGAGCTTAATGTGATGGATGATCCTCCTAAGACTCCAAGTATGGAAGCCACTCAAATAAATTGCACCCAAGATTAATCCCAAAAATTCCTACTAATATTAACTAGATATGTAGTAGAAATGTAACCTTAATAATACTAATATTTCTAGTATTACTACTTCTAGTAATAGATTGAGTGTATTAGTATTTGTTAGAGTTTTTAGCAATTTGCATGTGAGGGAAAGTAAGTGGAAAAACAAGTAAAAACCAAGAAGGAAAAATGAGCAACAAATGCTCATATTTAAGGGCCAAAAACCGGTGGCCTTAGTGCATTAGGGGGAATATTTTTCCTTTTGTTTTTACTCATTTGTATAGTCTAGGTAGAGTAGTGTAAGAATAGGTATGATTAAAGCTTATGTGTTGTGTCACAATCACACTTTAATCAAAACAAACAAAAGACAAAAGAGCATCTTTTGCTCTTCCATATGGCCGAAATAATTGAGCCATTTTGGTCCATTTTTGCCTTTTGTCATTTGTCCCACAAATGTTTATAAGTCATATGTTTAACTATCTTACATAATTAATTATTAATGTAATCATTTAACACTTAAATATTACAATTAATAATATAATATACACTCCACTTTTTGAGTAGTATACTACCATTATATCAACATATAATGGATCCCTTAATTACTAGTTAGTTAAAATTACAACTTCTTGTAACTTTAAAATAACTAATTACCTCTACCTCAAAACTTATATAAAACCTCAACTAATTTAGCAATTTAACACTTAAATACTAAATTTAATCTTATTTAATCACATTACAATAAGACGTAAAACTGCACTCCCATAATTAAGGAATTAATTAATCTGTATCGCATACAATTAATTAAATATCTATTTGGGCCTTATCCTATAGGTGTGACCTAAAGGGATCAACTGACCACCACCGTCACACGACAGTAATGTCGAACTCTAGTTAGCCAATCATTACCGATTAATGACGATCAGTCGACTATATAAAGAATCATCCCTCACGTATTCTTAGTATGAGATTTAATTATGATATTAAATCATGTGTGAAGGAAAAGTAGATCTATATACTCAACATATTCATATATGATTTATGTTAATTTAATCATAAAATTAATTGGTGATCTTATGCATGCAAACTATTAAACAATATAAAGAAGAAATCTTTATCTTACATTGGAATATTGGTTTATAAGGGCACAAGAGAAATCTCCTTCTCTCTTGTTCTTGTGCTTTCCTCAATGGATGAACAAAGATCCAAGTATAGGATCTCTCCCAAAGTTTAATACCCAAGGCACACTCTTAATAAAATTAATACTATGAATACTAGTACAATATTAATTTAGCATAAAAATGACCCAAAATTAATTGATTTTTTGGTCTCCTAAAAACCGGTTTAAGAGAGGAGGAAGAGGAAGTTTTATCTCTCTAAAAGTTCTTATTTTTTGATGAATGAATTAATTGAATGAATAACAACTACATTTTAGTGTATATTAAGTAAAATACGAGGAAAAACCAAAGTGGTTTTTCCTCTCAAAAAACCGGGTGGAAGAGGGGATTTGAGGGAGCCAATGCATGCTTGAGTTGTTCTTCACAATGAACACTAGGTGTGCATGGCTAGACAATTAGGGTAATCATTATGCTTACCACTCAAATAATAAACATAATATTATCCTAAATCCTCCCTTAATTTCGGTACACATAGACAATATGGACTCCATATTATCTTTGTCAAAATGTCAATTTGTCTTATGTCACATGTCATATGTTACATAAATTTGTTATGTATTTTTAACATATTAAAAATCAACGTACTATTAAAAATACGTCATATACAAAAATCGACTTAGCAATTCGCAATTACTTGTACCAAAATATTTTGCCCATTATAAATCACAATAATTTGTATTTATAATAATTCATTCAATTTCAATTGTTTCCTTAAACAATAATTTCATCTGAGTAATGAAACAATTCGATTATTCAGACCGTATCTCATTTAATCAATTTTCAATGAGACACGTAAATATTACTTCCAAAATCGTCCGTCAATTTTAAATAATTTAATTGACTCGTAACGTTATACGATCAATTAATTGATCAATTAAGAGTGTTGCCCTTTAGGTATGACCTAGGGGATCAACTGATCACCACCGTCGCATGACAGTAATGTCAAACTCTAGTCAACCAATCATTACCGATATGTGTGGACCAGTTGACAGTAAAAATATTACTTCCCAGTTGTATTCTTTATAATGAGACTTAAACATGTGATCATCATGATCAACAGTTGTGATCGCATTATTGTCGGAGGACGCATATTCCAACAATCTCCCACTTGTCCTCGACAAGTGTGCGTCACCAATTCTCTTGTCCTATTACTATCTCCCACTCAATGCAAGGTGTCTTTCAGGTCGTACTTGCAAGTGATCATATCGAGTGGTTTCCTCGATCCGGAGAATAAGCGATTGACCGGATTTATCCACCATGGATACATTCCGAGCGTGGCCACGCATTTCTAGTTCATTACTCCTCGAGTGGCCCTGAGATATTGTTATAACCCTGACTAGGGGTGGACAATTCCTATCGTACTCATTCCCTTCAACTAGCCACAGCCATCATAACCCAAAATATGCGCATTTGACCCCATTTACGAAGGTCGTAGTAACATAAATCAAAGTTAATCTGAAACTGTGCCATCTTTGGCGAATAGTCTTTAGTCAAAAGAATCGACTCATTTGAATACTATAGTAGCTCTCGCCACGACCAGGCTATATAAATTTGCCAGAACTCTATAAGCGGTCATAAGACCCGACAAAAAGTTCTTAACAGTCCGCCTATGTGATCGACTAGTCATTCTTATATGACTTTATGGCACTTGAACTTTCCATCAATCGCATCACACTTTAGTCACTTCGAGACGTCACCTCATGTAAGTAACTATGGGCAAATACAATGCTAATCCGTGTTCACTTAAACGGGGTTCAATTGTCTCTACAACCCGTTGGATGTAACAAAGTATAAGGTGAGTTACTAATAACTCAAACGACAAATGTCGACATCACACTCGGGTAGTCAATACCATATTACAACCTTGTGATGCATATCGTAAGTGTGTAAACAATTGTTGTTTTCAATAGAAGTTTAACATGTTACGTGTCAATGTGTTAAAACTTCTTAATCGTATTATCCTTTATATTCATGTTATCACTCATAGCATGAACCTTACCAAGTACACATCAAGGTTCCCGACCTTGGTTTCGGTTCTTTATCTTGAAAGAACTTCCTTATCGATTATCACATAACGAACGAATTTGTGGTGAATGATATAACTTGTACTGATCAAGTACTCCATCCACACACAATGCACTAGGTATATGTTTTGTAGAGTCTTGCAACAATTTGACAATATGATTAGCCTAGCACTTCTCATAAGTCCTAGCATATTTAGGAAAGATTAGTTTTGAGCAACTTCTTATTCAACTAAGTATCTTTCCAAACTTTCTATTTCTCCTATTGGCTTGAAAAGTTTAGGATTTTCATAAATCTTTACGTGTGTTCGGATTTTCTATAATATGTGCAACCTCTTAACACATAACAGAGGATTCTGTCAAACACCGAAATCGCTCATCGAATTCTTCTCGAGAATTCATGACGTTTCTACTATGGCTTACCAATGATTCATCATGCTCTTATGCATATGATTCATAATTGGACATGTGCATGATTATTCTAATGGCGGAAACATTAGTAACTTTTAATCATGTCATCAACTATATTTAGGTTCAAGGAACGACCATGACTGCTAATGGCAATTCCATTTTCATTTAAATGAATAACCTACGTTTCTTGTTGATTCGATGTGTATCTCTCAATACTTATCCAACATCTCATGATGTAGTTGGATTCATCATGGTCCATTTTCATCCAGAATTGAAAACTCAAATCTTCCTCTGTGAAGGAAGGTATTAGCTCGTCATTCTTCAATGAGTGATGAGTTTAAACTTTTATAAGATGATTACTCCCACTAAATTCCATGTCTTCACATGATAATTTCTAACTCCCACTTGATTCGCAATTGACTACTCAATTTAGACATTATATTGCTTTTTGTTTGAGATAAAACCATATATGTTCCCATCATATCTTTTCAAAATACCTATTTTGAAGTGGTCTCATTTTTAACCTTATGGAAAGAGATTTTAATCTCTAACACATTCATGTCATAATGATGTGTGGCAATGTCATTTATCAAATATAAGTAATATCTAATACACGTCCTTCAAAATATCCCTTTCAGAAGGAGGTTTAACCAATTCATTTTCATAATGTGGTTATGTAATGACTTTTGCGTGGTTAATACTTTACATTTAGCAATTGAGGATATCGGTATATCAATCCTTGCAACCTCTAGTCATAAATATTGTTTATTACTAGAATGTTACTTTGATTCATTTAGGCTCTTAAGTAAAGTTGAAACTATTGGTCAAAATTTATCATAAACTAGTCAATTAAGACTTTACATTAGTCATTCTTGTTCCCAAACTTTCTTTTTGGTCTCCTCGTGTAGTTATCTTTAGAACATACTCTTATGATTACTTCACTTGGTCTATTTAGTCATGTAGAACTATTTGAGACCATAGATCTCATCTATTGGGTATACTATATAAATAGATATACCTCCATTCAAATCATTCTCCCTTGCGTAGATCTCATTTACACAAGTACACAAACTTATCTTGGTGTGAGTTGTGTCCTCATTTTTCTCCCACTCTATCTTTAGAATAAATACACTATAGATTCAAAGATACCATATGAGACACAAATAATGATTTTGAAGTATAAGGAGAACTATCTCATAGGTTGACTAATAGTTTTAGATTTCGTAAGTGTACTTGGTGATTGACATTCCTTTAAGAGAGTTCATAGACTCAATATCACTTTATAAATGATCATACACAAGCCTTAAGCATGTGGACATATAATGAATCTCGTCATTATAGTTGTCTATTAGATCACTTTAAGTGAATAATCATATGTTTCTAAGAGCAAGCATTTAAATACGAATTTTAGAACAAGGATAAAATGATAAAACGGGTGACTTGGGTTGCAAACCAAGTCACCATTATCCAAAATACAACAAATTATCCAAAATACCTTTCCATGTCGAACACGGAAACTTAAAGGTTCTAAAATCAAAAACAAAATTAAAATAAGACAATAAAAAGCAAAGCTCCATGAAAGCTATTCCTAGCTTCTTGATGGTTTCTCAAGCTTGCTTTTCTTTTCCCTTGTCTTTGCTTGGTGGAGGCCCTATTTACAATAAAAAGGGAGATACATTATTGTTGGGAAATGTGTCCTCAACAATAGTGCGTTCACATGATTTAAATATCATTATTAAATCTCATTTTAAGAATACATGTGGGATGTAATATTTTACTGTCAACTGGTCCACACATATCGGTAATGATTGGCTGACTAGAGTTTGACATTACTGTCGTGCGACGGTGGTGACCAGTTGTTCCCCTTAGGTCATACCTAAAGGGTAACACACTTAATTGATCATTTAATTGATCGTATGACGATACGGGTTAATTAAATTACTTAAAATTGACGGACGTTTTTGGAAGTAATATTTACGTGTCTTATTGAAATTTGATTAAATGAGATACGGTCTAAGTAATCGAATTGTTTCGTTACTTAGATGAAATTATTGTTTAAGGAAACAATTGCATTTGAATGAATAAATTATTATAAATACAAGATGTTGTGATTTATAAATTGGTAAAATTTTTGGTACAAGTAATTATGAATTACTAAGTCGTTTTTGTTTATGACGTATTTTTGAAGATACGTTGATTTTTAATAAGTTAAAAATACATAACAATTTTATGTGACATGTGACATGTGACATATGACAAATTGACAAATTGACAAAGATAAAATGGAATCCATTTTATCTCATTTGGACCGAAAATTAGAAGGGAGTATGGTGTTTAAATTATGTTATATTTTGAGTGGAAAACAACATAATTAGACCTAGCCATAGCCTTGCATGCCTATGTTTTCTTGGATAGAAAAACTTCACCATGCATTGGCTCCCTCTCACTCTTGGCCACCGGTTTTTCAAGGGCTAATAGAGAGTTTTCTCTATCATTATTCATTCATACTTTTTCCATATTTTTCCTAGAGAAAGAATGAGAAAAATACTCTCTACATCTTATGAAATTAGAGAGATAAAAACTCCAAAAATGCTTCTACTCTATGCCGAAATTATAGAGTGCAAAATAATATTTTGGGTCAATTTTTGGTAAGATTAATATTGTTCTAGATCAAATAATATTAGTCTTTTTAGTGGTTACCTTGGGTATTCATCTTTGGGAGAGATTCTACCCTTGAATCTTGTTCATCCAAAAGGAAAGCTCAAGAACAAAAGGAAAGGAGATTTCTTTTGTGCCCATAAAACCGATACATCCAATGTAAGAATATGATTTCTTCTCTATTTTGTTTATTTGTTTGCATGCATAAAATCCATATTTAATTTTATGACAAATTAATTTAACATATATGAGTATGTTAGTATGTATATAGATCTACATTTCCATCAATCGGTATCAAGAGCCACGGTTGTTTGCATGCAAATCGGTTAAAAGTTTTTCCGAGTTATAAGAATAACAAATAAAACTTGTAAAATTTGTGTTATTATGAGATATCACGAAATCAATCATTGCATGTTAATATTTCTGGTCCTAAAATGTTTTAGGATATTTTGGTTAATTTTTCGGATTTTTATTGTTCATAATTTACAATAATGGCATTTAAATGTGATTTTATGAGTAAAAATGTCATTTTTGGTCTAAAATTAGCTATACTTCGAATTTTCACTTGGTTTTTGTATATGTTGTCACATATATTATTTTGAGATAACCTGTAAATTTTCAAAATTTTTGGACTTGTTATGCTCGAAAAATGAATTTTTCATTATTAAATTCGGATTTAGGTGAAAAATAGGTTAATATGAGTTAAATTTCGAATCTGGTCATAGAAAATTTATATGTTGTCACATGCAATTTTACAAGATGTGTGTAAAATAATTGGCTATAAAGAAGTCTTTTTGCATGATTTATGGATTTTTGAAGAAAAATAGCATAAATAGTGACATTATTAGTGGAAAATTAATAAAACATAATCTATGACTTAGGAAAAACGTCTAATGTTGCATTTTATTATATTTTTCAGATCTAAAATTGAAAAGTTAATGAAAATAATTTTTCCATGTTTTTCATGATTATTTTATTAAAATCGATAAACCGCAACATTGTTTTTCCGGAAAATTTTTTCGAAATTTTTAACCTAAGATTTTGAACATTATGAGTGTCATGGAAATTTTCCAGAATGTTCATGAGTTTAAATTTCAAATTTTGAATTTATTTGAAATTTTGTGATTTATTTGAAGTGTAATAGCTTATTTTTGTAATTTTAGTCCATTTATGAACAATTTTATAAAATATGGGTTAATTATGGTCAAATTATTAGTGAAGACTATATTTTGAGTCCTAAGAGGTTAGGGTAATTAACTTATGCATAAATATGAGTTTATGTATTTTTGTGATTATAAAATGTTGAAATCACGCAAATCCGTAAAAACCGAGTAATATACGATATTGGCTAATTAAAAGGCGATTTAGCATAAAAATTGAGCATGTTCATACAAATTATAATGCTGCATTTTCTTTATGATTGTCATAATTTTAATTTATGTAATTTTGAATTATGTAATTTTACTTAGTATGGCCTTAGATTTTAATTGGTATTTCCCGAAATGTATGGGAATATCGATTCGGTTGTAATTTTTATTGTGATCTCGTATCACCGTTTTGTAATTTAATAGATTTATTTTATTTTAGTTACAAATGTATAATAGGAATTATGTAATTTATTATGTAATTTTATTCATTCCGGAGTTCCAAAAGACGGATTTCTTCAAGAATGACGATACATAAAGACGGTGTTACCTCGAGATGCGCGCCACAACCGAAGTTCAAGGGACCAATGGAGTTGGTTTCCGAATATGTAATAGATAAATAGTTTTCTATTTTAGGAAAGGCCATACTAGGATTTATTTATCTTTATGCTTGCATTTTATTTTATGTCACATGCATCGCTAAATCGCCATAACTAAACATGCATTGTTATTGTTATTTTTTATCGAGTTCATCGACCGTGTCAATTAGAATTATCGTAGTTCACCGCTTTAGTTCACTTAAAACGTGATAGATAATAAATTGACATGACCTCTCGCTAAAACAATTAATTAAGACATAGCCTTACCAAATAGTAGAAACCATGAAAACCTATTTCGCGAGGGAGTGCACTCGGCTACCCCGGGGTACAAACCTTGTTACGTAGGGGAAGTGGGTGATAAATGTTAATCCACCGAATTCATGTTGATGAGGGTTTCATCGGCTACCCCGTGCCTAAGTTAATGTGGGTTTGGATAATGGACACATTTATTCGAAATTTGGATTGAACTCAACAAAAGTAATTGATAAGGGTTTCATCGGCTACCCCGTGCCCTTGTTGATGTGTTTTGGGTTATAGATAAATATTAGAGTAATTTTATCGACCGAGAGTTCTAAAAGTAGAATCGATTAAAGAGTTAATCCACCGAGTTATATTGATAAGGGTTTCATCGGCTACCCCGTGCCCAAGTTGATATGAATTTGGATCTTGGAATCATTTAACATAGTTGGGTAGAGGTCACTATGTAAATGCTATACTTGTTTACAAGTATTATTATAACGATGAATGTTTTGTTTTCCACTATTCCGTTATCATATTGTTCTATTTCTTTACCACAATTCATATACGATATCATTTCGATTTTGATTAAAATCTCCTTATAACATCGTAACTAAAGACAAATATGAATTTGCTTCTAAAAACCTCAAATGAACCATTGCTAAGGATCTCTTGTAAAGAGTATAGATTAAAGTTATTCATTATCAAACAGGTTTTTGATTCTTGACTAACACATCTACTTACAATGGATTGTTTTTCATATACTTAAATGAATTAAGTACCTTGAAGCGATAAATTGTTTTGGTGATTAGATTTTCAGAATTCGTAATTGACCAAAATAACGCAACCACTTCAATGAAAGTTTTAAGACTAAAACGATTAAATTGAAGAGTAATCTTCATAAGATTCAACTTTGCTTCTCTAAGTAAAGACTCATTGAAATGAGTGGGAGCATTCTCTTAAACCGTTAAGATGAGGACGAGGTTCAAGAAGTAAAGATTATAATGGAATTGATACAAGGTAATGTTAAAGGTAAAGTTGTTGAGAATGACGATACTAAACCTATCAATTCCGACCGATAAAGTTTCCATTGTCTTAAATGTTGGACACAAGAAAGGAAACTACCCCAAATTATTGAAGAATCAACAAATTAGTTGTGGGACATCTAATAGGATCTTCTTCTTTAAATGTTTATATGATTGACATAAATTTTGCTAGTACCACTTCGTCAATATTAGAAACCGGTGGTGGTTTACATCGTTGTACTTGATACATAGAATGATTAGAATATGACGACTAGCATCAATGATGTCGAGAGATAGAGTCATTGTGTACTCAATCTAGTTTTCGGGTTTGGAGTTGTACTTAATTGTGACTATTAAGTACATAAACCCTAAATAAGAATACATACTTGTTAAGATACAAAAGAGGTTTCACTTTTGTGACCCTTTACACCACGATTTGATATATGGCTAGCCCATTATCAAGGTGATAATATTCTAAACCAAACTAGAACGATATATCATGAAGATGATGCAAGACTCAAATTGGTAACCCAAGATTAAACCTTAAATTTTGGAATGATGAACGCAAAGAGTTATCGAGTACTCTTGAAACCATTAGATTGTTAATGGTATATGCGTATCTTGTATTCAAAGCAAGATGTCTCGTGCCTTTTGGTTGAAAAGGAGATCGAGGTTATAAACCATTGATCCAAAATAGGTTGATCATTTTCTTTTACCAACGATTTAAGTTGATGCTAATGTGTTCACTTAATAAGGTAAATACAAAAATCTTTGAAGAAGTTTAAAGAGTTCAAGGAATCACGATTTAGTCGTGATGGGATTATCAAAGTGAAGACTTTGATATAAGCCAAAGGAAATGTGATATAGTATCACAAATTAATCTCTCTTAAACACGCATTATGGAATAATGTGTGGTTAGATATGAATTCAAACGCTATTCGATATGGTTTGGACTTCAATCAAGTTACCTTGACTTACTTGATCCTTTTGGGGAATTTATCATTTTTGTCTAATTTATTTTCCACTATATCATATGAGATATGAAATGGTAATGTGCCATATTTGTAAGTTTTCATAAGAAACAGATGCTCATTTTTCCCTTTCAATTATCACGACAACGACGGGTTTGCGGCTCGTGAAGCTGTCTTTCTAAAATACAAGTTTATTTCTAGAAGACAGAGTGGGAGAAATTATTCAAGAGCCACAAGAATACCATAAGATGTTATGTCGCAAGAAACTGGTCTTTCTTGGCTACATGAGATGTTTTGTGTAAGACATTGTTTCTTTAAAACCTAGGAGGTTAAAGTTCGTCACTTGTTGAAAATGATGAATTCATGCTACTTTTAAGAAAGCAAAGAGCTTATAACTTACAAGAGAAATCGTTTGATTCAAATTGATTACTTCTAGAAAGTAATGAATATATGACTTACATAAGAGTGTTTAAGTCACAACTCAATACAAGGCTTAGAGCCATGAAAATCCGAAATAAAAGGCTTGATTAGTGACAAAGGGTTTTGCACTAATAAAGAGATATTTTAAAGCAAGATTGGTTGCAAAGGGTTTTGCACTAATTGGATTGCTTAAGTCTATTTGGATCTTCTTAGGGATTGTGTTTCATTATGAGGTTATGAAATACATAGCGAGTGAATCTAAAACCCACTTCTTCAATAGAAGGAATGTATTCAATACATGTCATGAGTTTATTAGATTCTTGCAATCCTAAGATAATGTGAAACTTAAGAGAGGGTCTTAAGTAGGACATCAATGAGTAAGAATCAATATTTTGATCATGTGATAAAACGTTTCTCGATAAGTCGAGAAGTTGTGTTTATACATGGAGTTTAGTGGGAGTTACAGAAATTTTAATTAGTCTGATATGTGGATGACATATTGATCATTGAGAATGATTTAAGACTTTTGGAGTATTATAATACATCTTGAATATCCGGATTTATGAAGATAAATCCACATGATATTAGCGTCAGTAAGAAGTCTTATGTTGATAAGATTCATGACTAGTTCAATTAAATTGAACATATTTGATTGATTCCATTTGCTTCCGCTGCCAGATCAATTAAATGAGTAATGATGTATAACACCTCATATACTTTGAGTATGATGAATTATTTTCAAAATCGAATTTAAGTAATCTTTACCTAGTATATAAAGATTACCCTTAAGTGCTTACAGAAGCATTAAGGAAGTAAAGCAAAGTGTTACACAAGTGAGGGTGTTACACAAGTGACAATTGACAATTGAGATTGCGCATGGTTTCCAACAAAACCATAATCAAAACACATTAAGATGGTTAAGATACCATTGCGGCTATGTTAATTAAGAAGTAGATTTTCTAGAATCGTTCTAGGCAATAAAGAACAATGAGAGATATTTATAACGGAAATTGAGTACACTTGCAATCATGAGATGTGCAAGAGGATGAGTCCGCACACTTTGTGAAAACAAAGTGGGAGCTATTCTTAGGCTAGAGGACCTATGTCTTGATTGGATCTCGACACGTACTCAGAAAGTTTTGTGATGGAAATGTATACATTACAAAGGAAAACGAGTATGTAGTAAGGTTGAGTAAGGTACAAGAAATTGATAAAACCTACTAACCAAAGCCTTCTCAAAGGCTAAACATGATGAGTCATGTCATTTCAATTGAATTGAAATTAACAACTACATGCAAGATCAAATTAGATTATAGAATATGAAATAGTAATCAGGCATTGACTATTCATATGTGATAATCGCATTTGTCGTTCGAGTTTTTCTTTAAAAACTCCTTTTATACTTTGTTACATCCAAACGGGTTGTAGTGACAATTGAACCCCGTTAAAGTGAACACGGATTAACATTGTATTCGCCCATAGTCACTTGTATGAGGTGACGTCTCGAAGTGACTAGAGTGTGATGCGATTGATGACAAGTTCAAATGCCATAGAGTCATATGAGATGACTAGTCGATCACATAGGCAGACTGTTAGGAACTTTTTGTCGGGCCTAATGACCGCTTATAGAGTTCTGGCAAATTTATATAGCCTGGTCGTGGCGAGAGCTGCTATAGTATTCAAATGAGTCGATTCTTTTGACTAAAGACTATTCACCTAAGATGGCTCAGTTTCAGATTAACTTTGATTTGTGTTACTACGACCTTCGTAAATGGGGTCAAATGGGCATATTTTGGGTTATGATGGCTGTGGCTAGTCGAAGGGAATGAGTGCGATAGGAATTGTCCACCCCTTGTCGGGGGTTAAAACAATATCTCAGGGCCACTCGAGGAGTAATGAACTGGAAATGCGTGGCCACGCTCGGAAGGTATCCAGAGTGGATAAATCCGGTCAAACAGTTATTCTCCAGATCGAGGAAACCACTCTCGATATGATCACTTGCAAGTACGACCTGAAAGACACCTTGCATTGAGTGGGAGATAGTAATAGGACAAGAGAATTGGTGACGCACACTTGTCGAGGACAAGTGGGAGATTGTTGGGAAATGTGTCCTCAACAATAGTGCGTTCACATGATTTAAATATCATTATTAAATCTCATTTTAAGAATACATGTGGGATGTAATATTTTACTGTCAACTGGTCCACACATATCGGTAATGATTGGCTGACTAGAGTTTGACATTACTGTCGTGCGACGGTGGTGACCAGTTGATCCCCTTAGGTCATACCTAAAGGGTAACACACTTAATTGATCATTTAATTGATCGTATGACGATACGGGTTAATTAAATTACTTAAAATTGACGGACGTTTTTGGAAGTAATATTTACGTGTCTTATTGAAATTTGATTAAATGAGATACGGTCTAAGTAATCGAATTGTTTCGTTACTTAGATGAAATTATTGTTTAAGGAAACAATTGCATTTGAATGAATAAATTATTATAAATACAAGATGTTGTGATTTATAAATTGGTAAAAATTTTTGGTACAAGTAATTATGAATTACTAAGTCGTTTTTGTTTATGACGTATTTTTGATGATACGTTGATTTTTAATAAGTTAAAAATACATAACAATTTTATGTGACATGTGACATGTGACATATGACAAATTGACAAATTGACAAAGATAAAATGGAATCCATTTTATCTCATTTGGACCGAAAATTAGAAGGGAGTATGGTGTTTAAATTATGTTATATTTTGAGTGGAAAACAACATAATTAGACCTAGCCATAGCCTTGCATGCCTATGTTTTCTTGGATAGAAAAACTTCACCATGCATTGGCTCCCTCTCACTCTTGGCCACCGGTTTTTCAAGGGCTAATAGAGAGTTTTCTCTATCATTATTCATTCATACTTTTTCCATATTTTTCCTAGAGAAAGAATGAGAAAAATACTCTCTACATCTTATGAAATTAGAGAGATAAAAACTCCAAAAATGCTTCTACTCTATGCCGAAATTATAGAGTGCAAAATAATATTTTGGGTCAATTTTTGGTAAGATTAATATTGTTCTAGATCAAATAATATTAGTCTTTTTAGTGGTTACCTTGGGTATTCATCTTTGGGAGAGATTCTACCCTTGAATCTTGTTCATCCAAAAGGAAAGCTCAAGAACAAAAGGAAAGGAGATTTCTTTTGTGCCCATAAAACCGATACATCCAATGTAAGAATATGATTTCTTCTCTATTTTGTTTATTTGTTTGCATGCATAAAATCCATATTTAATTTTATGACAAATTAATTTAACATATATGAGTATGTTAGTATGTATATAGATCTACATTTCCATCAATTATCACAACTTTGTATCACAATACCATAGTTGAAATAGAAACTTAAAAAGAAGGGATAGTCATATACCTACTGGAGTAATATTTCCAGCCTTAATATCACCAAGGTATTTGGAACAATTTCTTTTCCAATGTCCAATACCATTACCATAATGGCATTTATCAAGAGGACCCTTCTTGATTTTTGAAGTGCTAGCATCATTAGCCTTAGCTTTGGTGAAAGTGGGAGCTTGTTTCTTACCCTTCCTCCCATTCTTCTTGAACTTCCCCTTGCTCTTAGTGCTTATGTTAAGCACATCCTTTGGTGGGTTTACATTTAACCCCATGTCCCTCTCGGCTTGCACAAGTAACTTGTGCAATTCTTCAAGAGACACATCCTTGTCTTGCATGTTAAAATTCACCTGGAATTGAACATACGCTTTGACTTTGGATAAGGAGTGTAGAATCCTATCTACAATGAGTTCTTTGGGGATTTCAACCTTTTGAATCTTCAAGGTCTCGACTAGCTCCATAAGTTTGAGCACATGAGGGCTAACCTTTTGGCCCTCTTTGAAGTCGAGATCAAAGAATGCCGCGGCCGCCTCATATTGGATGATCCGCGGAGTTTGTGAAAACATTGTCACAAGCTTGGAGTAAATCTCATTAGCGGTGCCCATTTTAAAGGCTCTCCTTTGGAGATCCGCCTCCATTGCAAAGATCAACACATTTTTCATTGCGGCGGACTCCTTATGGTAAGCCTCATATGCTTCCCTAGTGGCGGCGGTCGACCTAGTAGTAGGTTCGGGTGGAGAGGCCTCGGTAAGGTAACGAAGCTTGTCGTCACCTTGGGCGGCTAATTTGAGTTGGGCATCCAAATCGGAGAAATTTGACCCATTCTTTTCAAGTTTACATCGATCCATGAAGGATCGGAGCCATGATGAATTAGCGAGAGGTGTGGCGTTAGGGGTTGGTGTAGCCATTTGTTATGAGAAAAAGAAATGGTCTACAAAACAAAATAGAAGGAGTAAAACAAATGTCGTTTTAATATAATACTCGTAAAAATTTATAATTTAAACAAGTTATATGCATTTTTCTAGTGACCTCTACCCAACTAGATAAATGATTCCAAGACCCAAATTCATATTAACTTGGGTACTGTGTGGCCGATAAAACCCTTATCAATATAACTCGGTGGATTAACGCTTTAATCGATTCTACTTTTAGAACTCTTGGTCGATAATATTACATTAACATTTATCTTTAGCCCAAAACACATTCAACGAGGGCACGGTGTGGCCGATAAAACCCTTATCGAAAAACTTTTGTTGAGTTCAATCCAAATTTCGAATAAATGTGTCCATGATCCAAACCCACATTAACTTGGGCACGGTGTGGCCGATAAAACCCTCATCAACATGAATTCGGTGGATAGACATTTATCACCCACTTCCCCTACGTAACAAGGTTTGTACCCCGGTGTGGCCGAGTGCACTCCCTCACGAAATAGGTTTTCATGGTTTCTACTATTTGGTAAGGCTATGTCACAATTGTTTATTTTTAGCGAGAGGTCATGTCAATTTATTATCTATCACGTTTTAAGTGAACTAAAGCGGTGAAATACGATAATTGTAATTGACACGGTCGATGAACTCGATAAAATGATAATGCATGTTTTAGTTATGGCGATTTAGCGATGCATGTGACATATAAATAAAATGCAAAGCATAAAAAAAATCGTAGTATGGCCTTCCTAAAATAGAAAATCTAATTAACTATTACATATTCGGAAACCAACTCCATTGGTCCCTTGAACTTCGGTTGTGGCACGCATCTCGAGGTAACACCGTCTTTATGTATCACCATCTTGATGAAATCCGTCTTTGGGAACTCCGAAATGAACAAAATTATATAACAAATTACATAATTTCCTATTATACATTTGTAACTAAAATAAAATAAATCTATTAAATTACAAAACGGTGATACGAGATCACAATAAATTACAACCGAATCGATATTCCCATACATTTCGGGTAATACCAATTAAAAACTAAGGCCATACTAAGTAAAAATTACATAATTCAAAAATTACATAAAATAAAATTATGACAATCATAAATAAAATGCAGCATTATAATATGTATGAACATGCCCAATTTTATGCTAAATCGCCTTTAAGTAGCCAATATCGTATATTACTCGGTTTTTACGGATTTGCGTGATTTCAACATTTTATAATCACAAAAATTACATAAATTCATATTTATGCATAAGTTAATTACCCTAACCTCTTAGGACTCAAAATTAGTCTTCACTAATTACTTGACCATAATTAACTCATATATCTAAAAATTTGTTCATTAATGGACCTAAAATTACAATAAAAAGCTATAAACTTCAAATAAATCACAAAATTTCAAATAAATTCAAAATTTTAAATTTAAACTCATGAACATTCTGGAAAAATACCATGACACTCATAATGTTCAAAAAACTTAGGTTAAAAATTTCAAAATTTATCCGGAAAAACAATGTTGCGGTTTATCGGTTTTAACAAAATAATCATAAAAACATGAGAAAAAATATATTCATCAACTTTTCAATTTTAGATCTGAAAAAGATAATAAAATGCAACATGTGACGTTTTTCCTTAGTCATAGAGTATGTTTTATTAATATTTCACTAATTAAGTCACTATTTCTGCTATTTTTCTTCAAAAAATCATAAATCATGCATAAAGACTTCAATATAGCCTATTATTTTACACACATCTTGTAAAATTGCATGTGACAACATACTAAATTTCTATGACCAGATTCGAAATTTATCTCATATTAACCTATTTTTCATCTAAATCCGATTTTAATAATGAAAAATCCATTTTTCGAGCATAAGAAGTCCAAAAATTATGAAAATTAACAGGTCATCTCAAAATAATATATGTGACAACATATCCAAAAAATCACTGGAAAATTTGAAGTTTAGCTAATTTTAGTCCGAAAATGACATTTTATTCATAAAATCATATTTTTAATGCCATTATTATATAATATGAACAATAAAAATCCATAAATTAACCAAAATATCCTAAAAACATTTTAGGACCAGAAATTTTAACATTCATAATGATTTTCGTGATATATCATAATAACACAAATTTAACAAGTTTTATATGTTAATCGTATAACTCGGAAAAACTTTTAACCGATTTGCATGCAAACAACCAAGGCTCTTGATACCGATTGAAGGAAAAGTAGATCTATATACTCAACATATTAATATATGATTTATGTTAATTTAATCATAAAATTAATTGGTGATCTTATGCATGCAAACTATTAAACAATATAAAGAAGAAATCTTTATCTTACATTGGAATATTGGTTTATAAGGGCACAAGAAAAATCTCCTTCTCTCTTGTTCTTATGCTTTCCTCAATGGATTAACAAAGATCCAAGTATAGGATCTCTCCCAAAGTTTAATACCCAAGGCACACTCTTAATAAAATTAATATTATGAATACTAGTACAATATTAATTTAGCATAAAAATGACCCAAAATTAATTGATTTTTTGGTCTCCTAAAAACCGGTTTAAGAGAGGAGGAAGAGGAAGTTTTATCTCTCTAAAAATTCTTATTTTTTGATGAATGAATTAATTGAATGAATAACAACTACAATGTGATCGCACTATTGTGGAGGACACATTTTCCAACAATCTCCCACTTGTCCGAGACAAGTGTGCGTCACCAATTCTCTTGTCCTATTACAATCTCCCACTCAATGCAAGGTGTCTTGCAGGTCGTACTTACATTTGATCATATCTTGAGTGGTTTCCTGGATCTGGAGATTAACTGTCTGACCGGAATTATCTACCATAGACACCTTCCGAGCGTGGCCACGCATTTCCAGTTAACTACTCCTCGAGTGGCCTTGAGATTTCATACAACCCTGAAAAGGGGTGGACAATTCCTATCGCCATATTCCCTTCGTTTAGCCACAGTCCATCATAACCCAAAATATACCCAGTTTGACCTCATTTACGAAATCGTAGAGTATAAATCAAAGCTAATCAGAAGTTGTGCCAACTTGGGCGAATAGTCTTTAGTCAAAAGAATTGACTCATAAGAATACTATAGTAGCTCTTGCCACGACCAGGCTTTATGAATTACCAGAACTCTATAAGCGGTCACTGCCCGACAGAGTGTCCCATACAGTCTGCCTATGTGATCGACTAGTCATCCCATATGGCTCTATGGCACTTGAACTTGCCATCAATCGCATCACACTCTAGTCACTTTGAGATGTCACATCATATAAGTAACTAGGGGCGTATACCATGTCAATCCAGTTCACTTTAATGGGGTTCAATTTGTCTCTACAACCCATTCGGATACGACAAGGTAGCGGGTGAGTTTAATAAAACTCAAACGATAAATGTGATTATCGCATATGAATAGTCAATACACTATCACTACCTAATATCTTATAATCTTTAGTGTATTATTAACACTAGTTTAGATGCAATAAAAGCTTGGAAAGTAGATATACCCGATATCCATATATTCCAACTTTATTAATTGCTATTTCCTTCCATTCAATGTCATCTCTAATGACATGAATTTATCCAGGTATATGTCTAGACTACTTACTAGACTTGGGCTCTTTAACTTGAAAGATGCTCCAACTGTTATCGTATAACTTGTGACAAAATCATTTGTAGAGGGATTCACCCTTAATCCCTTCATTAACGATTTTATCACTATTTACTTAGATTCCTTTTGTAGTATTTGCAATGCACGAAACTAAAATACTTTTCTTAGTTTCTTACTCCTTAGTCAATAAAGCAGCTTAGGATTTCGTCAAATCCCTTTTGGAAACTAATGTTTGTGCAACCCTACAGCACTTCACTTAGTTTGTTAACCAAACATATGAATAACTCTTCAATTGTTCTTTAAGACTTTCACAAGACCATCTTATGAATTAACTTGTTATTGACTTATCATGCTTCTAGCATATGGTTCATCACAGCACGTGCGTGTGTTGGCATACATGATCGTTCTAATGGCGGAAACATTAGCAATCGATTTCATGTGATCAACAACTTAATAGGTTTAGTGAATGACTATGACTCCATCATAGTATTTCCACTTCTATCAACATGAATAACCTAATTGACCTTGTTGATGTACAACAGATATGAAAGATCCTATCGTCATAAGACTCTCAACTCTATGCCAATATTCTATTACATAGATTTAAAAATCTAGACCACTTTGCTTCCCTTTCCAAGTCTTCCAATCACTCTTGCCAGAAGAGAGCATTGGTACATTATTCTCAATAAGTAATATGTGATCAACATATAAGGCACGGAGAAAATGATTCTAGCTCCCACCTAACTTCATGTATAATCATGATTCTTCAATCATGTGAATGAAACCATTCACTATTATCACATGAAAAGTATAATCCTATAATGCTTGCTTAAGACCACCCTAGGTTCACTTAAGAAAGCTACACATAATATGTTAGGACACTTCAATCTTTATCAAAGGTTTTGTGTTTAAAACACTTCCTTCTCTAAATTCCCACTTTAGAAAAGCGAATTCAATTTGCCATTCTTCATTAAAATGAAATGCGGCAATTCCTAACATAATTTATCTTGATCAATATCTTTATGTAAATCTTATGCATTTGTGTACTTTAAAGCTCTATTTACCTTTAAAGAGACCCTCACTTTAAAGTAAATCTACTCATGAGTAACCATTTTTGGATTGTAATGCGATGGCTCGTATGTAACAAAGTCATGATACTATCACTTTCCCAAAGTAATATTTTTAAACAATAAGACATCTGCGATAAACTCCCACTGAACTATGCTCTCATTCTATCTTCATAGACTATAGTTCAATACCAACTCCCACTTTATAATTCTATTACTTTCACAAAGTAACATTTCAACTATAAGAGATGTTTGTGACGATTCAATCTACTCCCACTCTATCTCTCAGAAATACATCTATATTCTTGAGAGATAGCTTTGTGAGTCACAAACATATAAATTTAACGGAGAATTAGGAGTTTACCTAGACTATGTATTAGCTTTCAAAAGGCCATCCTAACATGGCAGCTTGATAATATACGAGTCTTATCCATGTCATCTGTTTAATAGACTCTCTATTCTAGGTATATCCTGGTTGACCATCCGTTTAGAATAATGTGTCCATATGGTATCGTAAATTCCCTACTTGATGAGTTCAAAAGCTCATTACAACTTTATAATTGATCTTATATAAGTAAGTTGTTAATTTAAGTAACAAAAACATAAGGAGAATCAAATTCATAGCTTATGGACATATAATGATCCAATCATCATAATCGTCTATTGAATCAATTTGAGTTGTTTATCTAATGTTTCTCTACGCAAGTAATTTATGATGAAGATTTTAGAACAAGTGATAAAACAAGTGATTTGGGTTGAAAACCAAACCACAAATATCCAAAGCACAACATTTGTTTAAAGGATTACAAACCAATTTCCAAGTCACACAAGGAAATCAAAATAGTTCTAAAACTTCAAATACATCATAAAATTAAAGACAAAGCAAATTAAAGCCAAGTTTCCATGATCCATCACCACGGTTGGCTACTCTAGCTTCCCACATGATCCTCTAGGCTTGCTTTTCCTTGCCTTTGTCCTTGGTAGGAGGCTCTGTTTACAATAAAAAAGGTAATCATCACAACTTGTATCAACATATCAAAGTTGAGATCGAAACATAAAAGATAGGGATAGTTATATACCTACTGGAATAACCTTTCCAGCTTTGATGTCGCCAAGGTATTTGGAACAGTTTCTCTTCCAATGCCCAATACCACAACAATAGTGGCACTTGTCCCCGGTGGGGGCACTGCACTTGGGCTTGGAGGTACTAGCTTCACAAGCTTTAGCTATATTCCTGTTGGGAGTTCGCTTCTTCCCCGTTTTCCCGCCCTTCCTGAAGGTTCCCTTGCTCTTACGATTGACATTGAGCACATCTTTGGTGGTGCTAACACTTAGCCCCATGTCCCTTTCGGCTTGCACAAGCATTTTGTGCAACTCATCAAGGGAAAATTTCTTATCTTGCATATTAAAATTCACCCGGAATTGAACATATGCTTTGATTTTGTTGAGGGAATGAAGGATGCGATCAACCACGAGTTCATCGGGAATCTCCACCTTATGCATTTTCAAGGTCTCAACATGCTCCATCAACTTGAGCACATGAGGGCTCACTTTTTAGCCCTCCTTGATGTTAAGATCAAAGAATGCGGAGGCCACCTCATATTGTATGACCCTGGGAGCTCGTGAAAACATGTTCACAAGCTTCATGTAGATCTCATGAGCGGTGCTAATCTTTATAGCACTTCGTTGGAGTTCGGCCTCCATAGCAAAGATCATCACATTTTTTATCGTGGCCGACTCCTTTTGGTAAACCTCATAGGCTAACCTAGCGGCGGCGGTGGACCTAGCATTAGGTTCGGTGGGAGATGCCTCGGTAAGGTAACGAAGCTTGTCGTTACCCTCCGCGGCCAAGGGAAGTTGCGCGTCCCAATCGGCAAAATTGGACCCATTCTTTTCTAACTTACATCGATCCATAAATGATCGAAGCCATGACACATTGGTAAGCATGGTGGAACTAGTGGACGCGGACGTGATTGGAGTTGCCATTGTGGTTGATAAAATAAATTTGACTACAAATTAGGAAATGAAGGAATTAATTAACATCTATCGTTTTATAGTACTCGTATATTTTAATACAAGTATTTAAGCATCTATGTAGTGACCTCCACCCAACTAACATAAATGATTCCGAGATCCAAATTCATATTAATACGGGTACGGTAAGCCGAGTTATCCCTTATTAATACAACTCGGTGGATTAACCCCTTAATCGATTCTACTTCTAGAACTCTCGGTCGATAAAAATTACTCTAATTTTCATCTTTAACCCGGAACACATGCGACTACGGTCACGAATACTTCCATTGAGCTCAAACCAAATTTCGATGTAATAACATTTTACTAACCCACTTCGCCAATGTAACAAGGTTTGTATTACGGTAAACCCGGCTCAACTCCCTTATCAAATTGGTACTTCATGGGTTTCTACTATTTGGCAAGGCTAATTCTCAATTATTATATGTGATAGGTCTTGTCAATTTATTATCTATCACGTTTTAAGTGAACTAAAGCGGTGAACTACGATAATTATAATTGACACGGTCGATGACTCGATATGATATGCATGTGTTGTTATGGCGATTTGGCAATGCATGCAACATATTAAAAGAAATGCAAAGCAATAAATAAAATTTCCTAGTATGGCCTTCCTAAATAGAAAATCTAATAATCTATTACATATTCGGAAACCAACTCCTTTGGTCCCTTGAATCTTCAAGTGGCACGCCTCCCAAGACACCGTCTTCGTCGGATCACCTTTCCGAATGGCACCGTCTTTGAAGATGCTCCATAATTTCAAACAATAATAAAAATACAAAGTTATTCCTATTATATATTTGTAAAATGGAAAAACTAATAAAATAAAAGTGATACGAGATCACATTAAATTACAACGGAATCAATATTCCCTTTCATTACGGGTAATATCGATTAAAACTAAGGCCATACTAAGATAAAATTACATAATTCAAAATTATATAAATAAAAGACATTCAACAATTGAAATATGCCGCATTATAATATGTACCTATCATGCCAAATGATGTGCCAAATCTCCATAATTATTTTATGTCGTATATATAACCCGGTTTTATGGAAATGCGTGATAATAACCTTTTATAATCACTAATTAACACTTAAATCACATCTAAGCTCAAGTTAATTATCCTAACACTTTTGACAATAATTCAACTTGATTTAATTTTATGCTCATTTTTTACCTTAAAACCATAATATTTATGAAATAAATCCAAATTAAATTATAAAAATTTCAAAATTTGAATTTTAAATTTTTGAACTTTCTGGAATAATTCCATGACACTCATAATGTCAAAAATCATGGTTAAAATTTTCGAATTAATTTTGAGAAAATAAAGTTGCAATTTATCGGTTTTATCTCATAAAACATCTAAAGTATCCAAAAATTAATCCCATTAATTTTACAACTTTAGATCTGATAAGTGGGATATTTATGCAATCTAAAATAATTTTCTCATGCCATGCAAATCCTTTTAGCTATTTATGCTAAAATAGTCACTATTTATGTCATTTTTACTCTAAAAATTCATAAATCATGCTAAAAGAGATATTTTAATCTCGAAATTTACATACACTTTGTAAATTATCCATGTGACAACATATTAAAATCTCATGGCCTAATTCGAAATTTAACTATTTTTAACCATTTTACCTCTTTTAATCTATTTTTATCTCATAAAAATCATAAATCATGCAATATTAGTCCAATTAATACGAGATTTTACACACAACTTGTAAAATATGCATGTGAGGTCATAGAAAATTTCCAAGGTCAGAAAGTAAGCTTAACCAATTTTAGTCATTTTAACCTCCATTTATGCCATTTTTACACTAAAAATTCATAAATCATGAAATATTAATCACATTAATATGATATTTTACATGCAATACATAAAATATTCATGTGAGGCCGGTAGTGAAGTTTAACTTATTTTAGTGAATAAAAGTTCATTTTAATCATAAAAATATAATAAAATCACTAAAAATCATTAAAATGAGCAATAAATTTCCATAAATCATAAAAATGACCTAACAACATTTTAGGACCAGAATATATAACATGCAAGATGATTTCGTGGCTTATATGTTAACTTTTTAGTTAACTTTTTAACTCGGAAAAACAATAACCGATTATGCATGCAACATCCTTATGCTCTGATACCACTTGTTAGGTTCTTATACCTATTATTAGACTCCTCTAATGATGAACTAATTAACTTCTTAATTATATGTTCTTTAGATCTAGTGCATGCATAACAAAATAAAAGATTTATAAGAAAAACAATGTCCCTTACATTGCTATATGGTTCGAAATATAGGGCACAAGTAAAGTCACCTTCCTACACTTGTTCTTGAGCTTAATGTGATGGATGATCCTCCTCAGACTCCAAGTATAGAAGCCACTCCAATAAATTGCACCCAAGATTAATCCCAAAAATTCCTACTAATATTAACTAGATATGTAGTAGAAATGTAACCTTAATAATACTAATATTTCTAGTATTACTACTTCTAGTAATAGATTGAGTGTATTAGTATTTGTGAGAGTTTTTAGCAATTTGCATGTGAGGGAAAGTAAGTGGAAAAACAAGTAAAAACCAAGAAGGAAAAATGAGCAACAAATGCTCATATTTAAGGGCCAAAAACCGGTGGCCTTAGTGCATTAGGGGGAATATTTTTCCTTTTGTTTTTACTCATTTGTATAGTCTAGGTAGAGTAGTGTAAGAATAGGTATGATTAAAGCTTATGTGTTGTGTCACAATCACACTTTAATCAAAACAAACAAAAGACAAAAGAGCATCTTTTGCTCTTCCATATGGCCGAAATAATGGAGCCATTTTGGTCCATTTTTGCCTTTTGTCATTTGTCCCACAAATGCTTATAAGTCATATGTTTAACTATCTTACATAATTAATTATTAATGTAATCATTTAACACTTAAATATTACAATTAATAATATAATATACACTCCACTTCTTGAGTAGTATACTACCATTATATCAACATATAATGGATCCCTTAATTACTAGTTAGTTAAAATTACAACTTCTTGTAACATTAAAATAACTAATTACCTCTACCTCAAAACTTATATAAAACCTCAACTAATTTAGCAATTTAACACTTAAATACTAAATTTAATCTTATTTAATCACATTACAATAAGACGTAAAATTGCACTCCCATAATTAAGGAATTAATTAATCTGTATCGCATACAATTAATTAAATATCTATTTGGGCCTCATCCTATAGGTGTGACCTAAAGGGATCAACTGACCACCACCGTCACACGACAGTAATGTCTAACTCTAGTTAGCCAATCATTACCGATTAATGACGATCAGTCGACTATATAAAGAATCATCCCTCACGTATTCTTAGTATGAGATTTAATTATGATATTAAATCATGTGATCGCACTATTGTGGAGGACACATTTTCCAACATTTTCATCTTTCGATGAAGTGTGGATATCACCGCTTTGGAAGCATGAATCCACAGCCTCCCTGGGAGTATGTTAAACGATTCCTCGATGTCTACTATTTGGAGGTTGACTTTTCTTTCGATTGGTTAAGTTGCTATAGTAAGAGTGATTAGGCCTGTCACCTTGCGTCGCGTCCCATCGTACGCGCGAACACCTTGATTAGTTGGAGTGCAGTCTGACTCTTTCATACATAGCTTTTCAATTGTCTTCAGTGGTATGACGTTGACTATGGAACCATCATCCACTAGTGTCATGGGGACATTATTTTTAAGACAAGTGACCGTAATGTACAAAGCTAGATTATGAGTGACGCCGAAAGGTGATAAGGCTTCATCTGAGAAAGTAACTGGGTTACTTAACTTGATTGAGCCCTGGAGGACTAGGTTGACCACATCATCTGGAGTAGAATCATACGCTACATTGAGTTTTGCCAATGCTTGTACCAAAGCTTGGCGATGTGGAAATGAGCTAGCAACTAGTTCCCAGACTAAAAGATCAGCCTTTATCTTCTATAATTCCTTCATCAAATGGTCGGCAACTGAATTTTCATTATTCTCTGTTGGAGATGCAACATTCCCATTTGTAGTTGAGTTGTTTGTTTGCACTGGAGCGACATTTTGGTATGGGCGACAAGATCGAGTTAGGTGATCTATGTCAAGATCCCCCAAAATTTTGACCAAAGGATGTTCCTTGAGGTAGACATCTTCATCATCGTCAGCCCAAACACCATTGATATAATTGAGCTCTTCGAGGTATATGATTTCAGATTCCAGATGGACGGCCCGTTGAACCAAATTGTCAACTACTGTAAGGACCTATTGCATCGTAGATTCACAGGATAGGGTGATGACCATTTGCGTGGCTCTTGGTGATGGGGTTCTCGACTTTTGCAAATATGACACGACATCTTCTAGTTCAGTAACCTGTCTACTCACATTTCTTGTCCATGCGACAAAATCAGCGATAATTGGTGTGATGGTCGAGTAGGCTTCTCCATGGTCGACCATATTGATCTCATTTTGTACTGGAGAGATAAGGTGTGAGCAATCCAAGGTGGATTCCTCATATGAGATTGTTAGAATTCTAAGAGAATTCTTTGTATCGTTAGGCTTACTTGCGTGATGGATAGGCAAACGTCCATCTTCAATCATGTCTTGAAGAGCATGCTTCAGCCTGTAACAGTTTTCTGTGTCATGTCCTTTGCCCTGTGATATTCGCAATAAGCATTATCGTCCCAGAACTTGCTCTTCTTTTCCGGGTCAGGTGTAGGTCCTATTGGTTGGATTCTTTCTTGCTTCATTAACCACTTCAGCGTATTTGTGTATGTGTCATCGATGTCGGTGAACTTCCTTGGTGCAATGTTTTTCTTGGATGACTCGACGAGGTTGACATCGTTGGTCTTGCTAGTAGAACTGTAGGAACGACTTTCAATTGTTGTTGATCCTTGATATCCACGTCCTACTGTTTTGGACAAGAGCCTCTTGCGAATATCATCTTCGATTCTTGTACCTAACACTATTAAGTCTTTGAAAGACTTGATGTTTTGGTACCTCAAATGATTTGCATAGATAGGCCTTAGATTGTCCACGAACTTTTCCACAAGAGTGGCTTCATCTGGACGCTCCACTAGTTGGGTGCTAGTCTTCCTCCACCTACTTAGGAAGTTGGTGAATCCTTCCTGTTCATTTTGGGCAAGAACCTCTAAGGTGCGCATGTTGACTTGACTTTTGGCATTATCCGCGTATTGCTTGGTGAATTCGATGGCTGCATCATCCCAGGTAGAGATCTTCTTGTGGTCTAGAGAGTAGAACCATTGTTTAGGAATAGTGTCGAGAGATGAAGGAAAGATCCTTAAGAACATCTCTGGCTTAATGCCTTTGATAGACATGTAATCCTTGAAGGCACAAATGTGGTTTACAGGGTTTTCGCGCTCCTTAAATTTTGGGATTTCAGTCATCTTGAAGTTAGTTGGTAGTTGGGCATATACTGCTTCATACTTTCGGTTATTTTCCTTGTAAATGTCGTCCCCCTTGAGATACATCAATTGTTCTTCTAAGTATTGGAGACGCTTTTGAGCTTCAGTGAGGATTGGAAAGAGTCGTTTATGAATGGTGGAGAGTCATCATTGTTGAGGATGGGTTCCTCCGTAGGAGGGAGTCTTGCTTCTACAGCCACTATGCGATTTTTGATTGTTTGGAGGCGAGCAGAGGCGACATCTTTACTAGTCTGATGACGGAGTAGTGCGGCCACGATTTGACTATTACCATTTCCATTGGGACCATGGATGCTTGCTGCACTTTCATTGGTTCCGACGACGAATCAAGATACATTCGAGTATTTGCACACTTACTCGAATAAGACTTGTGGACTGAGCAAAAAAGAAAAAAAAGACACGTGTGTGACAAGTGAGTTAAAAGAAAGTTGATTTTGAAATGTTGTCTTAAACAATCATTGTGTGTGATTGTAGGAGTGTTGATTTTGAAGTTAATTTTTTTTTTTGGGAAATGGTTGACACATTTATGAAATTTGGACAGAGTTTCGACTTGACTTTGTTGATTTTGAGCCAATTTTGAAAGTTTAGTATTTTTGGAAGCGTTTTTTTTTTAAAAAAACGCTTTTCGTCAGAGTTTGGTTTATAAAAGGTGATAACATAAAAGTTATGAACAAAAACATGTGCATTATAATGGTATGCTGAGTGCTTTTAGAAGGTTTTGGTTTAAAGGCTGGGTTGCCATACCAAGCCAGCACTTCATGGTCTGTGAAGAGGTCTATACCAAACATGAGTCAGGTCGGTTCCTAGTCCATTCGCACGAGTAATGAAGGCTCTTGATACAAGCATGAGTAAGTATCGTGGTATGGTAGCATCAATCGCTGTCCATCTTTAGATGCAAATAAGAACTTGCACCGTCCAGACGGGAAAATTGGTCGAATGGGTTGGGTAAAGCCTAGGAAGGCTACCTAAAATGACCTAAGAAGGTCGAGTAATGAAAACTGACAACTGTCTCATACAAACTATTCCCTAACCTTGTTCAAGTTTCACCCTAGGTGACACTAGACTTAGTCTAAGTGTATCATCCCCAGCGGAGTCGCTAATCTATAGACACAGCCACCCGCGCCGCACGCACCCGCGCGTTGGTTTCGAGGCGGCGGTACTTCTCCCACAAAACTCCGGCGCGAGGCCGACCACGTCATGGGCCGTTACCGATTTGAAAGGCATTGAAACCGGTGAAAGGTTTGACAAGCCTGCATTTGTGGAATCGCCACCAATTTTTATGGAAAATTGGAACCGTTTGAATACTTTGCACCATGTCAAGACACAAAGTAGTGACATGAACACTAAGAAATTCGTTACCCTTAGCATTCTATGTCTAGAATGACTCTCGTGATGCCAATGAACACCTAATCCCGCCCGCCTCGATAGCGGCCTCTACTAATGATCAGGGAAGTCGTTTGTACTCGATATGTCGTCAGTTATATGCATGCAATGCAACATCCAATACATTTATCCTAGCATGTGAAAATATTAACTATGTCAGTTGACAAACAATTTAGCATTTAAGTGAAGGGTCGAAGTTGAAATTATATTGATTACATGTGATTGCCAAGTAAGTAAATCATACAATAATGATAAATTGCAATAGATGAATTACAAGAAAAAAATTACAATCGGATTAAAAAGAATAAAAAAGAAATAGAAAGAATATGAGAAATATGAAAATAGGTCAAATTAATAGTGATAATTAGGATAATAATCGATTAAAACCTAATTAGAACGCCTACATCAAAACAAGACGAGTTCAGAGGCAGAAGCTACCTCAGAACAGGCACAGCATCTGCTGCGTCTCTTAGAAGAGGCGCATTAGTTCATACGATTGTTCTTGAGTTGGGTTCTGACTGTGAAAGTCAAACTCGTTAATTGTTATGGTTCATTGATTGATTAAAGTTGACTAGTACGATTTATTGATATACAACTCGAGTGAAGATAGTTTAGTCAGATTATATGCATCAAGAATCGTCAATAGACAATAAAAAAGCGAATTAAAACGAATTCTTATGAATTAGCTATTATACGATTTCGGAAAACGAGTTTATATACAAACTTTAAATTTAGAGACGGGATTAGAAGAGATAAAGAAGAACAACAGAACAAAAAACATGTATCAAAGACGAATTCGAGGGACTTGATATGAACAAATCGAACCTCTTGAATCCAGATTTGAATTTAATGACGAAAACCCGCAAATATCGAATTATAAGGAATTTAGGTTGGATTTATTGAAAGGGATTTTGTAAAGTAAATTTCTAAATAAAGAAAAGAAAACTTCAAAGGAAATAAAGAAGAAAATCGAGCCTTCGAATGAAACAGAGGAAACACAAGGAAGAAGAAAAAGAGCAACATCGGCTAAGCAGCCTCTGGAAGAGGCGCAACAAGTATTGCGACTGTTCTATAAGGCGCAACTGCTTATGCGTTTCTTCTTGACGGTTTCTCTCTGCTGTTCCGTCAAAAGGGTTTTAAAACATATTTTGAAAACGATTTAAAACATACTCGTGATATAAACTCGTACATTAATTGATATAAAATAAAATACAATAAATAAATTGGGTTTTACACGCTCAGACTTACATATTTGACGAACCGAGATTAACTAAGTTGTCGTACTAGTGATTGCTCGACTCGATGCAGAATGAAAGTGCCCTCTAAAGAGGAAATAGAAAAAAAATTGATTAAATTGATTGAAGTGTTGTGGTCATATTAGACGGTCATGCAAACGTGACTGGTACTTAGAAGGATCTAAGCTTACGTGGTGGATTGATCAAGAACAAAGGCGTCAAAAAACAAGAGCGCAGTCTTAGAATGCAAAGGGAGAAGAGAAGGGCGGACACTCGCGTGAATAACATGTGAGGCGGAGGCCTCTATTTATACCAATAACACGGAGGAATTATGATAAGGGTAAAAATAGGAAAGAAATCCGGAGAAAATGTGGAAACTGGAGAAAAGCAGCCCAGGAAGAGGCGGAACAGGAACTGCGACCTTTCCAAGAGGCGCAACATCTGCTGCGTTCTCTCTTGGGCAGTTTCCTCCTTAGCAAAAAAGATTTCCGCGGTTCATTTTATGAATTAGGGAAGATGTGAGCTTCCTTATTTCGCAAGTTAGATATTTCCGCGATAAAAGATAAAATTTAGGAATATTACTACGGAAAATTCAAGAATATTTTGACTCGGGTTTTAGACGGTTTTAGAAAATGGAAGCGGTTTTTGACCCGGACTCCAAATGAACTCTAAATACTGTCAAAACGACCGTATTAGCGCGTAGATGACAACCATGAGGTTGACTCGACTGTGTGATCTATCACGTGTCGACGAACATATAAAATGTCATAAATCGCTCCGCATAATCAAACATGCGGCCCAATCATCGCTGGGTGGTTGGCGGGAGGTGCAGAAACAGGGTGTCTACAGTACCACAACCACAACCGCGCCTCCTACGCGTCAGCATGACCTCCGCCTCAGGACTCGCCAACGGTGCTAAAATAAACCCAAACACCCTCACCTTGAACTGATCTCTCATGTAAGAGTTCACCATCAAGAAATGGGTCTTGTCGGTCGGCGGAGGTAGACCATCGCCGATCAAACCCATGATCACGGCGCAAGACACTCTCTCCAGTTTCTCCTAAAACTGAACTAACGTCTCGCTATAAGGAAATCCCGACACCATAGCAAAATCCTCTAAGGTGATACTGATCCCCCCAAACTGCATGTGGAACGGCAACGTCTTGTCCTAATAACGATCCAACATAGCACGAATGAAATACACGTTCGATCTAATCGAAGCTCCGTGAATCTCGCGCCCAACAGCAACAAGTGGGCCAATCGCCGACCTCTCTATCAATGCCCTTCAACCCGCTCACAGGACGTCGTAGAAACCAAACAAGTCGAGAAACACGAGAACGTTCTTATTGTAGCAGCCTCCTCAAATTGGAAATCAAGCAGGATCAGAACACCTATTCAGCCTAAAAGCAACAAAAATAACAAAGCCCAACAAAATGGCAAACTCACCAGGCCATCGTGTGCACGGTAGGAGATATGAGTGTCGAGCCGCAACAACAACTAGCTACAATCATAGCCCGCAACCCAAGCAGGCGCCGCACGAAAGTTCAGCCCCCACGGATCCCTAACCAGCCTAACGTCCCACTCCCTGACAAAGCCGTTGTCTGCCTCCATCTCAACTCTCCGCCTCTCCGTATCGCAAGACTGCACGGTACAGCGAGGACCCCTCTCAACAACCCGCACGACTCCCTCGAGCTCTTGCCTAGAAACCCGAGGAGCTCTCCTCCTGGTGGTGACCCTCCTCCCGTAAGTACTAGCCGTGGACTCCGCCCGAGTCACTTCATCACCAGCAACCACCCTAAGCTCCTCCTGCGCCGCTACAGCCCTCTCAGCATCAACAACCTCAACAAAAGGCTCCTTCTCTACAATGTCCTCCATAATTTACTCTGAAGCTTGCCACGAAGTACCAACTGGCCCCGACTAAGCCAAAGACCCCAAGGTCCTCACATCCTCCTCTTTCAACGTCTCCGACTCAGGACCAACAAGCCTAGCGGGCCCTGAACCCTCACCTGTGGTGATAGGCTATCGCACACCTAACCAATATAAATACTCTAGTAACAAATGAATGTAGTAAAAGGGGTCGAACACAAGGAGACAGGAGTTGCTAAATAAGTTGTCATGGATTGAATTCTATCAAGGTCAGTTATCGATTGACTGTTTGTTTTGGTAATGAAAGAAATAAATAATAAATAAAGAGCCTAGGGAAGTCGAGTCACACAAGATAATATGTAATTGGTTATGTCAAACTAAAAATGCTTAAATAACTATATTTGTTTAGGCTTAAAGACAACCACTTCTCGGCCTTATTGTCAACCATTGAACGGGTTCTAGCAAGCTCTCTCTATGACTAGATCGGTCTACTAAAACATGCTTAGTCTAATTCAATTCCGTTCCTCTCGACTTATAGAAAGAATTAACAAATTTAATCTAAGATAATGTCCAAAAATCATAGACTAACAATTTAATAAAAGCATTTGATAGAAACTTTTAATCGATATTTTAACATCCTAATTCAACAATTACAAAAACTATTTATGCATGGCTTCCCTATTCCCTAGACAAATGAACTACTCTTGCATAATGAAAACTAAACTGTTGACAAATGATGTAGTAAACATGAACATACTAACTAGTAATGGAAAATGACGAATGAATAACAAAAGTAATACTAAAAATGAGATTACCTTGACAATAGAAATAGAACATGGAAATGAAGAACAAGAAAACAAATGGATATAACTTGAAATGTAAATTGTATTATAACTTGAATTGCTTAAAGAAATGTTTGTAACAACTAAAAAAAGTTAAAAGAAACCTAAATTTTATTCTGAAAACTAAGACTAAAGCATATGAAAAGTGTATGGAAGTGTGTAAAAGTGGTCGGATACAACACCCTTTACATAGACATAAGGGGTGAAACGTAAACGATTCAAAGAGATGCAACCCCGATCGAGGAAACCCCACCCCGATCGGGGTCGTGGTGTTTTAGCTCTTCGTCTTAATTCCGTCTTAACTTCTTGATTTATGGTGATGCGGAATCCAATGCTTGCATATTTATGAGTCCGTCTAAGGCATCTTAGGGATCATATGGCATCCAATGCATGCTCTTAACTTGGGCTTTTACTTGGACTTTATTTCTTTATTTAATCACCAACCAAAGTTGGTTTCTTCATGCTCGGGATTTCCAATTTCTTCCCGAAACGCCCTTATACTTCCCGAAACGCCCTTGCATGGTCAAGACTTGCTCTCATTAGCCTCGGGAACTTGGGTGAACGCTAATTTGACGGGAAAAAGCTACGAAAGGCTTCATTTCCTACAAAATGCAATGAATATGAGCAAAAACACCTAGAACACGGAATTAGCTCAGAAATACACTTATAGAAGTGAAATAATCAAATAAAACCGAGCTAAAATAGGGGGTTAAACTATATATAAAATTGACCTATCATGAGGTCAAAACAAAAACAACGTCAGTCGAATTTTCGGCATTTCGACGGCACAAAAATAAGCAAAAGCCAAAAAATGGCCACGACAAAAATCGCCTGCAAATACAAAACAACAGCAAAACCAGCAAGGAGAAACCCCCTCCCACCCCCCCCCCCCCCAATCCCATCCAACAAAACATTTCACAAAAAAACACCCAAAAGAAAACTCACAAAAACCCGACTCGTCCTTCTTTTCAAGCAAAAGACAAGTCAAATCAACAACAAAGCAACCAAAATCCCCCGGGCTAACACCAAGCCTTTGGAAGCAAAAATATATACCCGTCCTGACCTGACACTTCAAAAAACTCAAAAAGGCAATTTTATGCCCAATTAACCGCTAAGAAAGGCCAAAATTCAAAAAATGTCCACGACAAAGCAATGTGACCCGATCACGTCCTAATTTGACCTGAGTTGTGTCTAGGGAATATGTTAAAGCAATATGGCTCAGTTTGAGCACATAAGACAGTCATACAAGGGAAAAATGCAAAATTTTCGCCCTCGCATACAACAAGGTTTTCACATGACAAAGACGGTCTTCCCCGACTACAATGCAACCTAGTCGGGTCCATAACTCAAGCAAACAAGCACAACATTATGAAATGAGACGGTTTCAAGTCTCATTCGTGTTTTTTGCACAAAGGAGGCGAGAACGGGGACAAAAATGCAAACTAAAAGCACCCTTATATTCCTAAACAGGTTTCCAACCTAATTCAAGCATCAATTACACACAAAAATGGGCAAATAAAAAACGCCTAATTCGATTTGCGATGAATAAGGGTTTGTTCTAATTCAATCAAGACAAATGCAATCAAAAACAAACGGAATCAAGAGGATTAACATACCTTGAGATGACATGATAATTGTGGCACAAATCCAAGCAGCAAGCAAGATCAAAAACAACGATTTTTTGAGGTTTTGGGTGGGTTTGTCGAAGAAGACGGAGTGAATGAGGAGCAGATTGATCTCGCGTCTTTTTTTAAGAAAATAGAGGGAACCCTTTGTATCGCCAAAGAACTCGCGCCTCTTTGAGGTGTTCCTGCCTTTTCCCGTTGATTTTGGGCTTGGGCCTAAAACACACGCCAAATACACACGACAACACAAGTCTTTAAAAATAGCGAAATTCAAATTCGTTATTTTCACAAAATTTTAAATGATGCATTTAAAAACCGTTATTTTTCTCACAAATACAAAATGGCGAAATTCAAATTCGCTATCTTCACAAAATTTAAACGACAAAATTAAAAACCGTTATTTCCTTCACCAATAGAAAATAGTGATATTCAAATTCGTTGATGTGACCAATATTTGAGCATATTTAGTCCCCGAATTAGCCTCGTTCCTATGCTTTTTAGTGCATAATTGGGTCATTTACTATCTTTAGTCTTCCGTTTTGCATATTCTTTGAGGTTTTGTTTCCTTGGTAGGAGAGGAGTGCAAACCTTGCATTTTCATGGCAAAATGGAGCTAAATTGATCGAATCTAATGACCAAGCATCAATGTGAAGACAAGACTAGAAGGCCTATGTAAATAATGAAGTAGATGGGCAATGATGAGAAGATCCTTGCATCCCCAACAAGATCCTTGAGGATTGTTGGAAGAAGAAAAGAAGAAGAAGCTTGCTGAGCTACTATCTGGGCGTCTTGGCCACGGGACGAGCGTCCTGGCTGGCTACAATCCGAGCGTCCCGTAGCCAGTCTGCTCGTCCTAGCCCTCTACAATCCGAGCGTCTCATGCCTCAGGCCGCTCGGATTCCTTCCCAGTGCAAGCCGTCTCCTCCTCGGTGCACTCGGGATGCGCATATTCCTTGAAGACTAGCGAAGCGGAGATGAGCATCTCCTTCGAGAGGAGCATTTCCTCAACTTTTCTTAAGGGTCTTAATCGTCATTTAAGCCTTTTGTAACCCTATTTTATGTACCTAATCCTTAGTATAAATACCCCATGGTACTAATTAGATTATCATGTTCTTCATATGCAATCTTAATCTCATTCTAATCTTGTAATCAACTTTTAAATTAAGCATTAATACAAATCTCATTTCCTTAATTTCTCTATTGTTCAGCATTTATTTTGGGTAATTGAAGATTATTTGGGGTTTAGTTGGAGGATTGACAACCTTCCAATCATTAATCAAGTACTTCTATTATTCTTTGCTTATTATTTTGGAATCATCATTAGGTATAATTCTCTTAATCCCTTTTTAATTATTGTTAATCATCTTCATTTATTGATCATGTTTTGTCTTGCTAGTATGATTGACAACCTTGTTAGCATGTTAAACTTGATAATGAGTGAGTAGTCTTCTTAACTAGGGTTAATGGGGAATTAGGGAAAACCAACATGGGGGATGATTCATGCTTAATCTAATATGTTCACATAATTTATTTGCTTGCTTGTTGTGATCTCAACTTATGCACATGTTATGTTTGATGAAATGCGAGCCTATGAATCCTTGCATTTTTTTACCCATCACATACCTTTTCAATGAGACTTGTAAGACATAAACCAACTCGAGTCTCATTAGACCATGCATATAGTTGAGTAGGGAGGATTAAGTCGACTGACTTATAGGTGTTGTACAATCTAATCGATTCGACTCCGGGACCCAAACCTTCCTAGGATTGTAAGATATAAACCAACTCGATCCTATCACAACCATAATTGCTTGCTTATAATTTGAGAATATGTTTGTATGATCAAGTCCCATGAATCACCTATGAACCCATGACACCCTAATGCTTTTAATCAATTGTTTACATCTCATTTTAATCATCTTGCTTGTTTACTTAAATTGTTATTTAGTTTAGTGATCTTCTTATCTCAACCCAAATTGTGACACCCTTAGACACCACTACTTGCAATCGAAAATCCTACATCAATACCCGTCCCATGGGATCCGACCTTCACTTACCTCTTTACTAAGAGTAGAGTAGTTTGTGAAGTTATTAATATTGTTTTGGTCTAGGTAACTCCTAACGACAAGTAACCGAAAACGATAGTCCGACCAAAAATGGCGCCGTTGCCGGGGACGGTGTTAACTTGATTTGATTTTCTATGATTGTTCTTATTTGTGTCTTTCTTTGCCTTGGGGAAGTAAAACTCCTCAAGGTTTGTTCTAATTATTTTCAAGTTGTTCGATATTTTGCAAGATGGATCTTATAGATTGTTTTGTTGAGGACCACTTGAGTATACCTTTCTTCAAAGACCCCTTGCAAGCATTGGAAGCCTTAGAAGCAAGTAAGGCCAAAAATATGCATCGGGAATTTGAGGTAGATCTTCTTGAGGCCGCTCTAGCCAACAAAGAACTCACTCATGAGCAATCTGAATTAGTACATAAGATCCTTGTAGAAGCATATCAACCCATAGAAGAAGAAAAGGCGATCGAAGATGACATCATACATGCTGAAGAGCAAGAAGAATTTGTCATGAAATTTGAGTATGATGAGATTTGTGAGCTTGAAGAGCAAGTTGAATATGCCATAAGAATGGAATGTCTAATGGAAATGGAGCAAGTTCTTAATGAATCTTCAATGGAGGAAAGTGAGGTACAAGTTCCAACTCTAAAACCCCTTCCCCCAAATTTGAAATATGCTTATCTTGGTGAATCTAAGACCAAACCCGTGATTGTTAATGACAAACTTGATGAGAACCAATTGGAAAAATTGCTTGATGTGTTGAAACAACATGAAAAGGCTATAGGTTATAGTCTAGATGATCTTAAGGGGATAAGTCCCAATTTTTGCATGCATAGAATCCATCTAGAAGAAGACCATAGACCTACCATCCAATCTCAAAGGAGATTGAACCCCCACATGCAAGAAGTTGTTAAAGGAGATGTTATGAAATTACTTGATGCATGAATTATATATCCCATATCGGATTCTTTGTGGGTTAGCCCCGTTCAAGTGGTACCTAAGAAAGGAGGTACCACGGTGGTAACAAACGATAAGAATGAGCTAATACCCACAAGGAAAATCACCGGTTGGCGTATGTGTATTGACTATCGAAAATTGAATTCCGCAACAAGAAAGGATCATTTACCCCTACCATTCATTGACCAAATGCTTGAGAGGTTAGCCTCTAACAAGTTCTTTTGCTACCTTGACGGGTATTCGGGATTCTTTCAAATCCCCATACACCCAGATGACCAACACAAGACCACCTTCACATGCCCTTATGGTACATTTGCTTATAGGAGAATGCCTTTTGGCTTGTGTAATGCCCCCGCTACTTTCCAAAGATGCATGATGAGTGTCTTCTCCGACTACCTAGAGACCATAATGGAAGTTTTTATGGATGATTTTAGCGTTTATGGAAAAGACTTTGACTGTTGCTTGCACAACCTTTCTCTTGTATTGCAAAAATGTGAGGACGTTAGTCTCGTTTTGAATTGGGAAAAGTGTCACTTTATGGTCAATGAAGGAATTGTTTTGGGTCATTTAATCTCGGAAAAGGGCATCGAGGTTGATAAAGCTAAGGTTGAGGTGATAGAGAAACTCTCACCCCCCGTGAATGTTAGAGGGGTGAGAAGTTTTCTCGGTCATGCGGGTTTCTTTCGCCGTTTTATAAAAGATTTCTCAAAAATCGCGAAACCCCTCACTCAACTCTTATTTAAAGATGCCCAATTCCATTTCACTAATGAGTGTGTTGAAACCTTTAATAGAATTAAGGAAGCACTAATCTCGGTACCGATCATTCAACCACCAAATTGGGAACTACCATTCGAGATTATGTGTGATGCTAGTAACTACGCCGTTGGAGCGGTTCTGGGCCAACGGGTAGGAAGGGCTTTGCATGCTATCTACTATATAAGCAAGACTCTTGGTTCCTTCCACACAATTTGAAATATGCTTATCTTGGTGAATCTAAGACCAAACCCGTGATTGTTAATGAAAAACTTGATGAGAACCAATTGGAAAAATTGCTTGATGTGTTGAAACAACATGAAAAGGCTATAGGTTATAGTCTAGATGATCTTAAGAGGATAAGTCCCAATTTTTGCATGCATAGAATCCATCTAGAAGAAGACCATAGACCTACCATCCAATCTCAAAGGAGATTGAACCCCCACATGCAAGAAGTTGTTAAAGGAGATGTTATGAAATTACTTGATGCAGGAATTATATATCCCATATCGGATTCTTTGTGGGTTAGCCCCGTTCAAGTGGTACCTAAGAAAGGAGGTACCACGGTGGTAACAAACGATAAGAATGAGCTAATACCCACAAGGAAAATCACTGGTTGGCGTATGTGTATTGACTATCGAAAATTGAATTCCGCAACAAGAAAGGATCATTTACCCCTACCATTCATTGACCAAATGCTTGAGAGGTTAGCCTCTAACAAGTTCTTTTGCTACCTTGACGGGTATTCGGGATTCTTTCAAATCCCCATACACCCAGATGACCAACACAAGACCACCTTCACATGCCCTTATGGTACTTTTGCTTATAGGAGAATGCCTTTTGGCTTGTGTAATGCCCCCGCTACTTTCCAAAGATGCATGATGAGTGTCTTCTCCGACTACCTAGAGACCATAATGGAAGTTTTTATGGATGATTTTAGCGTTTATGGAAAAGACTTTGACTGTTGCTTGCACAACCTTTCTCTTGTATTGCAAAAATGTGAGGACGTTAGTCTCGTTTTGAATTGGGAAAAGTGTCACTTTATGGTCAATGAAGGAATTGTTTTGGGTCATTTAATCTCGGAAAAGGGCATCGAGGTTGATAAAGCTAAGGTTGAGGTGATAGAGAAACTCTCACCCCCCGTGAATGTTAGAGGGGTGAGAAGTTTTCTCGGTCATGCGGGTTTCTTTCGCCGTTTTATAAAAGATTTCTCAAAAATCGCGAAACCCCTCACTCAACTCTTATTTAAAGATGCCCAATTCCATTTCACTAATGAGTGTGTTGAAACCTTTAATAGAATTAAGGAAGCACTAATCTCGGTACCGATCATTCAACCACCAAATTGGGAACTACCATTCGAGATTATGTGTGATGCTAGTAACTACGCCGTTGGAGCGGTTCTGGGCCAACGGGTAGGAAGGGCTTTGCATGCTATCTACTATATAAGCAAGACTCTTGGTTCCTTCCACACAATTTGAAATATGCTTATCTTGGTGAATCTAAGACCAAACCCGTGATTGTTAATGAAAAACTTGATGAGAACCAGTTGGAAAAATTGCTTGATGTGTTGAAACAACATGAAAAGGCTATAGGTTATAGTCTAGATGATCTTAAGGGGATAAGTCCCAATTTTTGCATGCATAGAATCCATCTAGAAGAAGACCATAGACCTACCATCCAATCTCAAAGGAGATTGAACCCCCACATGCAAGAAGTTGTTAAAGGAGATGTTATGAAATTACTTGATGCAGGAATTATATATCCCATATCGGATTCTTTGTGGGTTAGCCCCGTTCAAGTGGTACCTAAGAAAGGAGGTACCACGGTGGTAACAAACGATAAGAATGAGCTAATACCCACAAGGAAAATCACCGGTTGGCGTATGTGTATTAACTATCGAAAATTGAATTCCGCAACAAGAAAGGATCATTTACCCCTACCATTCATTGACCAAATGCTTGAGAGGTTAGCCTCTAACAAGTTCTTTTGCTACCTTGACGGGTATTCGGGATTCTTTCAAATCCCCATACACCCAGATGACCAACACAAGACCACCTTCACATGCCCTTATGGTACTTTTGCTTATAGGAGAATGCCTTTTGGCTTGTGTAATGCCCCCGCTACTTTCCAAAGATGCATGATGAGTGTCTTCTCCGACTACCTAGAGACCATAATGGAAGTTTTTATGGATGATTTTAGCGTTTATGGAAAAGACTTTGACTGTTGCTTGCACAACCTTTCTCTTGTATTGCAAAAATGTGAGGACGTTAGTCTCGTTTTGAATTGGGAAAAGTGTCACTTTATGGTCAATGAAGGAATTGTTTTGGGTCATTTAATCTCGGAAAAGGGCATCGAGGTTGATAAAGCTAAGGTTGAGGTGATAGAGAAACTCTCACCCCCCGTGAATGTTAGAGGGGTGAGAAGTTTTCTCGGTCATGCGGGTTTCTTTCGCCGTTTTATAAAAGATTTCTCAAAAATCGCGAAACCCCTCACTCAACTCTTATTTAAAGATGCCCAATTCCATTTCACTAATGAGTGTGTTGAAACCTTTAATAGAATTAAGGAAGCACTAATCTCGGTACCGATCATTCAACCACCAAATTGGGAACTACCATTCGAGATTATGTGTGATGCTAGTAACTACGCCGTTGGAGCGGTTCTGGGCCAACGGGTAGGAAGGGCTTTGCATGCTATCTACTATATAAGCAAGACTCTTGGTTCCTCCCAAGTGAACTATGATACCACCGAGAAAGAACTCCTTGCCATTCTCTATGCGTTAGACAAATTCCGCTCCTATTTGCTTGGATCCAAGGTGATTGTTTTTTCGGACCACCGTGCTCTTCAACATCTCTTGATAAAGAAAGAGGCAAAACCAAGGTTGTTAGGATGGATTTTGCTACTTCAAGAATTCGACTTGGAAATAAGAGACAAGAAAGGGGCCGAGAATGTAGTGGCGGATCACTTGTCAAGGATCTGGTTTCATGATGAAGAAGGAGAAACACCGATCAATGACTCTTTCCCCGATGATATCTTAATGGCCATTCAAACACAACTTGAGAGGCACATTACTCCATGTTTTGCCGATTATGCCAACTATATTGTTGGAAGAGTACTCCCTTCAAACTTAAACTACAACCAAAGAAAGAGATTTTTGTTCGAAGTCAAGAGGTACTTTTGGGATGACCCAAATCTTTAAAAAGAGTGTAGTGATGGGCTCTACCAAAGATGCATCCCTCAATGGGAAATTCAAGGAATTTTGGAAGGATGTCACTCATCCCCTTATGGTGGACACCACGGAGCAAGAAGAACCATTGCAAAAATCCTTCAATCGGGCTTCTTTTGGCCTACTATGTTCCAAGATGCTAGGGAATTCATCCTTCATTGTGATGCTTGTCAAAGAACGGGAAATATCTCCTGGGGGAATGAGATGCCACAAAAGGGGATACTAGAAGTAGAGATCTTCGACGTTTGGGGGATCGACTACCAAGGGCCGTTTGTCACATCCAAAGGGAACAAATACATCCTTGTGGCCGTAGACTATGTCTCAAAATGGGTGGAGGGAATTGCCACCCCAACCGATGATGCAAGAACGGTCACTAAACTCTTCAAGAAAATAATCTTCCCAAGATTCGGAGTCCCTAGAGCAATCATAAGTTATGGAGGAACGCATTTTCATGAAAAGAAGCTCAAATCCCTTTTGACCGAATATGGTGTTCAACATAGAACCGGCTTGGGATATCACCCTCAAACAAGCGGTCAAGTTGAAGTCTCAAACAGAGAGATCAAGCAAATTCTTGAGAAAGTTGTTAACAAGACTCGTAAGGATTGGAGCATGACACTTGATGACGCTCTTTGGGCTTATATGACGGCCTATAATACTCCCATAGGAGCCTCCCCTTACAAACTTGTCTATGGAAAAGCATGCCACTTGCCGATTGAGTTAGAATACAAAGCTTTTTGGGCAATCAAAGCTCTCAACCTTGATCTCAAACTAAGTGGTCAAAAGAGGATGATGCAAATTCAAGAGTTGGAAGAATTCCGACTACAATCTTATTAGAATGCCAAGATCTACAAAGAAAGGACAAAGTTGCTTCATGACAAGAGGATCAAGCAAAAGGCCTTACACAAGGGAGATAAAGTCCTTCTATTCAACTCCCGATACCGTCTCTTTCCCGGGAAGTTGAACTCTAGATGGTTGGGTCCTTATGTGATCACCGAGGTAGGAAGGTATGGAGACTTCGAGATAAGGTCGGAAGATGGAAGCAAATTTAAAGTTAATGGCCAAAGATTGAAACCATATTATGAAGGAGCATTTATTGGAGAGGTCGAGGTCACCTACCTCGGGCCTCCTCCTCCTTGAAAAGATCATCAAAAGAAAAGTTTGGTGGAATCCTCTCCAAACCACCACTTATAAATATACTAACCCCTTTAACTTGTATCTTTAACTTTACTGCATTTTTAATCATAAACATGATTCTTGCCATGAGAGTAAGTGAGGGAGGGTCACCAATCATTTTTATGAATTAATAAATTAGTTTTCAAGTGTGGGGAAGCGCCTACACCGGAGAAGAGGAAAAACACGATCAATCCAAGCGTCTCGTGAGGAATCGGCTCGTCCAGGCAAGCAACCCGAGCGTCCCCCTAGTGAGCCGCTCGTCCTAAGAGAGCTGAGAAGCAGCTGTTTTGTTCTGACTTGAGATCCGAGCGTCCTCAGTAACAATCCGCTCGTCTCGGTCAGGACGGTCGTCCCAATGAAGAATCCGCTCGTCCTGGTGGATCAATTTCTGGCATTTCTCCCTGGAAGAGAATACGAGCATCCTCTAGGGAATCCGCTCATCCTACTACAGCAAGACGCTCTTCCTGGCTACTTCCGAATCTGGGATCTGTCCTGGATGACAATCCGAGCAACCCGCAAAGAATCCGCTCGTCCCCGTGGTCAGAAATCCGAGCGTCCCGAGGCAGAATCCGCTCGTCTCCATGCGTCTTATTTTCTGGTTTTTCGCCAATTAAAAACCTCCCCACCACACAATTTGTGACACCTCATCCTTCCTTCCACTCATAATATAAACCCCCCCCCCCCCCCCCTCTCTTATGACCCCAATCATATCTCAAGCACTCATTCACCCAACAAGAACAAAAACCCCCAAAATCTAAGGTTTCAAAAAGTTTCAAGAGAAGATCTAAATAACAAGGAACATCTCCATATTTCAACAAGTCAAATTCCAAATCTACATCCAAGAATGGGACCAAGAGGATCATTATCTAGAGAAAGAAGAAGACCAAGGGTAAGAGGAAGCTCATCTACTTCTCACATCAACACTTTAAGAAGAGAACATGAGGAGATAGTTGCCTCACCAAGCTTGATGAATTTTCCAATGTAGAGTTTGTCAATGATGTTCAAAGGCTCGTTTTCAGCCGACTACTTAGTAAGAATATTCTTCCTACCAAATTCATGTGCCATAAAACCTTGAGAAAACTTGGAATCTATCACCAAACGGAAGCTCTGTTCGAGTTATTTGGTCTTTCTACTTTGTTCCATATGCATGAACGAACCTATCGGTCTCTTGTCCTTGAGTTCTTGAGTTTCTTAAAGATTACCACTTTGAACAAGATAATTTGTGTAGAGTTTAGATTGGAAAATGTAACAAGGATGATGACTCTTGTCGAGTTTTCAAATGTGCTCGGTCTAGATATTTCGCCTACCCGAACATCAAGACCAAAGAAGTATAATGTAGCACCATTGTGGAGAGCCATAACAGGACGAGATTTTTCATATATTAAGGAATGTTTGGCCTTTCACATCCAAAACCCCATCCTAAGGCTCACTTACCGATTCTTATCCGGAACTATTCTTGCTCGCCGAGATCCGGCGATAGTGAACGAACTAGACCTCATTTTTATGGAGTCATATCATGAGATCCAAGGGAGAAGTGGATATCATTTCAATGCACCGCTTGTTCTCCTAGAAAAGTGGGCAAAATCCCGAAACGGGGATGATGATGGTATGAAGCATATTGTCAATGGAGGACTCATCACAAGACTTGCAAGGCACTTCAATCCCAAGTTTAATGAAAACAATGAGTATACTCCACTTCCGGGAAATACAAGAATCAACGAGGATCTAATTCTTATTAAACACCATTGGATAACCCATGAGGGTTATGAAAAGAGGATTAAATGGATCACCAAGGGGAGCAACCCCATTTACCTACCAATGAATGGTTTTCCACGAATTTCACCAAGAAAAGGCCCTCTTTCTCCAATCCCATCTTATCTCATCCCCACAAACCCAAATCAAGCCAATCAAGCACCACCTCCAACACAACAACAACATGAGCAACCAAGAAATGACAATGAGAAGCTTGTGATACCGCCTTACTCCTTCCAATACCAACCCTATAACCACCCAAATCCTTTCATCCTCCCTAAGGATGATTTCATGACGGGGATCCTTCAAGATATGCACCTCCGCCAATTCGAGGCCAATGTGGATAATTACTATGCCTTGTATCCACAATTTCACCAAATGACTCGACAAGGGGTTATTAGTGAAGAGGGAATATTTCCCTCTTGGGCTCAAATGAATATTCTCTTCCCAAACTCGGAGAGGGATACTGAGGGAGCACATGGTCAAGAGGGTCAAGGGAGTGACAAGTCAAATGGTGGAGATACGGTGAAGCTTGATAGTGAGGGTGATGAATTTATGGATTTCAATGGAAGCGATGCATCAAAAGGAGCTTGGGATAGTGACTTGGAAGGGGATGATGGTGACCTTTGAAGAACAATTCGTGAGCTAAATAGAGCGGGCGCGAGGCACCCATCAAGGCCAAAGTGAAGTTTCTTTTTCTCCCCCCTCTTTCTTTCTCTTTCATGACAAGAATTTCATGTTTTGTTAACTTACTTCATATTTGATTGTTTCATTTTTTGTGTCCTCGTAAAAAGTAGGACTATTATTCCACCTAGGCAATATTTGGGTGATGATAAATTAATTGCTCCCACACTCAAAATCCAAAATGACAAATTTTTAGTTTCATGCATAGCATTTTTTTTTATGCATGAACTCCCCCAATTTTTGACATTAGAAATAGTGTCTATTTTGGTTTGGGGAAGTTTATGCATATGCATTGGGAGCTAATCTAAATTATGCTCTCCACCATAACAAAAACCATGCATCATATAGCATAGCTTAGTTCGCATTCACTCTTGTTTATATATCATATTATTTGCATTTAGCTTATAAATCATGCATTTTCATATAAATTGCATAATTTCCTATCGTATTGGCCATTGAGGACAATGCCCATACTACTGTGGGGATGGAAAATTCTAACTTGACCTTTTTAAAACAAAAATGATAAAAATTCAAAAATTCAAAAATCCAAAAACATGTTCATTTCCTTTGTAGTGTAGTCTTGTATATATTGTGTTTGTTCATCCTTTTTCACATTGATCGACTACGCCACATCCGAGACATGAGGATATTTAAGACCGCATGGTATGATCTTTTCAATCTCCTTTTTCCTCTTTATGTTAATGACTATGTGGCTTTATTTTGATTGATGCGGTATAAACAATGTGAAATTAGGATTGCATTTAGTTTATATGGCATATTAGTTGGTAAAAGCATACACATTAAAGTTGTATATATGTTAGTTGCATCATGGCATATAGTTGCATTTAGGAAAAATTTTGTGAAACCGTCTATTTGGGAAGCTTGACAAGTGTATATAAGGCCCTTGTAGATACTTTTTCTTCTTAAGACTTTGCTCGTTAGAATACTTGTAAAACACCCTAGCATGTGTCATGCTAGTATCCTTTGACCCATGGATTAAGGCCTAGTCAAGAGTACCTTGTGGTGTGATAACTCCTTGGCTACCGTTTATTCCAAGGTGACCCTTGAAACCATGCAACCATCATCCATGTTCTACCATATTTTTGTCATCAAAGGGAATGGGCACAAAAATTGTTCAAAAATTTGAGTTCAAGAAATGAAATGAAAAGCTGAAAAAGTTTGCAAAATGCATCAAATGAAAAGAGGAGCGAAAATAGACTCCTATGCTTCAAATATAAGCACCCTCCCTACAAATGGGGTGACTTTGAAAATGTTCAAAAGAAATGCAAAGAAAAGTCGAAAATTGTCAAGTATTGAAATGCCAAACATCAAAGAAATGGCAAAAAGAAATTGTTCTCAAATGTTATATGCCACAAGAAATGGGGGGGGGGGGAAACAACAACAAAAACAAACTCCCAAAATGAAACTCAAAAACTGTTGATCCCTTTTCCATCGTATACAATTTTGTCCATGGTAGAGAGGGGACGACCCTTCTTCTTGTCTAGGCAAGAAGGGGAATTCCGCGATCCTCCAGTGTTTCTAACACCATAGGGAGTCTACTCTTGACGAAAGCATTTAACAATTGAGGACAAAGGTACCCTAGCTTGACACAACTTGGAGGTGATTTATTGGTATCCTTCTAGGCCTAGTAGTTTGAAGAAACTATATCTATAATGGAAGGTGTACCCTTGAATTACTTCCCCTTTAGATAATTTCCGCCACTTAGATGAGGAAAGTGGCTATTCGTTTTTGTAGATGCATCCATTACTTGTTTTGTGTGCTTTAATGCTTGGATGTGTCGCCATTTTGGCAAGACCCACCTTGCCTTGCAAGAAGGCATCCTACCTCATGGTTGTCTTGTTGTGAGTTGAAGGGGCAGAGTGAGACCCGCTAATTGTCTCATATCGGCTATATTAGTAGGTTAGTTTAAATAATGGTCCTAGTTTTGTCACCTCTTTACTCGGGAAGAGCAAAGGTTCGGTTTGGGGATATTTGATGTGACCAATATTTGAGCATATTTAGTCCCCGAATTAGCCTCGTTCCTATTCTTTTTAGTGCATAATTGGGTCATTTACTATTTTAGTCTTCCGTTTTGCATATTCTTTGAGGTTTTGTTTCCTTGGTAGGAGAGGAGTGCAAACCTTGCATTTTCATGGCAAAATGGAGCTAAATTGATCGAATCTAATGACCAAGCATCAAAGTGAAGACAAGACTAGAAGGCCTATGTAAACAATGAAGTAGATGGGCAATGATGAGAAGATCCTTGCATCCCCAAGAAGATCCTTGAGGATTGTTGGAAGAAGAAAAGAAGAAAAAGCTTGCTCAGCTACTATCCGGGCGTCTTGGCCACGGGAAGAGCGTCCTGGCTGGCTACAATCCGAGCGTCCCATAGCCAGTCCGCTCGTCCTAGCCCTATACAATCCGAGCATCTCATGCCTCAGGCCGCTCGGATTCCTTCCCAGTGCAAGGCGTCTCCTCCTCAGTCCACTCGGGATGCGCATATTCCTTGAAGACTAGCGAAGCGGAGATGAGCATATCCTTCGAGAGGAGCATTTTCTCAACTTTTCTTAAGGGTCTGAATCGTCATTTAAGCCCTTAGTAACCCTAATTTATGTACCTAATCCTTAGTATAAATACCCCATGGTACTAATTATATTATCATGTTCTTCATATGCAATCTTAATCTCATTCTAATCTTGTAATCAACTTTTAAATTAAGCATTAATACAAATCTCATTTCCTTAATTTCTCTATTGTTCATCATTTATTTTGGGTAATTGAAGATTATTTGGGGTGTATTTGGAGGATTAACAACCTTCCAATCATTCATCAAGTACTTCTATTATTCTTTGCTTATTATTTTGGAATCATCATTAGGTATAATTCTCTTAATCCCTTTTTAATTATTGTTAATCATCTTCATTTATTCATCATGTTTTGTCTTGCTAGTATGATTGACAACCTTGTTAGAATGTTAAACTTGATAATGAGTGAGTAGTCTTCTTAACTAGGGTTAATGGGGAATTAGGGGAAACCAACATGGGGGATGATTCGTGCTAAATCTAATATGTTCACATAATTTATTTGTTTGCTTGTTGTGATCTCAACTTATGCACATGTTATGTTTGATGAAATGCGAGCCTATGAATCCTTGCATTTTTTAACCATCGCATACCTTTTCAAGGAGACTTGTAAGACATAAACCAACTCGAGTCTCATTAGACCATGCATATAGTTGAGTAGGGAGGATTAAGTCGACTTGTAGGTGTTGTACAATCTAATCGATTCGGCTACGGGACGCAAACCTTCCTAGGATTGTAAGATATAAACCAACTCGATCCTATCACAACAATAATTGCTTGCTTATAATTTGAGAATATGTTTGTATGATCAATTCCCATGAATCCCCTATGAACCCATGACACCCTAGTGCTTTTAATCAATTGTTGACATTTCATTTTAATCATCTTGCTTGTTTACTTACATTGTTATTTAGTTTAGTGATCTTCTTATCTCAACCCAAATTATGACACCCTTAGACACCACTACTTGCAATCGAAAATCCTACATCAATACCCGTCCCTTGGGATTCGACCTTTACTTACCTCTTTACTAATAGTAGAGTAGTTTGTGAAGTTATAAATATTATTTTGGTCTAGGTAACTCCTAACGACAAGTAACCAAAAACGATAGTCCGACCATTCACTATTTTCACAAAATTTCAAACGATTGAATCAAAAACCGTTATTTCCCTTTGTTGAGCCTGATATTGTACACTACCGTCAGGCTAGAACTCAGCCTCAGCAGTACCGTTCAGGCTAGTTCAAGATAACAGTCCAGGTAAGGAGACATGCTAGAAGACTATATCAGACGGATAGGACATCATACTGAAAATATTGACCAGGTTACAACTCAGGTCAGGCCTCATTATAAGTCAGCACAGTACAACAGTACAACAGGCATTGTCAGGGTATAGCAGACATAGTCAGGCTTGCGTACAAAGTAGTTTAGCCTGACAGGTATTGGTACAGGTCATGAGAGGTACCCAGGGATAAAGTGGACGACTAATATACAATATGGAGAAGATATTTATCAAGCATTGGATGCTGAGCAATTGAGCACATGTGAAAAAGACTAGTCTTCAAGTTGTTCCTATTTTGGTGGAAGACTAAGTCCTTATCTTTTACTACATGAAGTAAACATCTTAAACCCTATCTAACCAATAAGGAGGCAGCAACAATTAGCAAGGAACGGTCAAGAGAAGAAGAAGTCAACTACAATCAAGGAAACAACCCTAGAAAATTGGTGCTACTTCCTACTTACAAGCAACTACTCCTTCTACCTATTTTACTATAACTACGAAGCAATAAAGACACAACTAATCTCATACCATTCTCATCTACTCTATCCGAAGCAAATACTATAATTATTTAGCAATTACAACATTATTCTTATATTACGCAAAATACATAGTGAAATCCTCTCCTGGCTTGATGCCCGTGGTTGTTTCCCATTTAAGGGTTTTTCCACGTATAAATCATTTTCTCATGTCTTCTTTTATTATTCTTTACTTTTAATATGTCTCTTTTTACTTTATAATCAACCCTGCAAAGGTATAACTACGATACCATCATAATAGGATGATACTAGTTAACCTCACCATAATCTACCCGGGCCGGAATACACTGGAATAGCCTGGCCGGATTCTAGGCTGCATAAAAATCGGTCAAAACACCCTTCACAAATACAAAATGGCGAAATTCAAATGCAATATTCTTCACATAAATTTTAAACGACGGAATAAAAAACCGTTATTTTCTGCACATTCGCGAATAGCGAGATTCAAACTCGTTATTCTCACGAAATCCAAATGACGGCAATAAAAACCGCCGCTCGTCCACAAATTCAAAATTATAAATGGCAGTAATAGAAGCCGCCATCCGCAGGTGCCATGACCGGGTTATAAAAGGTCTATCTTTTCCAAGCACCGTAAACATCCTTTATAAACACCAAAAATATCCCCCAACGGGCGTCAAGCCAAACGAAATCTACCACCTTCCGCCCCCAGTAGCATCAACGTCGCCCTCATTGGGGCCAATTGGACAAACAACCTCTTGAAATAGGCCCGATGATCTAGGATATTTCGCGCAGTTGATTATTCGACCATTAATGGCTGGCGAGCCTCTACGCACTGACAACAAACAACCTCTTCAAATATGCCCGATGATCCAGGCTATTTCCCACAGTCAATCATTCGACCATCAATTACTGGCCTGGCGAGTCTCCACGCACCGATGACGAATAACCTCTTGAAATAGGCCTGTTGATTCAGGTTATTTCTCGTAGTCGATCATTCGACCATCAATGACTGGCGAGTCTTTAAGCACCGATGACGAACAACCTCTTGAAGTAGGCCCGATGATTCAAGCTATTTTCCGCAGTCGATCATTCGACCATCAATGACTGGCGAGTCTCCACACATCGATGACGAACAACCTCTTGAAATAGGCTCGATGATTCAGGCTACTTCACGTAGTCGATCATTCGACCATTAATGACTGACGCGTTCTACGCACTGATGACAAACAACCTCTTGAAATAGGCTCGATGATTCAGGGTATTTTCCGCAGTCGATCATTCGACCATCAATGACTGGCGAGTCTCTACAAACCGATGACGAACAACTTCGTGAAATAGGCCCAACGATTCAGGCTATTTCCAGTAGTCAATCACTCGACCACCAATGACTGGCGAGTCTCCACGCACCGAAGAAAAATAACCTCTTTAAATAGGCCTGATTCAGGCTATTTCCTGCAGTCGACCATTCAACCATCGATGGCTGGCGAGCCTCTACGCATGAGTAAGAACACGTCAAGGACATATTCCAAAGATGCCTCAGGTATGACTCCTTCCTATGGCTGGAGAGCCTTTATTGTAGGGTAATATCCGTATAAGACCCTCTAAATTTAGGACTATAACGTAAATTTAACATGTGAAAAATGGTCATAAACGAAATACAACAATAAAACGATAAAGATAGAGAATCAACCTCGGGTCCTTTGATGCACGGCGTAAAGAACAGAAATCAAACGAGATTTCCTCCTAATTGTTGCACCCAAGATTTGTCCGAGAAATGCCCTTGTGCTAGAACGTGTTCTCCGATTGCCTTGCAATATTGGGAGAATTTGATGTGAGTTTTTCTCGAGATGTGAGATCTCAGTTTCAGAGAGAAAATAATCTCCAAAACCCTAGTTTTCTTTCAAATGAAATTGTCTAGGTCAAAAGGAGAGGGAGTCTCTCCTTTTGTTTGGTTCGGCTGGACCGAGGGTATGCATGGGGAAGTGGGCTTCCACTTCCTCTTAATTTTACCTCGTGGACTGGCTCGAAAATTGCTAAATGTATATGACGCGGTTTATTATAAATCGTCATCGGTTATCGGCTATTAAAACATCAACTAATAACATGGGTTAGTTGAAGTATTAATACATGTCCGACAAAGACGATATTGTATAATTAAATTCAATATACATTAATCAAATATAAAACGCTTATATTTAATTTTACGAATTAACTGGTTAATTCGCCTTAGCCCATAATATTTAATCCGTATTAAATATAATATCTCAACATCACATTTTGACTAATTACTAGTCAAATAACTCGACTAATCTGTTAGTCAAATTTGGCATCTACATGATCAGTATTTTGATACCGTCACATCTCTCGAACGTATCCTATAGGTGTGACTTTTAGGGATCAGTTGATCACCGCCATCTGTATGACAATAACGTCAAACTTATCTAGCAAGCCAACCGTTATTGATAAACGTGGATCAACTGATAATAATACCAAAAGTATGCCCTTTGATCCTTTTAGAGGTTTATAAGTCCTTGCACTAACTGTTAAGGACACTAACCCCAACAAGCTCCCACTTGTCCGTACAAGTGTATGTGCAATGACGTTATCCGCACTAACTGGAGGACACAGCCCCAACAAACTCCCACTTGTCCGTACAAGTGTATGTGCGATAACCGATTCTCATATTCATTTAAAATTTCTCCCACTCAATGTAAAACAATTTGCAGATCCGGATCCACAAAGGTCGTATTTTACAATCGATCTGTATCTAGAGTGGTTTCTCCGACTAGAGAGTAACTTAACTGATAAAACGAATCCGTATTCGAGCATGGCCATGCATTTCAGTTACAGCTCCTCGAGTGGCCCTGAGAAATATCGAGTACCTGATAAAGGCTGAATATTTCCTTCAACTCGAACTCCTTCCGATCTAAGCACAGCATGAAATGACCCAGAAAAAATCTACTTGGCCCCCTGTTACGGATGACCGTGAGAAAGAAACCAAAGTCACCCAAAATCTGCCTTAGTCTCAAGAGACAGTCGATAGTCAAAAGAATCGACTCTTAGGATCACCATGGAGGTCCTATCCACGACCGGGCACCGAATGTTATAAAACATTTAGGACTCCACGTCGATGTCACAATTGTGTCCTACGAAATATCCGTATAAATCGCCTCTGTGATTGGTCACAACCGGTTGACTTATGGCTCGTTGAACCCACCATCAACCAACGTCACAAAATAATTGCCGAGTTATCAGCTCATGTGGGCAATTAAGGACTGAAAAATATAAAGTTCGTTCAGTTCACTTTGTGGTGTTCAAAATTTGTCGTACAAATCCACATGAAAAACAAAATATATATATATAAAATATCAAAACGATGATGTCGTATAGAGTACAAGAGAGAATGAATCTGATCCATAAAAGAGTACTACAACTTAGGAGCACGTTTAATTCCCATGGAATTAACATGCCCTTCATGCTTATCTTGTCGTAATGCTTTAGTGAGAGGATCTGCTATATTATCATCTGCAGCAATCTTTTCTATCACTACTTCCTTTTGCTCCACGTAATCTCGGATTAGATGAGCTTTCCGTTGTACATGTCTAGACTTGTTGCTAGACTTGGCTCCTTAGCTTGGAAGATGGCACCACTATTGTCGCAATAGATGGTGATCGGGTCATTCGAACTAGGCACTACTGAGAGCCCATGTAAGAATTGACGCATCCATATCGCTTCCTTTGTAGCTTCGACGCGGCATAGTACTCGGACTCGGTCGTAGAATCTCTGTATGTGTTTGTTTGGAACTCTTCCGGTGATGCGCGCCATTAAGAGTAAAAACGAATCCAGACTGAGATTTCGAGTCATCTCGATCCGTTTGGAAGCTAGCATCTGCGTAACCGGTTGCGCATAGCTTTTGTTCGCCTCCATAAGTCAATGCCCAATCTTTAGTCCTCCGTAGGTACTTAAGAATGTTCTTGACAGCCACCAATGTGGTTCACCTGGATCTTTGTTGGAATCGACTTGTCATACTCAATGCATATGCCACGTCCGGACGTGTGCATATCATGATATACATGATTGATCCTATAGCCGAAGCATAAGGAATCCGTGTCATGCGCTCTTTCTCTTCCGGTGTCTCTCGGTGCCGAGACTTGCTCAAATGCACCCCTGGAGCCATAGGAAGGAACCCCTTCTTGGAGTTAGTCATGCTTTGAATCTCTCTAGGACTTTGTCTATGTAAGACTCCGATCGAGAGATAGCATCCGTCGTGATCTATCTCGATAGATACGGATGCCTAGAATTCTTTGCGCCTCTCCCAGATCTTTCATCTGGAAATGGTTTTTCAACCATACTTTCACCGAAGTTAAGAGAGGTATGTCATTTCCAATCAGGAGTATGTCATCGACATACAATATTAGGAAGACAATCTTGCTCCCACTCGACTTGATATAAAGACATGGTTCCTCGACCGATCGAGTAAATCCATTTTCTTTAATCACTTGGTCGAAGCGATGATTCCAACTCCGAGATGCTTGCTTAAGTCCATAAATGGAACGCTTAAGTTTGCACACTTTCTTAGGATGTAAAGGATCGATGAAACCTTCGGGTTGTACCATGTACAACTCTTCCTCCAAAAATCCGTTTAAGAAGGCGGTTTTCACATCCATTTGCCAAATTTCATAGTCATGAAAAGCGGCAATCGCTAAGATAATCCGAATGGAACGCAGCATGACTACGGGTGCGAAAATTTCATCGTAGTGCAAGCCTGGCACTTGGGTGAAACCTTTAGCAACTAGTCGTGCTTTATAGATATCTTGTTGACCTTCCACAGAATGCTATATCTTGTAAAGCCATTTGCATTGAAGGGGACGAACCTTAGCAGGTAAGTCAACAAGATCCCATACGTTGTTCTCATACATAGAGTCCATCTCGGATTGCATGGCCTCAAGCCATAGCTTTGAGTCAGAACTAGTCATGGCACCTTTATAGGTTGCGGGTTCACTACTCGTTAAGAGTAGAACATCATCTATGTCATGTTCCTCGACCATACCAATGTATCTGTCTGGAGGAATAGAGACTCTTCCCGACCTCCTAGGTTCCTCAGGAATATTCACCGCAGCCGGGATTGAAGGAACAGGTTCCTCCAATGGTTGCTCGGTGTTTGGTTCTGGAATCTCCGACAAGTCGAAGGTTCTATCACTCTTTGCATTCTCGAGAAATTCCTTCTCTAAGAATGTCGACCGGCCGCAACAAATACACGTTTTTCGGTTGGCGAATAGAAGTAATGACCAAGTGTTCCTTTAGGATAACCTATAAAGTATGTCTTGACCGATCGCGGGCCGAGCTTATCTTCAGGTCTCCACTTGACATAAGCCTCGCAGCCCCAAACCCGTATAAAGGACAAGTTGGGGACTGTTCCCTTCCATAGTTCATATGGAGTCTTGTCAACACTTTAGACGGACTTCGGTTAAGTATTAGAGCAAAATGACATAAGAGCATAACCCCATAATGAGTCGGGCAACACGGTGTGACTCATCATGGATCGAACCATATCAAGTAGTGTTCGATTTCTCCGTTCGGACACACCATTCAACCGAGGTGTTCCAGTGGAGTTAATCGTAGGGCAATTCCACGATCCTTTAGGTGTTGATCAAACTCGTGAGAAAGATACTCGCCACCACGATCCGAACGCAGTGTTTTAATCTTCCTACCTAATAGGTTCTGTACACTATTCTGGTATTCCTTGAATTTCTCAAAGGATTCACTTTTGTGCTTCATTAAGTAGACATAGCCATATCTACTTAAATCGTCCGTGAAAGTGATGAAATACCTATAGCCTTCTCGTGCGGTGATTGACATAGGACCACATACATCCGTGTGTATGAGTCCTAATAGGTCAGCAGCGCGCATTCCAACACCTTTGAAGGAAATCCGAGTCATCTTACCGATGAGACATGATTCACACGTGCCAAATGATTGAAAATCAAAGGCCGAGATAGCTCCATTTTTGATGAGCTGTTTTACGCGTTTCTCATTAATGTGTCCCATACGGCAGTGCCATAGATACGTTTGATCTTTGTCACCAACCTTTACCTTTTTATTCATTACGTGTAATATTTCGGTGGTCTGATCTAAAACATAAATTCCGTTCATGGAGACTGCCTTGCCATAAATCATATCGTGTAAAGAGAAAATGCAAGTATTATTCTCTATTACAAATGAAAAACCAAGTTTGTCAAGTGCAGAAACTGAAATAATGTTTTTCGAAAGACTGGGTACATAATAGCAATCATATAATGATAACTCAAATCCGCTAGGAAGCTGGATCACATATGTTCCCCTCGAGACGGCACCACTCTTGCTCCATTCCCGACACGCAGTCAACCTCACCCTTTACGAGAGGCTCGAGATTTGGAGGCCCCACACATGATTACACGATGAGAACCACAACCAGTATCAAGTACCCAAGTTCCGTAACTTGCGTGGTTAATCTCAATCATATGAATAAAAGTAGAAGAAGAAGACATACCAACAGGTTTAACGCGACCTGCTTTTATGTCCTCATGATAAACAGGACATGTGCGTCTCCAATGCCCATCTTGTGGCGGTGATGGCATTCCATGTTTTCATTCTTGCTCTTTGTTGTGCCTGATGAGGTGCTCGACTCACCAAGCCCACTCTTACCTGAACCCGACTTCTTGAACTTCGCCTTACCTCTGCTAGGTTTGCAGAGCTTTGCCCTTACCCTTTCCCTTGTTTGTCACAACGAGAACATCCTGTTTCATGCTCCCACCGAACTTCATGTCCTTCTCGGTCTGTACGAGGAGGGAGTGCAATTCATGGGGAGTTTTCTTCAAATCATTCATATAGTAATTCGCTCTAAATTGCGAATAACCATCGTGGAGTGAGTGAAGTATGCGGTCGATCACAATGTTCTCGCGATCTTACAATCAAAGGTCTCCGACTTCTCGACATTCTCAATCATGCTTTGAGAATGTGTGGGCTAACAGTTGGCCCTTACTTCTCGAGTCTCGCATCAAAGAAGCGAGTGGTATGCTCATAGGTCACGATTCTCGGTGCTTTCGAGAATTCCTTGGTGAGCGTGGTGAAAATCTTGTTTGCACCATGGGCTATGAAGCGTTTCCGCAAATTGGGTTCCATTGCAAAAATGAGTACGTTTTTAATCGCACCCGCTTCCATACGAAAATCATTAAACTTGGTGATTTCAGCTCTGCCGTGGGACCTGGGTTTGCCGGGATGGGCTCCAAGAGATATTTGAGCTTCCGTCGGCCAGCGGCATTCCGTAATGCCGCCTCCCGGTCCGCGAAGTTTGATCCATCATTCTTGATCGAGTAGACTGATTCATCTGATTCATGAAGATCCGAAGCCCGGACTCACGGTCCAATGTGGCACTTGGCATTGGGTTATCGAGAGAACCAGACCATTTGATATTAGCGCTTTAAAAGTTCGTGATCTACACCGAAAAGAAAGAAAGAAAACAAAACGAAATAAGCAACTCATCGAGGTGATTTAAGTCTATTTTAAAATTCATTTTAAACATGTAGACTCTCGCACTTGCATAATTGATCTCCCTCAAGAATGATACAAGTGATCCCAAGATTCAATTTCATAAATTGATAAGCCAACTGTTTAGCTAATTCTTCCGTAAGAACTCTTGGTCGATAGATTTCCGTAAATCCTATCTATAGTCCACCACATCCACAGGATCGTACGAGTGACCATAGTGTTGAGATAAAATAGGTCAATCGGTTCCAACTTACCCGACGTAGAAGGGGTCATATTATGCCTACCGACGAAGAAGGGACTCATTTGAGTTTGACCTATAAAGACCGTTCTCAATTTTTGTTTATACGAGGAAGATCCCATCAACTAAATTATAATTCATATCAAGTGAACGAATAACTAGCGTCTGCGTGAATGAATTAATTTGGGTGATGGCTTATAATGAATCGTGTGACATACGAATGTCAAAGAAAACTAACTCGTGACCTCTATATGTGTCAGTTTTCATGCAATTATTAGGTGGTTTGGTTTTTAGGCGGAATATGATGCATACTATCGTTACGGAAAAATAAATAAAAGAATGCAATACGTAAATAAAAATTCCTAGTGTGGCCTATCCTAGTAAAATAAAACATAAAACAACTTTGGAATCCACCGTTGGACCCGAGAAGCTTGTCTTGATGTTCCATCTTGATCCAAGTAGCGGGAGTGAGCATCCGGTCTCCATCTTTGGTCTTCTCAAAAATTACAATTTAAAATTACAAATATAAACCTATTTACATTCTAATTAAAAACTGTAATTAAAAGAAATAAAATGGAGATACGAGATCTCAAAATACAACCAAGACCGTGTTCCATCATTACGGTAACACGTTCTACTAAGGCCACACTAAGTTACAACCGTTTGCAAAAATAAATAAATACGTAATAAAAGGCATTCAAGGCATTCAACAAAACGATAATTAAATGCATCAACTAAAAACAAATTCATTCGTGACATAATTCTGTAATTATGTTAAATTTATCCAAACCACCTTTTAATGATTAAAATTCATGTGATAAAACTGCTTCTATTAATTTAATTTTAATCTAATACAGTCCGTTACTTTAAATACGCTTTAAAATAACTTAATGGTACGTCTGTGAACTGTTTCACAATCATAGCGAGTGTACAATATCCGTATAAAGTACATAATAAGGCCAAAAGAAAATTTAAAGCAAAAAGAATAAATTTTCAAAGCTGCCAAAACAAAATCCCTCGATCCAGGGACATAAGTGCTCGATCGAGGAACAAAAAGGCTCGATCGATCGAATCGCAAGTCGATCGAGAGGATGGCCAATCGAGAAAGTGCTCGATCAACTAAACTGGTGGTCGATCGAGTACTTTTATCAACAAATCTGCTCGATCGAGTGCGAGGACAACTCGATCGAAAGCGGAGGGGGTTTAGAAAGGGGTCGATCGAGTACAGCAGGGACTCGATTGAACAAAAACAAGACAGAAAAAGCTCTCGATCGAGTAAAAACATGCTCGATCGAGGACAAAAATTTCTGGAAAATACAAAACCCTCGTGAAAACAGTTTTGACGAAACAAAACAAACGCAATTTTGATCAAAACTGCATCAAAACAATTTTACAATTTGACAAAACTTGACATATTGTTATAATCTCCGTATAAAACAACAATATGCATAAAACAAATTGAAAAACAAGATGAAATAACCGTGTAAAACATGTCACGGTTTCAAAAAACAATTTCAGCCGTGTATACATGGCACGGTTTTCGAGACAAAACAATCGTTTCAAAATCGTTTTCTATGAAAAATCACAATGAAAATTTACGTGGCCTCGCTCTGAAACCACTTGTAGGGTAATATCCGTATAAGACCCTCTAAATTTAGGACTATAACGTAAATTTAACATGTGAAAAATGGTCATAAACGAAATACAACAATAAAACGATAAAGATAAAGAATCAACCTCGGGTCCTTTGATGCACGGCGTAAAGAACAGAAATCAAACGAGATTCCCTCCTAATTGTTGCACCCAAGATTTGTCCGAGAAATGCCCTTGTGCTAGAACGTGTTCTCCGATTGCCTTGCAATATTGGGAGAATTTGATGTGAGTTTTTCTCGAGATGTGAGATCTCAGTTTCAGAGAGAAAATAATCTCCAAAACCCTAGTTTTCTGTCAAATGAAATTGTCTAGGTCAAAAGGAGAGGGAGTCTCTCCTTTTGTTTGGTTCGGCTGGACCGAGGGTATGCATGGGGAAGTGGGCTTCCACTTCCTCTTAATTTTACCTCGTGGACTGGCTCGAAAATTGCTAAATGTATATGACGCGGTTTATTATAAATCGTCATCGGTTATCGGCTATTAAAACATCAACTAATAACATGGGTTAGTTGAAGTATTAATACATGTCCGACAAAGACGATATTGTATAATTAAATTCAATATACATTAATCAAATATAAAACGCTTATATTTAATTTTACGAATTAACTGGTTAATTCGCCTTAGCCCATAATATTTAATCCGTATTAAATATAATATCTCAACATCACATTTTGACTAATTACTAGTCAAATAACTCGGACTAACCAAGTTAGTCAAATATGGCATCTACATGACAGTATTTTCATACCGTCACATCTCTCGAACGTATCCTATAGGTGTGACTTTTAGGGATCAGTTGATCACCGCCATCTGTATGACAATAACGTCAAACTTATCTAGCAAGCCAACCGTTATTGATAAACGTGGATCAACTGATAATAATACCAAAAGTATGCCCTTTGATCCTTTTAGAGGTTTATAAGTCCTTGCACTAACTGTTAAGGACACTAACCCCAACATTTATACGTTGTCTTACGGACTTTAAAAGACCCGCACTGGCAGTAGGTCCTTGACTCGAAACCCCGAGTCACCTACACGTCGCTCTTCCCGACAGTAGGTCCTTGGCTTAAATCCTTTTGAGTTGCCTCGACGTCGCTTCGGTCTTCAGGTTGTAATCTTTGATTGACCTGAGGGCTGTAATTTGACTTTCACCTTATCTAAGCCTCCGACAAACTGAGGGCTCTGTAGATACCCAGTATCTGTGGAATCCCCAAAAAACACCCGATGATTATCGGACTAAAACATGTTTCAGAAATCAGTACGTTTGATCGACGACTTGTTTAACTACGTGCCGAAAAGCTCAGAAAACGGTTTCGACAATGAAAAACATTTTAAAACATTTCAAAAATACCTGGAGTGTTTTAAGCACAATGACGGGGTCGTAATGACACTAATTAAAGTCAAAACGGAGACCGGGCCAAAACCCGACTCAAAAATCAAATCCCGCTTCAACAACGAGTCAAACACGAGTCAAACACAACAAACCCACCCCACATATAACACCCACATACTAAGTATAGATGGAATATGAGAAAGCACAAACCATATCCAACAAAACCTAGGACAGAAGAAAAACAAATTCAAAATTTCCGAAAAAGACAGGACGGCCCATTGTCTCGCCATGTGCTCGCGCCTCTTTGTCTGTCCAACATAGCCACGTCGCATAAAATGCACAATATCACACATTCATGTATAAATACCCCTCAAGTACACCCCATATTCCTAACGCGAGAGTTCGCCCCCTCAGATCTCCCTTAAAATTCTAAACCTCGACTTCTAAAGTCAAAAACCGACACGTGTTTTCGACCTATCAATTGAAAACACGAGCTTTATACATTTTTTGGTACCGTCATCGTACATTAAAAACACTTGGCTTAACACTTCGACCAACTACACTCACACTAAAGCAAAATAACACTCCATATTTACCAAACGGTTTTTCAAATCGAGCTTTCCGACTCATAAGTTTTACACTTTGTCGAATTCTCGTCAAGCAACCGAACATGGAAATATGACGGTGTTATTAATCCTCTTCTTGCATGTCCTTTTTACTGTTTACATAAATTTAACTTCATAAAACATGCAAAACACGATTCAAAACTTGGAAATTTCGAGCCAAAATCGAGTTTTGGCCTGAGACAAAAGCCCATTGTCTCGCCTAGGGGCTCGCGCCTCGTATGGCTTCTCAGGTTAGAACTCAACGTGTTTCAGTTCATCATTCCTCAAAGTTTTATTTTGTTTTTCTTTCTTTTCTTAAAACGGTTTTTACCATTTCAAATCATTTTTATGATAAACATTTTTTGTAACCATAAATCATAATCACCCTTGGTTCTTTATACCATGACGGTTAATTCCGTGTTTCGGTGATATCATTTGGTTAATTACATTTTAAAGGGTATTTTAACACTCTTTTCTTCATTTTAACAATTTTCCTCTTTTATTCACATTTGCAAACATTTTAGTCATATTCATAGTCATCCTTGGTTTTCCATACCTTGTCGGTTTAATCCCGAATACAATGATAAATTTTCACTAATTACAAAGCAATGAACTTAACATACTTAGTTCATATCAAGCACTTTCCATTTTATTTCATTTCATTTTTCCCTTTGTCTTAACCATATTGCATGTCACCCTTGGCTAACATACATGCCATGTCGATTTAATTCGAGTACGGTGATGAAATGGTTGAGCAAATACATTTTACACGTTTGTTTACAAAACTATTCATGTCAGGCTTGCAAATCCAAACCCGAAACCAATATCATCAACATAGTGGTGACTACTTCGAGACATATTTTATACTTGGATACAAACGCGGTCCTTGACTCGAAACCCCGAGTCACCTACACGTCGCTCTTCCCGACAGTAGGTCCTTGGCTCAAATCCTTTTGAGTCGCCTCGACGTCGCTTCGGTCTTCAGGTTGTAATCTTTGATTGACCTGAGGGCTGTAATTTGACTTTCACCTTATCTAAGCCTCCGACAAACTGAGGGCTCTGTAGATACCCAGTATCTGTGGAATCCCCAACAAACACCAGATGATTATCGGACTAAAACATGTTTCTAAAATCAGTACGTTTGATCGACGACTTGTTTAACTACGTGTCGGAAAGCTCAGAAAATGGTTTCGATAATGAAAAACATTTTAAAACATTTCAAAAATACCTGGAGTGTTTTAAGCACAACGACGGGGTCGTAATGACACTAATTAAAGTCAAAACCGAGACCGGGCCAAAACCCGACTCAAAAATCAAATCCCGCTTCAACAACGAGTCAAACACGAGTCAAACACAACAAACCCACCCCACATATAACACCCACATACTAAGTATACATGGAATATGAGAAAGCACAAACCATATCCAACAAAACCTAGGACAGAAGAAAAACAAATTCAAAATTTCCGAAAAAGACAGGACGGCCCATTGTCTCGCCATGTGCTCGCGCCTCTTTGTGTGTCCAACATAGCCACGTCGCATAAAATGCACAACATCACACATTCATGAATAAATACCCCTCAAGTACACCCCATATTCCTAACGCGAGAGTTCGCCCCCTCAGATCTCCCTTAAAATTCTAAACCTCGACTTTTAAAGTCAGAAATCGACACGTGTTTTCGACCTATCGATTGAAAACACGAGCTTTATACATTGTTTGGTACCGTCATCGTACATTAAAAACACTTGGCTTAACACTTCGACCAACTACACTCACACTAAAGCAAAATAACACTCCATATTTACCAAACGGGTTTTCAAATCGAGCTTTCCGACTCATAAGTTTTACACTTTGTCGAATTCTCGTCAAGCAATCGAACATGGAAATATGATGGTGTAATTAATCCTCTTCTTGCATGTCCTTTTTACTGTTTACATAAATTTAACATCATAAAACATGCAAAACACGATTCAAAACTTGGAAATTTCGAGCCAAAACCGAGTTTTGGCCTGAGACAAAAGCCCATTGTCTCGCCTAGGGGCTCGCGCCTCGTATGGCTTCTCAGGTTAGAACTCAACGTGTTTCAGTTCATCATTCCTCAAAGTTTTATTTCGTTTTTCTTTCTTTTCTTAAAACGGTTTTTACCATTTCAAATCATTTTTATGATAAACATTTTTTGTAACCATAAATCATAATCACCCTTGGTTCTTTATACCATGACGGTTAATTCCGTGTTTCGGTGATATCATTTGGTTAATTACATTTTAAAGGGTATTTTAACACTCTTTTCTTCATTTTAACCATTTTCCTCTTTTATTCACATTTGCAAACATTTTAGTCATATTCATAGTCATCCTTGGTTTTCCATACCTTGTCGGTTTAATCCCGAATACAATGATAAATTTTCACTAATTACAAAGCAATGAACTTAACATACTTAGTTCATATCAAGCACTTTCCATTTTATTTCATTTCATTTTTCCCTTTGTCTTAACCATATTGCATGTCACCCTTGGCTAACATACATGCCATGTCGATTTAATTCGAGTACGGTGATGAAATGGTTGAGCAAATACATTTTACACGTTTATTTACAAAACTATTCATGCCAGGCTTGCAAATCCAAACCCGAAACCAATATCATCAACATAGTGGTGACTACTTCGAGACATATTTTATACTTGGATACAAACGCGGTCTAAACGACCTTCTTCACAAAAGCGGTTTTAACAACCTTTTAAAACTATTTTAATAATCATTTCCAGAACCAAAAGGTTCACTTGGGCTGCCGCCTAACCCGTGCCCCAATGTCCTTTTGTTCTTTACCTTTGACAAAACCGGGGGGAGCCTCTAACACTGCCAATAGGGTCGCGCCTCAATGGTTGACAGGCATTGTTTCTGCCCTATTTTTAGCACTTGTTTAGGACGATCTTGATTTCGGTTAACTCGGATACATGACAGATCAGATTGACGAGTTTATATTTTGCATTGCACATTTTAAACACCTTTTTTAGAAAAATGGATCCTTTTAAGCACCGTAAACCTAATTTGGTAAATGTATGTTTAATTTATGCCTTTGCATGCAAATCAACTCTTAAATCCAACTCGACACCAATTACTTGATACTTGGATAAACAACCGAAATAGAAAACTTTCACATGTTAGGTTTAAACTTGTGGATGCGCGTTCATGCATTTAACCTGTTTTATCAACTTTTGCAGTTAACCAACTAAGATCGATCAGTAGAGGCCACTACCGCGTGCGGGATTGGGTGTCCGATATAAGGGCTTTACAATACGTACCCTTACCTCTTACTCAAAACCTTTGGATAGTGGATGGCCTTATACAGGGCGTACAAGAGTTATTCTAGCGATAAGATGCTAAAATAGGGACGAGTCCTTATCTTTAGTACCTATGACAAGCACTGCTTTGTGTTTCGTTTGACCGGGGTATAAAGTGGATTTTGAACAGTTTCCAGGCATCCAAAAATTGCTTGGTGGCGACTCTGAACATCTCTGCATCATTTTCGAGACCTTCATCGAGACGAAACCAACCAATCTAAAGCGATCCGTTAGAAAGCATTTCTACGTCCCCGAACATGGCTTTCAGACTGCCGCATATCCACATATCGGCGTGCGGGTGGCCTATGTCCACAAGTACCTGTTTCCTTTTTATGTCATATTAAAGTTCAGGCTCGATAGTTAAATCACTGATGGCATCTCCCTTGTAAATCATATAAATCCCCATCTTAGTCATCTCGTCCTTTAATTTCACAAGTGACATGGCAGTCCATAACGAATGCACACTCTTTCTACTCAAAGCATCTGCAACCACATCAGCCTTCCCCTCATGATAGACGATCACCATATCATAGTCCCCAATCAACTCCATCCACCTTCTCTAATGCGTGTGTATCTTGTTTTGAGTGTAGATGTACTTCAGGCTCTTATGATCTGAAAACACTTTAAATCTTGCCCCATATAAATAATGCCTCCAAATATTCAGAGCAAAGACAACCACACCCAACTCCAAATCATGAGTAGGATAGTTCTCCTCATACGGCTTCAACTGCCTCGAAGCATAGGCAATGGCCTTTCCATTTTACTTTAAAATACATTCCAACCCATTCTTCGAAGCGTCGGTATAAACCTCGTAGTTTTCACTTCCCTCAAGCAAAGCTAGAACGGGTGTTGTAGTCAAACGCTCCGTTAATTTTTGGAACGCCGTCTCACAACTCTCATCCAAACGAAATCTGGTCTCGTTCCTCATCAAAGCTGTCATAGGTCTAGCTTTCTTAGAGAAATACTTCACGAACCTCCTATAGTACCCAGCTAAACCCAAGAAACTCCGGATCTCGACAACATTCTTTGGTGCCTCCTAGTTTGACACCGCCTCGATCTTACTAGGATCCAGCGATACACGATCTTTTGAAATCACATGACCCAAAAAGGTCACCCTCTCTAACTAGAACTCACACTTGGAAAACTTAACATATACTCCCTCCATACCAGAGCAATAGTAACACGGTAAAAAAATGGGGGTTTTAAGAAAAAAGGGTAAAAGCAGGGGCAAATATGGAAAGTAAGCTGAATATAATAAGGATTAATGTTGGGTTGGTGAGAGGCCCACCACTTGGCATTTGTGTAAATATAAGAAGGATATAAGGGTATTATTGGAAAAAAATAGGCCATTTATAGTATGTTACTATTGGTGTGGTACGGCCGTATTTGGTAAGTGTTACCATTGGTCTAGTATGGAGGGAGTAGCTGATTATCTCGCAAAGTCTGCAATACCAAACTCAAATGCTCCTCGTGATATTCCTTAGTCTTAGAATAGACCAAGATGTCATCAATGAAAACCACCACAAACCTATCCAGAAATGGACTGAAAATTCGGTTCATAAGATCCATGAACACTGCCGGTGCATCAGTCATACCGAAAGGCATTACCACATACCCATAGTGTCCATTCCGCAACCGAAAAGCTGGCTTAGGAATATCTTCATCCGCAATACTCAATTGCTGATAACCCGACCTCAGATCATTCTTTGAAAATACTCCGGCTCTACTCAACTGGTCAAAAAGATTATCAATCCTCGCAAAGGATACATGTTCTTCACGGTAACATAGTTTAGCTCTCTGTAGTCGATGCAAAACCTCATACTACCGTCCTTCTTTTTCTCAAATAGAACTGGTGCACCCCAAGGCGCTAAACAAGGTCGGATGTATCCCTTATCCAACAACTCGTTCAACTACTTCTTCAACTCCTCCAACTCTTTTGGTCCCATATGGTACGAAGCCTTAGATATAGGTCCCGTCCCCGGTTTAAGCAAAACACTGAAATCAATGTCCCTCTTAAGAGGTAACCCTGGTATCTCCTCCGGAAAGACATCACCGAACTCACTAACCACTTGTATCTCTACTGCTGACGGCTCCTCCACCCGAATATCCCTCACATGGAAAAGGATCATAGGACACCTCTTTCTCAAACGTGACTTTAAAGTCATAACTGCAATCATCTTCACCTTGGGTTTTACAACAAACCATCAATATGACACTTTGACTTCCTTAGGACCCTGTAAAGACACTTTCTTCTGACGACAATCTATCTTTGCCCCATACTTACCCGACCAATCCATCCCAACTATGACCTCAAACCCATCTATAGAAAACTTAAGAAAATTAACTGGTAAGTCCACTTGCCCAACCACGAAAGACACCCCTTTATAAAACATCTTACAAAACACCGACTCCCCCGATGGTATGAACACATTATACCCTACCAACACATATTCCCCCAAACCCATAGTTAAGGCATGACCCTTAGACACAAAGAAGTGGGTTGCCTCCGAATCAAACAAAACAAAACTCGGTTTATTATTAACAAGAAAAGTACCAGTGACAACATGCACATCATCATCAGCCTCCTGTTTGCCCTTTATGAAGAGTTTGCCATTGTTCTTTTGACCTCCTCCCTGGACCGTAATCGCTGATGTAGTAGGCTTAGCCCCCAAATTCTGAGTCACACTGTTATTCGGGTGCTGATAGGATCCATCATTGTTGCGGTTATAGCCACCATTGTTGTTACCGTGACCTCCCTTGTTGTTCCATGAGCGAGCTTGTTTGTTACTCGCCAAACTCTGGCTCGGAGTTTGCGACTAATTCCCATGACAAGATCTCGGAAAGACTTCTCCCCTCTTATAGCACTCGTACACTCGTACCGTTTGTGACCTGACCCACCATAGTTGTAGCATAGCAAGGTTGAGTTGTCGCACGTACTCCGACCACCTCTTCCCCACGCACAAGATCCCTCACCATAATTAGACCCTCCAGAATAAGTTCTAGCTTAGCTATGGTTACCCCGCTTGTGGCCTGGTTCGTTGTCACCCTCACTCTCAGCTTTCCTCTTCTCATTCCCTTTTTTCGTGGCCTCCTTTGCCATATCAACAAACCTCTACACATGCCCCATTCTCTCATAGACATCTTTTAGATCAGAGATCACACCGCTGGTAGCTTTTCCATAATCTTCAGCGCTAGGGCTTTCCCAAAGCGGAGAGCCAAACTCGGTTGACTCAGCTATATGTCTTCCGCATAGCGCGGCAGTTCAATGAACTTGTGATAGTACTCAGTCACGATCATGCTATTGGTCATAGTAAAAGTATCAAACTCAGCCCTCAACTTTGCACGGATGTGCTCCGGAACGAAGTGGTCCCTCATCGCCATCTTGAATCCTGCCCAGGGAATTACAGGTTGGCCCAAATTCCTATAGTATGCTCGTGCTCCCTCCCTCTCATTGTGCCACCATACCCCAGCCTCATCTCTCAAAAAGAACGCAGCCTGTTCCAGCATCATCTTCGCCGGACAATAAACCACTTCCAACACACTCTCCATCTCTCGGTGCCACTTATCGAGAAGTTTAGGCTTGTCGGTGCCCTCTATAGTTGTAGGGTTAAAGCGGGAATTGGTGGTGCTTAAATAGGATGCATCCACTGCCTTCTCCCCTCCTTTCCCTACATTCTTAAGACCCTTAGTGAGCCCCTCTTGCTGCTCAATGATCCTAGCTATCTCATTAAAGCTCACCTCCGAAGCCTGGATGTAAACGGCAGATCTCTTTGGTGGCATTTTTTAGCAGATATAACCAAGACAAACGTAAGCACATAGCCTACGAATCAAAAAAAATATCACATCCGCCAAAGAGGTACTCGGTCGAGTACGAGCTACTCGGACGAGTATACTGACTACTCGGCCGAGTACTCCGACTCCAGTAGCTGATCTAAAATGCACATAAAGCATACTCGGTCGAGTACCTCATGTACTCGGTCGAGTACGCCGCACTCGGTCAAGTACTGCCTCTACTCGGCCGAGTGGTCATATTCCAGTAGCTACTGCCAAATGCACAAGTATATCCTCACTCGTTTCAGTGACAGGTTACTCGGTCGAGTACCTGCCACGCTCGACCGAATCATGCCAAAAAAGATCCCCAAACACACAACCACCAAGTAAAAGTACTTAAACATAAATCAACAGCCTATTTACATGTTTCTATACCATGAACGACAAAACACAAAACAACCAATCATGCACATTATGCCTTTCTATATTCCTCAATCATTCCAAAACATATGCATCCAATTCAAGCCTTACCACCTTGACCCACAACATGCGCATCCACTATATTCATACACACATATAAACACAAACATGCACTGATCCCAAAGACAACCCCAGTAGTGACCTGTTCGAATTTATGTGGGCAATATTGCGGTTTCGAGACGTCTCTCAAACCTTTGCGGTAGCTCTAAATAATTCCTACTCGGGTTCATTTTAGTTAGACACCCTATGTTCATTTTATTCATTGGTTTTAGGTTCCAAAATCATCGCTCTGATACCACTTTGTAACACCCCCATATACCAAAGTGCCTTACCAAGGACCACCTTAGCAAATAGAGGTACTACTATCTCGGTTGCCGAGGTAAAGTATATCAAATGGACCATCAAAGAACATTTATTAAAGTAAAAAACTGTTTAATCCAATACAACCTGATATTAAACCAAAAACTGTTTACAAAGCCGAAAACAAACCAAAGGAAACTAATGTTAAAGTGACATAAAAAACTAGCTAAAAGAAAGGTGATGACTGGGCCCCATCCGTAAACTGTGAGCTACATCTACATCCAATACCTGCTAAACCAACTTCTCATCATCCCCGAATGGATAACCACAGTTTTGGAAACAATAAACGGGGTCAGTCAACTGCATCATCAAATAAGAACTCACAGCAATGTAATCCAATACACACAGTAACCAATCAATACTTCAAACTCCATCAATTATCAGTAACCGACTACACACCAAAATGTGTAGCCCTGCCAGGTTACCCATCACAACATGTAACCCACACTACCAGTGGGGGGCCGCAACCTTGCCCACCAAATCCCTGCTCATCGCAACAAGCAAACCCATATCATTAATGTGCCCTCCCCCTTGTGCCGGGAACCCCAAGGGGCGAATCAAGGGTGTGAAGCCATTCTTGATGATGACTACACTCAGCGGAGGACGCACCTCGAGAACCACAGATAATCAAACCACAAAACTCACAATACTAATATAGTCATGCCAAATCCAAGGTACAATCAATAACCATACATAACAATGTTAATCCTCCCATTTTCCCGAAATCCCAATTAGGGTTCACAAATCTATAATAAAATATCAATAAACAAAGGGTAAAATACTTACTGATCCAATCCACGCGGAAAAGGAACGAAAACCCCCAAATCTATGAACCCTAGCCTTGTAAATGATTAGTATAGTTGGAGAGCAGTATTACGTAGTTAGAGTTTCCTTAAGAAATGTTTAGAAAGTGATTAAGAACTGATAACATGACTTAAATATGCCTCTCCAACTAACTTAACCTAACCGCGGAAATTAACCCGTTAGACCGGGTACTCGAACGAGTACCTAAAGTACTTGGCCGAGTACGACCTACTCGACCGAGTTCCTCACTACTCGACGAGTGCACCCAAAACAGTAGCCTGTTTAAAAGCACTCGGCAAATTACTCGACCGAGTAAGCTAGGACCAGAAAATCGTAGTATTACAAAAACTACTTTAAAATAGCCCCTAAACATCCACGAGCACTGCCTGAACGACAACACACCATGTAACCCTAGATTCCCTCTTATTCGTCACAACACGCCCCAAAAAAATGCAAAACGTGACTAAAACATGGGCCACTAATCTCTAACACTAAGTCGTTATTTAAACGAATAAAAGCCAACATTCCATGGCTTATGATCATATTAAATAGTTGCGAAGGTTTCAGACCAAATGAATGCTTAACGAGAGAACACCATGCAATGAAAGTTTGGCGAAATTGTTAAATTCAACAACTGGTCTTAGCCGCACCCGAACGAGGGAAAAAGGGTTCACTATACAAGTCCAAAAGACTTCCACTCTAAAACCAATTGGCAATAAAGCGAGTAGCCCCTTGCCTTATTTAGTGGAATACTCTTCTATAATTCCCCAATGTGGGATCTATACATCTGTAACCCATATGGGCTCTTATTTTCTCCTCCAGTTCCAATCACACATACTCTTGGCCCAGTATCAACTCACACCGGATAAATTCAACTGAGCAACTTTACTCGTCCGACTGCAAACTTTGGCCCATGAAACTCAGGTCACAAAACCATGGGCTATGATACCATGTTTGAAATAAAAGAACAGTGAATAATCAGAAAGACATTGAACAAACCCGTAAGCGATAAGGGCAGCGAAAATTTTAGTAAACTAACAACAAGGAGCTTGACGAAGACCGTACAACGATGTTTTCAACCAACACACCTTACTAGAGGTATCTACTGAATAACCTTGAGGCAATTTCATATAGACCTCTTCTTCCAAATCACCATGTAAAAATGCATTATGTACATCCATCTGGTGCAATTCCCACTGCCGAGCAGCTGTAATGGCTAGAAAAACATAAACAGTAACCATTTTAGCGGTGGGGGCAAAAGTCTCAGAGAAATCAATCCCCGCTTCTTGCCTGTTTCAAAACATAACAAAACAAGTTTTGAATCGCTCAACTAACCCATCAACCTTTAGCTTAACCTTGTAAACAAATTTATTCCCGATCACTTTCTTACCTGGCGGGAGATCCACAAGTACCCAAGTGCCATTGCATAAAAAAGCATCAATTTCACCAATCGTGGCTTGATGCCACCGCTCATCCTTAACAACCACACGATAAGAATTAGGTTAAACATTATCATCAAATGGACTCATAAAACAGTGGTGACTAATTGAAAACTTATATTAACGAACATAATGTGCTAAAGGATACGGCATACCTGATGACGAGTGGAGTGGTGAATGAGATGGAGGGTTATATTCTTCAATATCGTACATTACTATAAGGGGACCACGTTACATGTACCTGTTTCTCCTACCATACTCGCGTACCCTTTTCTCCTCACAAAGAACATCACCTGCCGCATCTTGCCCTGATGTCCCGTCACTCTCAATGTCAGCACCATTCTCCGCAGTGGGACCCTCCTCATGAATGCATGGGACATCACCTAACAAGACCTCATGATCACTACCTCTGCCAACACCACAGCTAACCTCGGGTTGATTATGGATTGGTGGAGAGATAAAAGGAAAAAACATTTCGTCAAATGCGACATCCCAAGAAAAAAAGTATTCTTTCAACTCCACATCATCTACCTCCCATCTATTTTTCCGTACGGATAGCCCACAAAGATACAACGGCAATTTCGTGAGGCAAATTTATCACCATCACGACGAGAATGCTTACCAAAACAGAGACAGACGAAAGTACGTACATTATCATACATTGGGGGTCTAGCAAATAGCATTTCAAATGAGGTTTGCCATGTAGCAGAATAGAAAGGTGTTCTATTAATTAAATAACAAGCCACTAAAGCACATTTGCTCCAAAAATCAAGCAGTAAGCTATAATGAAAACAGAGTGCTCTAGCTACATTCAATATGTGACGATATTTGCGCTCCACCCGACCATTTTTTTGAGAGGTACCCTTACTAGTTGTTTGGTATATATAACCACTCTCATTAAAATAGGACTTTAAACGTGTAAATTTCGTCCCGTTGTTAGTACGAACAATTTTCACATCGACACCAAATTGCCTTTTGTAAAACTGATGTGAACATTATAAGCGCACATTTAGTCCCCTAATTGAGCCTATTTTGCATACTATTATAACATTCCATAGCCATTTTATCCGTCAAATGCTTTCTATTTTGCTTTCTTAGTGCATTTTATATGTTTTGTAGGAAAGGAGATAATAAGGCGGAAATTCCCGTCTTTCGTGCATATTTGGAAGCCTATTGACGACATTTGATGGACTAGTATGAAGAGGAGGCGAGAACTAAAGACTAATCCTACAAGAATAAGAGGAAAGTAAAGAGAAGGATTCTGAAGCAGAATCCGAGCGGCCAAAGAGACAAGACGCCCGTCCAAGAAAGATAATCCGAGCGTCCAAGCCTCGAAGACGCTCGGATTCCTCTGCTACAATCCGAGCGGATTTGCCGAAAGACGCTCGTCCACCCCTACAAGAATCTGAGCGGATTCCCCTCCTGGACGAACGGATTGCGACGTCTTCAGCCGAGATGCTCATCTCTCCGAAAAGACTAGCATTTCCCTGCTTAAAACTCAAATATGTAATTACTAATTTAGCCTTAGTTAACCTAATGAAGCTCTACTATATATACCCCACTTGTAAATAGTCAAAAAAAGAAGTTTTTAGAGTAGAGAGCCTCCACATTAGAAATTCCACTTAGATTAGATTAGGAATAGATTAGAATAGATTACTCTTTAATCTTTCCACAAATCTCACATTAATCTCTCCTTAATTATTGTTCAAGTTTATTACTTTTGGGTAATTGAAGAATATTGGGTTATTATTGGAGGATTGACAACCTTCATCAATCAATCAAGTTTCTTCTATTATTCTTTGCTTTACTATTTGGAATCATTTCAAGTTTGGTATAAATTCTTTACCCTTTACTCTTTATTGTTTATTTCCTCATTCTCTTATCATGTTTTCACTTGTTGTAATGATTGACACCATTAATGACATGTTTACCATGATAATAAGTGAGTAGTCTCTTTAGCTAGGCTAAGTGGGTAATTAGGGGAAACAAACATGGGTAATGATTCATGCTTAATCCAATATGTTTTCATAATTAGATTGCTTACTTGTTGTGATGTCAACTTTATGCACATGTTATGTTTGATGAAATGCTAAGCCTATGAATCCTTGCATTTACAACCATCTCTTATCTACTCAACTTGACTTGTAAGATATAAACCAATTCGAGTCTTGTTAGACCATGCATAGAAGTTGAATAGGAGGAAAGTAAGTCGACTTGTAGGTGTTGTACAATCTAATCGATTCGGCTCCGGGACCCAACTCTTCCTATGAACCGTAAGACATAAACCAACTCGGTTCCTCCATAAAATTAATTGCTTGCAACTTTGTAAACATGTTTGTATGATCAACTCCCATGATTTCCTTATGAACCCATGATATCCTAGCACTTTTAATCAATTGTTTACATCCTTCCTTTTATTACTTGTTTTACTTTATTGCTTGCTTTAGTCTAGGACACAACTACAAACCCAACCAAATTGTGACACTAGCATAAATTGAGATAGATAGACTTAGAACCCAAAGCACACTGTCCCATGGATCGACCTCGACTTACCGCTAACTAGTTGTTTATTGAGTATTATAAATGTGTTTGATTGGGAGACCCGATGACATCACCCACGTCAAAATGGCGCCGTTGTCGGGGATGGTGCTATGTGATTAAGTTCTTACTTGTTAGTCTATTTTAATTGTGCTTTCACCTTGAGGAACTTGTTCCTCAAGGATCGTTCTTACCGTTTTTGTGTAGTTTCCATGTTTGTAGTTGTATCTTTATCTTAGCTATGATGATGACCCAAGACTTGACATATGGAGTATGTGGTAGATTCTTTGAGTATGACTATGGGTATGGGGAGTTTAAGGAGCAAGTCAACACAAACCTACCTTATTATTCATACAATGGAAATCCTAACTACTACCCCAATTTTTCCCACCAAAATCACCACACCCAATATCAACAACAACCATCCACCCAAAATTCACTTTACAAACAATTCCAAATGCCACAATATGAGCACTTTCACACCCACCCACAACAAAAAGATGAGCCTAACTTTGAAATTCAAGACATGGTTCTCCAAATGATGGGAGACCAAGAAAACTATTCCAAACAAGTGCTAGAGGAGATCCAAAATAGAAACAATGTTCTCCAAAGCATTGTTACCCATGGTGAGGAGTTGGCAATTCAAATTACCCAATTGAAAGCAACCCAAGAAACAACCCAAACAAACACTCCCCACCAATCCTTGAGCATTGAACATGAATGTGAATTTGAGGCAATGACCTTTGATGAAGAAGATGTGAAGTGGGAAGAGCCAATCTCCTTGAGCTCTTGTGAGTATGAAAGTGTGGTATTTGATGATGAAGATATGAGGTTGAGTAAGCCAAATACTCTTAGCCTTTGTGAGTATGAGGGTGTGACTTTTGATATGGACTTTAAGGTGTTGGAGAAAGAGTTAATGAAGAGGAGTGAAGCCCCTATTTATGATTCTTATGGAGATAGCGATGATGACAAGCCTATGGAATAAGCTTGTGCGGAATATATGTCTTGCATTGAAGAAGAGGAATGGAGTTGTGAGATTGCCTCACTTGAGGAGCCCATCCTTGAGAAATTTGAGGTATGCTTCCATGAGGAAGATGAATGACTCTTTCCTATTGACCATAAAGACCTTTTCGCACCCACCATGGAACCTATGATTGTTGGAGATGATATGGTGGACCTTCTCCAAAAAGTCAAAGCATCATACAAAAGCTACTTGGTGGAAAAGCTCAAAGAGAAACTTGCTCGTGAAGCTACTTGTGGAAATTTGGCGCCCACAATGACAACTTCTAAGGAACTCGATCATCAAAGCCATGAGAATTCTCCTTATACCTTGGAAGGATTGAATAATCAAAGTGCTATCATCATCAAAATTGAAGAAGAAGTTGGTGAGTGGAAGTCTACGGATGAAAATGAACCATACTTCATACCTAGTATTGACGAGAATCATGGGCTTATTGGTTTGAAGCATTGGGAAAGCTCTAGTGCCAAGGATATGGCGAAAGAAAGAACATATGACAAGCTTCCTTGGCCAAATTTCATGTTCAAATGGAGCAACCCTTACTTATGCTTATTTAGAACTTGTTCACAAGCTTTTGATCTTCTATTGAGAGCCTTGAGCTCTATGGACAAGAATTTCTACAATTTAAACTAGTTTGGTGGAGTTCTATCTCAAACCACCATTTGTAAGATATTTCATGAAATCTCACTTTGTATAATATTGTACATTTTTGCATTTTTATTGCATGAGAGTAGTGAGATAGAGAGTTTTCTTACATTTCTATTGAGCATAATTTCAGAAAAAGATAAGGAGGAACAACAAATTTGTGAAAGGGTATGATTTTGCAAAGAAAAGAAAGAAAAAGGAAGAAAAGCAGTGGAAAGACGCTGGTCCCGAGGGCCGGACGCTCGTCCAAAGCCCTCACCAGATTATTGTTCAACGCTGTCACAGAATCCGAGCGGATTTGGCAAAAGATGCCCGTCCTAAAAGAAGACGCTCGGATTGCATCTTGGACGCTCGTCCTAAAAGACACCTGAAGTAAAGTTTTGGAGCTGTACCAAAATCCGAGCGGATTTTTGAGAAACCGCTCGTCCAAAGTAAGACGCTCGTCCAAAACAGAAGACGCTCGTCTTCAGCCTACTTCAGAAAATGCAAAGTTCCCTGTCACGAAATCCGAGCGGATTTTCCCTACGACGCTCAGATTCTGCTGAAGCAAGACGCTCGTCCCGCAGAGAAGACGCTCGGATTCTGGAGTTTTTCTCGAACTATCCGCCCAGGCCCCACCTGTGTCTGCTCGTCTTCCCCCTTTTTCTATAAAAACACCCCCTTTCTCCCTCATTTCTTCACCCTATCTAACCCTAAATCACTCATCTTCATCCCCAAAAACACTCCCCTCACAATAAAAGCCAAAAAAAACCTCATTTCTCCAAGTTCAAGATGATGAATTTCAAGGGCAAGGCTAAGAAATTTGTTGAATCCGCCGGTAGGAAACGCAAGGGTTCATCCTCCTCATCCCCACAAGAGATGTTGCCACCAAGGAACTTCCGCCCCCTCATGAGAGGAGGGATAGAGCAACTTGAGTACTTCCAAGAAGTACTTTTCACCTCCGATGCCCACCGCAAGAAATTTGTCGAGTTGCTAGGTAAGAACTATGAACCCACTCAATTTATCGACACTAAGGTGTTAGAAACTCTTGGGATAAGATACCAAACCGAGATGTTCTTCGATGGCCTAGGGATTGGAAAACTTTTCCATGCCCATGAGGAGACGTACCTTAGTCTCACCCTGGAATTTTTGAGTAGCCTTCGTATTGTCACAAACACTAGAACCAATGTGAGCATGGAGTTTAGGTTGTGCAACCTAGACCATAGACTTATACTTGATCAATTTGCTCACATTTTCTGTCTTGTTGTGCCAACCGACTATACCGATAAACCCGCCGATTTCGAGGTGGACCTACTTTGGAAGGCTATTTCCGGGAGGGATTTTGCCAACCTCAAGCAATGTTATACCTTTGCCATCCAACACCTGGTGATTCGGATCACGGAACGTTTTATAGCCGGCACCCTCAATGGGAGGTATGAACAAGATAGGTGCACTCTCATTGATTTAACATTCCTTGAGTCCTATTTAAATGTTCGGGGGACGAGGCGCTATAACTTCAATACCCCCCTTGAGATGCTTACAAGGTTCTATGACTTTTCTCAAGGGAGCACCGAACTCAAGACGTTCGTGATGGAAGGTCTAATTACTATTTTGGCAAACTACCTTTGCCCCGGGTTCAACTCCCGTGGGAATTATGTTTCTCTTGAGGGGAGCACTTTGATTGATTAGGAGGCCATTTTCAACCACCACCGGTGGTGTGCCTACACTCAAGAAGGGAGTGTAGAATGGTTCACAAAAGGTTTCACCTCCATCATTCTTTCGGGTTGGAATATACCGGGCACCGACCCAAGATTGAGCCCGTATTCCCCTAGGCCAAGCTACCTCCTTGATATCCAAATCATTGGCAATCCCCCTCAAACGGAAGAGGCACCCCGCCAACAACAAATACCTCGTGGGATACTAACAAGGCCTACTCACCCACCTTCCTATGTGCCTATCCCACCATACCCTACTCCTTATACCGAATTACGACCGGAAATCCCCAATACCCCGGGTATTAATGACTTGATGAACCTCATGAATAGAGTGGACCTCGAGGTACATGAAGGGAGGGTCGACAACTACTTGGCCCTTTATCCCCAGTACTATCAAATGGCTCAAAAAGGGTTTATTGACCCTAATGGCCCTAAGCCCTCTTGGGCCCAACCACAACATTTGTTCCCTAATCAAGGGGACCAAGCTTGGAATCTTGGTGGCCAAGGTGGAGGATACTTGGGCCAAGGAGGAGGGTATGACCAAGGAGGGAGTTCTCACCGGTATGGCTACTCCCAACAAGAAGATGATGACGAGTGAAAGAGGCCTACCTCATCACCTCCATTTGTATGATACTTTTCTCTCCCTCTCTCTTTTATATATATATCGCATTTAGTTTAGCTTTCGCTTGCATTTGTATTATATTTCATATTGCATTTACATTAGTTAGTTCATATAGTATAGTTACATTGTAATATATCTCACATGATTCATGTAGACAATTGTATATAGACTAGAATTCATGCATAGTCACTAATGACCAATCCTATTCTTTTCTACACTAGAAATAGTGTTTAAATCGGTTTGGGGAGGTTTGCTCATAGGTGACCATAGCTTAATAGAAAACATGCATCATATAGTGTAATGTAGATTGCATTCATTTGTTATATATATCATATAGAATTGCATTTAGTTAGAGCATGCATTCATATCATATCATATTGCATTTGTACTTTATTTCAAAAATTCGAAAATCCAAAAACATGTTTTCCTTTTTATTCCTACTCCTACATGTACATTGAGGACAATGTCCAAAATAAAGTGGGGGATGGGAATTTATATTCCAAAATGCATAAAAATTGAAATTTTTTGAAAAATACAAAAATATGTTCTTTAATTTCATAAAATCAAAAACCATAAAAATTTGAAAAAATTGAAAAATCAAAAAACAAGTTCATTTCCTTTATAGTATAATCTTGTATATTGTTTGTATATATTGTGTTTGTTCATCCTTGTTCACATTGATCGATTATGCCACACCTGAGACATGAGGATATAGAAGACCGCATGGTATGATCTTTCCAATCTCCTTTTTCCTCTTTATGTTAATGACTATGTGGCTTTATTTTGATTGATGCGGTATAAACAATGTGAATCTAGGACTTGCATTTAGATTATTTGGCATACTAGTTGGTAGAATCATTTGCATTAGGATGTATATATGTTAGTTGCATCATGGCATATAGTTGCATGTTAGAAAAATTTTGCGAAACCGTCTACTTGGGAAGCTTGATAAGTGTATATAGGCCCTAGTAGATGCTTTTTCTTCTTAAGACTTTGCTTGTTAGAATACTTGTAAAACACCCTAGGATGTGTCATGCTAGTATCCTTTGACCCATAGATTAAGGCCTAGTCAAGAGTACCTTGTGGTGTGATAACTCCTTGGCTACCGTTTATTCCAAGGTGACCCTTGAAACCATGCATCCATCATACATGTTCTACCACATTTTTGTCATTAAAGGGAATGGGCACAAAAAGAAATTGATTTGAGTTGAAGAAATGAAATGAAAAGTGGAAGAAAGTTTGCAAAAATGCATCAAATGAAAAGAGGAGCAAAAATAGACTCCTAAAGCTTCAAATATAAGGCACCCTCACTAAATATGGGGTGACTTTGAAAATGTTCAAAAAGAAATGCAAAAAGTTGAAAATTGTCAAGTATTGAAATGCCAAAAATCAAAAGAAATGGCAAAAAGAAAGTGTTCTCAAATGTTATATGCCACAAAGAAATTGGGGGAAAAAAACAACAACAAAAGCAAACTCCCAAATGAAACTCAAATATCTATCGATCCCTTTATCCATTGTATACATTTTTGTGTATGGTAGAGAGGGGACAACCCTTCTTCTTGTCTAGGCAAGAAGGGGAATTCCGCGATCCTCCAGTGTTTCTAACACCATAGGGAGTCTACTCTTGACAAAAGCATTTAACGATTGAGGACAAAGGTACCCTAGCTTGACACAACTTGGAGGTGATTTATTGGTATCCTTCTAGGCTTAGTAGTTTGAAGAAATTGCATCTATGAAGGAGTGTGTACCCTTGAATTGCTTCCCCTTTAGATAATTTCCGCCACTTAGATGAGGAAAGTGACTATTCTTTTGTAGATGCATCCATTACTTGATTTTGTGTGCTTTAATGATTGGATGTATCGCCATTTTGGCAAGACCCACCTTGCCTTGCAAGAAGGCATCCTACCTCATGGTTGTCTTGTTGTGAGTTGAAGGGGCGGAGTGAGACCCGCTAATTGTCTCATATCGGTTATATTAGTAGGATAGTTTAAATAAAGGTCTAGTTTTAGTCACCTCTTTACTCGGGACGAGTAAAGGTTCGGTTTGGGGATATCTGATGTGAACATTATATGCGCACATTTAGTCCCCTAATTGAGCCTATTTTGAATACTATTATCACATTCCATAGCCATTTTATCCGTCAAATGCTTTCTATTTTGCTTTCCTAGTGCATTTTATATGTTTTGTAGGAAAGGAAATAATAAGGCGGAAATTCCCGTCTTTCGTGCATATTTGGAAGCCTATTGACGACATTTGATGGACTAGTATGAAGAGGAGGCGAGAACTAAAGACTAATCCTACAAGAATAAGAAGAAAGTAAAGAGAAGGATTCTGAAGCAGAATCCGAGCGGCCAAAGAGACAAGACGCCCGTCCATGAAAGATAATCCGAGCGTCCAAGCCTCGAAGACGCTCAGATTCCTCTGTTACAATCCGAGCGGATTTGCCGAAAGACGCTCGTCAACCCCTGCAAGAATCCGAGCGGATTCCCCTCCTGAACGAACGGATTGCGACGTCTTCAGCCGAGATGCTCATCTCTCCGAAAAGACTAGCATTTCCCTGCTTAAAACTCAAAAATGTAATTACTAATTTAGCCTTAGTTAACCTAATGAAGCTCTACTATATATACCCCACTTGTAAATAGTAAAACAAAGAAGTTTTTAGAGGAGAGAGCCTCCACATTAGAAATTCCTCTTAGATTAGATTAGGAATAGATTAGGAATAGATTACTCTTTAATCTTTCCACAAATCTCACATTAATCTCTCATTAATTATTGTTCAAGTTTATTAATTTTGGGCAATTGAAGATTATTAAGTTATTATTGGAGGATTGACAACCTTCATCAATCAATCAAATTTCTTCTATTTTTCTTTGCTTTACTATTTGGAATCATTTCAAGTTTGGTATAAATTCTTTACCCTTTACTCTTTATTGTTTATTTCCTTATTCTCTTATCATGTTTTCACTTGTTGTAATGATTGACACCATTAATGACATGTTTACCATGATAATAAGTGAATAGTCTCTTTAGCTGGGATTAGTGGGTAATTAGGGGAAACAAACATGGGTAATGATTCATGCTTAATCCAATATGTTTTCATAATTAGTTTGCTTGCTTGTTGTGATGTCAACTTTATGCACATGTTATGTTTGATGAAATACTAAGCCTATGAATCCTTGCATTTACAACCATCTCTTATCTACTCAACTTGACTTGTAAGATATAAACCAACTCGAGTCTTGTTAGACCATGCATGGAAGTTGAATAGGAGGAAAGTAAGTCGACTTGTAGGTGTTGTACAATCTAATCGATTCTGCTCCGGGACCCAACTCTTCCTATGAACCGTAAGACATAAACCAACTCGGTTCATCCATAACATTAATTGCTTGCAACTTTGTAAACATGTTTGTATGATCAACTCCCATGATTTCCTTATGAACCCATGATATCCTAGCACTTTTAATCAATTGTTTACATCCTTATTTTTATTACTTGTTTTACTTTATTGCTTGCATTAGTCTAGGACACAACTACAAACCCAACCAAATTGTGACACTAGCATAAATTGAGATAGATAGACTTAGAACCCAAAGCACACCGTCCCATGGATCGACCTCGACTTACCGCTAACTAGTTGTTTGTTGAGTATTATAAATGTGTTTGATTGGGAGACCCGACGACATCACCCACGTCAAATACTATAATGCCGGCCCTTTTAGGGATCCATTGACTTCCTGATGACTGACCTTAGACACATTTTTTACCTCTGGGAACCTTATATACAAACGGACTTTGTCCCCGAAGTTCACACCATACCTGATACAACATGCAAAACCCAATCTTCTAACCTATAAACACCTCGTTTATGCACCTCCCGCCAACCACGCAGTAGTGATTGGGCCACATGTTTAATCACGCGGAGCGATTTATGACATTTCGTAAGTTCGTCGATACGTGATAGCTCAAACAGTCGAGTCAACCTCACGGTCGTCATCTACGCGCCGATACAGTCATTTTGACAGTAAGTAGAGTACATTTGGAGTCCGGGTCAAGAACCGCTTCCATTTTCTAAAACCGTCTTAAAATCGAGTCGGAATATTCAAGATTTTTTCTTGAGTATTCTACTTAAATTTTATCTTTTATCACGAAAATATATTTCTTGCAGAATAAGGAAGCATACATCTTTCCTAGTTCCAATTAAAAACCGCAGAAATCTTTCTTGCTGATGAGGAAACCACCCAAGAGAAAATGAAGCAGGAGCTGCGCCTCTTGGAAAGGTCGCAGTTCCTACCGCGCCTCTTCCTGGGCGAGTTTTTCCCAGTTTCCATATTTCTTCCAGATTTCTCTCTTAATCCTACTTTTACCTAACTTCCTTCACGTGATTAGTATAACTAGAGGCCTCCGCCTCACATATTTTTCACGCGAGTGTCCGCCCTTCTCTTCTCTCTTTGCATTCTAAGACCGCACTCTTACTTTTTGACACCTACGTGCTTGCTCTACGCGACCACGTAAGCTCAGATCATTCTGAGTACAAGTCACGTTGCATGACCGACCAATTTGACCAACTCCACCTAATCAGTATAATCAATTTGTTTAAAATCCTTTTTTTAGGGCACTTTCTGTCATACATCGAGTCGAGCAATCACTAACGACAACTTAGTCAATCTCGTTTCATCAAACATGTAAGTCTGAGGAGGTAAAATCCCAATTTTATTTCTGTATTATAGTTTCTGTAATAGTTTATGTCATAAGCATGCTCAAAACCGTTTTCAAAATCACATTTTAAAACCCTTTTTGACAAAACAGCAACAAAAGACGACATAGGAGAAACACACCAGCAGGTGCGCCTTTCTGGAATAGTTGCAGCACTTGCTGCGCCTCTTCCAGAGGCTGTCTATCTACTGATGTTCTTCTTCTTTCTCCACGAGTATCTGTTTCTTCTTTATCTTTCGTTTTTTTTCTTTCTTTATTTCTTTGGATTCTCATGTTCCAGTTCATAAAACTTGTTCGTGAGTCCTTTTCAACAATTCTCTGACTTAAATCCCTTATAATCAATATTTGCGGGTTTTCGTCATAAATTCAAACCCGGATTTAAGAGACTTGATTTATCCATATCAAGTCCCTGAAAATTCGTCTTTTGTACATGTTTCTCTTTATTTTTCAGATTTCATTCTATTTTATTCTTTCTTTCTTTTTCAACCTCCTTAATTCGAGTTTTTGATCTGACTTGTGACGATATTAGTATGTGTAATCTGACTAAATCACCTTCTATTCGAGTTGTATGTCGAAAATCAATGTAAAACAACCAACGAGAATTAACTAACCACGGGTCTGAACTTTACAGTCAAAGCTCAGCTCGAGAACAGCCGCAACAGGTGATGCGCCTCTTCCAGAGGACGCATCAGTTGCAGCGCCTGTTCTAGGTTGGCTTCTGCCTTTGAACTCGTTCTCGTTTTGACGTAGATTTCTAATTAAGTTTCTAATCGACTATTATTTGTATTATCACTTATAATTCGAAATATTTTCATATTTTAAATCCTTTTTCTTTTTTATTTTCTTTTCCAATCCTTTTTGAGCATATTTATGACGTAAGTTCAATTTATTTCATTGTAATTTATGTTATTTATTTATTATTTATTCTTTATTTCTTGTATGATTTATTTATGTGGCATTCACATGTAATGAATATAATTCTTGTTGGAGCTTGTGTCCTCCACAGTTAGTGTGATAACATATATAAATCTCTTATAGGTTCACAAGGGTATACTTAGTATTTTATCAGTTGATTAACGTTTACTTAATAACGGTTGGCTTGCTAGAAGTTTGACGTTATTATCATACTGATGACGGTGATCAACTGGTCCCTAAAAGTCACACCTAAAGGATGTTTTTGAGAGATGTGATTGTATGAAAATATAATCACATTGATGCCTTATATGACTAAAAGGTTAGTCCATGTATTTGACTAAACAGTTAGTCAATGTGATGATGAGACGATTATTAAATTCAATTAAATAATATTAGGTTTGACGAATTAATCTGTTAATTCGTAAATTGAATATAAACTGTTATATTTAATTATTGTATATAATGTTAGCTTAAACGAATTAAGATGTTAATTCGTAATTAAACATAAACGGTTATATTTAATAAGCAAATAATAAATATGTGATATTTATAGTTAATGTATATATTATATAATATTGTCATAATAAATGTTGACAGACTGGTATTGATAAATCGACTGCAATCTGTTATAAGTGGACTTATTAATACATGTCCATATATATGACAATTGATAAATAATACACATAATATACAATTAGACAACAACCAAAAATAAGAAGATTATATCCTTATTTGGTTGTTGGGTCACTCGGTCAAACCGAGAAAGAGGAAGAAAAATAAAGAAAAAAATCTTTCCCTATTTCTCTCAACTTACACGGTTTAAGAGGAGAGGAGGGATTCATTTTTACTCACTTATTTTTGACCTAAAAATCTCTCATCACAAAACCCTAAAACTACTCTAAAATTAGGTGAAATTAGGGTTCTTATTCTAGCAAAGAAAAAGGCATTTCTTGAAGCATTTTGGGTGCAACAATTAGGAGAATATCGATTTCGATATTGTTCTTAGGCGAAATTTGCTAGGACAAAAGGTTGATTCTTAACCTCTACCATTTTGTTTATGCAATTTCATTTATGACTAGTTTTTCATAATTATAATTTCGTTATAATCCGATTTTTAGAGGAAGTATACCGATATTTTCCCACAAGTGGTGTCAGAGCATAGGCCACGAAATTATTTTATATGATTTTCATAAATGAATTTAAACAAAAAAATTTGATGAAAAAAAAAATCTATTCGGCCGAATCAAAATTTTTTTTGCCGAATGAAATTTTTTTTTCTCAGCCGAGAGTTTTTGTTTTTTTTTTTGATGTTTTGTTTCCATTTGATTTATCGATATTGTTTTTTTAATTTGTTAAGATGATAATATGATAAATTTATAGATGTTTTGATTTAATAAGAATTAAATTGAAATGTAAATGAGAATTGTTTTTTGTTTTATGATGATAATTTGTTTTTGCTATATAGTTTTTGGCGTACATGATGTTCAATTGTTGTTTAGGATCATGATTCATTAATTTAAATGTTGATGATTATGCCAATCTTGTTCTAGTAGCAACATTAAACAAATTTGTTCATGATAAAAGGGTTGTTTTTCTTGAAAAAAAAATCTGTTTTTTTTTTTTATATTTGGCTGAAAGCCGTGAGCAAGAAAAAAAAAGGGCTGTTTTTTTTTTCTGGTAAATGCCGAGAGCATTTCTAAGAGAATTTTTTTTTTTCGTTTTTAGGGTAATGCCGAGTGCATGGAAAAAAAAAACTGTTTTTTTTTTCTTTTTTTGTGATTTGCCGAGAGCAATTAATAAAAAAAAAAATATATTTGTTTATTTTTGGCCAATAATCTTTATACATTATTTATAATGTATGATTGTTTGTTGTGAAAAAGTTCACAAATTTAAGATACCTAATTATTTTAAAGAGGTTTAAAATAATGTTGGATTAATTCATATTATAAGTTAATATGTATTAAGATTGGAATTATTGTGAGTAATTGAGGAATTGTCACATAATTTGATCATTTAAATAAGTAGTTTGGATAAATTACTCTACATAATTAAGGAAGTATGTCTTGAATGATTAATTTATAGTTGATGCTTTTTTTATTTAGTTGAATGTTTTGTTGAATGGTTTAATTTACGTATTTTTGCAATCGGTTGTAATTTGTAATACCTAGTGTGGCCTTAGTTAATTATGTTTTTGTAATGATGGAAACATAATTTTAATGTAATTTTGAGATATTGTATCTCCTTTTGGTTTTCTTTAGTATTATGGTTTTGAAATTAGAATGTAAATAGGTTTATTTTGTAATTTATTAATTGTAATTTTGAGAAGACAAAAGATGGAGATTGGATTGCTCACTCCCGCTACATGGACCAAGATGGAACATCAAGACAAGCTTCTCGGGTCCTAGGAAGGATTCCAAAGTTGTATTTATGTTCATGTTGGTAGATAGGCCACACTAGGACTTTATTTCTTTTTATGTTTTTCCATTCTTATTGCTTTTCTTCACATGATAGTTAATGCATCATATTCCGCCTAAACCAAACCACCTACTACTTAAATGCATGAAAATTGACTCATATAGTTTGGATGTTAGTTTTCATAGACATACAAATGTCACACAATTTTAAGCCATCACCTTAGTTTATTCATTCTCGCATGCTAGATATTAGTTCACTTAAAATGAATTAAAATAAAGTTGATGGGATCTTCCTCTAAAACTGAAATTGAGACTAGTCTTTATAGGCCAAACAGCTATGAATCCCTTCTTCGTCGGTAGGCATATAGGACCTTACTCTCCATATCACTCCTTCTACGTTGGGTAAGTAGTTTGTGTTGACTTAGTTTACCTCAACATTATAATCCGAAGAGTTTCTCGAGATTATGATGGACGATAGATAGAATTTACATAAATTTATCAACCAAGAATTCTAAAAGTAGAATTAGCCAAAAGGTTGGCTTATCAATTTACAGATAATTGAGTCTTGGTATCATTTATATAATTCTTGAGGGAGGTCAATTGTATAAATGCTTGAGTCTTATAATAACGGTTTTTGCATTAGACTTAAATCAAAACGATGAGTATGCTTATTATATTTTTTTCTTCTTTTCGCAGTGTAGAATTCGTTTATATTGATAATACTATTACAACAAATGGCTGGAAATAACGAAATCCCTATGCCAAGTGCGACACTTGGACGCGAGTCCTGGCTAAAAGCTTTCATGGACCACATGAATCAGTTCACATGACTGAAGAATGACGGGTCCAACTTTGCGGACTGGGAGGCATCATTACGGAATGTTGACATTGCTTGACGGTAAGCTCAAGTACTTAATCGAGCGCATCGCCAAACCCAGGCCCCAATGCAAGAGCTAACGAGTCAATTGCTTATAGTGACTTCGTTATGGAAGCGGGTGCGATAAAGAACGTACTCATTTTTGCAATGGAAACCAATTTGCAAAGACGCTTCATTGCCCAAGGTGAAAACAAGATTTTCACCACGCTCACTAATGAGTTCTCAAAAGCACCGAGAATCGTTACTTATGAGCATACCTGTCGCTTCTTTGATGCGAAACTCCAGAAGGGCCAACCGGTTAGCCCACACATTCTTAACATGATTGAGAATGTCGAGAAATTGGAGGCACTTGATTGCAAAATAAGTGAGAGCATAGTCATTGACCGTATGCTTCATTCACTTCATGATGGTTTTGCCCTTTTTAGGGCAAATTACTACATGAATGACATGAAGAAAAGTCTTCATGAGCTACACTCACTTCTCGTACAGACCGAGAAGGATATGAAATTGAGTGGGAGCATGAAGCAAGATGTTCTCATGATTTCCAACAAGAATAAGGGTAAGGGCAAAGCTCATGACGACCTAACTGTAGGAAAGCCAAAGTTTAAAAAGTCGGGAAACGGTAAGAGTGGGCCTGGTGAGACTAGTGGCTCACTAGGCAAGGCAAAGAGCAAGGACGGTAACTTTGAGTGCCACCATTGTCACAAGACTGGGCATTGGAGGAGGAACTGTCCCGTGTACCGTGAGGACATAAAAGCAGGCCGCGTCACTCCTGTTGGTATGTCATCTTATATTCATATGATTTGAGATTAACCATGCAAGTTTCGGAACTTGGGTACTTGATACTGGTTGTGGTTCTCATCTGTGTAATTATTTGCAGGGCCTAAAAAACATCAAATCCCTCGCAAAGGGTGATGTGGACCTGCGAGTCGGGAATGGAGCACGAGTTGCTGCAGTCTGAATGGGAACATATGTAATCCAGCTCCCTAGTTGTTTTGAGTTATATTTATATAACTGTTACTATGTACCTAGTATATCTAAGAATATTATTTCTGTTTCCGTACTTGATAAAGACGGTTTTTCATTTTCAATAAAGGACAATAGCTGTATTTTCTCTTTTAATGATATGGTTTATGGCAAAGCAGTTTCCATGAATGGGATTTATATCTTAGATCAAACCACAAATATATTACATGTGAATAATAAGAAATTAAAGGTTGGTGACAAAGATCAAACTTATCTATGGCATTGTCGAATGGGACACATAAATGAAAAACGTGTAAACAAACTCGTCGAGAATGGGACCATTCCCACATTCGATTTTTCTTCATTTGGCACGTGTGAATCATGTCTTATCGGCAAAATGACTCGAATTTCCTTCAAAGGTGTTGGAATGCGCGCTAGTGACCTATTAGGACTCATACATACTGATGTATGTGGACCTATGTCAATTACCGCAAGAGACGACTATAGATATTTTATCACTTTCACAGAACGATTTGAGTAGATACGGATATGTCTACTTAATGAAGCATAAAAGTGAGTCCTTTGAAAAATTCAAAGAATACTAGAATAAGGTTGAGAACCAACTGGGAATAAAGGTTAAAGCACTCCGTTCAGATTGGGGTGGCGAATATCTTTCAAATGAGTTTGATCAACACCTTAAAGACTGTGGAATAGTTCTACAGTTAACTCCACCTGGAACACCTCAATTAAACGGTGTGTCCGAACGGAGAAATCGAACACTACTTGATATGGTTTGATCCATGATGAGTCACACGGTAGTACCTGATTCATTATGGGGCTTTGCTCTTTTGTCAGCTGCTCTTATACTTAACCGAAGTCCGTCTAAAGATGTCGACAAGACTCCATATGAAATGTGGAAGGGAACGGTCCCTAACTTGTCCTTTATTCGGGTTTGGGGCTGCAAGGCTTATGTCAAGTGGAGACACGAGGATAAGCTCGGCCCGCGATCGGTCAAGACATACTTTATTGGTTATCCAAAAGGAATGTTTGGTCATTACTTCTATTCGCCTATCGAACATCGAGTTTTTGTTGCGGCTAGTGCGAAGTTCTTAGAGAAAGAATTTCTCGAGAACAAGTCAAGTAATAGAACCTTCGAGCTATCAGAGATTCAAGAACCAACAACCGACGAACAGATGGAGGAAGTTGTTCCTTCAACTGATGATACGGTTAATATTCCTCAGGAACCTAGGAGGTCGGGTAGAGTCTCTAATCCTCCAGACAGATAAATTGGTATGGTCGAGGAAAATGACGTTTTGCTCCTAGAGAGTAATGAACCCGCTACCTATAAAGGTGCTATGGCCTATTCCGACTCAAAGCTATGGCTTGAAGCCATGCAATCCGAGATGGACTCCATGTATGAGAATGACGTATGGGATCTTGTTGATTTACCTAACAAGTTAAGACCTCTTCAGTGCAAATGGCTTTACAAAATAAAGCATTCTGTAGACGAGCAACCAGATACCTATAAGGCACGACTAGTGGCAAAAGGTTTCACTCAAGTGCACGGATTGCATTATGATGAAATTTTTGCACCCGTAGTTATGCTGCGTTCCATTCGGATAATCTTAGCGATTGCCGCGTTTCATGACTATGAAATTTGGCAAATGGATGTGAAAACCGCCTTCTTAAACGGTTATTTGGAGAAGGAGTTGTACATGGTGCAACCCGAAGGTTTTATAGATCCTGAAAATCCTAAGAAAGTGTGCAAGCTTAAGCGTTCCATTTATGGACATAAGCAAGCTTCTCGGAGTTGGAATCATCGTTTCGACCAGGTGATAAAAGAGTATGGTTTCACTCGATCGGTCGAGGAACCATGCTTATATATCAAGTCGAGTGGGAGTAAGATTGCTTTCTTGATATTGTATGTCGATAAAATACTCTTGATTGGGAATGACATTCCTCTCTTATCTTCGGTAAAAGGATGGTTGAAGAACCATTTCCAGATAAATGATCTGGTTGAGGCACAACGCATATTGGGAATCCGTATCTATCGAGATAGATCACGACGGATGTTATCATTGAGTCAGGAGTCTTATTTAGATAAGATTCTTGAAAGGTTCAGCATGACCAACTCAAAGAAGAGGAACCTTCAAATGACTTCTGGGATGCATTTGAGAAAGTCTCAGTCACCCACGACGCCTGAAGGGGTTGAACGCATGAGTCGTGTTCCTTATGCATCAGCCATAGGATCAATCATATATGCCATGATATGCACACGTCCAGACGTGGCATATACATTGAGTATGACGAGTCGGTACCAACGCAATCCAGGTGAAACACATTGGATAGCTGTTAAAAACATCCTTAAGTACCTACGGAGGACTAAGGATTGGGTATTTACTTATGGAGGAGATACTAAGCTTTGTGCAATCGGTTACGCAGATGCTAGCTTCCAAACGGATCGAGATGACTCGAAATCTCAATCTGGATTCGTCTTTACTCTTAATGGTGCTGCGGTCAGCTGGAAGAGTTCCAAACAGGATGTTGTAGCAGATTCTACTACTGAATTCGAGTACTATGCCGCTTCAGAAGAAGCAAAGGAAGCTATATGGATGCGTCAATTCTTACAAAGACTAACCATAGTTCCTAGTTCGAATGACCCGATCACTATCTATTGTGACAATAGAGGTGCCATCTTCCAGGCTAAGGAGCCTAAGTCTAGCAACAAGTCTAGACATGTACATCGGAAGGCTCACCTGATCCGTGATTACGTGGAGCAAGAGGAGATAGTGATTGACAAGATAGCTTCGGATGACAACATCGCGGATCCTCTCACTAAACCATTGTCATATGATAAGCATGACGGGCACGTTATTTCCATGGGAATTAAACGTGTTCTTGAGTTGTACTAGTTGATTATGGATTCGATACATTATCCTTTTCATATGCTATTTATAACTTCGTCGTTTTATTTCATATTTTGTTTTTCATGTGGATTGTACGACAACATTGAACGCCACAAAGTGAACTGAATTACATTATATTTGTTTTGGTCCGTAATCGCCTACATGAGCTGATAACTCTGGCTATTATTTTTTGATGTTGATTGATGGTGGGTTCAACGAGCCATAAGTCAAACAGTTGGCTGATCGATCACAGATGCGAGTTATAACGATACCTCGAAGGACAATTGTGACAACGTAATGGAATCCTAAATGTTTAAAAACATTCGGTGCCAGGTCGTGGATTTGACGTCCATTGTATTCCTAGAGTCTATTCTTTTGACTATCGACTGTCTCTTGAGATTAAGGCAGTTTTTGGGTGACTTTGGTTTCTTTCTCATGGTCTACCGTAATAGGTGGCTAAGCCGATTTTCACTGGGTCATTTCATACTGTGCTTATATCTGCAGGATTCGAGTTGAAGAAAATATCCAACCTTTATCAGGTTTAGTTATTTCTCAGGGCCACTCGAGGAGTTGTAACTGAAATGCATGGCCATGCTCGAATGATGATTCGTTTATCAGTTAAGTTACTCTCTAGTCGGGAAAACCACTCTTGATATTTATCACTTGTAAAATACGACCTTTGTGAATACAGATTTAGCAAATTGTTTTACATTGAGTGGGAGAAATTTTAGGATATGAGAATCGGTTATCGCACATACACTTGTGAGGACAAGTGGGAGTTTGTTGGAGCTTGTGTCCTCCACAGTTAGTGTGATAACATATATAAATCTCTTATAGGTTCACAAGGGTATACTTAGTATTTTATTAGTTGATTAACGTTTACTTAATAACGGTTGGCTTGCTAGAAGTTTGACGTTATTATCATAATGATGGCGGTGATCAACTGGTCCCTAAAAGTCACACCTAAAGGATGTGTTTGAGAGATGTGATTGTATGAAAATATAATCACATTGATGCCTTATATGACTAAAAGGTTAGTCCATGTATTTGACTAAACAGTTAGTCAATGTGATGATGAGACGATTATTTAATTCAATTAAATAATATTAGCTGAGACGAATTAACTGTTAATTCGTAAATTGAATATAAACTGTTATATTTAATTGTTGTATATAATGTTAGCTTAAACGAATTAAGATGTTAATTCGTAATTAAACATAAACGGTTATATTTAATAAGCAAATTATAAATATGCGATATTTATAGTTAATGTATATATTATACAATATTGTCATAATAAATGTTGACAGACTGGTATTGATAAATCGACTGCAAACTGTTATAAGTGGACTTATTAATACATGTCGATATATATGACAATTGATAAATAATACACATAATATACAATTAGACAACAACCAAAAATAAGAAGATTATATATCCTTATTTGGTTGTTGGGTCACTCGGTCAAACCGAGAAAGAGGAAGAAAAATAAAGAAAAAAAATATTTCCCTATTTCTCTCAACTTACACGGTTTAAGAGGAGAGGAGGGATTCATTTTTACTCACTTATTTTTTACCAAAAAATCTCTCATCACAAAACCCTAAAACTACTCTAAAATTAGGTGAAATTAGGGTTCTTATTCTAGCAAAGAAAAAGGCATTTCTTGAAGCATTTTGGGTGCAACAATTAGGAGAATATCGATTTCGATATTGTTCTTAGGCCAAATTTGCAAGGACTAAAGGTTGATTCTTAATCTCTACTATTTTGTTTATGCAATTTCATTTATGACTAGTTTTTCATAATTATAATTTCGTTATAATCCGATTTTTAGAGGAAGTATACCGATATTTTCCCACAATTCTAACTTCGACCCAATTGAATGCTAAATTGAATGTCAAACCGAATTAGTTAATATTCACATACTAGGATTAATCCATGTTTGTTGCATTATGCGCATACAAATTGACAACATATTGAGTATAAACCACTTCCCTGATCATTAGTAGAGGCAACTATCGAGGTGGGCGGGATAAGTTGTTCAAATAAACGAGCTTCATAATACGTACCTTCACCCCTTACTCAAGATCTCTGTGAACATCCGTGTTCATTGGAATCATGAGAGGCATTCTAGACATAGAATGCTAAGGGTAACGAATTTCTAACTGTCCATGTCACTACTTTGTGTCTTGACATGTCGCGAAGTATTCGAACGGTTCCAATTTTCCATAAAAATTGGTGGCGACTCCATAAATGCAGGCTTGTCAAACCTTTCACCGGTTTCAATGCCTTTTAAATCGATAACGGCCAATGACGTGCTTCGACTTCCCGCCAGAGTTTCGTGGGAGAAATGTCGCTGCCTCAAAACTAACAAGCGGGTGCGCGCGGCACGGGTGGCTATGGTCACATAACTATGGAACTCGAAAGAACACCTAACTCACGAAACACAACCATATCGACCTCAAACTACCCCAAAACATATGCGATCATCTCCTACCCCCTTTAATAGACAAAGGTTACGACCCCGTAACCAAACATACCTACTCAAAAAGATGTGGGTAGAGTTCCCTCATTGCCTTTTCCGGCTCCAAGTGGCTTCTTCCACATTGTGATTAGACCATAACACCTAAGCATGATGGTTTCACCATTTCTTGTCTTGTGCACCTTAAGATTTAAGATCTACTTTGGTACCTCCACATAAGTTCGAGGTTTATCCAAATCGATATTCTCAACCTCGAGCACATGTGACCGATCACTCACATATTTCCGAAGTTGTGACACATGAAAAACATTATGCACCCGATCGAGAGATGGTTGAAAAGTTAGCCGATAAGCTACCTCACCTAGCAGATCCAAAATCTCATAAGGACCGTTGAATTTCTGACTCAAGTTCTGAAGAGTCTATCAAGGTCAAAATACTCGAGGAGGGGGGGGGGGGGGGTGAATTGAGTATTTAAAAAAATACTTATGTCAACTCTTTATTTTATATCTAAATAACTAATTACTTAAAGTTTATTGATTAAACTTTAACTAATTAACTAAACGATCTATGAACGTAATGAAATGAACAAATAAAAAAATGCAAGGACACACGAAATTTGAAGTGGTTTAGCTTCACACGTCGAACCCTACGTCCACTATTCTCGATTAATAATTTTAGTACCTTTCTCCGGATTACAAAATTATCAACCCACTCGTATAACTAACTCTAGTTGTAACTCAATTTGAATATCACTAGATATTCGATTTGACTATCGTAAGTTACTAAGAAAGCACTTGATTGTTCCTCTAACTGTTCACACAACTGAACGAGTAGAAACAATATGAAGTACTATTATTTTATAACGTAATAATCTAAAGAATAACACGCAAATTAAAGGGCACGACTTTTCATAAAGAATTTTCAATTGCAAAACAAACAAAATACTTAATTAGAAGTTAAACTCAAATTGTTTGCAAGGGATTTTTTGTATTTCGAAAAGCTTGTTTGAGTTAATAAATATCATGAGTATATAGAGTAGAAGAGAAACACTAGGGTTTTGGTCGAAACCCTAGAGGTGCCGTGAGCCAGGTTAAATTGTTTCATAAGAAACAAATCTTATCTCTTCTTAATTTAATCTACTAAATATTTTGATTAAGTAAATAAGGTAAATCTCATATAATTGATAAGATATGAAAATATCTTATGGCAATATATTATAGATTTGACCTAATAATATTTACTTGCATAGGGAGTAAGTTCGGCCACCACACGGCTCATAAGCCCTCTTTGGCCGAAACCCTAGGTCAAAATATCAAGAGGTAGATTAGGGTTAGGTTTAGATAATTTAGCAATCCCTAGGTAGCATGACGACTCACAAGTTGTTTTACTAACCAATAGGATAACGTAAATTATTCATTCTAAACAAACCGTATTTCATCTCCACTATGTACACGCATGATTTCGAAATATATTTGAAGAATTTTATCTTTAGAAAACTTATTTTAAAACTATTAAAATTGTGCCTTAAAATGCAATCCAAAGTTATAGTACAAATGGCTATATCTTTAAGTTTGGTAAGTAAAGTTATAGGTGAAATAGCTATAACTTTACCTTCCCAATATTACTTCTTAAGATACCGTTATTAGATGAAGTCCTATACTAGCTAATCTTCCTGGAGATCTTCAGTGATAGGATCTTCTTTTTATCTTGATCATAAGCTCTTCATCTTGAGCTTGTTATAGACTTGATCGAGCCTTTTGCTTGAATGATCATCATACTTGAAACTTGTTACAGTTACTATGACGCTTTGAGAATCTTCAATGTTATATCTCAAGCTACTGTTACTTGAATGATGCTTCACAAATCTTCAATGTTATAGCCAAGAATGCTATAACATTACTTGCTTAAATTGTAAACTTTAATCAATCTATTAAAGACTAACAAATGACTACGAGCAAGAGTATATATAATACAAAGTACACACTTGTCATTGTAAAAACTAATCATATATCTATATGGTCCAACAACTTCCCTGTCTTCCCAAATCTCCTGACGCCGCGCATAGGTGATACTTTCAAAATGACCTTATCACCCACCTCAAACTCGATATCCCTGAGATACAAGTCTGCATAACTCTTTTGCCGATCTTGAGTTGCTTTCATCTTTTATCGAATCAAGTGCACTTGCTCAACCATATCTTGTACCATTTGTGGTTCCAAAACCATAGCTTCCGCGCTATCGTCCCAACACACTGGACTCCTGCACTTTCTCTCGTACAACGCCTAGCTCAAAAGGTGTCATCCCAATGCTTGTGTGATAGCTATTGTTGTATGAAAACTCTATGAGATCCAGCCTATCCTCCCAACTCCGACCGAACTTCATTGCACAAGCTCGTAACATGTCTTCTAAGGTATTGATAGTCCTTTCTGTTTGACCATCTGTCGCAGGATTAAACATCGTACTCATCCTTAAGGTAGTCCCCATCAATTCCTGCAACTCTTGCCAAAACCGTGATATAAATTTCGAATCTCTATCTGACACAATATCCTTTGGTACCCCGTGTAACCGCACCACATGTTTTATTACCAAAGAGCCAGTTGAATCTTACTCCATGTATCGTTCATTGGAATAAAATGAGCTGACTTTGTCAGACGATTGTCGATTACCCAAATCATATTATTACCCTGCTGTGTTCTCGTTAATCCAACGATGAAATCCATAGAAATCGATTCCCATTTCCATTCTGGTACGTCAAGTGAATGAATCTTACCTTGTGGTCTCCATTGTTCCCCCTTGACCCTTTGACAAGTCAAACACCTAGCCACAAATTCCGCTACCTCTTTCTTCACACCGGCCCACCAAAACGTCTTCTTTAAGTCCTAATAAAGCTTGTCACCTTCCAGATGTACCGAATAAGGAGTGCAATGAGCCTCCGTCATAATTAACTTCTTCAAATCAGTATTATTAGGCACACACCACCTCCCATCGAATCGAACACTCTTATCTCCATGGATAGAAAATATAAAAAATGTACAATTCCCTACCCTTACTTTCCACTTCTTAATCCTGGGATCAAGTATCTGTTTCCTTTAGATGTCATCATAATGTTCGGGCTCAATAGTCAAATCACTGATAGCATCTCCCTTGCAAATAATATGAATTCCCATCCTAGTCATCTCACTCATCAATTTCATCAGTGACATGGCAGTGCATAACGAATGCACACTCTAACTACTTAAAGCATATGTAACCACATTTGCCTTCCCCTCATGATAGACGATCTCCATGTCATAGTCCCCAATCAGCTCTATCCACCTTCTCTGACGCATGTTTAACTCCTTCTGAGTGTAGATGTACTTCAAACTTTTATGATCTTAAACACCTAAAAGGTTGCACCGTAAAAATAGAGCCTCCAAATCTTTAGAGCAAATACAACTGCACCCAACTTCAAATCATGAGAAGGATAGTTCTCCTCATACGGCTTCAACTGTCTCAAAGCATAGGCAATGACTTTTCCATTTTGCATCAAAACACAACCCAACCCAACCCATTCTTCGAAGCGTCCGAATAAACCTCGAAGTTCTCACTTCCCTGGGGGGAAAACTAGAATGGGAGTTGTAGTCAAACGCTCCTTTAATAATTGGAATTCCGTCTCAAAACTCTCATCCCAATGAAATCTGGTCTCTTTCCTCATCAAAGTTGTCATAAGTCTAGCCATCTTATAGAAATTCTTCACGAACCTCCGGTAGTAGCCAGCTAAACAAGAAACTCTGAATATCAGCAACATTCTTCGGTACCTCCCAGTTTGACACCGCCTCGATCTTACTAGGATTCACCGATATACTATCTTTTGAAATCACATGACCCAGAAAGGCCACCCTTTCCAACCAGAACTCACACTTGGATAACTTAGCACATAGGTGATTATCTCGCAAAGTCTGCAGTTCCAACCTCAAATGCTCGTCGTGCTCTTCCTTAGACTTAGAATAGACCAAGATGTCATAAATGAAAACCACCACAAAGCTATCCCGAAACGGGCTGCAGATTTGGTTCATAAGATCCATGAACATTGTTGGTGTATTAGTCAACCCGAAAGGCATCACCACATACTCATAGTGACCATACCGCGATGAAAATCTGTCTTAGGAATATCCTCATCTGCAATCCTCAACTGGTGATAAACCGACCTCAAATAAATCTTGGAAAATACTCCGGCTCCACGCAAATGGTCAAAGATATCATCAATTCTCGGCAAAGGATACCTATTCTTCACGGTAACATGGTTTAGCTCTCTGTAATCGATGCATAACCTCATTCTACCATCATTCTTTTTCACGAATAGAACTGATGCACCCTAAGGCGATACACTAGGTCGGATGTATACCTTATCCAACAACTCATTCAGTTGCTTTTTCAACTTCTCCAACTCTTTTGGTCCCATACGGTATGGAGCCTTAGATATAGGTTTCGTCCCCAGTTTAATCTCAACACTGAAATCAATGTCCCTCTTAGGAGGTAACCCTAGTATCTCCTCCGGAAAGACATCACTGAACTCACTAACCACTGGTATCTCTGCTACTAACGGCTCCTCCACCCGAGTATCCCTCACCTGGAAAAGGATCATAGAACACCCCTTCCTCAAACATGACTTTAAAGTCATAATTGCACTCATCTTCACCTTGGGTTTTACAACAAACCCCCGATATGACACTTTGAGTCCCTTAGGTCCCTTTAGAGATAATGTCTTTTGACGACAGTCTATCTTGTCCTCATACTTACCCAACCAATCCATCCCAACTATGACCTCAAACCAATCACATTGATGCCTTATATGACTAAAAGGTTAGTCCATGTATTTGACTAAACAGTTAGTCAATGTGATGATGAGACGATTATTTAATTCAATTAGATAATATTAGCTGAGACGAATTAACTGTTAATTTGTAAATTGAATATAAACTGTTATATTTAATTGTTGTATATAGTGTTAGCTTAAACGAATTAAGATGTTAATTCGTAATTAAACATAAACGGTTATATTTAATAAGAAAATTATAAATATGCGATATTTATAGTTAATGTATATATTATACAATATTGTCATAATAAATGTTGACAGACTGGTATTGATAAATCGACTGCAAACTGTTATAAGTGGACTTATTAATACATGTCGATATATATGACAATTGATAAATAATACACATAATATACAATTAGACAACAACCAAAAATAAGAAGATTATATCCTTATTTGGTTGTTGGGTCACTCGGTCAAACCGAGAAAGAGGAAGAAAAATAAAGAAAAAAAATCTTTCCCTATTTCTCTCAACTTACACGGTTTAAGAGGAGAGGAGGGATTCATTTTTACTTACTTATTTTTGACCTAAAAATCTCTCATCACAAAACCCTAAAACTACTCTAAAATTAGGTGAAATTAGGGTTCTTATTCTAGCAAAGAAAAAGGCATTTCTTGAAGCATTTTGGGTGCAACAATTAGGAGAATATCGATTTCGATATTGTTCTTAGGCCAAATTTGCAAGGACTAAAGGTTGATTCTTAATCTCTACTATTTTGTTTATGCAATTTCATTTATGACTAGTTTTTCATAATTATAATTTCGTTATAATCCGATTTTTAGAGGAAGTATACCGATATTTTCCCACAATTCTAACTTCGACCCAATTGAATGCTAAATTGAATGTCAAACCGAATTAGTTAATATTCACATACTAGGATTAATCCATGTTTGTTGCATTATGCGCATACAAATTTACAACATATTGAGTATAAACCACTTCCCTGATCATTAGTAGAGGCAACTATAGAGGCGGGCGGGATAAGTTGTTCAAATAAACGAGCTTCATAATACGTACCCTCACCCCTTACTCAAGATCTCTGTGAACATCCGTGTTCATTGGAATCATGAGAGGCATTCTAGACATAGAATGCTAAGGGTAACGAATTTCTAACTGTCCATGTCACTACTTTGTGTCTTGACATGTCGCGAAGTATTCGAACGGTTCCAATTTTCTATAAAAATTGGTGGCGACTCCATAAATGCAGGCTTGTCAAACCTTTCACCGGTTTCAATGCTTTTTAAATCGATAACGGCCAATGACGTGCTTCGGCCTCCCGCCAGAGTTTCGTGGGAGAAATGTCGCCGCCTCAAAACTAACAAGCGGGTGCGCGCGGCACGTTTGGCTATGGTCACATAACTATGGAACTCGAAAGAACACCTAACTCACGAAACACAACCATATCGACCTCAAACTACCCCAAAACATATGCGATCATCTCCTACCCCCTTTAATAGACAAAGGTTACGACCCCGTAACCAAACATACCTACTCAAAAAGATGTGGGTAGAGTTCCCTCATTGCCTTTTCCGGCTCCAAGTGGCTTCTTCCACATTGTGATTAGACCATAACACCTAAGCATGATGGTTTCACCATTTCTTGTCTTGTGCACCTTAAGATTTAAGATCTACTTTGGTACCTCCACATAAGTTCGAGCTTTATCCAAATCGATATTCTCAACCTCGAGCACATGTGACCGATCACTCACATATTTCCGAAGTTGTGACACATGAAAAACATTATGCACCCGATCGAGAGATGGTTGAAAAGTTAGCCGATAAGCTACCTCACCTAGCAGATCCAAAATCTCATAAGGACCGTTGAATTTCTGACTCAACTTCTGAATAGTCTATCAAGGTCAAAATACTCGAGGAGGGGGGGGGGGGGGTGAATTGAGTATTTAAAAAAATACTTATGTCAACTCTTTATTTTATATCTAAATAACTAATTACTTAAAGTTTATTGATTAAACTTTAACTAATTAACTAAACGATCTATGAACGTAATGAAATGAACAAATAAAAAAATGCAAGGACACACGAAATTTGAAGTGGTTTAGCTTCACACGTCGAACCCTACGTCCACTATTCTCGATTAATAATTTTAGTACCTTTCTCCGGATTACAAAATTATCAACCCACTCGTATAACTAACTCTAGTTGTAACTCAATTTGAATATCACTAGATATTCGATTTGACTATCGTAAGTTACTAAGAAAGCACTTGATTGTTCCTCTAACTGTTCACACAACTGAACGAGTAGAAACAATATGAAGTACTATTATTTTATAACGTAATAATCTAAAGAATAACACGCAAATTAAAGGGCACGACTTTTCATAAAGAATTTTCAATTGCAAAACAAACAAAATACTTAATTAGAAGTTAAACTCAAATCGTTTGCAAGGGATTTTTTGTATTTCGAAAAGCTTGTTTGAATTAATAAATATCATGAGTATATAGAGTAGAAGATAAACACTAGGGTTTTGGTCGAAACCCTAGAGGTGCCGTGAGCCAAGTTAAATTGTTTCATAAGAAACAAATATTATCTCTTCTTAATTTAATCTACTAAATATTTTGATTAAGTAAATAAGGTAAATCTCATATAATTGATAAGATATGAAAATATCTTATGGCAATATATTATAAATTTGACCTAATAATATTTACTTGCATAGGGAGTATGTTCGGCCACCACACGGCTCATAAGCCCTCTTTGGCCGAAACCCTAGGTCAAAATATCAAGAGGTAGATTAGGGTTAGGTTTAGATAATTTAGCAATCCCTAGGTAGCATGACGACTCACAAGTTGTTTTACTAACCAATTGGATAACGTAAATTATTCATTCTAAACAAACCGTATTTCATCTCCACTATGTACACGCATGATTTCGAAATATATTTGAAGAATTTTATCTTTAGAAAACTTATTTTAAAACTATTAAAATTGTGCCTTAAAATGCAATCCAAAGTTATAGTACAAATGGCTATAACTTTACCTTCCCAATATTACTTCTTAAGATACCATTATTAGATGAAGTCCTATACTAGCTAATCTTCCTGGAGATCTTCAGTGATAGGATCTTCTTTTTATCTTGATCATAAGCTCTTTATCTTGAGCTTGTTATAGACTTGATCGAGCCTTTTGCTTGAATGATCATCATACTTGAAACTTGTTACAGTTACTATGACGCTTTGAGAATCTTCAATGTTATATCTCAAGCTACTATTACTTGAATGATGCTTCACAAATCTTCAATGTTATAGCTAAGAATGCTATAACATTACTTGCTTAAATTGTAAACTTTAATCAATCTATTAAAGACTAACAAATGACTACGAGCAAGAGTATATATAATACAAAGTACACACTTGTCATTGTAAAAACTAATCATATATCTATATGGTCCAACAACTTCCTTGTCTTCCCAAATCTCCTGACGCCGCGCATAGGTGATACTTTCAAAATGACCTTATCACCCACCTCAAACTCGATATCCCTGAGATACAAGTCTGCATAACTCTTTTGCCGATCTTGAGTTGCTTTCATCTTTTATCGAATCAAGTGCACTTGCTCAACCATATCTTGTACCATTTGTGGTTCCAAAACCATAGCTTCCGCGCTATCGTCCCAACACACTGGACTCCTGCACTTTCTCTCGTACAACGCCTAGCTCAAAAGGTGTCATCCCAATGCTTGTGTGATAGCTATTGTTGTATGAAAACTCTATGAGATCCAGCCTATCCTCCCAACTCCGACCGAACTTCATTGCACAAGCTCGCAACATGTCTTCTAAGGTATTGATAGTCCTTTCTGTTTGACCATCTGTCGCAGGATTAAGCATCGCACTCATCTTTAAGGTAGTCCCCATCAATTCCTGCAACTCTTGCCAAAACCGTGATATAAATTTCGAATCTCTATCTGACACAATATCCTTTGGTACCCCGTGTAACCGCACCACATGTTTTATTACCCAAGAGCCAGTTGAATCTTACTCCATGTATCGTTCATTGGAATAAAATGAGCTGACTTTGTCAGACGATTGTCGATTACCCAAATCATATTATTACCCTGCTGTGTTCTCGTTAATCCAACGATGAAATCCATAGAAATCGATTCCCATTTCCATTCTGGTACGTCAAGTGAATGAATCTTACCTTGTGGTCTCCATTGTTCCCCCTTGACCCTTTGACAAGTCAAACACCTAGCCACAAATTCCGCTACCTCTTTCTTCACACCGGCCCACCAAAACGTCTTCTTTAAGTCCTAATAAAGCTTGTCACCTTCCAGATGTACCGAATAAGGAGTGCAATGAGCCTCCGTCATAATTAACTTCTTCAACTCAGTATTATTAGGCACACACCACCTCCCATCGAATCGAACACTCCTATCTGTATGGATAGAAAATATAAAAAATGTACAACACCCTACCCTTACTTTCCACTTCTTAATCCTGGGATCAAGTATCTATTTCCTTTAGATGTCATCATAATGTTCAGGCTCAATAGTTAAATCACTGATGGCATCTCCCTTGCAAATAATATGAATTCCCATCCTAGTCATCTCACTCATCAATTTCATCAGTGACATGGCAGTGCATAACGAATGCACACTCTACCTACTCAAAGCATATGTAACCACATTTGCCTTCCCCTCATGATAGACGATCTCCATGTCATAGTCCCCAATCAGCTCTATCCACCTTCTCTGACGCATGTTTAACTCCTTCTGAGTGTAGATGTACTTCAAACTTTTATGATCTTAAACACCTAAAAGGTTGCACCGTAAAAATAGAGCCTCCAAATCTTTAGAGCAAATACAACTGCACCCAACTTCAAATCATGAGAAGGATAGTTCTCCTCATACGGCTTCAACTGTCTCAAAGCATAGGCAATGACTTTTCCATTTTGCTTCAAAACACAACCCAACCCAACCCATTCTTCGAAGCGTCCGAATAAACCTCGAAGTTCTCACTTCCCTGGGGGGAAAACTAGAATGGGAGTTGTAGTCAAACGCTCCTTTAATAATTGGAATTCCGTCTCAAAACTCTCATCCCAATGAAATCTGGTCTCTTTCCTCATCAAAGTTGTCATAAGTCTAGCAATCTTATAGAAATTCTTCACGAACCTCCGGTAGTAGCCAGCTAAACAAGAAACTCTGAATATCAGCAACATTCTTCGGTACCTCCCAGTTTGACACCGCCTCGATCTTACTAGGATCCACCGATATACTATCTTTTGAAATCACATGACCCAGAAAGGCCACCCTTTCCAACCAGAACTCACACTTGGATAACTTAGCACATAGGTGATTATCTCGCAAAGTCTGCAGTTCCAACCTCAAATGCTCGTCGTGCTCTTCCTTAGTCTTAGAATAGACCAAGATGTCATAAATGAAAACCACCACAAAGCTATCCCGAAACGGGCTGCAGATTTGGTTCATAAGATCCATGAACATTGTTGGTGTATTAGTCAACCCGAAAGGCATCACCACATACTCATAGTGACCATACCGCGATGAAAATCTGTCTTAGGAATATCCTCATCTGCAATCCTCAACTGGTGATAAACCGACCTCAAATAAATCTTGGAAAATACTCCGGCTCCACGCAAATGGTCAAAGATATCATCAATGCTCGGCAAAGGATACCTATTCTTCACGGTAACATGGTTTAGCTCTCTGTAATCGATGCATAACCTCATTCTACCATCATTCTTTTTCACGAATAGAACGGATGCACCCTAAGGCGATACACTAGGTCGGATGTATACCTTATCCAACAACTCATTCAGTTGCTTCTTCAACTTCTCCAACTCTTTTGGTCCCATACGGTATGGAGCCTTAGATATAGGTTTCGTCCCCAGTTTAAGCTCAACACTGAAATCAATGTCCCTCTTAGGAGGTAACCCTAGTATCTCCTCCGGAAAGACATCACTGAACTCACTAACCACTGGTATCTCTGCTACTAACGGCTCCTCCACCCGAGTATCCCTCACGTGGAAAAGGATCATAGAACACCCCTTCCTCAAACATGACTTTAAAGTCATAATTGCACTCATCTTCACCTTGGGTTTTACAACAAACCCCCGATATGACACTTTGACTCCCTTAGGACCCTTTAGAGATAATGTCTTTTGACGACAGTCTATCTTGTCCTCATACTTACCCAACCAATCCATCCCAACTATGACCTCAAACCCATCCATAGGAAACTCAAGCAAATTAAATGGTAAGTCCACTTGCCCAACCACCATAAACACCCCTTTACACAACTTATTACAAGGCACTGACTCCCCCGAACGTATAAACACATTATCCCTTACCAACACATGCTCCCCCAAACCCATAGTTAAGGCATGACCCCTAGACACAAACGAATACGTTGCCCCCGAATCAAATAAAATGAAAGTCGGTTGATTATTTACAAGAAAAGTACCAGTGACAACATGTGCATCCTCCTCAGCCTCCTGTTTGCCCATCATAAAGAGTTTGCCACTGTTCTTCGGACCTCCTCCCTGGTCCGTAATCGCTGATGTAGTACGCTTAGCAGCCGAATTCTGAGTCACACTGTTATTCAGGCGCTGATAGGATCCATAATTGTTGCGGTTATAACCGCCATTTTTTTCGCCCTGACCTCCATGGTTGTTCCATGACCCAGATGGCTTGTTACTCGCCAAAATCTGGCTCGCAGTTTGCGAGTAATTCCTCCGATTAGATCTCGGAAAGCCTCCTCCTCCCCTTACAGCGCTCCTACACTCGTACCGTTTATGAACTGACCCACCACAGTTGTACCATGGCAAGGTTGAGTTATCGCTTATACTCTGTCTACCTCTTCCCCACGCATGAGATCCCCCACCATAACTCGAACCTCCAGAATAAGTTCTAACTTGGCTGTAGTTACCCCGCTTTTGGCTTAATAGGTGGTCACCCTCACTCTCAGCTTTCCTCTTCTCATTCCCTTTTTCCCTAGCCTCTTTGGCGATATCAACCAACCTCTACGCATGGCTTGCCCTTTCATAGACATCTTTCAGATCAGATATAACACCGACTGGTAGCTTTTCCATAATCTTCAGCGCTAGCCCTTTCTCAAAGCAAAGAGCCCAACTCTGTTAACTCAGTTGCATGTCCTTCGTAGAGCGCGACAGTTCGATGAAACTGTGATGGTATTCACTTATAGTCATGCTGCACGTCATAGTAAAAGTATTAAACTTGGCCCTCAACTTTGTACGAATGTGCTCCGGAACGAAGTGGTCCCTTATCACCCTCTTGAATCCTGCCCAAGAAATTGCAGGTTGACCCAAATTCCTATAGTATACCCGTGCTCCTTCCCTTTTATTGTGCCACCATACCCCAGCCTCATCTCTTAGGTAGAACGCAGCCTATTCCACCATCATCTCCGCCAGACAATGAACCACTTCCAACACACTCTCCATCTCCCAGTGCTAGTTGTCGATCAGTCTAAGCTTGTCGGTGCCCTCATAAGTGATAGAGTTAAAGCAGGAAATGGTGGTGCTCAAACGGGATGCATCCACTGTCTTCTCCCCTCTTTTCCCGACATTCTTAAGAGCCTTGATGAGCGCCTCTTATTACCCAAACATGCTAGCTATCTCACCAAGGATCATCTCCGAAGCCTGTATGTAAGCGACAGATCTCTTTGGCGGCATTTTTAAGCTGATATAACCAAGATAAACGTAAGTACATAGCTTACGGCGCAAAAAAATATCACATCCGCCAACGAGGTACTCAATCGAGTAGACTGACTACTCGGCCGAGTACTTCGACTCCAGTAGCTGATCTAAAATTCACATAAAACATATGTTGGGTTCATATACCTATTATTAGACATCTCTATTAGTGATTTAATTAACATTTTAAAATAAGTTCTTTAGATCTAGTGCATGCATAAATAAATAAGAAATAAAATGAGAAAATAATGGTTCTTACATTGTTGCATAGCACGAAATGGGCACAAGTAAGGTCTCCTACCTTTACTTGTTCTTGAGCTATGATAAATATTAGGATGATCCTCCAAGACTCTATATTTGGAGCCCTCCTTTTGATTGCATCCAAGATTTAACCCAAAAATTACTACTAATGTTAACTAGATATTATGTAGTTATGTACCCTTAATTATTACTAATATTACCAATACTACTACACTAGTAATATATCACAAATATTAGTATTTGAGTGGTTTTTGAAGTTTTTGCATGTGAGGATGAGATGAGCATCTTAGAGAGAATAAGTATGAGAAAAATGAGAACAACAAAGTGTTCTTCTCATACCTTGAAGGTTCCAGCCATGTTGCTCTTTATAGAGCTTTTTTGTCTTCTAAAAAATCACATGCAAATGCTTTATTGGTAGAGTCATATTAGGTAGAGGCAACATCACAAGTGGTGCTTGTGTCATAAAATTTTTAGACAAAATATAAGACTTAGGACAAGTGTCCTATCTCCTCCAAAAACCGGTGCCTATGCTCTATTTTGGTCCATTTTTGTCTTATAATATTTGTCCCACAAATGCTTATAAGTCTTATGTTTAATTATCTTACATAATTAAATATTAATTTGATCATACAAGAATTATGTGACAAATTAATAAACATATATTCACTCAACTTATTGAGTAATATTTTACCATTATATCAACATATAATGGGTCCCATAATAGTTAGTTAGTTAAGTTTACAACCTCTTGTAAATGTAAATAACTAATTACCTCTACCTCGAAATATTTATAAAACCTCAACATAATTTAGTGACTTAATATATTAATCCACTAAATCGAATCTTATTTAATCACATTAAGATACAAAATCTAACTCATATAAATAAGGGATTAATTAATCTGTATCGAATACAATTAATTAATTATTTATTTGGGTCTCATCCTATAGGTGTGACCTTAAGGGATCAACTGATTGCCATTGTCAACACGACAGTAACATCAAACTCTAGCCAGCCAATCATTATAGATTAATGTTGATCAGTTGACTATATAATTTATCATCCCTTACGTATTCTTAATTTGAGATTTAAACATGTAATCGCACTATTGTTGAGGACACATACTCCAACAATCTCCCACTTGTCCGAGACAAGTGTGCGTCACCAATTCTCTTGTCCAATTACAATCTCCCACTCAATGCAAGGTGTCTTGCAGGTCGTACTTACATTTGATCATATCTTGAGTGGTTTCCTCGATCTGGAGAGTAACTGTCTGACCGGAATTATCTACCGTAGATACCTTCCGAGCGTGGCCACGCATTTTCAGTGCACTGCTCCTCGAGTGGCCCTGAGATTTCAAACAACCCTGATAAGGGGGTGGATAACTCCTATCGCACTATTCCCTTCATATAGCCACAGTTCATCATGACCCAAAATACACTCATTTGACTTCAGTTACGACAGTCGTAGAATATAAATCAAAGCCAATCAGAAACTTGTGCCAACTTGGGCGAATAGTGTCTAGTCAAAAGAATCGACTCATAAGAATACTATAGTAGCTCTCGTCACGACCAGGCTTTATGAATTTCCAGAGCTCTATAAGCGGTCACTACCAGACAGAGTGTCTCATACAGTCTGTCTATGTGATCGACTAGTCATCCCATATGACCATATGGCACTTGAACTTGCCATCAATCGCGTCACATTCTAGTCACTTCGAGACGTCACCTCCTATAAGTAACCAGGGGCGCATACTATGTCAATCCAGTTCACTTCAATGTGGTTCAATATTGTCTCAACAACCCTTTTGGATATAACAAAGTAATGGATTAGTTTAAAGAAACTCAAATGATAAATGAGATTATCATATATGAATAGTCAATACACTATTATTACTTCATATCTTATATTCAATAGTGTACCTTTTACACTAGTTAAAATGCAATAAAAGCTTGGTAAGTGGATATACCATGTATCATACATTCCAACTTTATGAATTGCTATTTCCTTCTATTCAATGTTATTTCTAATCATATGAATTTATCTAAGTATATGTCTAGTCTTCTTACTAGACTTGGGCTCTTATGCTTGGAAGATGCTCCCACTGTTATCATATAACTTGTGATAAAGTATTTGGTAGAGGGATCTATTCTCATTCCATATGTTGACCATCCTATCATAATGTACTTAGATTCCGTTTGTAGAACTTGTAATGGTTGAAACTAAAACATTTCTCTAGTCTCTTACTCTTAAGTCAATAAAATCATCCTAGGATTTCGATAAATCCCTATAGGTTTGGAAACTAAAGTTTGTGTAACCCTTCAACAGACAACTTAGTATATCAACCAAACATAAGAACTAATTCTCAATTATTCTCAAGAATCTTAAAGGATGTTCTTTAAGGCTTTCAAAAGACCTTTATTCGTATTAACTTGTTATTGACTTATTATGCTCCAAACATAAGATTCATCACGGCGTGTGCATTTAATGGCATACATAGACGCTCTAATGGCGGAAACATTAGAAATCGATTTCATGTGATCAACAACTTATTTAGGTTCAGTGAATGACTATGACTCTATCATAGTAATTCCACTTTCATCAATATGAACAACCTACTCAACCTTGTTGATATTAAACAGATATGAAAGAACTTATCATCATAAGCCTCTCGACTCTATGCCAATATTTTCTAAAATTTAACACATAGATTCGGAAATCTAGAATACATTACACCTTTTTCCTAGTCTCCCAATCATTCTTCCACAGAGGAGAGCATTAGTACTTTATTCTCAATGAGTAATATGTTATCAACATATAAGACATGGAAAAATAATTCTGGCTCCCACTTAACTTCATGCATAAACATGATTCTTCAACAATGTGAATGAAACCATTCTCAATTATCACATGAACGAAAAGTATGATTATTACAATCCATTGATGCTCGCTTAAGACCATTCTAGGATTGCTTATGTAATTTTTGCATAATATGTTAGGATTCTTAGATCTTTATGTAAGGTTTTGTGTTCCGTACACATCCTTCTCTAAATTCCCATTTTAGAGCCGCGAATCTTTAATATCATTTGCCATTCTTCATCAAAATGAAATGTGGCAATTCCTAGCATGATTTATCTTAATCAACATCTTCATGTCAATCTATGCATTTAAGTACTCTAAAGCTCTATTTACTTTAAAGAGATCATCGCCTTAAAGTAAATCTACTCTTGAGATTGTAATGCTATGGCTATTATGCAACAAAGTCGATGTGGAACTACTCGCACATGATCATTCAATAGGTCATAATTCCATTACTTTCGAAAAGTAACATATTAACAATAAGAGATGTGTACTTTACTCCCACTCTATCTCAATAGATTATAGTTCCATTACTTCCAAAAAGTAATACATTAACTATAAGACATGTTTGTGACGATCTACTCTCACTCTATCTCTAAGAAATACTTCTATCTTCTCAAGAGATAGCTTTATGAGTCACAAACATATATGGTGAAGTAATACAAATTCGTCTAGACTAACATGTTAGCTCATAAATAGACCGGCTCTATTATGGCAGCTTCATTCATGTAATATGCGAGTCTGATTCATGTCATTTGTTAAATAGACTTGCTATTTTAGGTATCTCTAGGTTGACCCTTCGTTTTAAAATAATGTGTCCGTTTTGGATTGCAAATCCCCAAAAGTGAGTTCGACAACTCAACCCGACTCATATTAGTTTGATCTTATAGGTGGTGACACAAGGTCATAATCCATATATAATAAATCAAATTCATTACTTAGATCTTTGCCACCACGATCGGATCGTAATGTTTTAATATTTTTGTTCAATTGGTTCTCTATGTCATTTAGAAATTCTTTAAATTTCTCAAATGCTTCACTTTATATTTGATTAAGTAAACATACCCATATCTACTTAAATCATCGGTAAAAGTGACGAAGTTGTCATAATTTCCCCTTGCGGTGATGCTCATTGGACCACATACATCGGCATGTATTAGTCCCAACAAATCACTTGCTCGTGTCCCTTTACCACTAAAGGGAGTGCGAATAATTTTGCGAAGGAGACAAGATTCGAATATTACATATGATTGAAAATCAAATGGTCCAATAAATCCAGTCGACACTAGCCTTTTAATGCGTTTCTCATTTATGTGACCTAATCGAAAAAGCCAAATGTACAAATCATTTGGATCACTTGTTATGAGTCTTTTGGATTGTATGTTATAGACATCTTTACTTGAGTTGGAAGTGTCTAAAACATAAATACTATTTATAGAAGTGGCTTGGCTCACGGTCAAGTCATTTTCAACAAAATACAACGATTGTTTTGCATGTGTGTTTTCACTTTTTTTTGACGTTTATTGGTTTTAGTGGTTAAAAACCGATAAATATCGATCTTTTTCTTCATAAAATTTATCCGGATTTTTTGGGCAATTTTTCTGACATTTTGGTGTTCTTGGGAGTTTTCCAGAATTCTAAAAATTTTTGTTTCAATTTTTTGGGTAATTTTTCAATTATTTTGGATTTTTACTTAAATATTATGATTTTATAGATTAAATTAGCAAAATATCACCAAATCAAACTAATTATTTATCATAAAATTAGTGAGGACTAATTTTGAGGTTCAAAACAGTTTGGACAATTAGTTTGGACTTAAATGAGACTTAAGAGTTGATTATTGATTTTTACATGTTAAAAATCGATTAAATCCACAAAAACCGAGATGGATACCAACGATTGATAGATAGGGCGATTTTGGCATCAGTTTACAGCATTTTAAGTATATTTATTTAAGTTAAATGAATGATTGTCATTTATTTAAAGTATTTATCTTGTTGTACCTAGTATGGCCTAGTTAATTTTAATCGTTATTACCCGAAATGAATGGGAATATCGATTTGTTTGTAATTAAATACGATCTCGTATCGTCGGTTTGTAATTAATTAATAGTTTTATTTATTTTATTAATTAATGTATAATAGGAATAGCTATGTAATTCAATTGTAATAATTATTTTTACCGGCGTTTCCAAAAGACGGATTACATCAAGACGGAGTCTATTTTTTGAAGGTGTTCCAAATCCGACAAGGAAGAGCCACTTTTGGAATGAAGAGGCAAGGGACCAAGGAGTTGGTTTCCGAAATGTAATAGACTAGTTTTTATTAACTAGATGGCCATACTAGGATTTATTCATATGCTTACATGTTTGCTCGTTTTATTTTCGCGCATGCCAAAATCGCCATTCACATGCATTTTATTTTCACGGTTGTCAATTCACGTCATTTACATTCACCGAATTAATTCACTTATAAGGAATTTATGACTAAATTGACAAGATCTCTCACATAACTATTATTGAGATTAGCCTTACCAATTAGTAACACCTATGAATCTCTTGTTCGTTAGAGCCACGCTCGCCCAAGCGGGGTGTTCTCTTTTTACCTTGAGTAAGTAGGGTGGTAAACTGTTATCATGCGCCAAAGTTGGTTGGACTCAACGGGATATAAGACGGTCTTGTGTTCCGGGGCTAGTAGATGGATTTAAGAAAATTCGTCGACCAAGAGTTCTAGAGGTAGAATTAGTCAACGTGATTTACCGAATTTATACAATTATGGGATGTTTCGCCCAAGCGATGCTCATTTTTGTTTAACATTTGGGTCTTGGAATCCTTTATATAATTTAGTGGAAGATCATTATATAAATGTTAAAACTTGTTGAACATGTTTTCACAAGTATTTTTAAAACATTGAATGTTAATTTTTCCTATTTTTCGTTCTTTAAATGTATTTACTATGGCATCGCGCACTTCATCCTCCTTTCATCCTCTATTTATTATTATACTCGTTTCGTTCTTTCATAGGAAGCGGTTTCTTTGAAGGAATTCGGTAGCAATGATTGGTAACATGATTTACTAATTCACCTACATAAGCTTACAACAATTATTGCGATTATTTTACAACTTAACATCCATACATATTTAAAAAAAAGGGGTTTTCATGTTGCAAACTCATGTTATGAGTTTAAAAGGAAGTCACATTTTATCAAGAGAGTCTTGATTTCGGAAGTGACACCTCCGTCATGATGATGACATATTAGTTTTAATTACTCAAGAGTAATTCAAAAGTTTGCGAAAAGAGTTTTCAAAAACCCTTATAATACTCCAATATGATACCGTCAAATGGCTCACTTCGAGAAAGGCCAAATCAATTGTTTATGCGCTGAAGAATTTAGGCATATGATAACAATTAAACGGTTAGGTAGTCCAATTTCGCAAGAAGTTGAGATTTTGCCACATGTTACACTCACTTTTTAGTAATTCAAGCTTACTAAGTGTATAAAATATCACGAATGACATGAAGAGAGGTCTTCATGAGATTCATTTTTGCTTGATTGAAGCAAAGAGGAATGTGAAAGTGAGTGGGAGTTAAGAAGTATCAACCCTAGATGTATGCGATAGAACAAAGTTGAAAGAGACATCTACTCAATGGATAGGCTAGTTCCACTATCTTGGTATGAGATATCAAGTATGGATCATTTCTTTGTAAAGAAGTTTACATGAATTGATAAAACGTAAGACGTCTAGCATAGGACATTTTTGTATCGAAATGGTGCTAGATTAGCAATGATTTCGATGGGGACAAATGTACCTAAATTTGGTTTTAAAAGAATGTAATCATCTATGTTTATACATAGAAGACATCACTTATGTGATTTAAAACAAAATGTTGTACCTACTCCTATGATAACTTGGTGGTTGGTTTAGACCACTTAAGTTAGAGGAATTTTATATTCTTCACGAAAACTAAATGTTATACTATCTTGTAGATTTTAAAGTTTCTATTCCGGTGAACCCAATTGATCAAACCTCAAGTAAATTCGTTTCAAACGACTAAACGAAAAGCACATTGAACAACCATTTGATTGTGAGTCTTATGGTATGTGTGCATGTATTATGTTTTCTTTTGTAGAAAAGAAACACAATAGTGAGGTGATTGACCATATACATATGGATGTGTAAGGCCGATAGTTGGTAATATACATGCTTGGTTACTTTTACCGTATTGTTAAGTAGATATGAAAACCTCGTATCTATTTAATAAGACATAAAAGTGATTTTTGAAACGTGAAATATTTTCAAAATGAAGTAGTAAACCAAAAACACGACAAGATCAAGATGTTGATCGGAAGTTTCAAAGTAATGACTTTGAAGGTCAAATGGGTAATATCAAGTAATGACCTTGATGATCACTGAGAAGATTGTGAACCAGTTCACATAAACCTTCTCCTTGGGACACCATAGTGTATGGTGTAGTCAAGTATATAAACCGAACTTTATGAGATATAGCTTGAGGTTTTTCGCAATTTTGTAAGCTATTTTCTCACTAAAAGTTTAAAACCCGACTATAATAGCCTTAATGACTCCATATGAGATATGGGTAGGGAGGGTCCCTAACTTGTCATTATTATACATTTGGGACCATAAATGTTTATGTTCAGAACCAATTTATGTATTTGTGAGGGTTATCCAAAATTGAACCACTTGGTTTTTACTCTTCCAAAACGAGAACAAAGAGTTTGTGGCTCGTAATGCTGTCTTTCTAGAAAGATTTTCAATTTTCTGGAAGACAGAGTGGGAGAAATTTTGAACTTGCGGAAGTCCAAGACCCACAAACTGAGTACAATGCAAGAAGACGTTCTTTATTGTGGCTCAGTGGTTATAAGGAGATAATTTTGCGATAATATTGCGTTACTTTTCAAAAGTGACGAATCTTAAACCTACATCAAAGGCTTTTCTATAGTATGAACTCTATGTGATGGCGTGTCACCATCACAATGCAATTCGAATTGATCTCCGTGCACACGATGCGATAAGGAAGGAAACACGAGATGTTTTCGAGACTTGATTTAAGGTGAATACTTTGGTTGGTTACCTTGATCTTGTCATAAAGGTTACATAAGATGTTTAAAATTTGGGCTTGTTTTAGAGAGTTTGTGACAACCCAAATGCCTTTATCAATTCGTATGTTCTTAGCAATATAGCTTCTCATGAGGATGAGATTCGACAAATAAATAATGAAACTTTCTCCTTGGGAGAAGCTTTGTTGATGTTGTCAATGCTAAGTGATCTATATACGTCAAAGAGTTGGAACCTTGGGTTCAATCATGTAGTCTATTAAAATGGTATTATTCGAGTATTGAGGTACCATTATGATACATGGAGTTTAGTGGGAGCTAAAGTTAGTTTCTTAGTCTAAATATGTGTTTGACATATTAGTGACTAGAAATGTAGCTAAGGTGATATTTCTTAGTCTAAATATGTGTTTGACATATTAGTGACTAGAAATATTCTCGGGTGAATACTTGACAGTAGCATGGCGCATATTAAATATCCATATCTAATGAGATAGATCTCCGTGGATATTAGCATTATAGTCAAGAGACTTATGTGATAAGATTCTTGACTCGTTCAAGTTGTTGAACAATAAATATGATCTCTTGTGCTTCCGCTGCAGGATCTATTAAATATGCTAAAAGCTTCTCTCGTCGGGACTATCATGTTGAGAATATGAGAAGTCATTACCAATCATTTTCTAGTGAGTGTCACTAGATGATTATCAAGAGCATCCTTGAGTACTTGAGAAGCACTGAGGATTTACTCTTATAGTTTGGAGGAATTTATGAATTTTGTGTAAAAGGATTACACGGAAACATTCCTATGCTTATAAGATGTTATGGGCCTCGTTACGGAATGGTTAGCATGTAAGAGTGTTATGTGCATAAAGAATAATATATATAAGAAGTTATACATGTATAAAGAAGATATGTATGAGGAGTCATACATAAAAGATGTCATATGAAGAATGTGTATGTATAAGTGTTATGCGTACAAATCATGAACGAAAAGCTAAGTACATTACAGCATCCGATGTTGTAAAAGATATAGTTGATAACCGGAATTTAATGGAACTAGAGTAGTTCCGTTAGCCGAATATCGTCTCCCGAGAGACTGTGAAAACAGTGGGAGTGTTTGACTGGCTTTAGAACCAGAGTCTAAAAATTGTTTAGACATGTACTTAGAAAGGTTCTATTTGATGAAAAGATTGCATAGAACAAAGGAAAATTGCAATGGAAATTAGAGTGATGCAACTGTTGCTAATCCTCTAACCAAAGCCGTTGGCATAAGGTAGACATGATGGTTATGTCATCTCAATGTGATTGTGCAGTATACCTTAATTGCTGAAGATCGTTATGTAAATATTGGATAGAGTATTGATATTTACATAAGTGATGATCGCATTCATTGTTAGAGTTTCTTTAAGAACTCAATTATTCATTTGACTAAAACATTGAATACCTTGTTTATCCGAATAAGTTGTGGAGACAATGTTGAACAATATTCAAGTGAATAAGATGAACATTGTATTTTGTCCCTAGTCACTTAATGAGGTGACGTCTCGGAGTGACTAGATTGTAAGTCGATTGATGGTTGTTCAACACCATAAGGTCATGCGTGATGACTAGTCGATTACATAGGCAGAGTGTGTGATACTTTGCCGGACAGTGATCTTTAGAGAGTCCCTAAGTTCTATTATAGACGCCTGGTTGTGGTGGGGATCTCTATGATGTTCTAATGAGTCGATTCTTTTGACTGGAGACTATTATCTGAGCAAGTGCAGTTTCCGAGTGACTTTGATTTTTGTCCTTGGTCGTGCCGTGAAAGGAGGCCAAAAGGGCATTTAATAGGTCATGGTGAGCTTTATTGTGCAATAGGATCGATAGGGCATACAGGAATTGTCCACCCACGTTGGGTAACTATATCTCAAGGCCACTCGAGGAGTTAATGACTACAAATGCGTGGCCACGCTCGGAAGTAATCTGTGAGAGATTTTTCCGGTCAGGTAGTCACACTCCCGATCGAGAAAACCACTCGCGATATGTTCGTGTGAAAGTGAGACCTGAAAGACACCTTGCATTGAGTGGGAGATTAAACGGACAAGAGAATTGGTAGCGCACACCTTGTGTCAGACAAGTGGGAGATTGTTGGAGTTAGTGTCCTCCACAATAGTGCGTTAACATAATAAATCTCATTAATGGAATATCATCAGATATTTAATTATTTGATCCTCGTCAGTTGATTAACGTAAATCGATAAAGGTTGGCTGACTAGAGTTTGACGTTATTGTCGTGAGACGGCGGTGATCAACTGACCCCTTTCGGTCACACCTAAAGGAACGAACCCTAATAGACAACTAATTAATTGTATGAGATACAATTTATTTAGTCCCTTGATTTGTAGACTAAAAAGTTAGTCGATTATTTTTAGAGAGATTTCGAGTTGCGAACTCGAGGAGCGGCAATTATTATTTAATTATGCGATAATTGAATAATAAGTTTTGGGAGACGGGTTTTAGTTAATTAACTGTTAATTTACTAAAATTGTACTAATTGATTAATGTGATTAATATTAGTACGTAAATAATATGTGTAGTGATACACATATATTTACGGAGTGAATTGGACGAATTAATTATGGAAGTATTTAAACATGATATGATGTTTAAAATAAAAATTACACGGATTTGTGCGACAAATATAAGAACCAACATGGACCCGTAAATGGTTAAGTGGACCGTGTAAAATAAGAGTAGTGGATGATTACTCACATAATCATTTCACCTTACTTTATATTCTTCCATAAGTTATCTTATAGTAATTTTGCATGTGATGTAAGATTGATAAAAAATAAGAAATTCACTCCTACACTCCTCCTCACCAACCCGCCACTTTTCCTCCTCTTTATGTACCAACATTTGCTTATTTGTACACACTACCTCATTTTTTGCATTTGCATGTGAATGTTTTGTTGGTCTTTTCTCTCAAAAAAACCAATAAAATCATTTTACTAAGATATGTTAGTAAAATAAATAATTACTAAGATGTTAGTAATATCTACATATTATCAAGGGTAGTCTTACTTATATCTAGTTAATATTAGTAAGGTTGTTGGGTAAGTTCTTGGGTGCAACAAGAAGGAGAACTTCTTTTTGAAGATTTGCAAGGAGGATCTTCCATTTGGAATAAGCTCAAGAACAAGCTAGTAAGGTGAACTTGTTTGTGCCCTTTTTACCACAAATTCAATGTAAGGAAATTGTTTTTCCTTATACTTTCTTTTTAGGCTTTCATATTAGCATGCATGTTAAATAGATCACCTAAAAGACAATAAATGAGATAAATTAATTTTATTAGAGAGTCTAATATGGATCTATGATCTTTCAAGACCGAACCACCTTCCTAAATCTACCCCATGCTTCATACAAATTCTCTGTCGGAGTTTGCTTGAAACTCGTAATCTGCCCTCTCAATGCGTTAGTTCTCTGCGGAGGGAAGTATCTTTTGTAGAAAGCAAGGGCCAAAGTCTCCCAATCAGTAATCCCAACTGCAGTCCTATCCAAATCAGTTAGCCACTCTCGGGCTCCATCATTAAGAGAAAAATGAAACATGACTTCCTTTATCTTGTCTTGTGTCACTCCCTTAGTGGCGGGAATGGTAGAACAATAATCCGTGAATACCTCCATATGCTTTCTCGGATCCTCACCAGCTACTCCCCCGTATAGGTTTCTCTCAACCAGATTAATGTAAGATGGCCGAATATCAAAGGTATTCCCATCTTCCGTTGCAAGATTAAAACCCTTAGGAATGGAAGCAGTTGTCAGCTCAGAATGACTCGCAATATTAGGCAACTTTGCAGATTCAGTAACTGTTGCAGAAATAGAAGTGTCTTCCTCTAAAGACTGATCTTCCGCAAATGTAAAGTTTTCTAGAACAGGTTCAAGAGTACTCAAGACTTCCTCTCGACGATTATTTCTCAGTAAGTTTTGTCTACGGTGAAAAGTCCGCTTCGGTTCAGGATCAGCTGGTACTAATTCTGACCTGTTAGACCTGGGCATAAACAAAACTAAGAGGAAAGAAATAAGAACTGTCTCAAGGAATTAAAAATCCCTTGAGACGAAAAACAAACTAAACTAAACAAGCAAATAGGCTAATTGCCTCTGCGGCAACGGCGCCAAAATTTGACACGGCTGTTGTAACCCTATCAAAAATAAACCAACCGGCTCTAACTAATATACTAGAGGTAAGTCGGTATCGTACTCCATAGGGAGGCTATTATATCTATATAACAACCCGACCCACCACCGTCGTAACACAACGCCAATAAGATGGGTGTGAACTTTTGGGCCCATTAATTGTCCTCACTTAAGCCCAAAAGCACAAGGCCTTGTTACTAAGTGGTGGGTGGAATCCCTTATAAACATATCACAACCTCCTCAATTCCCCGATGTGGGACAACCTTACTCTCAATAACTTGGGGTGTTACAATCTCCCCCACTTAAAGACCACAACGTCCTCGTTGTGCCTCCAACTTGACCGCAGCCAAGCCCAGAATCCTCCCCCGCTAGGTGTGTGACCCGGGTACTCCCGACCACGAGCTCACCACACGGTCGCAGGGTCGCTCTGATACCATTTATAACAACCCGACCCACCACCGTCGTAACACAACCCCAATAAGATGGGTGTGAACTTTTGGGCCCATTAATTGTCCTCACTTAAGCCCAAAAGCACAAGGCCTTGTTACTAAGTGGTGGGTGGAATCCCTTATAAATATATCACAACCTCCTCAATTCCCCGATGTGGGACAACCTTACTCTCAATAACTTGGGGTGTTACAATTTATAAATGGTATCAGAGCGACCCTGCGACCGTGTGGTGACCTCGTGGTCGGGAGTACCCGGGTCACACACCTAGCGGGGGAGGATTCTGGGCTTGGCTGCGGTCAAGTTGGAGGCACAACGAGGACGTTGTGGTCTTTAAGTGGGGGAGATTGTAACACCCCAAGTTATTGAGAGTAAGGTTGTCCCACATCGGGGAATTGAGGAGGTTGTGATATGTTTATAAGGGATTCCACCCACCACTTAGTAACAAGGCCTTGTGCTTTTGGGCTTAAGTGAGGACAATTAATGGGCCCAAAAGTTCACACCCATCTTATTGGGGTTGTGTTACGACGGTGGTGGGTCGGGTTGTTATAATTAAGATGAGTCGGGTTTATAATTAAGTGGCATTTTGGGTCGAGGGGTCATAACCCATTTACCCACTTACTACCCATTTACCCACCTACCATTTTACCTCACCAAACCCTAAAAACAAACCCTAATACACCTTTAAAACCCTATCCCTTTCCCCTACCGTCATTTTGACAACACAAAACAACAACCCCTCTTTCCTCTCTCGTTTAAGCATTATACACGGCCAAAGAGAGCACGCCGGTGAGTGTGGAGGTAGTAGGTCTGCCAGAGTCCAGGGGAGTCTTTGCTAGTGGTCGAGGGTGGTTGTCTTGGCCGGAAAAGCACAGTGTCGACGGCCGTCATAGGTAAGGTTTCCGTTTTCATTTACTCCCCCACTGTTTTGTTTTGTGTTATGCGTCTTTTAGGGACTGTTGTGGCTGTCGTGGGGTGGTGGGACGTGTTGTTGGTGTGGAGTCGAGTCGGGTGGTGGTGGTTAGAGAGGTGGTCGTTGCTGATGGTGGTTGCAGTGGTGGTGTTTAGGTGTCGGGGTTGGCTGGGGGTTTTTCATTTCGTTTTAGACATAGGGTAAAGGGGTGGCACCACCGTGGACTCGGGGAGGTCGAATCGGTGGTGCCACGTGTGTCGAGTCGCCGTGCGGCCTGGTGTCAATGGTGGTGGTTGGTAAGGTGGCAGGGGAGTGTCGTGGTGGTAGGCAAGTTGGGAAAGGGGACCGTTGGTGTCATTTGTGGCGGCGGGAGCGCAGTGGGGGTTTTGGTGGTGGTGGCTTGGACCGCCGGCGTGGGTCGACCACGTTGGTGGTGGTGGGAGGTGACCAGGCCGGACCTGTGTCGAGCCCGGTGGTCGGCGGTGAGGATTGGTGGTTGAGGGGCGGTTGTGACGGGTTGAAAAGGGAGTGTGCGTGTGATGAGTGTGCGTTGTTTTTGAAATTGTTTTGTTACGGGTTTTATTTTAATGAGTCGGGAATGTGTATACTTCTAATATTTACATTGTTAGTTTGATTATTAAGTTAATTTTAAGTAGCGGTGACGGAATAATATATTTAAGTTTTGAGTCGGGATTCTATTTCGGGAAAATTACTATTTTTAGTAACTTGCTATTCTTTTGGTAATTGCTATTTTGGGAAACTTCCCATTTTAGGAAACTTTCTATTTTGAGTAACTTATATTTTTAGTAATTTCTAAATTGGGAAAGTTTCTACTTATAGTAACTTTTGAGTATGGGAACGGGATTAGTAAGAGAATTAATTATGTTATATATATATGTTTAGGTGGCGAGTTTCGGGTGGAATACTTCTGATCTGCAGTTAGCTTATCACCGCTATTTGAGGTAGGGGAATACACTGATTGAATTATGTGATTATAAAGAGTTGACATGTTTGGAATTATATGACATACCTGACTATCTTATTTATCCTGTTGAGCATTTTCGTTTCATACATTTCATACATTGCATTGCATTGGAGTTGGAGTTGGAGTTGGAGGAGATGAGATTGTTGTGATTAAGGCCCAGGCGGGTTCTGCAGGACTTGCCCTGGTGTCCTCCGCTGCGAGCGGGCAGATCGACTACGGTCGATATATATAGTCTACCGGGGATCGGTATGGTCGGGCGTCTTGGGATGTGTGTGATGGAGTTGGTTGGAGGAGCATAGCATTGCATTCTTTATTATATCGTATTACCTACTCAACCTCGCGGTTGACCCTGTGTATTCGTGTATGCCTGTGATGATCCTTTTAATGGGGAGCAGATTGACAGGTTGTTGAGACATTGGGAGCTGGCAGGGAGAGAGCATGGATCACCTGACCTAGAGCTAGCTCACCTTTATTTTTGTTTAGTTGTCAGACTTTATTTTATTTAAGACATGTGTTATTTCCGTTGTAAACATTATAACCCTTTTAATTTAAAGTACTGTTATCTTTCCCTTTGTTATCTACTGCCTCGGATTTCCGAGATGGTAACGCCCTTCTTTATCTGAGGAATCCTAGTTCAGGCCCTTAAATAAATGGGGGTGTTACAAAGTGGTATCAGAGAGAACGATCTTCAGGCCTAAACCAATGAATCCAATGAATATAGGAAGAGTCTAAATAAAATGAACCCCGGGACAAAACTGTTAGGAGCACACTAAAGGTAAGGGATGAGTTAGGGGCCCCCTCACACCGAACCATTGGCCCTCTCAGTTTGACCCGGGAACCCTGAGTGCATATGAGAGGAAGGGTAGAGAAGTTGCATGATATTGAGCATAACTCCATATATTATTGCCTAAGTATTAACTGATTGATATGATAATTGTTGCATAAAAAGTTGATAGGAGGTTGTGGCATAATACTTTGCATGTTTTAAGGTTGATTTATACTTATACATCTATTAAGTTGTGTCAGAAGGCTATGCCTAGTGATATGCGGTTATGTGATCCCTAAGCCATGCTAGATAGACAAGTAAGATAGGAGTAAAAGAATTGGCTAGAATTACCAAAGTGTTTTGTGTTGCAGCTAATTCCTAAAATTCTCTTGTAGTCATGCCTCCAAGAAGGAACACGGCTGTAAACATCACCCAGGAAGAGTTAGATCAACTACTGGCTGAGAATGAGGCCCTAAAAGCCAAGAGAATGGACCCTGCTAAGATGAGTACAATAGTGGCGAGGCATAACCCTACCATCTTCACCGGAGAGGGGGAACCTCACTTGCTGGGAGATTGGTGTCGGGAGTTCACCAACCTATTCGAACTGATAGCTTGTCCTGAAGAGCTGCAAGTAGACCAGGCTGCACACTACCTCAGGGCTACAGCTGGGGAGTGGTGGAATAGGAACAAGGCGGAGATTCGACATGTTGCTAGGGATATTGAGGAAGGATACGTGTCTTGGTTAGAATTTCAAGTGATATTAACGGATCAGTTCATGCCAGAGTTCAGGAAAGCTAAGCTGAGAGAGGAGTTTGATACATTTAAGATGACAGAGGACATGACAGTGGAAACATACCATAGGAAGTTCCGACTGTTGGCATCATACATCGATGAATTTGCAAAGAACGAGACCATGTCAAGGCTATGAGGTTTGAGAGGGGTTTGACGGTGGATATCAAAAAGAGACTCACGGCAGCTCCACCTACCACCGTTCAGGACATCTATCCGAGAGCTGGTGCTGTCTGAAAGGCTCTCCGAGCGGTCAAAGAGGATAAGAAAGGAAAAGCCGAGAAGAGGAAGTCGAAACGTCGGTGATAATACGGGGGCCAAGAAGCCGAATTCAGGCAAGTTCAGTGGGTACTCCACCAATAGTGCTCCTGGGGGGATGAGGAACCAAAGCGGAGGCAGTTTCAGAGGTGCTAGTCTTGGAGGTAATGCGTCTAGGATCACTTGTTTTGGGTGTGGGAAGCTGGGACACATGAAGTTTGAGTGCCGAAGTTCTGGAGGGAACCAATCTGGGGGCTTCCGGACACCTACATCTGGGTTCAGTGGGTCTCGGACAGTGGGATCAGGATTCAGCAGCTACCGTACTCCTAACACAGGCTATGGAGGAGGTGCCCGATCTGGGGCAAGTAATGTGATTATCAAGGAAGCTACAACAACTATCGAACCGTAGTCGGCAAAAACCATCCGGCGGGGTGGTAATTTCCAGAGGAACCAGAACGAGGGGAACAAGCAACCCAATACCGCTTCATCGAGTCGATCCTGGAGCTAAGTCCGGGCAAGCTCTTTGCCATGGGGAAGGAAGCAGCAAAGGAGGATGCACATGTTGTGACTGGTACTTTTCCTGTTAACTCTAAACCCACCTTTGTGTTGTTTGATTCCGGAGCTACACATTCTTTTATATCTGCGGAACATGCCAGAGTCTTAAATCTTAAGGCATATGATAGAATTGTTGATTCAAAAGAGTGGTACCTTCGGGGAGTCGGTGTCTTGTGATAGAGTCTACACTGGGGTACCAATCCAGATCGGAGAGGTGGTGTTTCACGGTGACCTTATAGAGTTTCCCTTGGGGGGTTTCGAGGTGATTCTGGGGATGGACTGGTTAGGGAAGTACAAGGCTTTTATCGACTGCTATCAGAAGAAAATCTCCTTGAGGGGACCTAAGGGAACTAGGGTGTCTTATAAGGGGTATGTGGTCAAGCCAAGAGTCAAATTCATATCTGTTAACACCCTAAAGTCGAGTCTGAGGAAAGGGGATCAGTTAATCTTGTGCCAGATGTGGGATAGTGAGTCGGAGACCCCTAAGGTGTCCGAGATTCCAGTGGTGAGGGAGTTCGATAATGTATTTCCGGAGGACATTCCAGGTTACCACCGAAAAGAGAAGTGGACTTTTCCATTGATCCGAAGCCGAGAACAGGCCGATTTCTAAACCACCTTACCGTATGGGGCCGAAAGAGATGGAGGAATTGAAGAAGCGATTGGATGAGCTAGCCGAGAAAGGTTACATACGACCTAGTGTTTCACCTTGGGAGCACCAATCTTTGTTCGTCAAGAAGAAAGATGGTAGCTTGAGACTTTGCGTGGATTACCGTGAGTTGAACAATGTGACCATCAAGAACCGTTATCCTTTGCCAAGAATCGATGATTTGTTTGATCAATTGAGTGGAGCCAGAGTTTTCTCTAAGATCGATTTGAGGTCAGGTTATCACCAGTTGAGAATTAAGAACGAGGATATACCTAAGACCGCTTTCAGAACAAGATATGGGCACTATGAGTTCGTGGTCATGCCATTTGGGTTGACTAATGCGCCAGCAGTGTTTATGGATCTGATGAATCGAGTGTTCAGTCCTTACCTGGACAAGTTTGTGGTTGTATTCATCGATGACATCCTGGTATACTCCAAGAATGAGGAGGAACATGAGGAACATTTGAGGTTAGTCTTGAAAACCTTGGAAGAGAACCAGTTATATGCCAAGCCGAGCAAGTGCGAGTTACGTTGAAGAAAGTTGCTTTTCTGGGCCATGTGATTTCCAAGGAAGGGGTTTCAGTTGATCCTAGTAAGATTGAGGCAGTGACGAGATGGCAGAGTCCTAAGAATGTGGGTGAGATCCGAAGCTTCTTGGGGCTAGCAGGTTATTATCGCAGATTTGTCAAGGACTTCTCAAAGATCGCAAAGCCATTGACGTCATTAATGCGGAAGGAGAACAGGTTTGTTTGGGATGAGAGTTGTGAGGAGGCGTTTTTAACCCTCAAAGAACGTCTCACTACAGCTCCTATACTTGCTCTACCAGATGGGAATGATAATTTCGAGGTGTATACTGATGCTTCCAAGAAGGGTCTGGGGTGCGTATTGATGCAAAACGGGAAAGTAATCGCTTACGCTTCTCGACAATTGAAGACCTATGAGGGGAATTACCCTACTCATGATCTGGAGTTGGGGGCAGTGGTGTTTGCGCTCAAACTATGGCGACATTACCTTTATGGGGCTACCTTCAAAGTGTTCTCCGATCACAAGAGTTTAAAGTACATTTACACACAAAAGGAGTTGAACATGAGACAGAGGAGATGGATCGAATTGATCGGCGACTATGACATGGAGATACTTTATCATGAGGGGAAAGCGAATGTCGTAGCAGACGCGTTAAGCGGAAATCCATCCATGCTTTGAGCGAAGTGCGGATCTAGGGTGAGGTTGCATAATGAGTCATGGGAGATGGGAATCCACATGATCCGGAGAGGAGAGATTCTTGGGGACTTGACCGTTGAGCCGAAGTTATATGAGGAGATCGAGAGCTACGAAAGCCGATGCTAGAATTCGAAGTGGCGCAAAGACAAGAGAAACAGTGCGAGAATCCGGGGATGATTCCGGGTTTGTTATCCACGCCGATGGTAGTCCGAGGTTTGGAGGACGGTGGTGTGTTCCGGATAATGATGAGTCAAGAGGAAGATTCTTACCGAGGCACATGCCACGCCATACTCGGTTCATCCTGGGGGAGATAAGTTATACAAGGACCTCAAGAAGACCTTTTGGTGGCCAAATATGAAGAGGGAAGTTGCTGAGTTTGTAGCTCGATGCTTGACATGCCAGAGAGTGAAGGGCGAACAAAAGAGACCGCAAGGGAAGGTTCAACCACTAGATGTGCCAGAGTGGAAGTGGGAAAGCATTTCTATGGATTTCATTGTTGGGTTGCCTCGAACTCAGAAAGGTAACAATATGATTTGGGTGATCGTGGATAGGCTAACCAAGTCGGCTCACTTTATCCCCATGAAGGATACTTGGAGTAAAGTGAGTTGGCCAAGGCTTATGTTCGATATGTGGTGAAGTTGCATGGTGTACCCAAGGACATCATTTCCGATAGAGACTCCAGGTTTCTATCTAAATTCGCAGAGAGTTACATCACTAATGGGTACTCGATTAAAGATGAGCACCGCTTTTCATCCAAATACGATGGTCGACAGAGAGGACTATTCAGACACTCGAGGACATGTTGAGGGCTTGTGTTTTGGAGTTCGGCGGGTCTTGGGAGGATAGACTGGGGTTGATTGAGTTTTCATACAACAACAGTTACCACGCTAGTATTGGGATGGCTCCATTCGAGGCTTTGTATGGCAGGAAATGTAGGAGTCCCGTGTGTTGGGATGATCGAGCCGATGCGGTAGTTTTGGGACCAGAGATGATTCAGAGATGGTTGAACAGTGCGAGATCATTCGACGAAGATGAGGGCTGCCCAGACCGACGGAAGAGCTACGCTGATGCTAGGAGAAGCGACATTTCTTTCCAGGTGGGGGAGAAAGTACTTCTTAGAGTTCCGATGAAGGGAGTGATGAGGTTCGGGAAGCGGGGAAAGTTGAGTCAGAAGTTTATTGGGCCATACGAGATCCTGGATAGAATTGGGGAAGTGGCATATCGGCTAGCTTTACCACCAGCTTTAGCCAGGGTACATAATGTCTTCCATGTTTCTCAGTTGCGGAGATATATGAGTGATCCTTCGCACATTTTGAGCCATGATGTGGTCGAGGTGGACGAGCGATTGACTTACATCGAGACGCCTAAGGAGATCTTGGACAGAAGGTTAGGAAGACCAGGCACGGAGAGACCGCTTTAGTGAAAGTATTGTGGTCTAACCATAAAGCGAGAGGAGGCTACCCGGGAAACCGAGGCCGCGCGAGAGAGAGTTACCCACATCTGTTCACTTGAGGTAAGTTACGGGACGTAACTTTCTTTTTAGGAGGGTAGAATGTAACATTCCGCGTTTATGTAGTCTAGTTGTGTGTTTGACCGTGTTAGTTATACGAGATGTCTTTTATATTTTTGTATGACATGCTTGGTATGGGAGCGAACTTCGGGACGAAGTTCTTTTAAGGGGGGAAGACTGTAATACCCCGTATTTTATTATCGTTTGGGCGAGTTTTATTATTTAATAGTAGCGTAAAGTAAGTGATTAATTCATATCGTATCATATCGTAAGATGAGTCGGGTTTATAATTAAGTGGCATTTTGGGTCGAGGGGTCATAACCCATTTACCCACTTACTACCCATTTACCCACCTACCATTTTACCTCACCAAACCCTAAAAACAAACCCTAATACACCTTTAAAACCCTATCCCTTTCCCCTACCGTCATTTTGACAACACAAAACAACAACCCCTCTTTCCTCTCTCGTTTAAGCATTATACACGGCCAAAGAGAGCACGCCGGTGAGTGTGGAGGTAGTAGGGTCTGCCAGGAGTCCAGGGGAGTCTTTGCTAGTGGTCGAGGGTGGTTGTACTGGCCGGAAAAGCACAGGTCGACGGCCGTCATAGGTAAGGTTTCCCGTTTTCATTTCTGTCCCACTGTTTTGTTTTGTGTTATGCGTCTTTTAGGGACTGTTGTGGCTGTCGTGGGGTGGTGGGACGTGTTGTTGGTGTGGAGTCGAGTCGGGTGGTGGTGGTTAGAGAGGTGGTCGTTGCTGATGGTGGTTGCAGTGGTGGTGTTTAGGTGTCGGGGTTGGCTGGGGGTTTTTCATTTCGTTTTAGACATAGGGTAAAGGGGTGGCACCACCGTGGACTCGGGGGAGGTCGAATCGGTGGTGCCACGTGTGTCAGAGTCGCCGTGCGACGGTGGTGTCAATGGTGGTGGTTGGTAAGGTGGCAGGGGAGTGTCGTGGTGGTAGGCAAGTTGGGAAAGGGGACTGTTGGTGTCATTTGTGGCGGCAGGAGCGCAGGTAGGGGGTTTTGGTGGTGGTGGCTTGGACCGCCGGCGTGGGTCGACCACGTTGGTGGTGGTGGGAGGTGACCAGGCCAGACACAGTGTCGAGCCCGGTGGTCGGCGGTGAGGATTGGTGGTTGAGGGGCGGTTGTGACGGGTTGAAAAGGGAGTGTGCGTGTGATGAGTGTGCGTTGTTTTTGAAATTGTTTTGTTACGGGTTTTATTTTAATGAGTCGGGAATGTGTATACTTCTAATATTTACATTGTTAGTTTGATTATTAAGTTAATTTTAAGTAGCGGTGACGGAATAATATATTTAAGTTTTGAGTCGGGATTCTATTTCGGGAAAATTACTATTTTTAGTAACTTGCTATTCTTTTGGTAATTGCTATTTTGGGAAACTTCCCATTTTAGGAAACTTTCTATTTTGAGTAACTTATATTTTTAGTAATTTCTAAATTGGGAAAGTTTCTACTTATAGTAACTTTTGAGTATGGGAACGGGATTAGTAAGAGAATTAATTATGTTATATATATATGTTTAGGTGGCGAGTTTCGGGGAATACTTCGATCTGCAGCTTAGCTTATCACCGCTATTTGAGGTAGGGGAATACACTGATTGAATTTTGTGATTATAAAGAGTTGACATGTTTGGAATTATATGACATACCTGACTATCTTATTTATCCTGTTGAGCATTTTCGTTTCATACATTTCATACATTGCATTGCATTGGAGTTGGAGTTGGAGTTGGAGGAGATGAGATTGTTGTGATTAAGGCCCAAAGGGCGGGTTCTGCAGACTTGCCCTGTGTCCTCCGTCGAGGAAGGGCGGATCGACTACGGTCGATATATATAGTCTACCGGGGATCGGTATGGTCAAGGGCGTGCCGGGATGTGTGTGATGGAGTTGGTTGGAGGAGCATAGCATTGCATTCTTTATTATATCGTATTACCTACTCAACCTCGCGGTTGACCACGTATTCGTGTATGCCTGTGATGATCCTTTTAATGGGAGCAGATTGACAGTTGTTGAGACATTGGGAGCCGGCGGGGAGAGAGCATGGATCACCTGACCTAGAGCTAGCTCACCTTTATTTTTGTTTAGTTGTCAGACTTTATTTTATTTAAGACATGTGTTATTTCCGTTGTAAACATTATAACCCTTTTAATTTAAAGTACTGTTATCTTTCCCTTTGTTATCTACTGCCTCGGATTTCCGAGATGGTAACGCCCTTCTTTATCTGAGGAATCCTAGTTCAGGCCCTTAAATAAATGGGGGTGTTACAATCTACTTGTTATTCTAGTCCGTCACGGTAACTAATTGGGGTGTATTTGAATTGTTTTACTAAACTAATAACTAAAATAAAAGGCAAAGAGAGAGACAACAATTAAAATAGCAAGGATTGAAATAAGATGTGATCAAAAATATAGAAAGATGCTAGGATGTCGGTTCACCATGATATCACACAATTTTGCTAAAGGTAAGGTCAGTCGGTCTGATGTGAGAAGGGTAAAGGAAAGGTCCTTCCGGTCCGCTATCCGCCCTAAAATACTACTAACTTAGCTTCCACCTTCATTAGTGTAGTCTATTGTTCATAACAGGTCTATTCATTCCAATCTTCCGATCTAGGTCTGAATTTAACTGGATTAATTAATTTAGAAGCGTGCACTCAACTAAACAATTACAGTTATATTGCTATGAATCAATTCTCACATGTAAACCTCCTAATCTTATTATAACATAATTGCTTCCCTATCATGGCTCCTCTAATCCTAGCACCGAGGGATTTAGCTACGCATATTCATAGTGAAACAAACAACGATAGATAAAATAGAAGACATAATATAGAGATGATTAAAGAGAAACAACATAAACCAATAATAAAACTAACTAAAAAGGAAATTAAGAACAAGGAATTAAGAGTGCAAAAAAGAATTAAATTAAATGAAGAGAGTAAGAAAGATTACAAAAGTTCGAATCCGGAATGTAAAGAGCAATGCAACGTCGCAAGGGAAACTGTTTACTGAGTAATTAAGAGTCAAGTATGCAGAATAAAAGATAATTAAACCTAGTTTAGTCTTCCCTATATATAGGATAGATATTTTATTAACCGAAAACGTAATTAAGATATTAAGTCTACGCGAGAAAATCTCACGTCAAATAGTGAAATACTCTATCGAGCACTTCCAAACTTCTCGATCGCGCAATCCTCTGACCAAACCTCTCGATCGAGTAAAACATCTACTCGATCGAGGACCACAAAAAGGCCACCTCTCGATCGAGAACAGCAGGGTCTCGATCGAGATCTTCTCACCATCCATATTTAGGCCCTGTTCTTTTGGACTTAATTTCAGTTCTAATAAGTTTAGTTCGATTCGATTCACTCTATTCGATTCGATTCGATTCAATTGACTCCATTCGATTCGATTCAGATCGATTGATTCGATTCGATTCATATTAGTTTATTTCAACATTACTATTATTATTCTTATTGATATCATTATTATTATTTTTTATAATGTATTTACTATTGTTATTATTATTATTATTATTATTATTATTATTATTATTATTATTATTATTATTATTATTATTATTATTATTACTATTATTATTGTTATTAAATTATTTTTATATTTATTATATTACTATTATACTATTATATTTATTAATAATTAATTCGTATTGTTTATATTATTATTATTATTATTATTATTATCATTATTATTATTATATTATATTTATTATTTTATTAATATATTCATTATTATTAATATTATTGAGAATATATTTAATATTATTATATTAATAAGTTATAATATTATATTTATTATTTTGTTAATATACTCATTATTATTAATATTATTAATCACATATTTATTATTATTATTATTATTATTATTATATTTAATATTATTATATTAATAAGTTATTATATTAGAACTATTATTATTATATTATTATTTACTTTTAGTTATTATTATTAATATATTATGTTATTATTAATAATGTTATCATTTATATTACTAATATATTATTATTATTACTATATTTATTATTATATTACTATTTTAGTTTTTATATATCTTATTAAATTATTATTATTAGATTAGATTAATATATTATTATTATAATTATTATTATTAATGAATAATATTATAATAATATTTATTATTATTATTATTATTATTGATATTATTTTTATTATAATATTTAGTATTATTATTATTTTTATTATTAATATAATCTTTTTATTATTATTTCATTCGATTCGATTCGATTCGATTCCATTCGATTCGATTCACTCCATTCCATTCATTCGATTCGATTCGATTCATTTAGTTCGATTGAGACAATTTCAGTCCAAAAGAACAGGGCCTTACTCGATCGAACAGATAGGTCACCAAAAGCCTTCGATCGAGTCTAACACCACTAAACCAGCTTCTTGCTCGTTGATTTGGTTTCCGAGATCACTTCACGCTTCCCGAGGCAAAGGTAATCTTGCTCCAGTTCTTCCATCTCCGTAAATTCAAGCTATGGGACGATAAAGAGGCTCAATTCCGCCTTCTTTGGTACATTCCTGCAATAAAAGGCAAACAAACCAAAGTAGGCTATTCGGGGGACACTTGTAGCATAATACTACGTAAATTACATAGAAATACATGTAAATAAGGCTTAGAAAGACTATATAAAATGCACGCATCAAACCTCCCCAAACCAAACCTTTGCTTGTCCCCAAGCAAACTATATGCAAAACTAATGGAACAGAATAGAGAATTCGGAGCTAGCTACAAATTGTCCACTTAAACTGGTTTAATGCAAACAAACTGACACTTATAGCCAAAATTGTCCAATGCAAAAGATTTGTAGGATGTTTATAATAAAGCTGAACTATCGACCTTGCAAGACCTTTGATAATGGACTCTCACGAATCACTCTTCTCTCATGAAGCAAAGGGTAAGCATATGAATGTAAGAGAAGAAGAAGAATAGTCGCTCACCCAAACTACGACTGACATAAACATGCATGCAAGTAATATGATAAACAATTCTAACCACCGTACACATACATTCCAACCAAACAAGGTCCCGTCACAGCCGAGAGCTTATAAAACTATGAAAAAGTGAAGCAATGGGTAAGAAGGTGATGTGGGTGATGTCGTCACTCATCCAATCAAACACATTTATAATACTCAACAAACAACTAGTTTGCGGTAAGTCGAGGTCGATCCATGGGACGGTGTGCTTTGGGTTCTAAGTCTATCTATCTCAATTTATGCTAGTGTCACAATTTGGTTGGGTTTGGAGTTGTGTGCAAACAATAAGGTAAAACAAGCAATAAAAGGAAGGATGTAAATAATTGATAAAAAGTGCTAGGATATCATGGGGGCATAGGGAATTCATGGTGTTGATCATACAAACATGTTTACAAGGTTGCAAGCAATTAATGTTGTGGAGGAACCGAGTTGGGTTATATCTTACGGTTCTTAGGAAGAGTTGGGTCCCGGAGCCGAATCGATTAGATTGTACAACACCTACAAGTCGACTTACTTTCCTCCTAATCAACTTCTATGCATGGTCTAACAAGACTCGAGTTGGTTTATATCTTACAAGTCAAGTTGAGTAGATAAGAGATGGTTGTAAATGCAAGGGTTCATAGGCTTAGCATTTCATCAAACATAACATGTGCATAAAGTTGACATCACAACAAGCAAGCAATTTAATCATGTGAACATATTAGATTAAGCATGAATCAGTCCCATGTTGGTTTCCCCTAGTTACCCACTAATCCTAGCTAAAGAACTACTCACTCATTATCATGGGAAACATGTCATTAATGGCGTCAATCATCACAACAAGTATAAACATGATAATGGAATAAAGAAATGAACAATAAAGAGTAAAGAGTAAAGGAATTATACCAACTTAAGATGATCCAAACAATAAAGCAAAGAATAATAGAAGAACTTGATAATTGATGGAAGGTTGTCAATCTCCCAATAAACCCAATAACCTTCAATTACCCAAAAATAAACTTGAACAACAATTAAGGAGAGATTAATGTATAAATTGTGGAAAGATTAAATGATAATTTATTCTAATCTACTCCTAATCTAATCTAAGAGAATTTCTTCCTAAAAAACCTACACCCTTGTTTAATTACAACATGGGATATTTATAGTGGAAATTAGGTGGATGCAATTAGGGTTAACTAAGGGCTAAACTAGTAATTATACTTTTGAGTTGAGCAAGGAGAAGCCGGTATTTTCTGAGAGAAGGGCTTCTCTTTTCGTAGCTTGAAGAAGACAACCCGTGCTGTGAAGGAATCCGTGCGTATTGTGGTCGGGACGGGCGGATTCTGGGAGAAGAAGACGAGCGGATTAGGGACAATCCGGTCGGATTCTGGCGGGGCAATCCGAGCGGATTCAATGCAAGACGCTCGGATTACGTAGTGTGGAGACGGGCGGATTTGAGGCAATCCGCTCGCATTGTTCTACAGCAGTGATTCTCCTTCTCTTCTTCTCTTTGCTCATTCCCATTTTATTCTCACGGGGTTGGTCTTTAGTCTTTGCTTCCTCTTCATACTAGTCCATTCAGTGTCGTCAAGTAGCTCCCAAATATGCACGAAAGACGGGAATTTCCGCCTTAATATCTTCTTTTCAACAAAACATATGAAATGCGATAGAAAAGCAAATAGGAAGGTTTTGACGGATAAAATGGCCACAGAATGTTATAATAGTATGCAAAATAGGCTCAATTAGGGGACTAAATGTGCGCATAAAATGTTCACATCAAATATCCCCAAACCGAACCTTTACTCGTCCCGAGTAAAGAGGTGACTAAAACTAGACCTTTATTTAAACTAACCTACTAATAAAGCCGATATGAGACAATTAGCGGGTCTCACTCCGCCCCTTCAACTCACAACAAGACAACCATGAGGTAGGATGCCTTCTTGCAAGGCAAGGTGGGTCTTGCCAAAATGGCGACACATCCAAGCATTAAGCACACAAAATCACATAATGGATGCATCTACAAAAGAATAGCCACTTTCCTCATCTAAGTGGCGGAAATTATCTACAAGGGAAGCAATTCAAGGGTACACACTCCTTCACAGATGCAATTTCTTCAAACTACTAAGCCTAGAAGGATACCAATAAATCACCTCCAAATTGTGTCAAGCTAGGGTACCTTTGTCCTCAATCGTTAAATGCTTTTGTCAAGAGTAGACTCCCTATGGTGTTAGAAACACTGGAGGATCGCGGAATTCCCCCTCTTGCCTAGACAAGAAGAAGGGTCGTCCCCTTTCTACCATGCACAAAAATGGATACGATGGATAAAGGGATCGATAGATATTTGAGTTTCACTTTTGGTAGTTTGCTTTTGTTTTTGTTTTCCCCCCAATTTCTTGTGGCATATAACATTTGAGAACACTTTCTTTTTGCCATTTCTTTTGATTTTTTTGGCTTTTCAATATTTGACAATTTTTCAAGTTTTTGCATTTTCTTTTGAACATTTTCAAAGTCACCGCAATTAGTAACGAGGGTGCCTTATTTTTGAAGCTTTAGGAGTCTATTTTTGCTCCTCTTTTCATTTGATGCATTTTTGCAAACTTTCTTTCACTTTTCATTTCTTTTCTTGAACTCAAATTTGAACAATTTTTGTGCCCATTCCCTTTGATGACAAAAATGTGGTAGAACATGGATGATGGATGGATGGATGCATGGTTTCAAGGGTCACCTTGGAATAAATGGTAGCCAAGGAGTTATCACACCACAAGGTACTCTTGACTAGGCCTTAATCCATGGGTCAAAGGATACTAGCATGACACATCCTAGGGTGTTTTACAAGTATTCTAACAAGCAAAGTCTTAAGAATAAAAAGCATCTACTAGGGCCTATATACACTAGTCAAGCTTCCCAAGTAGATGGTTTCACAAAATTTTTTCTAACATGCAAACTACATGCCATGATGCAACTAACATATATACATTTTAATGCAAATGATTCTACCAACTAGTATGCCATATAAACTAAATGCAAGTCCTAAGTTCACATTGTTTTTACCGTATCAATCAAAATAAAGCCACATAGTCATTAACATAAAGAAGAAAAAGGAGATTGGAAAGATCATACCATGCGGTCTTCAATATCCTCATGTCTCGGATGTGGCGTAGTCAATTAATGTGAAAAAGGATGAACAAACACAATATATACAAAACAATATATACAAGTCTATATTACAAAGGAAATGAACTTGTTTTTTGGATTTTTCAATTTCTCAAATTTTTATGGTTTTTGATTTTAAGACATATTTTTGGGATTGTTTTCGAAATTTTTCAATTTTTATGCATTTTTGGAATATAAATTCCCATCCCCCACTTTATTTTGGACATTGTCCTCAATGTACATGTAGGAGTAGGAATAAAAAGAAAGTACATGTTTTTGGATTTTTGATTTTTTGAAATAAAGTACAAATGCAATATGATAAGAATGAATGCATGCTCTAACTAAATGCAATTCTATATGACATATATAACAAATGAATGCAATCTAAACTATACTATGTGATGCATGATTTCTAGTAAACTATGGTCACCTATGATCAAACCTCCCCAAACCGATTTAAACACTATTTCTAGTGTAGAAATGAATAGGTTTGGCCATTAGTGACAATGCATGAATTCTAGTCTACATGCAATTATCTATATGAATTAAATTACAATGCAACTATACTAATGATCTAACTAATGTAAATGCAATATGAAATATAATACAAATGCATGCAAAAGCTACACTAAATGCAATGTATATACAAAAGAGAGAGAGGGAGAGATGGGTATCATACAAATGGAAGTGGTGAAGTAGGCCTCTTTCACTCGTCATCCTCATTTTGATCATAGCCATAACCATGAGAACTTCCTATTGATCATATCCGGTGCTTGGCCCCAATATCCTCCTTGGTCAAATCCTCCTCCTTGACCCGAGTACCCTCCACCTTGGCTAGATTGCCCTCCTTCTCCTCGACCCCAAGCTTGGTCCCCATAATTTGGGAACAAGAGCTCCGGTTGTGCCCAAGAGGGCAAAGGGCCATTAGGGTCAACATACCCTTGCTGAGCCATGTTATAGTATTGGGGGTAGAGGGCCAAGTAGTTGTCTTCCCTTCCTTTATGCACCCCAAGGTCCACTCTATTCATGAGTGACATCAAATCATTAATACCCGGGGTGTTGGGGATTTCCGGTTGGAATTGGGTATATGGAGTGGGGTAAGGCGGGATAGGGACGTAGGAAGGTGGGCGAATTGGTGCACCCGGCCCTCCACGAGGTGGTTGACGGTGTGGCTCTTCCCTTTGAGGGGGATTATCAAGAATTTGGATTTCAAGGAGGTAGCTTGGTGGAGGAGAGTATGGACTCAATCTTGGGTCAATGCCCGGTATTTTCCATCCCTCAAGGACCATTGAAGTACATCCCTTGGTGTGCCACTCCACACTCCCATCTCGAGTGTAGTTGCACCATCGGTGACTGTGGAAGATGGTGTGCTCATCAATCAAAGTCCTCCCCTCAAGAGGAATATAGGTTCCTCGGGCATTGAACCCGGGACAAAGGTGATTGGCCAAAATTGTAATTAGACCTCCCATCACAAAGGTTTTGAGTTGGGTGGTCCTTTGAGCAAAATCATTGAACCTAGTAAGTATCTCAAGTGGCGTGTTGAAGTTATAACGCCTCACTGCTCGAACATTCAAATAAGACTCAAGAAAAGTTAAGTCGATGAGAGTACACCGATCTTGCTCGTACCTCCCATTGATGCAACCGGCTACAAAGCGTTTGGTGAATCGAATCACCGGATGTTGGATAGCAAATGTATAGCAACGCTTTATATGGGTAAAGTCCCTCCCGGAGATAGCTTTCCAAAGAAAGTCCACATTAAAATTATCGGGCTTTTCGGTATAGTCGGTGGGTACTTCGAGACCGAAAACATAGGCAAATTCCTCAAGAGAAAGAACATGGTCTAGGTTGCATAACCTAAACTCCATGCCTACATTGTTGTGGGTATCCGCTACAATGCGAAGGCTACTCAAGAATTCAAGTGTGAGACTAAGGTAAGTCTCTTCATGGGCATGGAAAAAGCTCCCAATGCTAAGGCCATTAAAGAACATCTCGGTAGGGTACCTTATCTTAAGGATTTCCAACACCCTAGTATCAACAAATTGAGTAGGTTCGTACTTCTTACCTAGGAGCTCGACGAATTTTTCGCGGTGTTCGTCGGATAGGAAGATCACTTCTTGGAAGTTGTTGAGTTATTCAATGCCTCCCCTCATTAAGGGTCGGGTGTTCCTTGGTAGTACTACCTCTCGTGGTGTTGAAGAGCTTGATCCCTTGCGCTTCTTCCCGAATGATTCAACCAATTTCTTGGCCTTTCCTTTGGTGCTTGTCAATGGTGCCATTTGAATGTTGGTGATGGGGGTGTTTTTTTTTTTTTTGAGGATTGGGGGATGATTTTGAGGGTTGAGATGAGTGTTTTAGGGTTTGGTAAGGTGAGGAAATGAGGGAGAAGGGGGGGTGATTATATAGAAGGAGTAGGGAATCCGAACGGATAAGATTGGGTCAAACCCGTTTTATCCGTATAAACAGTACAATCCGAGCGGATTTAAGACGGGACGGGCGGATTGTCGGGAAAGAAGACGGGCGTCTTTGGTAGAATCCGCACGGATTCTAGGACAGAGAATTTCTTTGGCTGGGAAGCAGGGAAAGGACGGGCGGATTTTGTTCGGGACGCACGGCTTGATCTGGACGGGCGGATTTTCGATAATCCGCACGGACTTTGACACAGTTCAAAATCTTGCTTCTGGATGACACACGGGACGGGCGTCCCGTGAAGAAGACGGACGGATTGCCTGGGACGGGCGGATTTTCTGGAATCCGCACGAATTCTTCAGCAGTTTCAACTTTTTCTTTCCCGCGGGCCCTGGACGGGCGGATTTGCTGGAATCCGGGCGTCTTTCTGCTTCTCTCCTTCTCCTTATTTCTTTTTCATGAAGCAACATACCCCATTTTTCACTGATTTTCTCTTTTTCCTTATTTTTTTCTGAAATTTGCTCATGAAACATGTAAGATGACTCTCTCTCTCTTCTCTCTCATGTAAGAAATTAAATGCAAAAGTAAATGTACAATATTATACAAAGTAAAGGGGTTCAAGAAATATCTTACAAATGGTGGCTTTGAGGTAGGACTCCACCAAACTAGTTCAATTTGTAGAGACTCTTATCCATAGAGCTCAAAGCTCTTAATAAGAGATCAAAAGCTTGTGAACAAGCTCCAAATAAGCATAAGTATGGGTTGCTCAATTTGAATATGAAACTTGGCCAATGAGGCTTGTAGCATGCTCTTTTTCTTGGCTTCTCCTTAGCGTTAGAGCTTTCCCGATGCTTCAAATATATACACCCATGATTCTTGTTAAGACTAAGCATGAAGTGTGGTTCATTTTCATCCGTGGACTTCCACTTACCAACTTCTTCTTCAATTTTGGTGATGATGATAGCATTTGAATTTATCAATCCTTCATGAGTAGAAAGAGAATTTTCATGACTTTGATGACCGGATACCATAGGAGTTGAAATCATGGGTGCCAAATCTTCACAAGTAGCCTCACGAGCAATTTTCTCTTTAAGCTTTTTTACCAAATAGCTCTTGTAAGAAACTTTGGCCTTTTGAAGAAGGTCTAACATATCCCCTTCAATGATCATTGGCTCCAAGATAGGTGCCAAGTGGTCTTCATGAAGGATAAAGGAAGGACGTTCTTCTTCATGATAGGGTATCTCAAATGTCTCAAGGATAGGCTCCTCAAGCAAGGTGATATTGAGAGTCCCTCCTCTAGGCTCATCATCATTGTTGCTATCCTTATGTGAATCATAAATGGGGGCTTCATTTAGCTCTTTATCCAACACCTCAACGTTCACATCAAAAGAGACACCCTCATACTCACAAAGGTTAAGAGTGTTTGGTTTGCTCAACCTCATGTCTTCCTCATCGAACACAACACTTTCATAGTCACAAGAGCTCAAGGAACTTGGCTCTTCCCACTTTTCATCTTCCATGTCAAATGTCACTACTTCAAACTCGCATTTATGCTCAATATCCAAAGAACGGTGGTGAGTGTTTGCTTGAAATTCTTTTAATTGGGCAATTTGAATCCTCAACTCCTCTCTTTGGATAACAATGTCTTTAAGAACACTATCTTCTTTTCGGCTCTCTTCTAGCATTTGGTTGAAGAAGTTTTGTTGGTCTCCCATCATTTGGAGAATCATGTTTTGAATGGGTTCATCTTTTTGTTGTGGGTAGGTGTGAAAGTGGTTGTATTGTGGCAATTGAAGTTCATTGTGAAATGGGTATTGGGTGGGTGGTTGTTGTTGATATTGGGTGTGGTAATTTTGGTGGGAGAAATTGGGGTAGTGGTTAGTATTTTCGTTGTACAAATAATAAGGTAGGTTTGTGTTGACTTGCTCCTCAAACTCCCCATACCCATAGTCATACTCAAAACATCCACAACATACTCCATGTACCAAGTCTTGGGTCATCATCATAGCTAGGACAAAGATATAACTACAAACAAGGAAACTACAAGAAAACGGTAAAAACAATCCTTGAGGAACAAGTTCCTCAAGGTAAAAGCACAATCAAAATAGACAAACAAGTAAGAACTTAATCACATAGCACCATCCCCGGCAACGGCGCCATTTTGATGTGGGTGATGTCGTCACTCATCCAATCAAACACATTTATAATACTCAACAAACAACTAGTTAGCGGTAAGTCGAGGTCGATCCATGGGACGGTGTGCTTTGGGTTCTAAGTCTATCTATCTCAATTTATGCTAGTGTCACAATTTGGTTGGGTTTGGAGTTGTGTGCAAACAATAAGGTAAAACAAGCAATAAAAGGAAGGATGTAAATAATTGATAAAAAGTGCTAGGATATCATGGGGGCATAGGGGATTCATGGTGTTGATCATACAAACATGTTTACAAGGTTGCAAGCAATTAATGTTGTGGAGGAACCGAGTTGGGTTATATCTTACGGTTCTTAGGAAGAGTTGGGTCCCGGAGCCGAATCGATTAGATTGTACAACACCTACAAGTCGACTTACTTTCCTCCTAATCAACTTCTATGCATGGTCTAACAAGACTCGAGTTGGTTTATATCTTACAAGTCAAGTTGAGTAGATAAGAGATGGTTGTAAATGCAAGGGTTCATAGGCTTAGCATTTCATCAAACATAACATGTGCATAAAGTTGACATCACAACAAGCAAGCAATTTAATCATGTGAACATATTAGATTAAGCATGAATCAGTCCCATGTTGGTTTCCCCTAGTTACCCACTAATCCTAGCTAAAGAACTACTCACTCATTATCATGGGAAACATGTCATTAATGGCGTCAATCATCACAACAAGTATAAACATGATAATGGAATGAAGAAATGAACAATAAAGAGTAAAGAGTAAAGGAATTATACCAACTTAAGATGATCCAAACAATAAAGCAAAGAATAATAGAAGAACTTGATGATTGATGGAAGGTTGTCAATCTCCCAATAAACCCAATAATCTTCAATTACCCAAAAATAAACTTGAACAACAATTAAGGAGAGATTAATGTATAAATTGTGGAAAGATTAAATGATAATTTATTCTAATCTACTCCTAATCTAATCTAAGAGAATTTCTTCCTAAAAAACCCACACCCTTGTTTAATTACAACATGGGATATTTATAGTGGAAATTAGGTGGATGCAATTAGGGTTAACTAAGGGCTAAACTAGTAATTACACTTTTGAGTTGAGCAAGGAGAAGCCGGTATTTTCTGAGAGAAGGGCTTCTCTTTTCGTAGCTTGAAGAAGACAACCCGTGCTGTGAAGGAATCCGTGCGTATTGTGGTCGGGACGGGCGGATTCTGGGAGAAGAAGACGAGCGGATTAGGGACAATCCGGTCGGATTCTGGCGGGGCAATCCGAGCGGATTCAATGCAAGACACTCGGATTGCGTAGTGTGGAGACGTGCGGATTTGAGGCAATCCGCTCGGATTGTTCTACAGCAGTGATTCTCCTTCTCTTCTTCTCTTTGCTCATTCCCATTTTATTCTCACGGGGTTGGTCTTTAGTCTTTGCTTCCTCTTCATACTAGTCCATTCAGTGTCGTCAAGTACCTTCCAAATATGCACGAAAGACGGGAATTTCCGCCTTATTATCTTCTTTTCTACAAAACATATGAAATGCGATAGAAAAGCAAATAGGAAGGTTTTGACGGATAAAATGGCCACAGAATGTTATAATAGTATGCAAAATAGGCTCAATTAGGGGACTAAATGTGCGCATAAAATGTTCACATCAGAAGGGCAAAACATTTTTGGTCCAACCAAACATCAGGGTCTGTCGAGGGAATAGCATTGCAGGGCTTGACCAACATAAGGGCCCTACGAACAATAGACTGGTAAAAGGTCAATTCCTCATCACCTACCTGAAAAGTCAAAGTCGGCCCCCCAACATCTATTACTGCACGAGCGGTATATAGAAATGGTCATCCTAAAATAATAGGAGTATATGAGTCTTCGGGGATATCCAAGACTACAAAATCGACGGGAATAAATAACTTCCCTATGTTAACAGGTATGTCCTGCAAGACACCAAAAGGCCGTGATACAGTATGATCGGCCATCTGTACGGTCATATTAGTACAATGAAATTTTGTTAAACCAAGCCTCTTAGCAAGAGACAATGGTAAAAACCTAACGCTAGCTTCCAAGTCGCACAAAGCGTTGTCAATTAAATGGGTCCCAATATGACATTGTATAGAGAAACTACCCGGGTCAGACAACTTAGGTGGGGTCTTATTTTGAATTAAGGCAGTGCCCGCTTCAGTCAAAGCCATTGTCTCATGGTCATTAATATTCCTCCTACGCGCTAAAATGTCTTTCATAAATTTCATATTGGAGGGTACGTGGGTTAGTAAATCAGCAAATGGTACAGAAACATGAAGATTTTTCAAAACTTCGGCAAACTTACCGAATTGTTACTCAATCTTCTTGCTCTGCAATCATCTCGGAAATGGGACTGTAATTGGAATAGCTAGGCCTTCATTTCTCTTTGAAAAAGAATTGTCACATTCAGGATTGGAATTACTCGATCGAGGAACAATACCTCTCGATCGAGAACTTTTCTCAAAATAGTGCTCAATCGAGCACTTTGATCCACTCGATCGAGATCTCTCTTTTCATCAGTGCTCGATCGAGAACTTTTTCAACAATTGTACTCGATCGATCACCAGTAACTACTCGATCGAGTATTTTAGACGGAACAATAGCTTTTTCGTCAAAAGACGACTTTTCTTGAGCAGTAGCTTCAGTCCCCGAGTCAGAAAGTTCAGCATTCTTTTTCTGATAGTTTGGGTCCTTCATAGGAAAGACAACTCCTTAGACTGATCAGATTTATCGTCTCATGTTGTTTCTTGTCAGGTTGTGACGGTAAATACCTGGGTTGTCTTGAAGCTTGATTGTTAGCCAGTTGAGCTATCTGGGATTCAAGTGACTTAATGGAAGCATCCTTTGCTTGGTCACTTTTCTGCAATTGAATAGTCACTGATTGCACCATTTTAGATACCCAGTATCTGTCGAGTATCCAACAAACACCCGATGATTATTGGACTACAACATGCTTAGGAATCGCAGCATTTGATCAACAGTTTGTGTACAACTATACGTCGGAAAACATAAAATGATTTCGAAAATAAAATATTTCAAAACTTTTCAAAAGTACCTGGAGTGTTTAATTCATGACGACGAGGTCGCAATGACACTAATTAGAGTCAAAACCGACACCGGACCAAAAACCGAGTCAAAATTCAAATCCCGACTCCAACAACTAGTCAAACACAAAAAAACAAACCTTTCAAATGCTTCCATGTTAAGATTTCTCGGAATCCTAAATGGTCAAGTAAAAATGAAGGTCTTCCAAATCCTAGGATAGAACAAATCATGATTACACTTGTGTGATAGCGAAAAGACAACCGAAGACGCGCGAAATGGCTCGCTCCTCTTTGAGCAGGCCATACGACCACATCGCTCAAAACACACACTGCCACCCATTTTCCTATAAATACCCCTCAAATGCCATCATTTGAGAGTTACGCGAGTGCCCGCCCCATCTTTTCTCCCTCTAGACTCGACTTCTCAAGTCACCAACCGACACGTTTTTACGACCTACCGATCGTAAACACAAGCCTTACACATTGTTTGGTACCGTCATCGTGCATTAAATCACTTGACCGACCATCTCGACCACTACACCACAACTAAACTAAAACAAAACACTCTTTTACTTGCTAAAACGGTTTTCAAACCGAGTTTTCCGGCCAAACAAAATGATACACTTTCGTCGGTTTCTCGTCTCAAGCCTAGCATGTAAGTATGAGGGTGTAAAAAAATCTTCTTCTATCATGTTTATCATTTGTTTCATGACTATAACATGCTAAATCATGCATAACATGGTCCAAAACATGGGGTGAATTAGCCAAAATCGGATTTTTGGTCGAGGCAGGGGCTACTTATGTAGCACACAAGCTCGCGCCTAAAGCACCCCCTCACCTTAAATCCAAACCATGTTTGGTCTCTTCATCTCTTTTTAATTTTATTTCATATTTGTAATCGGTTTTTACCATTTCAAATATTTCAAATCATTTTTCTTGTGACAAGTTTTTAACCATGAAACATTTTTCACCCTTGGGTCCTAATACCATGACGGTTCAATCCGTGTTTCGGTGATAATATTTGGTTAATTACATTATAAAAGGTATTTTAAAACCTTTTATTTCATTTTTTTACATTTTCAAAATAAATATATTAGTCACCAACACAAAGTCATCCATGGTTCTACATACCATGTCGGATTTTAACCCGATTACGATGATGAACGTTGACTAATTACAAAGAAATGAACTTAAAACAAATAGATCATAATCATTTTCAAAACTATTCATGTCAAGCTTGCAAAACCGAACCCGACATTGAATATTTGTCAAAACAATGACGAATATTCAAGTCTCGTTCTTCAAATTAGCACAAAAGCGGCCTAAACCGCCTTTTCAAATCAAGACGGGTTCAAACACCCACTTTTCAATACATTTTATAAACATTTTCAACGGTCAGAAGACGTATTTCATCGTCTGTTGACCCGCGCCTAAACAGGCCACTTATCTTTCCATTTTCAAACCTGGGCAGACCCATTTGCATCGCCAGTAGGCTCGCGCCTCTTACGGCTGCCTGATGCAGGGTCTTTTCCCCTTCCAGCATTTGTCTACGACGATCCCGACTTCGGTTAACCCGAATACAGGACGGATCAGATGACGAATCTGCTCATTTTACATCACATTTGCAAAAACGCCTTACTAAGACAAACGGATCACGTTATGCACCATAAACCTAATTTGGTAAATGAATGTTTAATTTCCGTCTTGCATGCAAATAAACATTAAATCCAACTTGACATCAAATACTTGATACTTGGATTAAACAAACCGACATAGAAAGCTCACATGTTAGGTTCAAACTAGTGGATGCGCATTCATGCATTTACCCGTTTTATCAATTTTTAGCATTTAACCAACAAAAATCGATCAGTAGAGGCCGCAGCCGCGGGCGGGATTGAGTGTCCGGTTAAAAGGCTTCCCAATATGTACATTCACCTCTTACTCAGAAACTTTGGATAGTGGATGACCTTATCCAGGGCGTACAAGAGTCATTCTAGGGATAGGATGCTAAAGAGGGACGATTCCGTATCTTTAGTACCTATGTCAAACACCGCTTTTTTCCTTGGTTGACCTAGGAATAAAGTGGATTCGAACGGGTTCCAAGCATCCCACAAATGCTTGGTGGCGACTCCGAACATCTCTTGCATCGTTTCGAGACCCTTGCCGAGACGAAACCAACCGATCTAAAATGATCCGGTCGAAAGCATTTTTATGCCACCGAGCGTGGCTTTCAAAAAGACCGCTGCCGTGTTCACAGATCGGCTGGGCATACGCAGGTGGGCCATGTCCACAACCATCGACTTCAACTCGGCTATATCACTTATTCCACAAGAAGAAGCACCTTGTTGCGGCGGTGGTAAAGAAGGAGGCTTTTGAAAGCCTTATTGTTGAGCTTTATGAGGCGGTACATAAGCTTGTTGCTGCGGTGGAGGTGTAGGATTCAAGACATTTTGGCTAGTCCATCTCAAATTAGGATGAACTCCAGCTTAATTGTTATAAAAAGAGCCTCCTTGCCTATATTGTTAAAAGGCATAGACTTGCTCCTTCTCAGCTAGGCATTCCACTGCAGAATGACCATCAGTACCACCACATCTCTCACATGATATGGTCTCTTGTTTAGTCAATAAGTGGACTGTCTGTTGATTTCCCGCGGCCTGCAACTCGAACTTATCAAATCTTGCATTCATGGCTTCCAATTGAGCCACAAGTGCACTATTATCTGTAGAGACCGTTCTTGTACCACTTCTCGGATTCCCATATTCAACACAATGGGTAGCCATCTATTCTATAATACCCCAGCCCTTATCATCATTAATGTTCTTCTGAAATCTGCCATTGGCTGCAACATCTAAAATAGTGCGGTGGTCGTCATAAAACTAATTGTAAAACTGGTTGCATAAAAACCACTGGTTAAACCCATGATGTGGGACAGACCAAACCAACTTTTTAAATCTACCCCATGCTTCATACAAATTCTCTGACGGAGTTTGCTTGAAACTCGTAATCTGCCCTCTCAATGCGTTAGTTCTCTGTGGAGGGAAGTATCTTTTATAGAAAGCAAATGCCAAAGTCTCCCAATCAATAATCCCAGCTGCAGTCCTATCCAAATCAGTTAGCCACTCTCGGGCTCCATCAGTAATCGAAAAAGGAAACAGGACTTCCTTTATCTTGTCTTGTGTTACTCCCTTAGTGGCGGGAATGGTAGAACAATAATCCGTGAATACCTCCATATGCTTTCTCGGATCCTCACCACTTACTCCCCTATATAGGTTTCTCTCAACCAGATTAATGTAAGACGGCCGAATATCAAAGGTATTCCCATCTTCCGTTGCAAGATTAAAACCCTTAGAAATGGAAGCAGCTGTCAGCCCAGAATGACTCGCAATATTAGGCATCTTTGCAGATTCAGTAACTGTTGCAGAAATAGAAGTGTCTTCCTCTAAAGACTGATCTTACGCAAATGTAAAGTTTTCTAAAACAGGTTCAAGAGTACTCAAGACTTCCTCTCGATGATTCTTTCTCAGTAAGTTTTGTCGACGGTAAAAAGTCCGCTCCTGTTCAAGATCAGCTGATACTAATTCTGACCTGTTAGACCTGGGCATAAACAAAACTAAGTGGAAAGAAATAAGAAATGTCTCAAGAAATTAAAAATCCCTTCAGACAAAAAACAAACTAAACTAAACAAGCAAATAGGCTAATTGCCTCTTCGGCAACGGCGCCAAAATTTGACACGGCTGTCGCAACCCTATCAAAAATAAACCAACCGGCTCTAACTAATATAGTACAGGTAAGTCGGTATCATACTCCACAGGGAGGCTATTATATCTACTTGTTATTCTAGTCCGTCACGGTAACTAATTGGGGTGTATTTGAATTTTTTTACTAAACTAATAACTGAAATAAAAGGCAAAGAGAGAGAGCCAACAATTAAAATAGCAAGGATTGAAATAAGATGTGATCAAAAATAGAGTAAGTGATGTGACCATAATTTGAGCATATTTAGTCCCCGAATTAGCCTTATTCCCATGCTTTTTAGTGCATATTTGGGTCATTTATTGTCTTTAGTCCTTTGTTTTGCATATTCTTTGAGGTTTTGATCCCTTGGTAGGAAAGGAGTGCAAACCTTGCATTTTCATGGCAAAATGAAGCTAAATTGATTGAATTCAATGACCAAGCATCAAAGAGAAGACAAGACTAGAAGGCCTTTGTACATACTAGAGTAGATGGGCAATGATGAGAAAAGATCCTTGTATCCCCGAGGAAATCCTCAAGGATTGTATGAAGAGAAAGGAAGAAAAGAAGAAAAGAAGAAAGGAAGAAGCTGATCTACAATCCGAGCGGATTGACCACAATCCGCCCGTCCAAGACAAGCAGTCCGAGCGTCTTCCTCAGAAGGCCGCTCGTCCAAAACCACCACAATACGCCCGTCCACCCCACGAATCCGCTCGTCCAAAAGACCCACAATCCGCCCGTCCCATGCCCTGGACGCTCGGATTGTGTGACAGCTAATCCGTTTTCTACTTGTTCAATGAAGGATGCGCATACATCGGGAAAGACTAGCAAAAAGGAGACTCGCATATTTTTCTGAGAGGAGTGATTCCTCAAGGACTTAATCGTCATTTAAGCCCTTAGTAAACCCTAATTTGTGTACCTAATCCCCACTATAAATACCCCATTAGTCTAATTAGGTTATCATGTTCTTCTTAGCAATCTCTAGTGTAGTTTATATAAATCTAATCTCTCTTTAATCTTGTAATCAACTTTTAATCTAGTTTTAATAGAAATCTCATTTCTTTATCTCTCTTTTTTTCATCTTTCATTTTGGGTAATTGAAGATTATTTGGGTTATTATTGGGAGATTGACAACCTTCCAATCAATCATCAAGTACTTCTATTATTCTTTGCTTTATTGTTGGAATCATTAGTAGGTATAATTCTCTCACTACTACAAAAATGATCAAAGAGAACGGTTGGTAACCGTTCTTATACGTAGTTTGGACCGTCCTGTGGCCAATCGTTCTCTTTGATCTAAGAGAACGGTTGAAATCAAGTCAACCCGGTCTCTTTGTAACAACAATCAGAACGGTTGCCTTTTAGAACCGTTCTCTTTGATATATCAAAGAGAACGGTTGCATATAAGAACCAGTCTCTTTGATAAGGCAGTTCTCTTTGTTAGAGTTTTAGAATTTTTGGCGCCTTAGTTCTACCTTTTCAAAGAGAACAGTTGTGATGGTACTAACCGCTCTCTTTGATCCTATTATTTTTTAAAAAAAAAATTCAATTTTTATCGTTACCCTACACCATTGAATCGTATAGCTCATAAAAATTAAACCTGTTACAATTCAGAAACTCCATCAATTTTTACACAAGAAAAACCTTCCGATATTATTTGAACCATTAGGATAAATTCTATTGAAACAAAATACAAAATCGTATCATGTTGTTAAGAGCCTACAAATATCAAAGATACGCTACCATGTGCAAAAAAAAAAAATCCTTCAATCCTCATCACTTAGTCGCATCATACTGCAAATAAATCGAACTTCAAAAAATTATAATCATTATCTGCAGAAAAATGAGCTTGCATTAGTTTATATAGCAGGACTCTCATGAATATTTGATACTGGGTACATAATTAAAATGGAAAGCATGATTTACTATTTTTTCTCCTTTATTTTCTCTTTAGCGGCTCTTAAACACATAGAACAGTTCTAAATTAGTCAAAATTAGACCGCATCTGATCGCTATACCGACAAAAGCACACGCACATGTAAAACAATCAAGTAAAAAGATGACAATTTTTTTCTTCACATAAAAACTACTCCTAGCATTTATCATTTAAGAAAAATCCATGTCCTCCAGCCCCACAATCCACCCACAACATAAAGTGGAAGAAAAAAAAAAGTTGAAGAACAGAAAATTCATTACCAATCAAATCTAGCAAATGACATAAAGGAAAGCATGAAAAAAAGCAGCAATAATCGTCAGAACTTGGAATTCACCACAGCCTTGTTTTCTGCTCATGTTCCATAATATGAAGATTATTATCTTATTTTCTCATTTTCAGGAACGACACTAAAAGATTCGATAGTGGAAAGTGTTACCTGAGACAAAATAGGGATTGATGCACCAGGAAGCATGGCTGATCGCTTGATCCAAAACACATAAAGAGGAAAAAAAATCAGGGTAGGTTAAGCCAAATGCCTTTGTTGCAGAACCTTGGTAACCTCCTCGGGAGCCATAGAACCTTGTCTTCTTCATAGAAGCATTCTTGGCCAGTTGGTTTTAAGACTACAAGAAAAGTAAACTACAATAGACATTTAATAGAGTGAACTGGAGATATCTACTTGGGTAATAATAACTGTAATAATTGGCATGTGGATTATAAACGTCTTGCGCTGCAACCGACTCTTGACCTATCTGACCTTTGATGTTGGGAGTAGCACACTGAGCAGATGATGTGGAGTCCAAATGAGTCCCAATTTCTCGAGCAGCCTGTATACAAATAAAGTCAGATAATGCTTTATAGCAAGGAAGAAGCGTGAAAGTGATTTGCAATCTCCTAAATGAGGCATCCACCATGTAATACATCAGTAAATACAAGATCAACTAATAATGGATAAATCTTTTCTTGAACTTAAAAAAGAGGGAGAGACTCGGAGATATACCATAGTCTGTTTTGCTGAATTGGGAACAAACAAACTGGAATTGGTCCCTTTTTACTGAAATACAAAATTAAAAAGAAATAACACACAAATTATATGAAGAAGTACTAACGGCGAAATCAAGAGAGATCATACATTGAACGCAGTAAATGTATCATATTGATATGGCATTATGAAAGAAATAAAATAGAAGCTAACATGTAATGTCATGAGACTAATTTACATTAGAAATTACTTAGAAAAAATCTAGTGTTCAAATCGTGTAATTAACTAATCACAAATTCTTGTTTGTGACGGCACATATCCGTCACTCTTGAATGACGGATACCATTTTACCTCACAAAGTACCCACTTTTTCTCTCTCTGCAACACTATTCATGTGATCCCCTTTCTCCACTAACCCATTTTGTTACCATTTTAACTCACAAAATATCCGCCACAAATGGTAACCCGTCACAAGAGAGACCAATTGTTAACTAATTGCCTTTTATGTTAAGAAGCTAAAGTATGTGAAATGTGAATCACCATGAAATAATGAAATGTATACATTTAAATGGAATAACCTTATTCTCAGACTAACATAAAGATTAATATTGATATAGTTGATGACAAGTATTTGGTGCTTATTTTTATTTATGGTAGGTAACTCTACTGATCTATGCAAAGGTCACTTGTTGGATGGTAATAGGAGAAAGACAGGCAGCACGGATAAGAAATTTGCACCTAAAAACCATACTCAGACAAGAAATTGCTTTCTTTGATAAAGAAGTTAACAGGTTGTCGGGAGGATGTCCGACGATACTATTATTTTACAAGATGCTATGGGGGAGAAGGTAATAATATATGACAAAATGAATTTATACAACTAATATCAACATGTGTGTTTTTGTTGAAGATGATCCTGATCCAACAATATGAACTACTTATTCGACGTATCGAGCGACACAAGAATAAGAGGGTTCAGTTTAATTTCTTCATTTATACAACCAATTGTTTCTGCGTCTAATGTACTACGAATAATAAGATATTATGACTGACCTTGTTACATAACTAATACAGCGCCAGGAAAAGAGAACCGGTAGAAGACCTTTGTCTGATCGAAGTTCAACAAACCCAAACTGCAGTTCTGGAAGCTCTCCTAAGGTTGACGAAATCTCTGGAAAATCCTTACTTGAGGAGCCTTCCACAAGAGCACCTAGCACCTTGAGAAACGTATTAACAGGAGAATTTAGATCAAGTGACCAAGACAAGTTATGTCGGGATGATTCACATGTTGCCAAGTTTGTGGATTCTGCAATTATTGGAAGGTCTGGAGTTGAAGATGCTTGTCATCATGGTCTAGTCGAACCTACTATATAAACACGAAAGAGGCATTAAATGCCATAAATAACATGTTTCGAGAACAAATTAAACCAGAAAATGCTATTATTTCTAGATCATCTAGAAGCAAACCCAAGGTAAATCAAAACACAGACAGTGTATTTGAAGTTGTTGTTGATGAAAATTCAGATGTAGCATCTCGACAACAAGATTATGAAAAGCACAAAACACTGAAGAACAATTATGAAAATCAACCGGTAAGCCTTACCAATATAATCAAATCAGTCAAACCCTAAGCCTAAATAAACAAAACCCAAAAAACGACAATCAAAATTTCGAATTTAAAAACCTAAAATTACAGTAAAATTAAGGTAATTAAAATTTAAGAATTCAACATAATTAACTCTACCCAATTGATGATACCTGAAGTAGATCTTCAATTAGGATGGGGATGATGAACAACAGTATGATTTCGAATATAAAATCTGTAATCTTCAATTAGGGTGGGGATGATGATGATCAATAATACGGAATAGGGAAGAAGAAGTAGTAAAAAGGGGAAAGAGAAATTTTTGGATATGAAAAGTGAAAGGGTAAAGTGAATAATGTGGCCGACAGGTTAATGTTACGCCTTTAAGGATTTAAAATAGAACGGGCACTCATTCAGACCGTGCTCTTTGTTTTATCAAGGAGAACGGTTCTGGATATATAACCGGTCTCTTTTATATTTTAAGACGGTTGGTCAAACCTAACCGTTCTCTTTGTTAATGTACGAGAACGGTTTGAGCAAACAACCGTTCTTTATTGGAATCCTATATGCCCGCCAAACTAAAAATAACAAAGAGACTGGTTCCGCTATCAACCGTTCTTGAAGGGGCGTTCTCTTTGCCTTAAATTGTAGTAGTGTCTTAATCCCTTTTTAATTATTGTTAATTATCTTCATTTATTCATCATGTTTTACTTTGTTGGTATGATTGACAACCTTGCTAGCATGTTCAAAATGGTAATGAGTGAGTAGTTTTCTTAGCTAGGGTTAATGGGTAATTAGGGGAAACCAACATGGGGGATGATTCATGCTTAAATTAATATGTTTTCATAGTTTATTTGCTTGCTTGTTGTGATCTCAACTTATGCACATGTTATGTTTGATGAAATGCGAGCCTATGAATCCTTGCATTTTTTACCCATCACCTATCTTTTCAATGAGACTTGTAAGATATAAACCAACTCGAGTCTCATTAGACCATGCATATAGTTGAGTAGGGAAGATTAAGTCGACTTGTAGGTGTTGTACAATCTAATCGATTCGGCTCCGGGACCCAAACTTTCCTAGGATTGTAAGAGATAAACCAACTCGATCCATCACAACAATAATTTCTTGCTTATAATTTGAGAATATATTTGTATGATCAATTCCCATGATTCCCCTATGACCCCATGACACCCTAGTGCCTTTTATCAATTGTTTACACCCCTTTTCAATCATCTTGCTTGTTAACTTTCATTACTATTTAGTTTAGTGATCTTCTATTCAAACCCCAAATTGTGACACCCCTAGACACCGCTAGTTGCATTTGAAAATCTCATCTCAATTCCCGTCCCTTGGGATCCGACCTTTACTTGCCTCTTTACTAATTGTAGAGTTGTTTGTGGAGTTATAAATATTCTTTTGGTCTAGGTGCTCCTAACAACAAGTACCGAAAACTAAACCTCTCAAGAGAGTCCGACCAAAAATGGCGCCGCTGCCGGGGACGGTGTTAACTTGATTTAGATTTTCTTAGATTGTTGTTAGTTGTGTCTTTCTTTGCCTTGGGGAAGTAAAACTCCTCAAGGTTTGTTCTAATTATTTTCAAGTTGTTTGATATTTGTCATGTCTAGAAGATCACAAGGTAACTTGTTACCCTTTGATCACGAAATTGAAAGGACTTTGACAAACAATAGGAGACTTGCTAGGAGAACTTTGAGAGGTATTGGTGAGGTTGTAGATATTCAACCAAACGCTATTGAGTTCGTCAACCCTTTTGAAAGAGAAGGTGAGGATAACCCAACACAAAATCCAACACAAAATCAACCGACAATGCCTAAATTTTCATCACATTCCGTACCAATAGAGGAGAACCTACTCAATGGTACTCCCACACCACAACACTTAACCGGAAATTTCATTGCCAAATCCGCATTTATCCAATTAGTCGAAAGAAGCCAATTTGGGGGGATGCCTAGTGAAGACCCTCACTCTCACATGGAGACTTTTTGTGACTATTGTGATGCGATTTCTCAAACCGGTGTAACTCAAGACCAAAATCGATGGGTCTTATTTTCTTTTTCTCTAATTGGCACCGCAAAACAATGGTTGAAAGGCCTTGATAAGGCTACTCTTGGAATTGACTCTTGGAAGAAGATGGCTCTAGCTTTCTACAAAAAGTTCTACCCACCGGAAAAGACTAACATGCTAAGAGCTCAAATTACGGGCTTTAAGCAAAGAGATGAAGAATCCTTGTATGAAGCTTGGGAGCGATTCAAGGGAATTTGTCGCTCATGTCCTCATCATGGACTTAGCGAGTGGTTCTTGGTACAACAATTTTGGAATGGTCTTTATGAAGACTCAATAAACATTCTCAACATGGGATCAAATGGTATGTTCACCGAAGTTGACGATAATCAAACTTGGAACAAGATTGAGGAAATGGCGGTCCATAATTCACAATATAGTAGACCTCGCAAGGCTACTAGAGGAGGAAAGCATGAAGTGGACTCTATGACTCAATTGGGTGCTCAACTTAGTGCTCACATTGATACCATCAATTTGAAGTTCGAAAAAAGCTATGGCTAGACTTGAAGAAGCCTCAAAATCACCAAAGCATCATGTTAATGCCTTGACGGCATCTTCATCAATCCCAAGTGGGATATGTGAGAATTGTGGAACTTTGGGACATGACCAAAGTGAATGTAGAGGAATAAATGAACAAGTGAATGCTTTTCAAGCATACAAGAGTGGTACCCCTTATTCAAATTATTACAATGAAAACACCAAATTCCACCCAAATCTCTCATACAAAAGACAAAATGTTCAAAACCCTCAACCAACATACACCCCACCTCCCATGAGAAACCAAAATCAAAGACCCTTTTACAACCAAAACCAAGGTTACCAAAATCAAACTCCATACAATCAACAAAATGACCAAGGTTTTGATGTTCAAAAAGCGGTCCTTCAAATGCAAAAGAATCAACAAGAGTTTTTCACCCATATGCAAAAGGATAGTCAAGCAAAGGAAATCACCATCATCAACATCCTAGCCCACACCAAAATGTTGGAAACCCAATTGACTCAACTAGCATCTTCAAGCTCACAAAGACAAAAGGGGCAATTACCACCTCAAAGTAATCCCCCGAGACATGAAACGGTTAGTGCCATCCACTTGAGGAGTGGTACGAGGTATGAAGCACCAATGAAGCAAGTTGAGGATGAAGTGGTGGAAGCTAGTGACAAAGAAGATGTTGTGCAAAACTCCAAGGATGGAGAACCATCAAAAGAAGAAGTTTCAAAGAAAAGTGAAGACAAGGCCAAGGAGAAGGAACCCATTGTGATTAGACTTCCTTTTCCAAGTCGTCAAGCCAAGCCCAAATTTTATGACCAACTTGGAAAGTTTATGGAAATTGTGAATAATTTGGAAGTCTCGATTCCTTTCACGTAATTAATCAATCACGTGCCGACCTGTACAAATTACATGAAAGACATCCTTACGAAAAAGAAGTCGATCCGGAAGCTTGAGACTATCGCCTTCACTATGGTGAGTAGTGCAATCCTTCAAGGGAGTTCACCTCCGAAACTTAAAGATCCGGGAAGCTTCTCAATACCGTCTACCATTGGCGACACAACAATCAACAAACCCTTATGTGATCTAGGGGCTACTATGAGTGTTATGCCGTATTCGGTAAGTAAAAGGTTAGGCATGGGAGAGCATAAATGTACCAATATTACACTCCAAATGGCCGATAAATCGACGAAGACACCATTTGGTATATGGGAAGATGTTCCCGTAAGAGTTGGGAAATTTTTCATCCCGGTGGACTTTGTCATTGTTGACATGGAAAAAGACTCCAATATTCCAATCATTCTAGGTAGACCTTTCTTGCACACCGCGGGTGCGGTGATAGATGTGAAGCATGGAGAGCTCACTCTAGAAGTGAGAGATGAGAGCATAACTTTTAATCTTGACAAGACCATGAGAGCTCCCCGTTTGCATGAACCATGTTTTATGGTTGATCATTATAGCCGGAAGGATGAGAGGAAGAAGTCGGAATTCCAATGGAAAAAGAAAGTTGATGATGCTCCATCAAAAGAGCAAGTGAATTGTAACAAAGAGAGCTTGAAAAGCTCACCCATGACAAGTGAAGAGGATGGCCTCATTGGCCAAAACAAGAAAGGAGGAGAGTTATCTCTATCAACTCAAGATATTTTTAATGATCAAGTAGATGAATTTTGTGGTCTTTGGGACGATGAGTTTAAAGGGATTTTCAATCCCTACATTGGTAATGCTATCGATCAAGACCAACATGAAGGACAACAAGTGCAAAGATCTATTGAGAATCTTTATCATGATAATGAACAAGCTTTTGACTACTTCTTCAAAGTGTTGAGCAATATCAACAACACCTTGGACATGCCCCCATGACATCTCTCTAAGGATGAGATTTTGGTGGAGTCCTCTCCAAACCACCATTTGTAAATATTTCTAACTCCCTAACTTGCATTTTAATTCTTTTTTTTTTTTTTTTTTTTTTGCAAGAAAATCAAGCCATATATTCATCCATTAAAGGGAATAAAGAGGCAATCTTACAAAAACGATAACCAATATGAGATACTTAACTAGCTAGAGAGCCTACGATCTCATCCTCTAGATGTGATTTAGATGCATACAATAATCTTATAATTACAAGGAATTGGATCTTCTTAATAATAGTTCCCGTACTATGCTCCAACCCTCGAAAAATCCTAGCATTTCTATCCTCCCAAATGCTATACACCGCTGCTCCTAGACAACCCAGAAACCATTTAGTTTTCCAGTGCCTACGGGTTCTTCTGTTAGCACTCCAATGCATCTCTTTGTTAAGACTGTTCGTATGCCCAGAGATCTTCATCCATGAGAGAATTTGCTGCCAAATTCCTTTAGAGAACGAGCACCGAAAGAATAAGTGTTTGTGGTTCTCATTTTCACACTTACATAGGACACATCTATTCACCATTTGTATACCTCTGCAGTTAAGTTGATCAATAGTAGCGAGTTTCTTCTGCATTGCCAAGATGAGAAACACACTGTGCTTTGGTTGAAGTGCACGTTGCCAAACTGCCCCAGCCCAGCTAACAGGTCTCAGACAATTCCTAAACTTATCATACAGCAGGTGGAGTTGTAATTTCCCTCTATGGACACAACTGCTCATGAATTGCTTAGCATTCAGAATATTCCCTCTCTGTAATAGCAGTTCATCCCTTACCTTCAAAATACTGCGCCAACTCTCAGAATGAGTAGATTTGGAACGTGCAGTCCAAATGCTCCCAGATTTGATATTATATTTCAGATGCCATTCTGTCCAGAGGCTATCTGAATCTTGATCCAGCTCCCAAATCCATTTACCCAATATACATTTGTTCCAGGCCAACACTTCCTTAATATTGAAACCTCCCTCCTGATAGGGAACACAGCAAGACTTCCAACTTTTCATGATAAGTTTCCTACTACCTTCCTCGGAATTCCATAAGAAGTTTCTGCAAAATTTAGTGACTAACTTGATCACTCCTTTAGGAATCAACAAAGTAGAGCACCAATACTATTCCATACCAAAAATTACAGAGTTCAACAAACTTATCTTCCCTGCATACGAGAGTTTGTAAGTAGACCAGTGTTGTAGAGCTCTTTGGACTCTATTGAGAAGATCAGCAAACATGCCCTTGTTCAATTTCCCATCATTTAAAGGCACTCCCAAATATCGAAAAGGGAAGTCTCCCTCCACAAACCCTGTTGCTTGAAGAATACCCTTCTTAATATCATCTCTAACACCTCCCATATATATATTAGTCTTCTCAGGATTAGCACATAATCCAGACATTTTTTGCAAAAGAATCAAGAGCTTGTGTAACAGCAGCAACAGATGGGATGTCACCCCTAACAAAAAGCATTAAGTCATCTGCAAAAATTAAATGGTTGAGTCTCACTGGTCCACACTTTGGATGGTATGAAACCTGAGGTTGTTTATGAATTTGCCTCAGAATACGAGAAAGGATTTCCATACTCATAACAAAGAGGAAGGGGGAGAGAGGATCCCCCTGCCTCAGACCACTAGCACCTTTGAAAAATCCCACTCTATCTCCATTAATCTTCAAACTGAACCAAGTAGAGGTAATGCAGCCTAGAATCCAATCCTTAAATTTAGGTGGAAAGTGGTAGTACTGGAACATCTTATCAATAAATTCCCATTGAAGGGAATCAAATGCTTTCTTGATGTCTACTTTTATCAAGCATCTAGGAGAAATCCCTTTTTGTCCATAACCCTTCACCAAGGACTGGGTAAGCATGATATTCTCAAAAATGTTCCTGCCCTGAACAAAAGCCCCCTGTTCTTTGCCCACAATTTGTGACAGACATGGTTTCAAACGAGCACACAATATCTTGCTAACAGTTTTATAGAACACTGTACAACAAGCAATAGGACGATAATCCATCACAGTAGCCACCACTGGTTTTTTTGGAATGAGAGCAAGTAAAGTGGTATTTGCTTGCTTAGACATTTTACCAGTTCTAAAGAAAGACTGAATGGCCTTACAAAAATCCTCCTTAATAGTCTCCCATGATTTCTTAAAGAAGTGTGCAGAAAACCCATCATGACCAGGGCTCTTGTTGGAGTCTATAGAGAAGACAGCAGTTTTAATTTCAGTCTGTGTAATCTCTCTGCAAAGTCCCTCCCAGTCAGAAGTAAGGATCTTATTCCCCTGCAACTCAGTCATAGATTCACAGTTGACAACCACATTTTGCCCCAACAAACATCTATAGTAATCAACAAAAGCATGGTTAACTTCCTGAGACCCAATCTTCTCAATTCCCTGTCTATCCATGATCCTCCCAATAGTAACCTGATGCTTCCTTGCAGCAATCTTAGAAAAATAGTAATTAGTTGGAGCATCATTATATTTAACATCCTGAATTTTAGCTCTTTGTGCCAATGAGCTCTTTTCAGTTTTCTTAAATATCAAATACTGGTTAAGAAATTGTTGTTCCTGCTCAAACAGTATAGGATCCAAGGGTCTCATTTGTAGCTATTTTTGGCAATTTTCAAGAGCAGTTTTGGCCTCCTGCACTCTCTTAGAAATCCCAGAGTAGCTAGTATTATGAAGCTTAATAAGAGTCTTCCTAACATGTTTCAATTTCCCAAAGAATTTGAACATGACACTTCCCCTCACTGGTAATCCCCAAGCCTACATAACCATTCCATCATACTCCTTATGATCTGCCCAACAATTAAGATAGCTAAATTGTTTCCTAGGCCTATACTTATCCTGCACAGTGACTAGGAGAGGAGAGTGATCAGAAATTCCCGAGGGTAGGACATGAACCTGAGTGTTAGGGTACTCCAGCAACCAAGAAGGATTGCTAAGTACTCTATCCAATCTAGACCAAACCCGAGCAGTGGCTTCTCTTTTTTTAGTCTAAGTATGTTCACAACCAAAGCTATGCAAATCATCCAAAGTGCAATCCAATAAACACTGATTAAAAGCCATCATCTCATTAACAGATGGGGGATTAGGACCAAGTCTTTTATCCATATCCCTAACAATGTTGAAATCTCCCAAGACAATCCAGTTTGTAACCTTCCCATTCAACCTCCTTAACTCATCCCATAATCGTTCTCTATGTCCAGCATCATTGCTAGCATAAACAAAAGTGAGGAAAACAATTTTGTTGGTCCTATTATTCAAGAGCTCAAGGTGAATGAATTGGTCATGGACCTGAGCAGAAACAACAGTGACCCTCCTAATATCCAGAAATACCCAAATTCTACCATTACAATGATGAGAGTAATTATTTATGATAGTATAAGTAGAAAACTTCTTACTAATAGCAGCTGAATTATTCAAACGAACCCTAGTTTCCAGAAGACCCAGCACTTCTATTTTATTCTGATAAAGATAACCCCTAACTTCCAGCTGTTTTATTGGGTCATTAAACCCCCTAATGTTCCAGGATGAAATGATCATGTCCCTGGATCAGGTGGGTCCCCAGCCTGCAAGTTATCCACTATATCAGTAGCCTCCACAATCCCTGTATCCTGCAAAAGTGTGAAGTGATTGTCCACAGACACTCCATAACTTGTGGTAGCAAGGACTGTTCCCTCCTTCTCAGACAGTCTCTCTGAGACAGAGCACTTTTCGCCTAGCCTAGTGCATTCTGAACCCACCCCTTTATCATCAGTGAGAGATATCTTCTCTGGAACAGCAGAGGAGGAACCCTCTAAGTTCTCAACCTCCTTCCCAGCAGAAGTATCAGTCACAGATTTATGAGGTATATGGCCTAGCAACTGGCATTCTGAGCTAAGTGCAACTGTTTCAAAAGCCTGCTGAGATTCCTTCTGTGCAACAGGTCTATACTCCTGCACAATCTCCTTTGCTTTCCTCTTTTCATCAAGCTTCTTGTTAATCTTAGTGAATTTGCAGTGCTCTTTGGTATGTCCCAGTTTCCTACAACAGTGGCAATAATAGGGCAACCACTCATAAATAACCCTCTGTGTTGTTTCCCCATGGTAAGGAGAAGTCAGAGTGATATTGGCAGGCAATTCATCTGAGACATCCACTTCCACCCGGACACGAGCAAACAGTAACTTTGATTTGTGGGTTGTTGGTAGATCAGCAAACAGAGGCTTTCCCACAGTGCTAGCCATCTTACTTAAGACCTTTTCAGACCACATAAATGGATCCAAATCAGGAAATAAGACCCATACTGGAATAATAGACACATAATCCATCTCCTTTGAGAATGTTGGTGACCATTGCTTTAAAATCAGGTTACTAGAGCCCATTGCCCATGGTCCACCCTTCAAAACCTCATTCATATCCGCCTCTGAGAAGAAACGAAAGCTAAACCAGCCTTTTTTATAATACTGGATAATGGGACGAGTCCCAGTAGTCCAATTTTTTGCAACAAAATCATCAACCTGCGGTAATTTTGGTTTAGAACCCAGAAAATTCCCCATAAGGGTATTCTTCCAAAATCGTATTTCATCAATAACATCCTCTTCCTCAATTTTAAGAATTTTTGTATCCGCACTCTTTTCACAATAATGCAAACTCATTCCAGGGGAGGGCTTAGTGACAGAAGCCAAGGTTTTTGCAATTCCAATCCCTAATTCAGTAGTGGGAGGTGGTACAACAGGGGAAGAAGTACCTGCCATATGCGGTGTCGCAGATTTTTCCAGTTGACCCGTTAGGTTTAGCAATTGCCCCACCGTCGTCGTTACACTTGGAACTGGGTCGTCATATTCATCCGTAACATCCTCAACAATCGGATCATCCGAGGCCATAACCGTCTCTACAACCACAGGATTCTCTACTTCCGATATTTCCACTTCAGGAATTGAAACTCAAGAAGCCACCACCGATGTTGTTACATCAATTTCAGAGTCAGTAACACTATGTTGTTTAGTCCGACGAGTTTTAGCCATGATCAAGCTGAAAAATAAAAGAAATTAACGTGTTTTTGGGTTTTTCAGAGGTTGCTTGGAGAAGAAGGATTTTCTCTTTCCATGACTAAAAACCGTTGCATTTTAATTCTTACATTGCATTTTTTGTCATTTTTGGATTTTTGTGCCTTGATCAAGATATCTATCATTTTTTAGAGAAGTGAGGGAGGGACTAATGATTTTATTGATGTGTAGTGCTTTAACTTAGTGTGGGGATAGCAATTGCCTAGGCTATTCATGCCTTTGTAGTGCCCCTACAATGAAGAACACGGGATTTGAAGAATGAAAATGACACGGGATATGCAAGTGCACGGATGGTCCTGAATCCGGGTAGACTAGGTGGAATCCGAGCGTCTTCTGGGTAATCCGCTCGTCTTATAGGAATCCGAGCGTCTGTGGAGGAATCCGTCCGTCCAAATGAGCTGCAAAATCAAAACTTTTGGTCTGTTAGAGAATCCGAGCGTCCCAGCTAAGAAAACGCTCGTCTAAAAGAATCCGCTCGTTTTTGCATAAAGACGCTCGTCTTTCTGCCAGTGCAAATTTAGAAAAGTTCCTGTAAGAGAATCCGCTCGTCTTTGAGGAAAGCCGCTCGTCTTACTTGCAGAATCCGCTCGTCTTCACTGAAAGACGCTCGTCTTTAGGCGAGTTTTCCTGAAGCCAAATTGAGCAGAATCCGAGCGTCCCGAAGGGAATCCGCTCGTCTTCCCCCTGCAGTTTTGAAATTTTCGGGTGTTTTAAACACCCCTTCCCACATTCATTTCATTCATTCATTCATTCAAATACTACCCATAAACCCCAAAACCCTCATCCTCTCCATCACCAAAAACAAAATTTCCTCAACCAAATTCAACAAAATCAAATTCAAACTTCCTTACAACAACAATTAATCACTCCTTTTGCATCAATAATCAATCCAAGTACCAAAATCTTCAACCTTTGAGTCGATATTTGAAGAACAAAGCAACATCCTTTCATCTTGAAATCGATTTGGGTATAATTAGAAATTGAAGATTTTCAATCTTTTCTTGGTATAATCAACAATGGCGAGAACAAAAGGAGCAACAAAGGCACTCAAGGCAAAGGCACTCTCAAAAAGGCAACAAAGCCTTCAAGCAAAGAAAGCTTCAATGGCTATGGTGGTTGCTAATGCAAACTTGGAAGTTCAACAACAACAAGATCCTCCCTTGGAAGCAACAACATCAACAACTCCGGAAATCGCTCAATTATCAAACTATCCGGAGGTAATTTTCATTTCCGACTCCCATAGGGATACATTTTCCAAGTATTCTAAGAAAGCCATTTTACCCACCAAATTCATATGTGAAGATGCCTTGAACAAATTGGGTGTCCTTGGACAAACAAAAGCCTTCTTTGAAGCCATGGGGTTGGGAAAATTGTTTACAACAAGAGAATTGACATACCCCTCCCTTACCTTGGAATTCTTAAGTTCATTGAATGTGACTAAGGTAGAGACTAGAGAATACATCGAGTTTCGTCTTTCCAATGTGAATAGGCGCATCACCTTTGATGTTATGAGTAAAGCATTAGGCCTTAGTGATACACCTTATTATCACAAGATGCCCGAAAAGTATGACCCCTCTCGTCTTTGGGAGGCGATTTCCGGGAAGAAATTTGTCAGCTTTCATGCTTGTCGCGCTCTATTAGTCCACCATCCGGCCATTAGAGTGTGGAACAAGGTCATCGGGAATACTATAATTGCAAGAAAAGGCACTAATCACTTTACAAAGCTCGATTGTGTTCTACTTGAGTCGGCCTTAAATGTTGGAAGGGAATTCACTAAGCCTTACAATGCTCTAAGGCTTTTGGTGGAAATATGGCTCAATGTTGATTGTGGTAAGGAAGGCACCGCTCATATTGTAAATGGAGGTCTAGTTACTCTCTTGGCCAAACACTTTGACGCAAATTTCAACAAGGATAACACTATGTGGCGATCAAAGGGGGTCATCTCATTGACATGGATGCCATGATTTACAAGTACAAATGGGTCAAGCATAACTCTCTTGACACCAACTATGGGTGGCTAACCAATGATGCTAAATCTTTCACTTTGCCTTACAAGATATGCCGATTAAGTGCTCATCGAACAAACTACCTACTTCCACTCTCAAAGGGCGCCGAGTACATCATCCGTCAACAAAGGGGCGAGATTGAAGAGCCCTCCTCCTCCATTGTCACACCACCCTACCCATTCAAATATCAAGAGTTCAAACCCAAAGATGTTGAAGTGGGCAATGACTACATGACTCTACTCATGCAAGAGATGCATAAACAAGCTTACAATGATCGAGTAGATGCATACTTGGCCCAATATCCACCCCTCATTCATTTAGATAGGCAAGGACTACTTGATCCTTCATGTCCTTTGCCTAGTTGGGCGGATAGGGAAGTCTTCTTTCCAAGCACATCTAGGGATGAAAGACTGGGTGAAGATGAGAATGTCGATGATGAGGTTGTTGATGATGAGGGTGTTGATGAAGAGGTAGATGAAGAAGAAGAGGCTAATGAAGATGATGAAGGAAGTGAGCAAGGAAGTGAAGATGGGAGTGGAGATGAGTCCGCTTTTATGGAGGAAAATGATGACAATGATGATATGGTGGAGGACTAGAAAACTTTGGAGGCTCCTACTCTCTTGAGGTTTGTCTACTTCTTTATTATTTTTCTTTATTTTATCTTGATCATAGTTTGGAGGGTCCTAGCAACATGAGGACTAACACCTCGGCCCCATTGAGGTGTTCTTTTATTGTTCCCACATGGAAAATCCAAAATGACAACATATAGTTTCATGCATTGCATCTTGTGTGCATGAACTACCCCTAAATTTAAGACATTAGAAGTAATGTCTATCTCGGTTTGGGGAAGTACATGCATACGCAACGGGAGGTAATCTAAATTACGCTCTCCGTCATAAACAAAAACCCATGCATCATGTAGTGTAGATTAGTATAGCTTGCATTTAGTATAGAATTCATGCATCATACTTGCATAATTTCCTATCATTTTGGCCATTGAGGACAATGCCCATATTAGTGTGGGGATGGGAAATTCTAACTTAACTTTTATTCAAAACTCCAAAAAATAAAAAATTTCGAAATTGAAAAATTGAAAAATCCAAAAACAAGTTCATTTCTTTTGTAGTGTAGTGTTGTATATATTGTTTTGTATATATTATGTTTGTCTATCCTTGTTCACATTGATCGACTACGCCACATCCGAGACATGGGGATATTGAAGACCGCATGGTATGATCTTTCCAATCTCCTTTTTCCTCTTTATGTTAATGACTATGTGGCTTTATTTTGATTGATACGGTATAAACAATGTGAATTTAGGACTTTAATTTAGATTATATGGCATATTAGTTGGCAAAATCATATGCATTAGGATGTATATATGTTAGTTGCATCATGGCATGTAGTTGCATGTTAGAAAATTTTGTGGAACCGTCTACTTGGGAAGCTTGACAAGTTTATATAGGCCCTAGTAGATGCTTTTTCTTCTTAAGACTTTGCTTGTTAGAATATTTGTAAAACACCCTAGGATGTGTCATGCTAGTATCCTTTGACCCATGGATTAAGGCCTAGTCAAGAGTACCTTGTGGTGTGATAACTCCTTGGCTACCGTTTATCCCAAGGTGACCCTTGACACCATGCAACCATCATTCATCCATGTTCTACCATACATTTTGTCATCAAAGGGAATGGGCACAAAAATTATTCAAATTTGAGTTCAAGAAATGAAAAGAAAAGAAAAGAAAAAGTTTGCAAATTGCATCAAAAAGAAAAGAGAAGTAACAAAAATGAAATCTCCTATGCTTCAAATATAAGGCACCCTCACTACATATGAGGTGACTTTGAAAATGTTTAAAAAAAAAAAAATGAAAAATTGTCAAGTGTTGAATTGCCAAAAATCAAAAGAAATGGCAAAAGAAAGTGTTCTCAAATGTTATATGCCACATGAAATTGGTGGGAAAAACAAAAACAAAACCAAACTCCCAAATGAAACTCAAATTCTATTGATCCCTTTATCCATCATATCCATTTTTGTGCATGGTAGAGAGGGGACGACCCTTCTTCTTGTCTAGGCAAGAGGGGGAATTCCGCGATCCTCCAGTGTTTCTAACACCATAGGGAGTCTACTCTTGACAAAAGCATTTAACGACTAATGACAAAGGTACCCTAGCTTGACACAACTTGGAGGTGATTTATTGGTATCCTTCTAGGCTTAGTAGTTTGAATAAATTGCATCTATGAAGGAGTGTGTACCTTTGAATTGCTTCCCTTGTAGATAATTTCCGCCACTTAGATGAGGAAAGTGGCTATTCTTTTGTAGATGCATCCATTACTTGATTTTGTGTGCTTAATGTTTGGATGTGTCGCCATTTTGGCAAGACCCACCTTGCCTTGCAAGAAGGCATCCTACCTCATGGTTGTCTTGTTGTGAGTTGAAGGGGCGGAGTGAGACCCGCTAATTGTCTCATATCAGCTATGCTATTAGGTTAGTTTAAATAACGGTCCTAGTCTTTGTCACCTCTTTACTCGGGACGAGCAAAGGTTCGGTTTGGGGATATTTGATGTGACCATAATTTGAGCATATTTAGTCCCCGAATTACCCTTGTTCCCATGCTTTTTAGTGCATATTTGGGTCATTTATTGTCTTTAGCCCTTTGTTTTGCATATTCTTTGAGGTTTTGATCCCTTGGTAGGAAAGGAGTGCAAACCTTGCATTTTCATGGCAAAATGAAGCTAAATTGATTGAATTCAATGACCAAGCATCAAAGAGAAGACAAGACTAGAAGGCCTTTGTACATACTATAGTAGATGGGCAATGATGAGAAAAGATCCTTGCATCCCCGAGGAAATCCTCAAGGATTGTATGAAGAGAAAGGAATAAAAGAAGAAAGGAAGAAGCTGATCTACAATCCGAGCGGATTGACCACAATCCGCCCGTCCAAGACAAGCAATCCGAGCGTCTTCCTCAGAAGGCCGCTCGTCCAAAACCACCACAATCCGCCCATCCACCCCACGAATCCGCTCGTCCAAAAGACCCACAATCCGCCCGTCCCGTGCCCTGGACGCTCGGATTGTGTGACAGCTAATCTGTTTTCTACTTGTTCAATGAAGGATGCGCATACATCGGGAAAGACTAGCAAAAAGGAGACTCGCATATTTTTCTGAGAGAAGCGATTCCTCAAGGACTTAATCGTCATTTAAGCCCTTAGTAAACCCTAATTTGTGTACCTAATCCCCACTATAAATACCCCATTAGTCTAATTAGGTTATCATGTTCTTCTTAGCAATCTCTAGTGTAGTTTATATCAATCTAATCTCTCTTTAATATTGTAATCAACTTTTAATCAAGTCTTAATACAAATCTCATTTCCTTAATCTCTCTTTTGTTCATCTTTCATTTTGGGTAATTGAAGATTATTTGGATTATTATTGGGAGATTGACAACCTTCCAATCAATCATCAAGTACTTCTATTATTCTTTGCTTTATTGTTGGAATCATTAGTAGGTATAATTCTCTTAATCCCTTTTTAATTATTGTTAATTATCTTCATTTATTCATCATGTTTTACTTTGTTGGTATGATTGACAACCTTGCTAGCATGTTCAAAATGGTAATGAGTGAGTAGTTTCCTTAGCTAGGGTTAATGGGTAATTAGGGGAAACCAACATGGGGGATGATTCATGCTTAAATTAATATGTTTTCATAGTTTATTTGCTTGCTTGTTGTGATCTCAACTTATGCACATGTTATGTTTGATGAAATGCGAGCCTATGAATCCTTGCATTTTTTACCCATCACCTATCTTTTCAATGAGACTTGTAAGACATAAACCAACTCGAGTCTCATTAGACCATGCATATAGTTGAGTAGGGAAGAGTAAGTCGACTTATAGGTGTTGTACAATCTAATCGATTCGGCTCCGGGACCCAAACTTTCCTAGGATTGTAAGATATAAACCAACTCGATCCATCACAACAATACTTGCTTGCTTATAATTTGAGAATATATTTGTATGATCAATTCCCATGATTCCCCTATGACCCCATGACACCCTAGTGCCTTTTATCAATTGTTTACACCCCTTTTCAATCATCTTGCTTGTTAACTTTCATTGCTATTTAGTTTAGTGATCTTCTATTCAAACCCCAAATTGTGACACCCCTAGACACCGCTAGTTTCAATTGAAAATCTCATCTCAATTCCCGTCCCTTGGGATCCGAACTTTACTTGCCTCTTTACTAATTGTAGAGTTGTTTGTGGAGTTATAAATATTGTTTTGGTCTAGGTGCTCCTAACGACAAGTACCGAAAACTTAACCTCTCAAGAGAGTCCGACCAGTAAGATGCTAGGATGTCGGTTCACCAAGATATCACACAATTTTGCTAAAGGTAAGGTCAGTTGGTCTGATGTGAGAAGGGTAAAGGAAACGTCCTTCTGGTCCGCTTTTCGCCCTAAAATACTACTAACTTAGCTTCCGACCTCATTAGTGTAGTCTATTGCTCATAACAGGTCTATTCATTCCAATCTTCCGATCTAGGTCTGAATTTAACCGGATTATTTGATTTAGAAGCGTGCACTGAACTAAACAATTCAGTTATATTGCTATAAATCTATTCTCACATGTAATCCTCCTAATCTGATTATAACATCATTGCTTCCCTATCACGGCTCCCATAATCCTAGCACCATGGGATTTAGCTACGCATATTCATAGTGAAACAAACAACAATAGATAAAATAGAAGATATAATATAGAGATGATTAAAGAGAAACAACAGAAACCAATAATAATACTAATTAAAAAAGAAATTAAGAACAACAAGGAATTAAGAGTGCAAAAAAGAATTAAATTAAATGATGAGAGTAAGAAAGATAACAAAAGTTCGAATCCAGAATGTAAAGAGCAAAGCAATGTCGCATAGGAAAATGTTTACTGAATAATTAAGAGTCAGGTATGCAGAATGAAAGATAATTAAACCTAGTTTAGTCTTCCCTTTATATAGGCAAGATATTTTATTAACCCAAAATGTAAATAAGATATTAAGTCTACGCGATAAAATCTCACGTCAAATAGCGAAATACGCGATCGAGCACTTCCAAACTTCTCGATCGAGCAATCCTCTGACCAAACCTCTCGATCGAGTAAAACATCTACTCGATCGAGGATCACAAAAAGGCCATCTCTCGATCGAGAACAGCAGGGTCTCGATCGAGATCTTCTCACCATCCATATTTACTCGATTGAACAGATAGGTCACCAAAAGCATTCGATCGAGTCTAACACCACTGAACCAGTTCCTTGCTCGTTGATTTAGCTTCTGAGACGACTTCACACTTCCCGAGGCAAAGGCAATCTTGCTCCAGTTCTTCCATCTCCGTAAATGCAAGCTAAGGGATGATAAAGAGTCTCAATTCTGCCTTCTTTGGTACATTCCTGCAATAATAGGCAAACAAACCAAAGTAGGCAATTCGGGGGACATTTGTAGCATAATACTATGTAAATTACATAGAAATGCGTGCAAATAAGGCTTAGAAAGACTATATAAAATGCACGCATCAATTACATCGACATATCAAATATGAACGATTTCCCTAATCATTCGTAGAGGCCGCTATCGAAGCAGGCGGGATTAGGTGTTCGAATTAAAGAGCTTCCTAATACGTACCCTCACCCCTTACTCCAGTTATCTTTAGACAGCCGTGTTCATTGGCATCACGAGAGTCATTCTAGACATAGAATGCTAAGGGTAATGAGTTCTTAGCGTTCATGTCACTACTTTGTGTCTTGACATGACGTGAAGTATTCGAACGGTTTCCAATTTTTCCACAATAAATTGGTGGCGACTCTACAAATGCAGGCTTATTCGACCTTTCACCGGTTTCAATGCCTCACAAATCGGTAATGGCCCATGACGTGCTTTGGCAAACCAAGGTTCCATGGGAGAAGTGTCGCCGCCTCGAAATCAACGCGCAGGTGCGCGCGGCGCGGGTGGCCCATGTCCACAGTTTGGCGACTCCGCTGGGGATGATACACTTACGTGTTACCCAGGGTGAAACTTGAACAAGGTTAGGGAATAGTTTATACAAGACAATTGTCGATTTTCATTACTCGACCTTCTTAGGTCGTTTCATCTAGCCTTCCTAGGCCCTAAACCAACCCATTCAACCAATCGTCCCGTTCGGATGGTCCAAATTCCTATCTGGGCCTAAAGATGGATAGCGATTGACGTCAACCATACTGCGGTACATACTCATGTTTGTATCGAGAGCTTTCACTACTCGAGGAAATGAACTAGGAATCGACCTTACTCATGTTTGGCACGGACCTCTCCACAGACCAGGGTTTGATTGCTTGGTATGGCAACCCACCTTTTTAAGCCAAAACCCTTTAAATGCACTCTACATACTGTTATAATGCCTGTTTGTATGTGTACCTTGCATGTGTCTAAATTCCTCATTTATAAACTAAATAATGTCAAAAAAAATTGTGTAAATAAAGTTCATTTTCAAACCTTTTCAAACATCCCATTTGTAAACCAAATAATGCCGAATTTTCCGATTTTCAAATTTTAATTTTCCAACCAAAAAAAAAAACTCTTCAAAAATCCGTTTTGTAAATTAAATGATGTCCAATTTTCTGTAGATGCAAAATCCATTTCCAATTTTCCAACTACTACAATGAAATCCCATTCAATAAAATCCTTTGTAAATTCTCAAAATAAAATAAGAAAAAAAACGTAAAAAGCATAAAAATCCAAAAAAAAAGACCAAAAAACATTTTAATTCAAAACATTTTCAAACCATGTAAATGTGTGGACGTGGGCCACAGGCCGGTCTGCGAGCGTGATGCCGCTTACCGGTCCGTAGTCACGGGCCACCTGCACGCCAAGCCAATCTGTGGACATGCAGCGGTCTTTTGAAAGTCACGCTCGGCGGCGTAAAAAAATGCTTTCTACCGGATCGCTTTAGATCGGTCGGTTTCGTCTCGGCAAAGATCTCGAAACGATGTTTGAGATGTTCGGAGTCGCCACCAAGCATTTGTGGGATGCTTGGAACCCGTTCGAATCCACTTTATACATAGGTCAACCAAGGCAAAAAGCGGTGTTTAACATAGGTACTAAAGATAAGGAATCGTCCCCCTTTTAGCATTCTATGCCTAAAATGACTCTTGTGCGCCCTAGATAAGGCCATCCACTATCCAAAGGTTCTGAGTAAGGGGTGAGGGTACGTATTGGGAATCCCTTTAATCGGACACCCAATCCCGCCCGCGTTAGCGGCCTCTACTGATCGATCGTGGTTGTTTAAGTGCAAAAGTTGATAAAACGGTGTAAATGCATGAATGCACATCCAAAAATTTAACCTAACATGTGAGAATTTCCTAAGTCGGTTTGTTTATCCAAATATCAAGAAAATGATGTCGAGTTGGATTTAGATTGATTTGCATGTGAAGACGGAAATTAAACATCCATTTACCAAATTCGGTTTATGATGCTTAACACGATCCATTATTCGAAAAAGGGTGTCAAATGACAAAGTGTAAAAATGTAAGCTTGTCAATCTGATCCGTCACGTATTCGGATTAACCGTAATCGGGATCGTCCTAGACAAGTACCAAAACAAAACAGAATAGTGCCAGGCAGCCCCGTTGGGGCGCGAGCCTATTGGCGAGGGAAAGGTGTTATTTATTTAGACCATATTAATCCTCATCTTATGATATTAAAATTACAAATTAATTTAAAATGGTCTAAATTTACATGCATGCAAATAAAAGTATAAAAGATGGTATTAAACCATCTTAAGACAAAAGTTCCTTACATTGTATAAGACAAAAGTTCCTTACATTGTATAAGACAAAAGTTCCTTACATTGTATAAGGCAAGTTTTGAGCTATGAAAATGGATGATCCCCCAAGACAACAAACCACCAAAAAGATGGTCTCCTAAGGATGCACCCAAGAATCAACCCCAAATACTACTATAATACTAACTAGATATATGTAGTAGTAAACCTTGTTTATTTGTATATTTGATGTACTAATAAATATTATTACTTTGATAATATTATTAGTTAATATTTATATATGTTTTTGATATAAAAGATGAACAAAATAAGAAGAAAAATTTGGTCTTTAGGTAGTGTATATGAACCTAGACCAATTTTTCTTCAAATTTTTCCAACTAGAGAAATGGTGGAGTTTTAATGGTATTTATAGGCAATTTGAGGGGACAATTATAAGTGGAAAAATCCACCTAAAGGACACTTGTGATGTCCTCAAAAAACCAGTATATGTGGACTACTTTTGGTCCATTTCGATTTTCGATATTTGCCCACAAATGCTTATAAGTCTTATATTTAATTATCTTACATAATTAAATATTAATTCAATTTATTTAACACTTAAATAATATAAATTAACTACCAATGACTACTTAACTTTTAAGCAATCATAAGAACATTTTATCAACATAAAATGTGTCAATATTAACCCATTTAGCTAATTTTACAACCTCTTGTAAAATTTAATAGCTGATTAATTCCACCTCAAAACATATACACATATCGTATAAAATTATTTAATTAACAATAAATTAATAAATTCTAAAAAATTTATTATTTAAATATCACATAATTAAATAATAAATCTCCTTGTCCCGAGTTCGTAACCCGTCATCAAATAATACATTTACGTGATTAATTAAAAGTCAAATAATACAAGGAATTAATTATCTCGTATCTCATACAAACAATTAATTTATTCTATTTGGGCGTCATCCTATAGGTGTGACCTAAAGGGATCAGCTGATCACCGTCGTCACACGACAGTAATGTCAAACTCTAGTCAGCCAATCATTACCGATTAACGATGACCAGCTGACAAATAAATAAATAAATCCCTGATATTCCTTTTACGAGATTTATTATGTAAATGCACTTATTGTGGAGGACACTACTCCAACAATCTCCCACTTGTCCGACACAAGTGTACGTTACCAATTCTCTTGTCCAATAATATCTCCCACTCAATGCAAGATGTCTTTCAGGTCATTCTTGCACGTGATCATATCATAAAGTGTTTTCCTCGATCAGGGGAATGACTGTCTGACCGGATAATCTACTATAGATCGCATCCGAGCGTGGCCACGCATTCACAGTCATCTCTCCTCGAGTGGCCTTGAGATAAAATATGACTTAAAAGGACAATCTGTTGACCTATTTTCTTCATTCGATACAGATCACAATGACCCAGTAAATGCTCATCGGCCTCCTTTTACGGTGCGACCTAGAACAAAAACCAAAGCCACCGGAAAACTGTACCAACTCAGACAAATAGTCACCAGTCTAAAGAATTGACTTGAAGGAATAAATAAAAATCCTCGCCATGACCATATGACAGTCGAACCTGTCATCTATCGCCTTACAATCTAGTCACTCTGAGACGTCACCTCATTAAGTAACTAGGGACAAAATACAATGTTAATCCAGTTCACTTAATAGGGTTCGACATTGTCTTTACAACCTATTTGGAGAAAACAAAGTATATAAATTCAGACATAAAACTGAATATAACGATAAATGCAACTTATCATATATGAAATAATAAATACAATATTTTGACTATTACATATCATATAATTTACAACAGTTCTGGCATTCGTCTCAACCCCATCGAAACTACATGACTATCATATTTAGCTTGAGACAAAGGTTTGGTTAAAGGATCAGCGATGTTGTCAGCTGTCCCAACCTTACAAACTGTAATTTCTTTCCTTTCGATTAAATCTCTAATTACATGAAATTTTCTAAGTACATGTCTAAATTTGTTACTAGACTTGGGCTCTTTTGCTTGAAAAATTCCCCCACTGTTATCACTATACAAAGTGATAGGATCCTCGGCGGTAGGAACTACCTTCAGTCCCTCTAAAAATTGCCTAATCCAAATAGCTTCCTTTGCAGCTTCAGATGCTGCAATGTACTCAGCTTCCGTTGTAGAATCAGCAGTCACAGACTCCTTGAAACTTCTCCAGCAAACCGCCCCTCCGTTCAACAAAAAGACAAAACCAGCCTGGGATTTCATATCATCCCTATCGGTTTGGAAACTGGCATCCGTATAACCTCTTATACATAATTCAGATTCGCCTCCGAACACTAAGAATGAATCTTTAGTCCTTCTCAAGTACTTTAGAATATTCTTGACGGCTATCCAGTGACTCTCACCTGGAGTTTTCTGAAAACGACTCGTCATACTCAAAGCATACGAGACGTCAGGACGAGAACACATCATAGCATACATGATCGATCCAACAGCGGAAGCATAGGGAATCAATTTCATGCGTTCAATATCCTTAGGCTCAGTAGGACACTGTGACTTACTCAAAGTGATCCCACTGCCCATAGGTAAAAAAGCTCTCTTGGAGTTTTTCATATTGAATCGGTCAAGAATCTTATCGTTATAGGCTTCTTGACTCAATGCTAATATCCTTTTGGATCTATCCCTATAGATCCGGATACCCAAGATGCGCTGAGCTTCTCCCAAATCTTTCATTTGGAAGTGATTTCCCAACCACTTATTGACAGAAGCAAGCATATCAACATCATTCCCAATGAGTAATATGTTGTCCACATAAAGAAGTAAGAAAACAACTTTACTCCCACTAAACTTCATGTATAAACATGGTTCCTCAAAACTTCGAGAAAACCCATTCTGTTTAATAACATGATCAAAACGATGATTCCAACTCCTTGACGCTTGCTTAAGACCATAAATGGATCTCTTAAGTTTGCATACTTTGTTAGGATTTTTAGGATCCACAAAACCCTCAGGTTGTGTCATGAACACTTCCTCTTCCAAAACCCGTTCGAAAGCGGTTTTGACATCCATTTGCCATATCTCATAATCATGAAATACAGCAATCGCTAACATTATCCGAACAGATCTAAGCATAGCAACTGGTGCAAAAGTTTCATCATAGTGTAAACCATGAACCTGAGTGAAACCTTTTGCAACCAATCTAGCTTTGTAGACATCTTTATGTCCATCCATATCGATTTTAATCTTGAATATCCACTTACACTGAAGAGGGCGAACATCTTTAGGTAAGTCAACCAGGTCCCATACCTGATTATCAGACATGGAATCCATTTCGGATTGCATGGCCTCGAGCCATAGCTTAGAATCATAACTCGTAATAGCTGCTTTATAGGTCTTGGGTTCATCACTTTCTAAAAGTAAAACCTCATAGTCACCATCTTCCTCAATAATACCAAGGTATCTATCAGGCTGGCGACTAACCCTTTCTAACCTCCTAGGTTCAACAGGAACAATAACCGATTCAGACGTAGAAGGAACATCTTCCTGCACTGTCACATCAGTTTGTGGCTCTTGAACTTCATCAAGTTCAAATTTTCTCCCACTCTGTCTTCTAGAAATAAACTTCTTTTCTAGAAAGACAGCTTCACGAGCAACAAACACTTTATTCTCGTTACTATTGTAGAAGTAATATCCACAAGTTTCCTTAGGGTAACCTACAAAACTACATTTTTCAGAACGAGGTGCAAGCTTATCATCAGACTTGCTCTTGACATAAGCATCACGACCCCATACTTTCATGTATCGCAGATTCGGGACCTTCCCTTTCCATATCTCATATGGAGTTTTGTCAGTTGTTTTAGTGGGACTTTTATTAAGTGATCATACAACAGATAAAATGGCAAAACCCAAGAATGACTTAGGTAACTCTGTTTGACTCATCATCGATCGAACCATATCTAATAAAGTTCGATTCCTCCTTTCAGCCACGCCATTTAATTGCGGTGTACCAGGAGGAGTTAACTGAGATACAATACCGTAGTTTTTAAGGTGATCTTTAAAGTCATAGCTTAAATATTCCCCACCACGATCTGATCGTAATGCTTTAATCTGCTTATTTAATTGGTTTTCTACTTCATTCTGAAACTCTTTGAACTTATCTAAAGCTTCACTTTTATACCTCATTAAGTAGATATACCCATATCTACTCATGTCATCGGTAAAAGTAATGAAATAGTCATAATTACCTCTAGCAGTGACTGTCATTGGACCACATAAATCGGTATGTATTAAACCCAATAACTCACTAGCTCGAGATCCTTTTCCTAGAAAAGGTGAACTAGTCATCTTGCCAAAAAGACAAGATTCGCATGTACCAAATGATTCAAAATCAAAAGGTTTAATTACACCAGTCGACACTAGTCTTTTAATGCGCTTCTCGTTGATGTGTCCTAATTGACAATGCCATAAATAAGATTGATCGGGATAACCTGTTTTGAGTCTTTTATTATCTAAATGATAAACATCGTTGCAAGTATCTAGAATATAAATACCATTGATTTAAATAGCTTGACTGTATACAATCCCATTAACGGAAAAAGTACAACACTTGTCTTTAATTACAAAGGAAAACCCTTCTATGTCTAACACAGATACGGACATTATATTTCTAGATAGCGTTGGTACAAAATAACAATTACTAAGATGCAACTCCAACCCCGAAGCTAAACTAAGTACATAAGTTCCTACTGAGACGGCAGCTACTTTAGATCCGTTTCCCATTCGGAGATCGACATCACCCTTGTTTAGCTTTCTTATGCTTTTTAGGCCCTGCAAATGATTACACAAGTGAGAACCACAACCAGTATCTAATACCCAAGTTGTATTTGAAGCATAATTTATGTCTATCGTAAAAGATTCAGTTGAGAAATTACATGTCGGCTTCACAATGCCAGCTTTTATGTCATCCAGGTACTTTGTACAATTACGTCTCCAATGTCCCTTGTTATTACAATAATTACAAGTGTCTTCATGAGGATTACCCTTTATAGGTTTAGGCTTGGTAGAGCAATTCGCGATTGCTTTACCTTTGCCCTCCACCTGAACGGGCTTCTTACCTGCGTTCCTCTTAAACTGCTTCTTCCCCTTCACGTTAATCGCAAGCACATATTTCCTTGTATTCCCACTCAATTCCATGTCCTTCTCTGCTTGTACAAGCAGAGAATGGAGCTCATGTAAACTCTTTCTCATGTTTGTCATATTATAATTTACCCTAAATTGGGTAAATTCTTTGACGTGAGAGAGAGAGAGTGGAGCACTCGGTCCACCACTAGTTCGTCAGGGATATTACATCTCAACCCCTCTAAAGTTTCCACGTACTCAATCATTTTAAGTACGTGTGAACTTACAGGTTGACCATCTTTGAGGTTAGCTTCAAAGAAACGAACTGCGGTGTCATATTGAATTATTCTCGGGGCTTGAGAAAACATAGTTGAAAGCCTCGAAAATACTTCATGTGCATCGCGAAACTTGACACATTGCCTTTGTAAAGCAGGATCCATTGAAAAAATCAAAACATTTTTAATTGCAGCGGATTCCTTTTGATAATTTGAAAAAGCCTCCCTTACATCGGCAGTGGCCCTAGTACTAGGCGAAGGGGGAGAGGGATCGACAAGGTAGCGTAATTTGCCATCACCTGCGGTAGCTAATCGAAGTTGTTCCTCCCAATCTTTAAAATTACTACCGTCGGCTTTTAATACATATTTGTCCATAAAAGAACGTAGCCATGAATCTCTAGCTATGGTGACGGTTTCACTAGTAGAAGTCATCGTGATTACTACAAAAGAAAAAAAAGGAATGATTAACATTTATCTTCAAAAATTTTTTTAACTCGTGAAACTATTTTAACAAATTCCCATTTATATAATGACTCCCACTGAATTATATAAATGATTCCAAGATCCAATTTTATATAAACACGGGCACGGTGGACCGATTCAACCCACATTTATATAAATTTGGTGAGTCAACAACTTTGACTGATTCTACTACTAGAACTCTTGGTCGGCGGATTTTCTTAAAATCTATCTTTTAGCCCCAGAATAAATATGGGCACGGTGGACCGATTCAACCCATATTTATCCCGTTGAGGCCAACCAATTTTCACGCGTAATAACTTTTATTACCCTACTTACCCAACGTAAAAAGAGTGTACCTCGGTGATCCGAACCTACCTTTAATGAAGAAGGGATTCATAGGTGCTATTATTTGGTAACGCTTGATCTCAATTTTAAACAAATGTGAGAGATCTTATCAATTTAATTGTCTATCACTTTTAAGTTAACTAAATTGGTGAATGCTAGACAATTAAATCGATAACAACAAAAATAAAACATGTAGTGACGATTTGACATGAATGCATATAAGAATTAAAACAAACAAGTCCTAATATGGCCATCTAGTTAATCTACTTAACTAAAATTATTACACTTCGGAAACCAACTCCTTGGTCCCTTGAGTCTTCATAAATTGGTCTCCTTCTTTAGGATTTCGGAACGTCTTTCCGAAAACACCGTCTTCATGAAAACTCTGTCTTTAGATGCTTCATCTAATTACTAATAATTAAATTACATAACAATACCCTATTATACAATTTGTAATAAAATAAAAATAAAAACTATTAATTAATTACAAATTAGGCGATACGAAATCGCAATTAATTACAAAACAAGTCGATATTCCCTTACATTACGGGAAATACCAACTTCTACCTATGGCCATATTGGGAAAAATTACATTATTATAATGCAAAAAAAAAACATTCATCCAAATGAATAATAAAATGTATTATGGAAAATAACATGCCAAATCGTCTAACTTACCAACAACGATCATTTGAGCTTGCTTTGACGGAATTTTTACCAATAAAAATTCATAATCAATTCTTAAAACAATTTTAAGACTTACTCATCATACTAATCTGGTCTAATATCAAAATAATTATTCTCAACAATTATCTTGAATTTATATGGGAATTAAAATACAATTATGACAAAAATGATATAATAATTCACAATTATCATACACAAATTCCATTTAATTTAAAAATTTATGGAAAAATAAATTTCAAAGCCATGAAAATTCTGGTCTTACACCAAAAATGCCATGCAAGTGAAATTTTTTGTTTTTAAAATTTATTTAAAAGGATTTCACAATTTAATCGATAAACGGACAATTTTTACGATTTAATTCTAAATCAAACCATAAAAATTGAAACAACTTTAAAATTAAATTTTATACATTTTGGAACATTTTCCAGGGGCTAAAAATTAAAAAATTTCGAGCCCAAAAATTAAATCAATATTTATTTGCAAAATAACCATTATTTACCAATTTTTTATCAAATAAAAATTAATAAACAACCTAAATTAATCACATTAATTTAAAGTATCTACTTATCTCATAAATAGAACATTCAAGTGGTTATTTCTAAATAAACATGCATAAAATTAACATGCAACCAAATTTAATTAACTATTAATTAATTGTAATGCATTTTTAACCAATTTTATGCCACTTTAAGCCATAAAAAGTAAATAAATTAACAAAAATCAAAATTTTCGTCCCATATCATTCTAAGACCAGATTATTTACATGCAAGACCATATTATGTGATAATACTAATTTTAGTAACATAATATCAATTTTATTAATTTATCTCATAAATTACTAAAATCGTCTTAAGACAACATGCATGTATTTAACAATACTCTGATAACACTTGTTATTTACTTAGACCATATTAATACTCATCTTATGATATTAAAATTACAAATTAATTTAAAATGGTCTAAATCTACATGCATGCAAATAAAAGTATAAAAGATGGTATTAAACCATCTTAAGACAAAAGTTCCTTACATTGTATAAGGCAAGTTTTGGGCACAACTCAAGGACTCCTTCCTTGATTTTGTTCTTATGAGCTACGAAAATAGATGATCCTCCAAGACAACAAACCACCAAAAAGATGGTCCCCTAAGGATGCACCCAAGAATCAACCCCAAATACTACTATAATACTAACTAGATATATGTAGTAGTAAACCTTGTTTATTTGTATATTTGATGTACTAATAAATATTATTACTTTGATAATATTATTAGTTAATATTTATATATGTTTTTGATATAAAAGATGAACAAAATAAGAAGAAAAATTTGGTCTTTAGGTACTGTATATGAACCTAGACCAATTTTTCTTCAAATTTTTCCAACTAGAGAAATGGTGGAGTTTCAATGGTATTTATAGGCAATTTGAGGGGATAATTATAAGTGGAAAAATCCACCTAAAGGACACTTGTGACGTCCTCAAAAAACCAGTATATGTGGACTACTTTTGGTCCATTTCGGTTTTCGATATTTGCCCCCCAAATACTTATAAGTCTTATATTTAATTATCTTACATAACTAAATATTAATTTAATTAATTTAACACTTAAATAATATAAATTAACTACCAATGACTACTTAACTATTAAGCAATCATAAGAACATTTTATCAACATACAATGTGTCAATATTAACCCATTTAGCTAATTTTACAACCTCTTGTAAAATTTAATAGCTAATTAATTCCACCTCAAAACATATACACATATCGTATAAAATTATTTAATTAACAATTAATTAATAAATTCTAAAAAATTTATTATTTAAATATCACATAATTAAATAATAAATCTCCTTGTCCCGAGTTCGTAACCCGTCATCAAATAATACATTTACGTGACTAATTAAAAGTCAAATAATACAAGGAATTAATTATCTCGTATCTCATAAAACCAATTAATTTATTCTATTTGGGCGTCATCCTATAGGTGTGACCTAAAGGGATCAGCTGATCACCGCCGTCACACGACAGTAATGTCAAACTCTAGTCAGCCAATCATTACCGATTAACGATGACCGGCTGACAAATAAATAAATAAATCCCTGATATTCCTTTTACGAGATTTATTATGTAAACGCACTTATTGTGGAGGACATTACTCCAACAAAAGGAGTCTACCCAGGTTTTGAAATGTAAAAAACAGGAGCTGCCTTGGGCGCGAGCCATGAGCCGACCCAAGGGGCGTCTCCTGGTTGTTAAAAAGGTTGTTTAAAACCGTTTTTTGTGATTAATGATTTGCAAGTATGATTTGCATGACTCGAAATAATTACTATTATGTTAGTAATATTCGTTGTCGTATTTGCATGTTTGAAAAGCATAGTTTACAAATAAAAAATGTAAAATGTTTGATTTGAACTAATTATGTTAAGTTTATTTCTTTGTAATTAGTCAAGTTTGTCATCGTACTCGGATTAAACCGACATGGTATAAGGAACCAAGGATGATTATGAATTATGACTAATATGTTTACAAATGTAAATAAATGAGAAAAATGCTAAATAAAAGAAAAGGGTGTTAAAATACCCATTAAAATGTAATTAACCAAATAATATCACCGAGTCACGGATTAAACCGTAGTGGTATAAGGAACCAAGGGTGATTATGATTTATGGTTAAAGTATTTGTCATAAAAATGAATTAAAATGGTAAATAAAATAAAAGAATTTCCTTTAAAATGTAATTAACCAATTAATATCACCGAGTCACGGTTAAACCGTCATGGTATATGGAACCAAGGGTGTTTATTATTTATGGCTAAAAATTTTGTCATAAAAATGATTTGAAACATTTGAAATGGTAAAAACCGATTACAAATAAGAAATGAAATAAAGGGGAAAGACGAGAACAAACACGTTTGAGTCTGACCCGATAACCCGCAAGAGGCGCGAGCCTCTTTACATAGCAAAGGGCTTCTGCCTCGGGCCAAAACTCGGTTTTGGCTCGTCTAACCTATATTTGAATCGTGTTATGCAGTGTTCATGCTCATAAACTCATAAAAACAGTAAAGACATGAAATAAATGAGTTGTTTACACCCTCAAACTTACGTGTATTGATGTTTGCGACGTAGACGACTTTAGAGACGGTTTTCTCGTAGTGACTACTCACGATCAAAGAAGTTTAAAAGAGTGCCTTAAAAAAGGATTTTGTTTTGAAAATATGTTGAAAAATATGTTAATTAAAACATGTTGATTGATGAATTGAGTTGGTCAAATGGGTCGGTCGAATGCACGGCGACGGTACCAAACAAAATGTGTATGGCTTGTGTTTACGATCGGTATGTCGTAAACACGTGTCGATTTTGTGACTTAGGAAGTCGGGTCTTGAAGTTTAAGGGAGAAGGAGAGGGCAGACTCTCGCGTGAGGATTGTGGTGTGTGATGGTGGGTATTTATAGAGAAATGTGGGGTGGTAGGTCAGTTGAGTTTGTTTGGAGGCTAAGCAGACACCCCAAAGAGGCGCGAGCCACCTAGTGATTGAAAGGGGTGTACTGTCCCTTTCAGTTTGGACGTGGCCTTTGCTCTATCTATTATTTGGTTAGTTTGATTTGTGGTAATCAAATAGGATGTCGTGTAATAATATGGGCACCTAATAAGATGATTTTGGGTGTTACTTGAGGTAGGTATTTTGTGTGCTTGACTCAGGTTTTACCCGTGTGAGTCGGGATTTGAATTTGGAGTCGGTTTTTAGCCCGGTGTCGGTTTTGACTCTAATTAGGGTCATTTTAATGGAAATGACGTGATAAAGACATTCATGGCATTATTTTTGACATTCGAGATTTGGGTTGACTCAGGTTGACTCAGGTTGACTCGAGTTGCGGGTTTCTGAGTCGATTTTGGGTACGAAGACGGTTTTAACTCTAAATAGTGTTATTTTAATGCAAATGACATGATAAAGACATTCATGGCATTATTTTTGACATTCGAGATTTGGGTTGACTCGGGTTGACTCAGGTTGACTCGAGTTGCGGGTTTCTGAGTCAGTTTTGGGTCCGAAGACGGTTTTAACTCTAAATAGTGTTATTTTAATGCAAATGAAGTTAGAAAACTTTTGAAATCATTTTTCATATCCGAGTAGTGCATTAAACCATCACATGTATAGCCAATCCACGCACGCATATCAAAAACACGTTATAGTCCGATCGTCATCGGGTGGTTTTTGGAAGGTGTAGATACTGGGTATCTACAGAGCCCCCACTTTGACTGAGGCTTGGACGGGGCGAAAGTCAAAGTATAGCCTCCAGGTCAATCGAAGATTACAACCTGAAGACCATTGCGACGTCGAGGCGACTCAAAAGGGTTTGAGCCAAGGACCTGCCGTCGGGATGGGCGACGTCGAGGCGACTCGGGGATGTGAGTCAAGGACCTGCCGTCGGGAACATTTTATAGTCTATCGACTTTTGATTCAGGTCGTTTAAACTCCATTAGACTACGTATAAAGGCTCACCAGCCATAAGAGGGATTCATACCTGAGGCATCTTCGTGATATGTCCTTGAATTATTTGCGCGCAAAAGCTCGCCAGCCGTGTTGAAGGTGCGTTTTGAGGCTCGCCAGCCATAGTATGGAGTCATACCTGAGGCATCTTCAGGATATGTCCTTGAATTGCTTCTTGTGTGCGTGCAAAGGCTTGCCAGCTATGTTGAATGTGCGTTTTAAGGCTCGCCAGCCATGTTGAAGGTGCATTATGAGGCTCGCCAGCCATGTTCAAGGTACGTTTTGAGGCTCGTCGCCCATGTTGAATGTCGAATGATCGACTGTGGGAAATGGCTTGAAACATCGGACTTATTTCAAGATATTGTCTGGTAATGACTTCCAACCAGGTTGACGTTGATATATTCAGCTAAGGACGAACTCCAACTTGATGGGGTCCTAAATGAACTCCGTGGGGATAGATCATCTGTGTGACTTCTATTTGAAAATCGGCACTCGCTGGGGAGTTAGAAACTTCTCGGGACTCGCCGGGGATATGAGTTGCCGCTTGTTGGGAGGTATCATATGCCATGTAATCGACGGGGTTAAAGCCCTTCGACTTGACGGGTCGGTGTTTTTTTGGGAAGAACCCAGTACTCAGTTGGAGTGAGTTAGTCTTCTCATGATTACCTGTATGGTTAGTGGCCAGACAAATCCGCAGTCGCATAGAAAAGTACGTAGCACACAAGCATATAAGCATGTAAGCACATAAACATGTAAGTAATTAGCACGTAATATCTCGCGTAAGGGGAGATAAGATTTTCGGAAGTTGTGAAGCTTAAAAGCTGTTAAGATTTGGAATTTGTTTCTTATAAATTCGTGATTTGATAGATTGGAGACACGTGACCGTTACGACATTGATGCACACGGACTCATACTGACAGACTGCCAAATAGGCGGTCGTGGATGCGACACAAACTCAATAGCGACACGACACAGGGGGTTACTTTGACAGACTTTGCCAATGTAAGTACAACTCCTTAGCCAAAAGAGGGTGACAACGCGCATCAAATTCTTGGGGTAGAAGGTCCGCTCGGCTGGGGAACGCGAATTGATTATCTTCTCTAGACATCTTTGCCACCGTTTGCTTGTTTGAGATCCTTCTCTGAGGCATGATGATTCGGAGAGCGGAACCAAGACTTTGTCATCGTCCGAACCGAGCACTAGACTATGGGCGGTTTTATTTTGGATTGTAGTTGAGACTCAAAAGATGTTTGAGGATAAAGGACGGGTGGCGTCTTGAAAGAGAAGCCCCCAGAGTGAGTAGGTGGGAATTTGACAAAATAGGGAATGGGCGACGTCTTAAGGAAGAAGCCCCCAGTAAAGAGGTATAAGATTAATTTTTGCAGCTGGGTAGGCTGCTTTAGAGTATTGATGTTGATGGTTGAGATTGAAATGGGTATGCGGTTGTGTCCCTGTTCGGGGACTACCTACGTATTCGCGTGTTTGCGAAATCAAACCAGATCGTAGTTCTGAGCTGGTTATTGAGGATTGAAAATTGGAAATGTTGTAAAAGGATTATGCGGTTGTGCCCTTATAATAGGACTGCCTAAGTATTCGCGTGTTTGCGAAATCAAACCAGATCGTAGTTCTGAGTGTGTGTGCAATGGATTGCAAATTGAAGGTGTGAAAATCGAATGTTTGTAGGGGTGTGGTTGCGCCCTTGTAATACGACTGCCTACGTATTTGCGTGTTTTTGAAATCAAACCAGATCCTAGTTCTGCATGTGTTTGTGTGCCTAAGCTAACTATTAGGACATTGAAGTGATTTTGAGGTGTATGGTTTTGTCCTTGAAGGACTGCCTACGTATTCACATGAAGTGAAATCAAACCAGATCGTAGTTCTGAATGTGTGCCTAAACGAGTTGTTAGGACCTTAAAGTGTGAGGGTCACGATGGTAAACTCCGTTTGGTGACTCGAGAAATTGATTAGAGATAATTCCTCCTTGATCATGAATCGAAGAGGTGTAATTTGTGAAAATGTTCCTATCATGTGAGCACACTAAAATGTGGACCCTAAGGGAAGATTGGGTATGTCCCGTTCTCGGTAGCAGAGCATTCGAGGACTCCGTATCTGGGTCAGGGTGAAAAAGGCTTCGACATTATGGAATGTGGAGCTTGGTAATAATAGGTTTGTTTGACAGAAAAAAATCTGGAGCTGAGGGTCACGACGGTGAATTCCGTTTGGTGACTCGAAGGTTGATTGGAGAGAAATACCTCTTGATCATGAATCGAAGAGGCATGGTTTGTGGAAATGTTTCCTTTTACGTGAGCACACTAAAAAGTGGACTCTAAGAATGAAATGTGCATGTCCCGTTTCGGGGAGCGATGTCTTCTTTGAAGACTCCGTGTATGGGTCAAGGTGAAAATGGCTTCGACATTATGGAATGTGAAGCTTGGTAATAAGAGGGTTGTTTGACAGATAAATATCTGGAGTTTGTATTTTGTGGTGTTTAGGCCGATGGGTTACGGCTTGTAATGTGGTGCGGAATAGGGTCTCAAGCTTAATGTGGCCTGAGCACGAAATGGTTGGTAAATAATTTGGGATCAGATTCCCATGTCTGGACCTTAAAGGTTAAGGAGTGATATTACGAACTTGAGGGAAATCCTCAGAATCCTAGATATGTCTCCCTGTAGCAGTCTCTAGAAGGACTTAGGGGTGAAGCAGTTTTGATTATGATCTTGAGGGGAATGTTAGAAATCTATATCTCATTATACTCAACATATTCATATATGTTTCAATTTAATTTAATCATAAAATTAATTTAGATCTTATGCATGCAAACATAAATAAAGATAAAGAAGAAATCGTCATTCTTACAATAGTGATTTCGGATTATTGGGCACAAATGAGTTCTCCTACTCACTTGTTCTTGAGCTCTCCTAATATGGATGAACAAAGATTCAAGGGTAGAATCTCTCCCAAAAATGAATACCCAAAGTAACCCCTTAAAAATTAATATTATTAATACTAGAACAATATTAATCTAAATAAAATTGACCCAAAATATTAAATTTGGTCTCTTATTATTCGGTTAAGAGAAGGGAGAAGAAGAAGTAATAATCTCTCTAAAAACTCTTTATTTTAGATGTGCAAGCATGAATAATCATACACTAGTATGCATGTAGTGTATATTAGGAAAAATAATGAGCAAAAGACCCTTGGCCTTGCACAAGGAAAACCGGGTAGGAGGGGGTGGATATGGCCAATGCATGAGCTTCAATTCTTCCCAAGAAATATAGGCATGTAAGGCTATGTATTAGGTCTTATGATTATGCCTTCCACTAAACATAATTAACACAAAAATAAGCCTAATACTGTAATACCCGCCATTTTAGAGACTCTTTGACCAGCGTTGACTGACCTTGGGAGCGGTAATAGTCCTTAGAAGTGCGTGCCAAGTTACCTTGGGTTGTGAGTTGTGCGTGGTACTCGATAGAGTATAGGCTACTCGATCGAGTAGCTTGGATACTCGATTGAGTAGGGGGATACTCGATCGAGTATGTGGGACACTCGATCGAGTAATGGGTTTTCAGCGAGGGTTTATAATCGCGTTTTGTTAAATCCGCAAATCATTTCCGCCTCATTTCTTCAATCCTTTAGTCGCCTCTTTCGCTTCCCTTCACCATAAAACCTCCATGGAAGCCTTTGTAGGTTCTTGGGCCTTAGGAGAGCATAGCTTGAGTCGGGTAGCGGTCTTTTGCCAAGTTTCTTCTTGTAGGTATGTCGTCATCATCATCTGTATCCTTGTCTTTGCAGTTAGGGTTTGCTTGGTAGTGATAGATGATTGTGTTGTGTATATAGGTGTTGCTTGATTGCTGGATGTTTTGTATGTTGGCATGGAGTGGTTGCAGTTTCTTAAAGGTAGGTTCGCCTACTCAGTTTCTGTAGATGGTCTAGTGTGTCGGTTGTTGTGTCGTTGTGGTTGTATTGTGGTTGTGTTTGTGTGGCAGCATATATACGGTGGTCGGTCGGTATATACAGTTTGTTGGTTGTGTTGTATTGCAGCTGTCTGTGATTGTTTGTCTCTAGTTCTCGAGATGCGTTCTCGGCTGAGTGGAGTCACTTGCGGGAGTGGCTTCACGCCCTAGTTTCGCCCTCCGTGGAACCCGCCACGGGAGGGGATGTGCACATTAATGGGACAGGGTCATCGCTCGGTATGATGAGCGGGGATTTGGTGGGTACGGCTACGGTCCCCCGCAGGGCTGGTCCAGTGGACAGTCGGTGACGGAGATTGATTGGAGTGGGTGTGCTTGTATGTGTGCCTGATTGTGTTGTGTTGTGTTGATAGATGTTGTTGATATTGTCATGTCTTTTCTCAGTACCGACCTTGTGTGGTTGTCTTGTTGTCTTATGTGTCTACCGTGATCCCCTATGGTGAGCAGTCTTTCTTAGCAGGTGTTGATGTTGTTGATAGCTGGAGTCCGGGCAGAGATGAGTCTTCACGAGATTTGATAGTGTTAGAGTGTAGCCAATGAGTTGTACCTTTATTTTGGTTAAGTTGGTTGTAACGCTTGTAATATAACTATAAATGTTCTTTTATCGACTTTTGATGATTACTTACCTCGGGCAACCGAGATGGTAGGGCCCTTATATGCTAAGGAAGGACTGGTCAAGGCTCCTCTGAATATGGGGGTGTTACAAAGTGGTATCAGAACGACGTTTTTGGAACTTGTAACAAATGAACCTAATGAACTTAGTGAGTCTAATAAAATGAACCTGGTGTATGTATAATGGGAGCCCCAGCTGATGCTAGATTTTGGGTGAGTAGGCGCCCTCATTTCAAAATCTTGGCCCCATGGTACTTAAGCCAGTCACTGGGTATGGGAATGTGGAGTTCGTGTGTATGACTAAGGTGTATGTTAATTTCGTTTGAACTACCTGTGGATGAGATTATTGAAGTTGGTATGAGCATGATAGTCGCACTTGAATCGTATATGGTAAAGTTGGATAGAATTAGTGAACTTATGTGATGTAGGTTTTATTTAATAGAAATGTGTGAAAGTGCGGAAGTGTATGCTGTAATATGAAAGGTGGACGTGTTGGTGTTTACTCTAAGTTGTTGATAATAGCGAACCTATATGAGTTTATAATTTCTACCGTAGCTATAATGATGATAGTTAAGGAAGTGTTGAGATATAGTACGAGAGTTGGTAATTAGTGATACGTATATACAATGCTTGGTGATTGAAACTTTTCGCTGTGTAATGATTAATTGGTGTAGAATAATTTTGTTTATGTTGAAATTGGAACTTGGTAAGCTTTAATTTGTTTGTGTGGAATATACTTGGATGCCATAAAGATATTTGTCGTTAATTAGATGCTTTATATTGATGTACGCACGAATTTGCTAGCCATGCGGTAAGCTGAGTCTAAGTATGATATGGTGACGTAAATATGTAAGTGAATGACTCGGAAGCAGGTAAACCGAGTTGGGTAAATTGTTGTAGCGTAATATAACATGAATCTTATCTGATGAGACGTATGATATGCTTGAGTAGCAATGGTAATACATGAGTGAGTATGATGACTAGTGACGAATTCCGAACATGGTTTGGAATCGACACGCAATGTTGTTTTTGCAGGAATCTTCAATTATTTCGTACTTCTGACCGAGTACTTAACCTTACTTGACCGAGTGCGAGTGCTTACTAGACCGAGTAGACCTCACTCGATCTAGTTAGGAAGCTATGACGTCGAGATGTGGAAATTTTCTGCAGATACTCGACGAAATAACACCTACTCGATCGAGTACACTAGGCACTCGATCGAGTAGGCTACAGTACAGAGCCTCTTACGGTTTTCTTAAAACCCTTATTTCTTCTCACCCTCCTCATTCTTTCTTCTTTATTTCGAACCCTAAGCTCTTATATCCCTCAAAAGATCTCATAATCTTGTAGTGTGGTGACTGATTTGGGTTGTTTCTCCTTATTTGATTGCATTCTTTTACTTTCCTATTTAATCAAGGTATGAATTTCTTCCCTATTTATATGATTTATCACTTTGAACTTGTTAGAATGGTAGGATTAACTGAAATTTCGATTCATATGGGCGAATTATTGCTTTTAATTGTTGTAATATGATTCACATGCTTCCCTTTCTTGAATGTTGGTGATTAATTGCTGTAAAAATAGACTAGAAATCGCAAAATTGGGACGAATTTTCTAGGGTTTGCAAAAATCAAAACTGATTTTGGGTTGTTTCTACATATTATATGATGAAATTGAACACTATATATTGTATATATCATGTTGAAGGATGAATTTTGGTGATTTTCACCTTAAAAGTTGCCTTAAATCTCCGTCTTAAAAGTGCCCCAAATTGAAATTCGTTTTCTATATTTGAAATTATGTGCTGGATATGATTGTTTAAGTAAGGGTTAAACTTCAATATGATAATGGTGATGTTAATTGATGGTGAATATGTCAAAATCGTTACAGCTGTAGAGACCGTCTGACAAGTCTAATTGAGTTGTTGTTTCTAATATTAAAGGATTGATGATGATATGTTTTAAATTACCTTTCTATGAGCATGTAGGAATATCTCACATGTTATTAAGTATGTAAATATAGAGTAGCATTTGAATCATGCTAGGATGTCAGAATTGGTTGAGTAGATTGTGTTTGTCATGCTAAACTTTTCACAACAATAGAGATCGTCTGAGTTACTATAAACTGAATTTATACATATCAATTGGGGATTTGTTGGTGACAGTGTGTACCTAGTTGACTATTCAAAGTTCAATTGCGTGAATTATCTGCCTTACATGTCTATGCAAGTTTGTTTAAGTTATATGCTGAAACAGATGCCGAGACTGAACTTAGGGACCCATCAGAGCAAGAGGGGGAGGGCTTCACAGCCCGAACCTGGGGAAGGTAGTGGACCCGTAGTACCCGTGGTACCGGAGTACCCTACGGTGGTGTTTGTGGATTTTAAACAGAGGGAGCGTTTTGTGGCGTTGCAGAAACGCAAAATGAGGCCTACCCGTTGTGTGGATACCACACTCCTGACTAACTTGGGAATTGAGACGGATGTCCGTCACATATTTTAGACTTTGGGGTTTACGGGGTTGTATCGGCTGAGGAAGCATACTTACTCTTTTCTTACTTTGGAGTTTATGAGCTCGTTTAAATACGAGCCAGCTGCACAAACTGTTGAGTTTCGTTTGATGAACACAAGTTTCCTGTTGACCATGGACCTTTTCGCGTCTCACCTTGGGTTGGCCAAGCCTCCCAAGGATTCCATCGGTGAGATCCCTTCTGAGTGCGGTGTCTGCCGCCTAATGCCTTGTCTTACCGGAAAGCCAGCTCCCACCTCAAGCAACATGTTGATTAATGATGTTCAGCATGTTACCTTGAGGATCTTTCTTCGTTCTCTTTCAAACTTCCTTTATGATAGACCGGATATTAGTAAACTGAACAATCATGAGGTGTTGCTTCTGATGTCTTACCTCAACCCGGAGCGGACCGAGAGGGTGGTCTTTAATGCTCCTGCCATGGTCTGCGCTAGCCTTGCCTTGATGGCTACTGCCACTTCCCGGTACTTGAGTTGTGGCGCTATCGCCACTCGGCTAGCTGAAAAGCTAACCTCCTTTGAGGCTTCTTCCGAGTATGTTCCTCTGGCTACACCGGTGCCTACTATGGACCGCGACTACTACCTCGACCTGAAATGGTTGAGAACTTTAGCTGATGGCAGCCTAGCTTGGAGGGTGTGGGGCATGAGCTGGATGAAGATTTCTGCTCCTGAGCACCTCCCACCGACAGAGCCGTTAGACCCGGTGGTTGTAGCTGTGGACTCCGATGAGGAGGAGGAGGATGATGATGGACCTCGACAGTTGCGGACGTACCTCATTGATGACATGATCCTCCAAGTGATGCCCGAGCCGAAGAAGAGGGAGAATGCGGCAGTAGTGGAGGAGAGGCCCAGGTTGGGGAGAGGACCACGTCGAGTGAGGGAGAAGGCCGCTGAGACTAGACCACGGCCGGCAGCACCACAGCAGCAACACCCTTTTCCGTGCTACCCCTACCTCGACACCCCGGAGACGCGTTCGAGCTATTTGGCAGAGAGAGTGTCATCTACTTTGATACTCCGAAATATGCATGAGATGGCGTACACTCAGGGGATAGGGACCGAGGGACCACATCCAGTGTGTTGGAGTGGAGTCGGGGACTATAGTGGGGTTTTGCACTCTTACGGGGTGGATCAGTCAGCTTGGGGGACACCTCAGTCCTTTGCTTTTGGTGGCTTGACCCCATGGTATGTGAGTCCTGGAGCTGGAGCGGGGGTTGATGCGGGTATTGGGTCATCGGGAGCGGGCACATCGGGAGGCGATGGTGGTGGAGATGAGGTGATGGAGGACGAGGAGGAGCAGCAGCAGCAGCAGGAGTGATACTCCTATTTCTTTATCCTTGTTTATGGTCGTTGGTGTTGGATGTTAGTAGTTGTTGATAGTTAGAACTTTTATTTTGGATTTGTATGGTTGGCCATAAGGCCGGAGTTACTAGCTTGAGTTTATTACAGGATTTTTTGGGAGTCGGGAAGTCATCCCGACTCACGTTATGTGACATTTATATATGCATATATTTGGGTTATGACAGGTTTTCCCAAGATTTCAACCTGTAGGTACTCGACAGAGTACCCCATACTCGGTCGAGTAGCTACAGGTGTGGCAGAAATGAGGCATTCTGATCTCAGGGCTACTCGATCGAGTAGCCAAGACACTCGATCGAGTAGCGGGCACTCGATCGAGTACCACTACATACTCGATCGAGTAACATTGTTACAGGAACTTTCATAAAATTAAAATTGTTTAATGGTTATATAATTACATATTTGATGTTTAATATGGTTATTAATGAGTAGTAAAATGTTTGAACCGTTCATTCAATATGTTGGAAGTCGTGCTTGGTTTTAAAGGCGTATTTGCAACGAATAGTGAAGTTGTAATTATTCTTATTGCATTCATTTTACATCTGTATTGTCTACAAGTTGTATTCACCGGATTCTATATATACAAATTCAAATGATATGCATATGCCTGCTTGACGGTGACTAGTTATTCGAATATGGTTGCATATATCTTTATGGTTTACTGGTTGTACGAGTAATATGAGTAATGTCAATAATGAATCATATGGTTTGGATATATGTCAAGATGTAAGTAGTAAGTAACATGTGTCGTAATTTAGTGGTGAACTTCGGGGACGAAGTTCCTTTTAAAGGGGAAGAATAATGTCGCAAAATAAAAAGGCCGATTTTGAGATTATGTTGTTGTTTGTTTATAACGTTTTCTACGACTTTAGTCACATCTTTTGTATGGAAGTATAATTGTTGGCACTTGTTAGTGAAGTAACTCGTTTGTTGGAGTAAAGTTGAACGATAGTCATGAGGCCGTGTGTTGGAATAGAATTATATTGTTGAGTACGTTAGTGGTGATAATGTGACATGTTTCGCGTTGTTGGTTGTTGCTAGTGAAAGTGTAACCTTGTAGTGTGTTGGGTAATCGTTAGTTATGCCGGTTTGTGTAATGAGGGTGGTATTTCAAGTAGTACCTTGTAAGAGTCGACCTATATAGAGTGTTAGACAGTTGATGATGATGACATGGGGGATGGTATTTCCGGGGAGTAGTGGCCTCTGTCGAAAGAGTAGTGATGTCGTTGTGTTCCCGTGTCTTGTGCGTTGAGATAGGTGAGTTGAACTTCGGGGACGAAGTTCTTTTAAGGAGGGAAGAATGTAATACCCGCCCTTTTAGAGACCCTTTGACCAGCGTTGACTGACCTTGGGAGCGGTAATAGTCCTTAGAAGTGCGTGCCATGTTAGCTTGGGTTGTGAGTTGTGCGTGGTACTCGATAGAGTAGAGGCTACTCGATCGAGTAGCTTGGATACACGATCGAGTAGGGGGATACTCGATCGAGTATGTGGGACACTCGATCGAGTAACGGGTTTTCAGCGAGGGTTTATAATTGCGTTTTGTTAAATCCGCAAATCATTTCCGCCTCATTTCTTCAATCCTTTAGTCGCCTCTTTCCCTTCCCTTCACCATAAAACCTCCATGGAAGCCTTTGTAGGTTCTTGGGCCTTAGGAGAGCATAGCTTGAGTCGCGTAGCGGTTTTTTGCCAAGTTTCTCCTTGTAGGTATGTTGTCATCATCATCTTAATCCTTGTCTTTGCAGTTAGGGTTTGCTTGGTAGTGATAGATGATTGTGTTGTGTATATAGGTGTTGCTTGATTGCTGGATGTTTCGTATGTTGGCATGGAGTGGTTGCAGTTGCTTAAAGGTAGGTTCGCCTACTCAGTTTCTGTAGATGGTCTAGTGTGTCGGTTGTTGTGTCGTTGTGGTTGTATTGTGGTTGTGTTTGTGTGGCAGCATATATACGATGGTCGGTTGGTATATACAGTTTGTTGGTTGTGTTATATTGCAGCTGTCTGTGATTGTTTGTCTATAGTTCTCGAGATGCGTTCTCGGCTGAGTGGAGTCACTTGCGGGAGTGGCTTCACGCCCTAGTTTCGCCCTCCGTGGAACCCGCCACGGGAGAGGATGTGCACATTAATGGGACAGGGTCATCGCTCGGTATGATGAGCGGGGATTTGGTGGGTACGGCTGCGGTCCCCCACTGGCAGGGCTGGTCTAGTGGACAGTCGGTGACGGAGATTGATTGGAGTGGGTGTGCTTGTGTGTGTGCCTGATTGTGTTGTGTTGTGTTGATAGATGTTGTTGATATTGTCATGTCTTATCTCAGTACTGACCTTGTGGCGTTGTCTTGTTGTCTTATGTGTCTGCCGTGATCCCCTATGGTGAGCAGTCTGTCTTAGCAGGTGTTGATGTTGTTGATAGCTGGAGTCCGGGCAGGGATGAGTCTTCACGAGCTTTGATAGTGTTAGAGTGTAGCCAATGAGTTGTACCTTTATTTTGGTTAAGTTGGTTGTAACGCTTGTAATATAACTATAAATGTTCTTTTATCGACTTTTGATGATTACTTACCTCGGGCAACCGAGATGGTAGCGCCTTTATATGCTAAGGAAGGCCTGGTTAAGGCTCCTCTGAATATGGGGGTGTTACAAATACTCCCTCCTTATTTTCGGCACATATGGTGTAAAATGGAAAATCCATTTTACACATTATTTTGTCAATTTGTCACATGTAACATGTTTCATGACATTAGGTATATAAAATGTATTTTTAACAATTAAAAATCAACATATTAATAAAATATGTCACTTATAAAGTTAACCTAGTAATTTCATAATTACTTGTACCGCAATGGGATCCCGAGTCATAAATTACAACATTCTGTATTTATAATAATCAATTCATTCCTTTTAATTGTTTCCGTAAACAATAATTTTATCTAAGTAATAAAACAATTCGATTACTTAGACCATATCTTATTTAATCAAATTATAATGAGATACGTAAATATTACTTCCAAAATCGTCCGTCAATTTTAAGTAATTTAATTAACCCGTATAGTCATACGATCAATTAAATAATCAATTAAGAGAGTTACCCTTTAGGTATGACCTAAGGGGATCAACTGATCACCACCGTTGCACGACAGTAATGTCAAACTTTAGTCAGCCAATCATTACCGATATGTGTGGACCAGTTGACAGTAAAAAATTACTTCCCACATGTATTCTTAAAATGAGACTTAAACATGTGATCATCATGATCGACAGTTGTGATCGCATTATTGTCGGAGGACACATATTCCAACAATCTCCCACTTATCCTCGACAAGTGTGCGTCACCAATTCTCTTGTCCTATTACTATCTCCCACTCAATGCAAGGTGTCTTTCAGGTCGTACTTGCAAGTGATCATATCGAGAGTGGTTTCCTCGATCTGGAGAATAACTTATTGACCGGATTCATCTACCATAGATATCATCCGAGCGTGGCCACGCATTTCCAGTTCATTACTCCTCAAGTGGCCCTGAGATATTGTTATAACCCTGACTAGGGGTGGACAATTCCTATTGCACTTATTCCCTTCGACTAGCAACAACCATCATAACCCAAAATATGCCCATTTGACCCCATTTACGAAGGTCGTAGTAACACAAATCAAAGTTAATCTGAAACTGTGTCATCTTAGGCGAACAGTCTTTAGTCAAAAGAATCGACTCATTAGAATACTATAGTAGCTCTCGCCACGACCAGGCTATATAAATTTGCCAGAACTCTATAAGCGGTCATAAGGCCCAACAAGGTGTTCCTAACAGTCTGCCTATGTGATCGACTAGTCATCACACATGACTCCATGGCACTTGAACTTGCCATCAATCGCATCACACTCTAGTCACTTCGAGACGTCACCTCATACAAATGACTATGGGCGAATACTATGTTAATCCGTGTTCACTTTAACGGGGTTCAATTGTCTCTACAACCCGTTTGGATGTAACAATGTATAAAGTGAGTTAATAATAACTCAAACGACAAATGTCGACATCACATTCGGGTAGTCAATACCATATTACAACCTTGTGATGCATATCGTAAGTGTGTAAACACTAGTCGATTGCAATAGAAGTTTAACATACCATGTGTCCATGTGTTCAAACTTCTCTTATTGCATTATCCTTTATATTCATGTTATCTCTCATAGCATGAACCTTACCAAGTACACATATAGGTTCCCAACCTAGGTTTGGGTTCTTTATCTTGAAAGAACTTTCTTGTTGTTTATCACATAACCAACCAATTTGTGGTGGATGATATAACTTGCACTGATCAAGTGTTCTACCATTTCGCAATGCACTAGGTATACGTTTTGCAGGGTCTTACAACAATTGTCAAGATGATTAGCCTAGCACTTCTCATAAGCCCTAGCATATCAGAAAATATTAGTTTTGAGTAACTTCTTACTTTAACTAAGTTTCTTTCCAAGCTTCTAATTTCTCCTTTTAGCTTGAATAGCTTAGGATTTTCATAAATCCTTACGTGTGATCGAACTTCAATATGTGCAACCTCTTGTCACATAACAGAGTGTTCTGTCCATCACTGGAATCGCTCATTAGTTCTCCTCGAGAATTCATGACGATTCTTCTATGGGTTGCCAATGAATCATCATGCTCTTATGCATATGATTCATTATTGGACATATTTATGATTATTCTAATGGCGGAAACATTAGTAGTTTATAATCATGTGATCAACCATTCTTTGGTTCAATGAACGACCATGACTGCTAATGGCAATTCCATTTTCATTGACATGAATAACCTATGTTTCTCGTTGATTCGATGTGTATATCTCTGTTGGAGCTTGTGTCCTCCACAAATTAGTGTGATAACATTTGTAAATCTCTTACAGGTTCACAAGGGTATACTTCGTATTTAATCAGTTGATTAACGATTATCTAATAATGGTTGGCTTGCTAGAAAGTTTGACGTTATTATCATACAGATGGCGGTGATCAACTGGTCCCTAAAGGTGTTGATGAGACAATTATTTAATGAAGATTAAATAATATTAGTTGAGACGAATTAACTGTCAATTCGTAAATTGAATATAATAAGTTATATTTAATTAAAGTATATAATGTTAGCTTGGACGAATTAATATGTTAATTCGTAATTAAATGTAATCGGTTATATTTAATCAACAAGATGAATGTGTCATAGTGGTAATAGTAAGGGTACTCAAACCAAGAGGTTATGGGATCAATCCTCAGTAAATGACAATTTATATTTAACACATTTTATACATTTTTGGAATAACCGAGAATAAGGATTTTAATCCTTATTATTTCGGTGGTATTGGGCCGAAATGAGGAAGAAGAAAATACTCCCCATTCACTTCTCTTTTTCGGATATAATAAGAAGTGAAGGGAGAATTTTTCTAACCTAATCTTTCTCTAACCTAATTCTAACCTAGCCTCCATCTCATCAAAGAAAAACACAACCTAAAATTAATCAGTTAATTTGTGGATCGATTCTAGCAAAATCAAAGGGCATTTCTCATATCGTCTTGGGTGCAACTGATAGGAGAATATCATTGCGATATTGTTCATAGGCCATAAAAGCTATGACCGAAGGTTATTTCTTAATCCTTTACGATTTTGTTTATGCAATTTATTTTATGACTAGTTATCATCACTATATATTCGTTATAATCCTTAAAGTTAAAGGGATGCATACAGATAAATCCCACAAGTGGTATCAGAGCCAAGGCCACGAATTTTATTTTTATGATTTTCATAAAATTGGATGTAAACAAACATTAGGGTTTCGAAAATTTTCAATCGGCTGGAATTTTTTTCGCCGTGAAGTTTTTTTTTCAGCCGAATTGTTGCGTTTTTGTGTTGTTTTATTTCCCTTTGATTTTCATATTGTTGTTTTAACCATTTAAGATAATAATATGATAATTTGTAGATGTTTCGATTTTATAAATCGAGATGTAAATGGAAATCGTTTTCGTCGGATTGATGAATTGCTTTTGCTGTTTTTTGGCATATAACTTAATTTAACAAAATTCAAATCAATTATGATAAACGGTTCTATCATGATTTAGATATTCTTTTAACAGGTTAAATTTGAATAATCTAATTTGAATATGTATTTAAATTAAATGTTGAATATGCCAATCTTGTTAATAGCAACTTTAAACAATTGTTCGTTTTTTCCGATCTTTGGTGCGGCTGTTTTTCCAAAGAGAACATTTTTTTTTGTAGTTTTAGGGTTTTTTTCAGCCGAGGATAAAAGTTAGGGCTGTTTTATTTTTTTTAGCCGAGACACAAAATAAATTAAAGTTTTTTTTGTTGGTTCGGTTTTCAGCGGAGAAAAGAAAAAAAAAAATCGGTTTTAGCTGTAAAACCGAGAAAAGGTCCTTTTATTGGGTTGTTTCGGTTTTTACCGAGATAACTTTAAAAGAAATTTTTTGTTTGATTTTGGCCAATTAATTATTGTGAAGCGGTTCATAATTAAAAGATACCTAATTATTTTAAAGCAGTTTAAAATATTGATGGACTAAATTCATATTACAAGTTTAATATGAATTAAGATTGAAATTAATGTGATTAATTGAGGAATTGTCACTTAATTTGTTCATATAAATAGGTGGTTTGGATAAAATTAATCAACATAATTAAAGAATTATGTCTTGCATATTTAGTTGTTTTTAGTTGATGCTTTACTATTGTTGAATGAATCGTTAAATGAATTTATTTACGTATTTTTGCAATCGGTTGTAATTTGTAATACCTAGTGTGGCCTTAGTCAAATTATGTTTTCGTAATGATGGGAACATAATTTTTAATGTAATTTGAGATCTCGAATCTCCATTATTTTTCTTTAGTTTTTGGGTTTTGAAATTAGAATGTAATAAATAGGTTTATTATGTAAATTTATTTATTGTAATTTTCAAAAGAAGACTAAAGATGGAGATTGGAGCTCACTCCCGCTACATGGATCAAGATGGAACATCGAGACAAGCTTCTCGGGTTCAAGGATGGATTCCAAATTTGTATTTAATGTTCATTTTGATAGGATAGGCCACACTAGGACTTTATTTTTTTACGTTTTACCGTTCTTATTGCTTTTCATTCACATGCTAGTTAATGCATCATATTCCGCCTAAAACCAAACCACCTACTAAAATGCATGAAAATTGACACATATAGGTTGTATGTTAGTTTTCATAGACATACATATGTCACATGTTTATTAAGCCATCACCTTAGTTTATTCATTCACGCATGCTAGATATTAGTTCACTTAAAATGAATTAAAATAAAGTTGATGGGATCTTCCTCTAAAAACGGAAATTGAGATTAGTCTTTATAAGGGCAAACAACTATGAATCCCTTCTTCGTCGGTAGGCATAATATGACCCCTTCTACGTTGGGTAAGTAGTTTGTGTTGACTTAGTTTATCTCAACATTATAGTCCGAAGAGTTTCTCGTGATTATGATGGATTAAATATAGAATTTATAGAAATTTATCGACTAAGAATTCTAACAGTAGAATTAGCCAAAAGGTTGGCTTATCAATTTACAGATAATTGAGTCTTGGGATCATTTATATAATTCTTGAGGAAGGTCAATTGTATAAATGTTTTGAGTCTTCGAGTTATGACACTAGTTCATTAGACTTAAATTAAAATCGATGCACATGCTTATTAGTTTTATTCTTCTTCTCGCAGTGTAGAACACGTTTATTTTGATAATACTGTTACAACAAAATGGCTGGAAATAACGCAATCCAAATGCCTAGTGCCACACTTGATCGCGAGTCCTGGCTGAAAGCTTTCATGGACCACATGAATCAGTCCACGCGACTGAAGAATGATGGGTCCAACTTTGCGGACTGGGAGGCGGCACTACGGAATGCCGCCGTTGCTGACGGTAAGCTCAAGTACTTAACTGAGCCAATACCGGTCAACCCAGGCCCCAATGCAGGAGTCAACAAAACAGTTGCTTATAGTGACTTCGTTATGGAAGCGGGTGCGATAAAGAACGTACTCATCTTTGCAATGGAAACCAATTTGCAGAGACGCTTCATTGCCCAAGGTGCGAACAAGATTTTCACCACGCTCACTAACGAGTTCACAAAAGCACCGAGGATCGTTTCTTATGAGCATACTTGTCGCTTCTTTGATGCGAAACTCCAAAAGGGCCAACCGGTTAGCACACACATTCTTAACATGATTGAGAATGTCGAGAAATTGGAGGCACTTGATTGTAAAATCAGTGAGAGCATAGTCATTGACAGTATGCTTCATTCTCTTCACGATGGTTTTGCCCTTTTCAGGGCGAACTACTACATGAATGACCTGAAAAAGAGTCCTCATAAGCTACACTCCCTTCTCGTACAGACCGAGAAGGATATGAAATTGAGTGGGAGCATGAAGCAGGATGTTCTCACGATTTTCAACAAGGGTAAAGGTAAGGGCAAGGCTCATGGCGACCTAGCTGTAGGTAAGCCAAAGTTGAAGAAGCCAGGAAACGGTAAGAGTGGGCCAGGTGAGACTAGTGGCTCACAGGGCTAGGCAAAGAGCAAGGGCGGTGACATTGAGTGCCACCATTGTCAGAAGACTGGACATTGGAGGAGAAACTGTCCCGTGTACCGTGAGGATATTAAAGCAGGCCGCGTCGTTCCTGTTGGTATGTCATCTTATATTCATATGATTGAGATTAACCATGCAAGTTTCGGAACTTGAGTACTTGATACTGGTTGTGGTTCTCATCTGTCTAATCATTTGCAGGGCCTGAAGAACATCATACCTCTCGAAAAGGGTGATGTGGACCTGCGAGTCGGGAATGGAGCACGAGTTGCTCTAGTCTCGAAGGGAACATACGTAAGCCAACACACTAGTGGTTTTGAGTTATTTTTATAATTGTTACTATGTACCCAGTTTATCTAAGAACATTATTTCTATTTCCGTAATCGATATAGACGGTTTTGCATTTTTCAATAAAGGATAATAGCTGTATTTTCTTTTTAATGAAATTATTTAGGGCAAAGCAGTTTCCATGAATGGAATTTACATCTTAGATCAAACCACGGAAGTATTACACGTGAATAATAAGAAATTAAAGGTTGGTGACAAAGATCAAACCTATCTATGGCATTGTCGAATGGGACACATAAATGAGAAACGCGTGAAGAAACTCGTCGATAATGGGACTATTCCCGCATTCGATTTTTCTACATATGGCACGTGTGAATCATGTCTCATTGGCAAAATGACTCGAATTTCCTTCAAAGGTGTTGGAATGCGCGCTAGTGACCTATTAGGACTCATACATACTGATGTTTGTGGACCTATGTCAATTACCGCTAGAGATGGCTATAGATATTTTATCACTTTCACGGGCGATTTGAGTAGATACGGATATGTCTATTTAATGAAGCATAAAAGTGAGTCATTTGAGAAATTCAAGGAATACCAGAACAGGGTTGAGAACCAACTGGGTAGAAAGGTTAAAGCACTCCGTTCAGATCGGGGTGGCGAGTATCTTTCAAATGAGTTTGATCAACACCTTAAAGACTGTGGAATCGTTTTGCAGTTAACTCCACCTGGAACACCTCAATTAAATGGTGTGTCCGAACGGAGAAATCGAACTTTACTTGATATGGTTCGATCCATGATGAGTTACACGGTAGTGCCTAATTCATTATGGGGATTTGCTCTTTTGTCAGCTGCTCTTATAATTAACCGAAGTCCGACTAAAGCTGTCGACAAGACCCCATATGAAATGTGGAAGGGAACGGTCCCTAACTTGTCCTTTATTCGGGTTTGGGGCTGCGAGGCTTATGTCAAGTGGAGACACGAGGATAGGCTCGTCCCGCGATCGGTCAATACATACTTTATAGGTTATCCAAAAGGAACATTTAGTCATTACTTTTATTCGCCTACCGAACATCGAGTTTTTGTTGCGGCTAGTGCGACGTTCTTAGAGAAAGAATTTCTTGAGAACAAGACGAGTAATAGAACCTTCGAGATGTCGGAGATTCCAGAACCAACAACCGAGGAACGGATGGAGGAAGTTGTTCCTTCAACTGATGATACGGTTAATATTCCTGAGGAACCTAGGAGGTCGGGTAGAGTCTCTAATCCTCCGGACAGATACATTGGTATGGTCGAGGAGAATGACGTTTTGCTCCTAGAGAGTAATGAACCCGCTACCTATAAAGGTGCTATGACCTGTTCCGACTCAAAGCTATGGCTCGAAGCCATGCAATCCGAGATGGACTCTATATATGAGAATGACGTATGGGATCTTGTTGATTTACCTAATAAGGTAAAACCTCTACAGTGCAAATGGCTTTACAAAATAAAGCGTTCTGTAGACGCGCAACCAGATACCTATAAGGCACGACTAGTGGCAAAAAGTTTCACTCAAGTGCACGGATTGCATTATGATGAGATTTTTGCACCTGTAGTCATGCTACGTTCCATTCGGATAATCTTAGCGATTGCCACATTTCATGACTATGAAATTTGGCAAATGGATGTGAAAACCGCCTTCTTAAACGGTTATTTGGAGGAAGAGTTGTACATGGTGCAACCCGAAGGTTTCATAGATCCTGAACATCCTAAGAAAGTATGCAAGCTTAAGCGTTCTATTTATGGACTTAAGCAAGCTTCTCGGAGTTGGAATCATCGTTTCGACCAGGTGATAAAAGAGTATGGTTTCACTCGATCGGTCGAGGAACCATGCTTATATATCAAGTCGATTGGGAGCAAGATTGAATTCTTGATATTGTATGTCGATGACATACTCTTGATTGGGAATGACATTCCTCTCTTATCTTCGGTTAAAGGATGGTTGAATAACCATTTCCAGATGAAAGATCTAGGTGAGGCACAACGCATTTTGGGAATCCGTATCTACCGAGATAGATCACGACGGACGTTATCACTGAGTCAGGAGTCTTATTTGGATAAGATTCTTGAAAAGTTCAGCATGACCAACTCCAAGAAGGGGAACCTTCCAATGATGTCTGGGATGCAGTTGAGCAAGTCTCAGTCACCCACGATGCCTGAAGGGAATGAGAGCATGGGTTGTGTTCCTTATGCATCTACAATAGGATCAATCATGTATGCCATGATATGCACACGTCCAGACGTGGCATATGCATTGAGTGTGACGAGTCGGTACCAAAAGAATCCATGTACCTACGGAGGACTAAGGATTGGGTATTGGCTTATGGAGGAGATACTAAGCTATGCGCAATCGGTTACGCAGATGCTAGCTTCCAAACGGATCGAGATGATTAGAAATCTCAGTCTAGATTCGTTGTTACTCTTAATGGTGTTTGCGGTCAGCTGGAATAGTTCCAAACAGGAAGTTGTAGCAGATTCTACTACTGAGCCATTAAAATATGATAAGCATGGAGGGCACGTTATTTCCATGAGAACTAAACGTGTACCTGAGTTATAGTAGTTGATTATGAATTCGATACGTTATCTTTTTCATATACTATTTATAACTTCATCGTTTTTATAATATTTTATTTTTCATGTGGATTGTACTGACTACATTGAACGCCACAAAGTGAACTGAATTACATTATATTTTGTTTGGTCCGTAATCGCCTCAAAGAGCTTATAACTCTGGCTATTATATTGTGCAGTCGATTGATGGTCGGTTCAACGAGCCATAAGTCAAACGGTTGAATGATCGATCACAGATGCGAGATTATAACGATACCTCGTAGGACAAATTTTTGGTGACAACGTAATGGAGTCCTAAATGTTTAAAAAAATTCAGTACCAGGTCGTGGATAGGACATCCATTGTGTTCCTAGAGTCGATTCTTTTGACTATCGACTGTCTCTTGAGATTAAGGCAATTTTTGGGTGACTTTTGTTTCTTTCTCACGGTCTGCCGTAACTGGAGGCTAAGTAGATTTTTTCTGGGTCATTTCATACTGTGCTTATATCTGCAGGATTCGAGTTGAGGAAAATATCCAACCTTTATCAGGTATAGATATTTCTTAGGGCCACTCGAGGAGTTGTAACTGAAATGCATGGCCATGCTCGAATGATGATTCGTTTATCAGTTAAGTTACTCTCTAGTCATGGAAACCACTCTTGATAATGATCGCTTGTAAAATACGACCTTTGTGAATACGGATTTGCAAATTGTTTTACATTGAGTGGGATAAATTTTAGGATATGAGAATCGGTTATCGCACATACACTTGTGAGGACAAGTGGGAGTTTGTTGGAGCTTGTGTCCTCCACAAATTAGTGTGATAACATTTGTAAATCTCTTACAGGTTCACAAGGGTATACTTCGTATTTAATCAGTTGATTAACGATTACCTAATAACGGTTGGCTTGCTAGAAAGTTTGACGTTATTATCATACAGATGGCGGTGATCAACTGGTCCCTAAAGTTCACACCTATAGGATGTGTTTGAGAGATGTGGTTATGGAAATGTAATCACATTGATGCCTTATATGACTAAACAGTTAGTCAATGTGTTGATGAGACAATTATATAATGAAGATTAAATAATATTAGTTGAGACGAATTAACTGTAAATTCGTAAATTGAATATAATAAGTTATATTTAATTAATGTATATAATGTTAGCTTGGACGAATTAATATGTTAATTCGTAATTAAATGTAATCGGTTATATTTAATCAACAAGATGAATGTGTCATAGTGGTAATAGTAAGGGTACTCAAACCAAGAGGTTATGGAATCGATCCTCACTAAATGACAATTTATATTTAACACATTTTATACATTTTTGGAATAACCGAAAATAAGGATTTTAATCCTTATTATTTCGGTGGTATTGGGCCGAAATGAGGAAGAAGAAAATACTCCCCATTCACTTCTCTTTTTCGGATATAATAAGAAGTGAAGGGAGAATTTTTCTAACCTAATCTTTCTCTAACCTAATTCTAACCTAGCCTCCATCTCATCAAAGAAAAACACAAAACCTAAAATTAATCAGTTAATTTGTGGATCGATTCTAGCAAAATCAAAGGGCATTTCTCATATCGTCTTGGGTGCAACTGATAGGAGAATATCATTGCGATATTGTTCATAGGCCATAAAAGCTAGGACCGAAGGTTATTTCTTAATCCTTTACGATTTTGTTTATGCAATTTATTTTATGACTAGTTATCATCACTATATATTCGTTATAATCCTTAAAGTTAAAGGGATGCATACAGATAAATCCCACAATCTCAATACTTATCCAACATCTCATGATGTGATTGGATTCATCATAGTCCATTTTCATCTAGAATTGAAAACTCAAATACTTCTTTGTGAAAGATAGTATTAGCTCGTCATTCTCAATGAGTAATGAGTTATAAATTTTTACAAGATGATTTCTCCCACTAAATTCCATGTCTTCACATGATAATTTCAAACTCCCACTTAATTCCATATGTTTCGCAATTGACTACTCAATCGAAATATTTCAAGAATTGAAATATATTTTGCTTTGCCAAGTTATTAAGATAAAACCAAATGTTCCCAACATATCTTTTCAAAATACCTATTTTGAAAATGTTTCAATCTTAAACTTATGGAAAGAGATTTTAATCTATAACTCATTCATTATTTAAATGTGAATTTCATTTAATACACGTCCTTCTCAAAATACCCTTTTTCGGAAGGAGGTTTAACCATTTCATTTTCATAATGAGGCAAAGTAATGACACTAGCACGGTTAACACTTAACTTAGCTCTTGTGGATATCGGCATATCTTTCTTTACAACATTTAGTCATAAATCTCATTTATTTTCAAGGATGCAACTTTGTTTCATTTAGGCTCTTAAGTAAATATCAATATTGAAACTATTTGTCAAAAGTCGTTCATAAACTAGCCAAAACTCTTGATAAGTCTTTTCATTAGTCATTTTCTTCCAAAACCTTCTTTTGGTCTCCTCGTGTAGTTATCTTGAGAACATATTCTTTTGATTAATTTACTTGGTCTCTTTTGTCATGTAGATTTCATCTATTCGAGACCATAGATCTCATCTATTCGTGTACACTATCTATATAGGTATACAAATCATTCTTTCTTTCGTAGATCTCATTTACTCAAGCTTTGTATTCTTTGTGTCTACATTTTTTTCTCCCACTCTATCTTTAGAATAAATACACTAGAGATTCAAAGATAGCATATGAGACACAAATAATGATTTTGAAGTATAAGGAGGACTATCTCATAGGTTGACTAATTGTTATAGATTTGATAAGTGTACTTGGTGATTGACATACCTTTAAGAGAGTTCATCAACTCAACATCACTTTATAATTGATCATATACAAGCCTTAAGTTTGTGGACAAATAATGAATCCCATCATTATAGTTGTCTATTAGATCACTTTAAGTTGATGATCATATGTTTCTATGTGCAAGCATGTAAAAACGAATTTTAGAACAAAGAAAATACGATAAAACGGGTAACTTGGGTTGCAAACCAAGCCACCATAATCCAAAATACAACAATTGTTTAGAAAGGATCAACTATTTCCATGTCGAACACGGAAATCAAAATAGTTCTAAAAATCCATAACATTAAAATAAAGACAATAATAAAAGCCAAGCTTTGTCGGTAGCTACTCCTAGCTCCTTCCTGATTTCTCAAGCTTGCTTTTCCTTTCCCTTATCCTTGCTTGGAGGAGGCCCTATTTACAATAAAAAGGGGATACATTATCACAACTTTGTATCACAATACCATAGTTGAATTAGAAACATAAAAGAAAGGATAGTCATTTACCTACTGGAGTGATCTTTCCAGCTTTGATGTCACCAAGATACTTGGAACAATTCCTTTTCCAATGTCCAACACCATTACAATAATGGCATTTATCAAGAGGACCCTTCTTTGTTTTGGAAGTGCTAGCTTCAAAAGTCTTAGCCTTGGTGAAAGTGGGAGCTTGCTTCTTACCCTTCTTCCCATTCTTCTTGAATTTCCCCTTGCTCTTGGTGCTTATGTTAAGCACATCCTTAGGTTGGTTAACATTTAACCCCATGTCTCTTTCGGCTTGCACAAGTAACTTGTGCAACTCTTCAAGAGACACGTCCTTGTCTTGCATGTTAAAATTCACCCGGAATTGAACATATGCCTTGACTTTGGATAAGGAGTGTAGAATCCTATCTACAATGAGTTCTTTGGGGATTTCAACTTTTTGAATCTTCAAAGTCTCGACTAGCTCCATTAATTTGAGCACGTGAGGGCTAACCATTTGGCCCTCCTTAAAGTCGAGATCAAAGAATGCCGCGGCCGCCTCATATTGGACGATCCTTGGAGTTTGTGAAAACATTGTCACAAGCTTGGAATAGATTTCATTAGCGGTGCCCATTTTAAAGGCTCTCCTTTGGAGATCCGCGTCCATCGCAAAAATCAACACATTTTTCATTGCGGCGGACTCCTTGTGGTAAGCCTCATATGCTTCCCTAGTGGCGGCACTCGACCTAGCATTAGGTTCGGGTGGAGAGGCCTCGGTGAGGTAACGAAGCTTGTCGTCACTTGGGCGGCTAATTTGAGTTGGGCATCCCAATCGGAGAAATTCGACCCATTCTTTTCAAGTTTACAACGATCCATGAAGGATCGGAGCCATGAAGCATTAGTGAGAGGTGTGACGTTGGTGTTTGGAGTGGCCATTTGTTATGAGAAATAAATGTGGTCTACAAAACGAAAAAATAGAAGGAATAAAACATATGTCGTTTTCATAATAATAATAATAACACTCGTAAAAAATTAATTTAAACAAGTTTTATTGCATTTATCTAGTGACCTCTACCCAACTTGATAAATGATTCCAAGACCCAAATTCATATTAAATTGGGCACGGTAGGGCCGATTCATCCCTTATCAATATAACTCGGTGGATTAACGCTTTAATCGATTCTAATTTTAGAACTTTTGGTCGATAAAATTACATTAACATTTATCTTTAGCCCGGAACACATGCGACTACGGTCACGAATACTTCCGTTGAGCTCAATCCAAATTTCGAATAAATGTGTCCATGATCCAAAACCACATCAACTTGGGCACGGTAGGGCCGATTCATCCCTTATCAACATGAATTCGGTGGATAGACATTTATCACCCACTTCCTCTACGTAACAAGGTTTGTACCCCGGTAGGGCCAAGTGCACTCCCTCACGAAATAGGTTTTCATGTTTTCTACTTTTTGGTAAGGCTAAGTCTCAATTGTTTATTTTTAGCGAGAGGTCATGTCAATTTATTATCTATCACGTTTTAAGTGAACTAAGGTGGTGAACTTCGATAATTATAATTGACACGGTCGATATACTCGATTTAAATGATAATGCATGTTTTAATTATGGCGATTTAGCGATGCATGCAACATATAAATAAAATGCAAAGCATAAAAATAAATCCTAGTATGGCCTTCCTAAAATAGTAAATCTTATAAACTATTACAAATTCGGAAACCAACTCCATTGGTCCCTTGAACTTCGGTCTTGACACGCATCTCGAGGTAACACCGTCTTTAATGGATCGCCTTCTCGAGTGGCACCGTCTTCAAGGATCTCCGGAATAAATAAATTACATAACAAATTACATAATTTCCTATTATACATTTGTAATTAAAATAAAATAAATCTATTAAATGCCGCAATAGTATGATGTGGCACATGAACTGAAAGAGCTCCTTGCTGCAAGGGATAGTTTTTTGATTCAAAAGGCTAAACTACAGTGGTCTTTGGAAGGAGACATTAACACTGGGTATTTTCATAACTCTATTAGGAAGAGAATGGTGCAGAATAAGGTACTGAGTATTGAGGATCAGAATGGGAATATCTGTACTGAGGGAGATCATATTCAGCAGGCTTTCCTGAGTTACTATATGGAGTTATTGGGCACTCAAAATTCCACTGAGCCTGTCAATGTTCAGGTGGTTAGAAGAGGGAAATGTTGTACTGAGAGTCACTGGGAGGCTTTGAATAGACCTGTTACTGCTGATGAGGTAAAAAAGGCTCTGTTTAGTATTCCTAAGGACAAATCCCCTGGGCCTGATGGATACACCAGTCAATTTTTCAGAGATTCTTGGGAGATCACGGGTGGTGATATTACTGCTGTTGTGTTGAATGTTTTTGAGACTGGGCAGTTATTAAACCAGATAAATGCCACTTTAATTACTCTGATTCCTAAGGTTGATAGGCCAGTAAGTGTGAAACATTTCAGGCCTATAGCATGCTGTAATGTGATTTACAAGACTATTTCCAAGATATTGTGTTCAAGAGTGGCAGTAGTTTTACCTGATATTATTAGCACTAACCAAGGAGCTTTTGTTCAAGGAAGGAGTATTCTGGAAAATATTTTAATTTGCCAAGACTTGGTTAGACTATATAATAGGAGGAATGTCTCTCCAAGATGTATGTTTAAGTTAGACCTTCAGAAAGCTTATGATACTATTGAGTGGGGTTTCCTGGATCAAATGTTGAGTGCTCTAAATTTCCCTGAGAAGACTAGACAGCTTATTATGACTTGTGTGACTACTACTAGCTTTTCAATAAATCTCAATGGAGCTATGTTTGGGTACTTTAAAGGTAAGAGAGGGTTAAGACAAGGGGATCCCATCTCTCCCTTGTTATTTACCATTTGTATGGAGTACCTGACTAGAGTGTTGGATTTTGCTACTTATAAATAGAGCTTTAGGTTTCATCCTTTGTGTAAGAGTTTGAGATTGAACCATCTCCTATTTGCAGATGATTTATTGTTGTTTTGCAAGGGGGATACTCAGTCTATTATGCTTCTCCTAAGAGCTTTCTCTACGTTCTCTGCTACCTCTGGACTGAGGGTGAATGCTGCTAAGTCTGAAGTTGTTTTTAGGGGGGTGCCAGAGAGCGTGAGAGCTGATATTCTTCAAATTTCTTGCTTTAAGGAAGGTGATCTCCTTTTTAAGTACTTGGGGATTCCTATTCAGGCAGGGAGGTTAACAAAAATGGACTGTAACATATTGATTGAAAGAGTTGTGGCCAGAATTAGGAGCATTGGGGCTAGAAAATTGAGCTATGCAGGAAGACTAACTCTAGTTAACTCTGTTTTGAATACTTTACATAACTATTGGGGTTCCATTTTTTTGATCCCATAGGCTGTGGTAAGGAGAATTGAGGCCATCTGCAGGAGTTATTTTTGGGATGGTGGGTCTGAGTATCAGAGGGCCCCCTTGATTGCCTGGGAGAGGGTCTGTTGTAGGAAGGAAGAAGGAGGTTTGGGTGTCATAAAAGCTGAAAATTGGAATATTGCAAGTGTAGGAAAACTGGTGAACTGGTTGTATACTAATGCTGACAGGTTATAGGTTCAATGGGTGCATCATATATATTTAAAAGATCAGGACTGGCATAACTATGTTCCTCCTGCTGATTCTAATTGGAATTGGAGGAATATTTGTAAGGTCAAGGGTCTGATTTCCAGTGGGTATGTGAATAACCATTGGATTCATGACCATAAGGGTTACAGCATTAAGGCTGGGTATGGTTTGTTGCAGGGAGTACACCCCTCTGTTGGTTGGTATAAGGATGTCTGGGATGCATGGTGTGTCCCTAAGCATTCTATTATTTGCTGGTTGATTAAGCAAGAGGCTCTTAACACACGTGAGAAGCTGTTCAGATTGCAGATCAGTGACAGCAATCAATGTGTGTTGTGTGAAAATGGGATTGAAACACATGAACACCTATTTAGTAGGTGCAAATACAGTGAGCAGATTAAGGAACAGTTGGAATATTGGTTGCAGATTCAGATTGATCCTCAGTGTATGGGTCTTTCGTTGTTACAGCAGAGAGTGTGCAGGATGACTTTGGCAGCTTTCTGGTATTGTGTATGAATTGAAAGGAATGCTTGCAGGATGGATAATTGTCTTAAATGTCCTAAGAGGGTGGTGTAGGAAATTAAAAGACTGGTTTATGCTAGGATACGAGTGAAGATTGCCGGAGGTGTTAAAATGCAAGATCGAATTTGGCTGCAAAAACTTGATCTTATTGTATAAGTAATAGGCTTTGAAAGTAGTCAGATAATTGGATTGTATGGAACTATGTAATCATCATTGATATGTTTTAAGTAATGAAACAAGCTCACATTCAACCAAAAAAAATAAAAATAAATCTATTAAATTACAAAACGGTGATACGAGATCACAATAAATTACAACCGAATCGATATTCTCATACATTTCGGGCAATATTAATTAAAAACTAAGGCCATACTAAGTAAAATTATATAATTCAAAAATTACATAAAATAAAATTATGACAATCATAAATAAAATGCAGCATTATAATATGTATGAACATGCCCAATTTTATGCTAAATCGCCTTTAAGGAGCCAATATCGTATATTAATCGGTTTTTACGGATTTGCGTGATTTAACCTTTTAAAAATCACAATAATTACATCAAATCATATTTATGTACTAGTTAATTACCCTAACCATCTTAGGACTCAAAATTAGTTTCCACTAACATATTGACAATAATTAACTTATACTCCATCTGTCCCGGTCATTTGTTGTCCTTTTCCATATTAGGGTGTCTCAATCATTTGTTGTCCTTTCTATTTTAAGAATGAACTTAAAGAGTAATTTGATCATTCTCATTCAATTTGTTCCACTTGTCATATAGTTATTAGTCCTCTCCTCTTTCCTTGGTTTTTGTGCCAAAATGAAAGGACAACAATTGACCGGGACGGAGGGAGTATTTCTTAATATTGTTCATGAAAGGACTTAAAATTACAATATAATGCTATAAACTTCAAATAAATCATAAAAATTTCAAATAAATTTGAAATTTGAAATTTAAACTCATGAACATTCTGGAAAAATACCATGACACTCATAATGTTCAAAAACTTAGGTTAAAAATTTCGAAATTTATCGAGAAAAACAATGTTGCGGTTTATCGGATTTATCAATTATAATCATAAAAAAAATGAGAAAAATTATATTTATCAACTTTTCAATTTTAGATCTGAAATATATGATAAAATGCAACATGTGACGTTTTTCCTTTAGTCATGAAGTATGTTTTAGCAATTTTCACTAATTAAAGTCACTATTTATGTTATTTTTCATCAAAAATTCATAAATCATGCATAAAGATTTCATTATAGCCAATTATTTTACACACATCTTGTAAAATTGCATGTGACAACATACTAAATTTCTATGACCAGAATCGAAATAGTACTCATATTAACCTATTTTTCCATTTAAATTCGATTTTTATCATGAAAAAACCCATATTTCGAGCATAAGAACTCATAAAATTATGCAAATCTACAGGTCATCCTAAGATAATATATGTGAAAACATATCCAAAAACCACTGGAAAAATCGAAGTTTAGCTAATTTTAGTCCAAAAATGACATTTTTATCATAAAATCACATTTTAATGCCACTATTATTTAAAATGAACAATACAAATCCATAAATTAACCAAAATATCCTAAATACATTTTAGGACCAGAAACTTTAATATGCATAATTGATTTCGTGATATATCATAATAAACACAAATTTATAAGTTTTGTTTGTTAATCGTATAACTCGGAAAAACAATAACCGATTTGCATGCAAACAATCTAAGGCTCTTGATACCGCTTGTTATAAATCTATATCTCATTATACTCAACATATTCATATATGTTTCAATTTAATTTAATCATAAAATTAATTTAGATCTTATGCATGCAAACATAAATAAAGATAAAGAAGAAATCGTCATTCTTACAATAGTGATTTCGGATTATTGGGCACAAATGAGTTCTCCTACTCACTTGTTCTTGAGCTCTCCTAATATGGATGAACAAAGATTTAAGGGTAGAATCTCTCCCAAAGATGAATACCCAAAGTAACCCCTTAAAAATTAATATTATTATTACTAGAACAATATTAATCTAAATAAAATTGACCCAAAATATTGAATTTGGTCTCTTATTTTTCGGTTAAGAGAAGGGAGAAGAAGAAGTAATAATCTCTCTAAAAACTCTTTATTTTAGATGTGCAAGCATGAATAATCATACACTAGTATGCATGTAGTGTATATTAGGAAAAATAATGAGCAAAAGACCCTTGGCCTTGCACAAGGAAAACCGGGTAGGAGGGGGTGGATATGGCCAATGCATGAGCTTTAATTCTTCCCAAGAAATATAGGCATGTAAGGCTATGTATTAGGTCTTATGATTATGCCTTCCACTAAACATAATTAACACAAAAATAAGCCTAATACTCCCTCCTTATTTTCGGCACATATGGTGTAAAATGGAAAATCCATTTTACACATTATTTTGTCAATTTGTCACATGTAACATGTTTCATGACATTAGGTATATAAAATGTATTTTTAACAATTAAAAATCAACATATTAATAAAATATGTCACATATAAAGTTAACCTAGTAATTTCATAATTACTTGTACCGTAATGGGATCCCGAGTCATAAATTACAACATTCTGTATTTATAATAATCAATTCATTCCTTTTAATTGTTTCCGTAAACAATAATTTCATCTAAGTAATAAAACAATTCGATTACTTAGACCGTATCTTATTTAATCAAATTATAATGAGATACGTAAATATTACTTCCAAAATCGTCCGTCAATTTTAAGTAATTTAATTAACCCGTATCGTCATACGATCGATTAAATAATCAATTAAGAGTGTTACCCTTTAGGTATGACCTAAGGGGATCAACTGATCACCACCGTCGCACGACAGTAATGTCAAACTCTAGTCAGCCAATCATTATCGATATGTGTGGACCAGTTGACAGTAAAAAAATTGCTTCCCACATGTATTCTTAAAATGAGACTTAAACATGTGATCATCATGATCGACAGTTGTGATCGCATTATTGTCGGAGGACACATATTCCAACAGGGAATCCCCGTGATCCTATATAGGTCTCCTTGTGTGATCTCTGGAAAGACTTAAGGGTGAATCAAAGTTGGTTATGATTTCGAGGGGAATCCTCAGAATCCTAGATAGGTATCCTTGTAACAGTCTTTAGAAAGACTTAAGGGTGAAGCGGTTTTGATTATGATCTTGAGGGAAATCCCCAGGATCCTAGATAGGTCTCCCTGTAGTAGTCTCTAGAAGGACTTAGGGGTGAAGCAGTTTTGGTTATGATCTTGAGGGGAATCCCCAGGATCCTTGATAGGTCTCCGTGTAGTAGTCTCTAGAAGGACTTAGGGGTGAAGCAGTTTTGGGTTTAGTTGACGAGTCTTGAGCTCTTGTTTTAGCTTTTTGACATTAGGTTTTGGCATTTTTGTGTTTTGTACTTGTTGGTCCCGGAGTTTGGAGGGAAGAAACGTTGGTCATGGGCTTTGGACTTGTCGGTCCGGGATTTGGTGTGTTGGACTCGTTGGATCTTGGACTTTTTGAGAAAAGGGTTTCAATCTTGTTTTGTTTTGATTTTGGCTTGGGTCTTGACCTTCGCCTGAGTAGCTTTTGGCTATGGTTTTTGCTTTGATTTTTGCTTTGGCTTTGGCCTTGTGTGAATTGCTTTTGGCTTTGGTTTTTGCTTTGACTTTCACTTTGGCTTTGGCCTTGAGTGAATTGCTTTTGGCTTTGGTTTTTGCTTTGGCCTTGAGCTTTGGTTTTGGGGAATGGATATTGGCTTGGGCCTTTGATTTTGGCCTTTCGCTTTGACTTTGGGTGAATGGCTATTGGCTTGGGCCTTTGATTTTGGCCTTTCGCTTTGGCTTCGGTTGAATGGCTATTGGTTTGGGCCTTTGATTTTGGCCTTTCGCTTTGGCTTCGGGTGAATGGCTATTGGCTTGGGCCTTTGATTTTGGCCTTTCGCTTTGGCTTTGCTTTGGATATATTGGTTTTTTGCCGTTCTTCGTTCGCGGAAGGTAGAGGTGCAGATGAGGATGTACCTGTTGGTGAGAGGTTGATACTTGGTGATGGGATATTTTTGTGGGGAATGGGCTTGCCTTCCGTCATTGATCGTGAACAAGGAGATGTTCTAGTTTGCTATCTGGGTTCGTCGTAGAATCCCTTTGATAAAAGCTCGTTTGAAATTGGGTGCTAATAAAAGTTTTCTATTGCCAGACATGGAATAGGTAAAGAAAATGGACACGGAGTTTCGGGTCCTTAGCTTACTCGGTACGGAACGTCACTCGAGTGTACTCACATTGAATTGGAACATATTGTTTGTTTTAAATCAATTCTCAAATCAATTCTCGTTGTCAACGGGAAATGGTAAAGGGGAGAATATATGATAATTGGAAGTTGTACTTTTATTTAAATAAAAAAGAGGTTAGCACAGACTCGATGGATACATGTGACTCATGGGGACAGCCCCTTGTTGTCATTTAGGAATAAAAGGACAGACACTAGGATAGATATGAGAAAGCCTAAGACTCGGACTCGGACTCAGACTAAATCGTAGATACGAATCCCTAATCATCACTTTCCTCCTCGAAGGTCTCTTTCGTAGCATCCGGCAGCTTGAATGTCTGGTCTTGAGCATTGACCCACTTGAGCACTTCACTCTCGTTGTTGGGAATTATATGAGGACAAAAGTCAATGAGGTTCTCATCTCCTTGCAAAATGAGATGTTCATTAGGGTTGTCTTCATCACTTGGTTGGCATAGGGATGACGCTATCAGTTCATGGTTGTTGATCATATTTTGAATAACATGTTTCAGTTTGAAGCATGCTTCAGTGTCATGACCATTTCCTTGATGATATTGGCAATAGGCACTACCGTCCCAAAAACGGGTTTTCCTGCATTCAAGCGGGTCCGGAGTGGGCCCGATTGGTTGTAGCTTCCCTTCAGTCACGAGCTTTTGAAGAGTTGCGGCATAGGTTGTGTTGAGTCTAGTGAATGTCCTTTGAGAACGTTCAATCTTGCTATTTGACTTGAGACATCCGAGAGGATTGTCTTGACTGAGAGGTCTAATTATGATTTTGCCAGCTTCAATCATATCTTGAATGGCATGCTTGAGTTTGAAACAAGTTTCGGTGTCATGGCCCTTGCCTTGATGGTATTGGCAATAGGCATTACCATCCTAGGATCGGGCTCTTTTGTGTTCGGGTTTGTCCGGAGTCGGACCAATGGGTTGGAGCATTCCTTCTGAAGCAAGTATCTCCAGAGCGGTGCCATATGTTATCCCCAGATCTGTGAATATCCTTTGATGTTTTCCCATGGTTCCAACATTGGTGTTTTTGGGGATTTTTTTGTGAGTTTTGTTTTTGTTTTTGTCAATCCTGGGCGGAAGCAGGATTGGGTTGTTGTCAATGGGAAGTTTTAGGGATGTTGCTTGGCATTTTGAAGGGGTATTTGGCGAGGCAATTTCATGTTCTTTGTTGGTGGGTTCATGGGTGTCCGAACCATTAGATGATTCCTCATTTTCAACAGTTGGTTGTTGGTGAACCAAGGGTTGGTTTCCTTGATGGCCAGGTTCATTTTCGGCATTACCCATCTTTTTCCCCAAATTAGCTACCTGAGTGTTCAAATCATCGATAGCAACTTGCAACTTTGAGAATATGTTGTTGATGGAGACAGAGAGCATCATTATAGCGCTTTGTATGCCAACCTCATCAATTGCATGAATTTTCTCATCGTCAGGAGAGATGAGGTGAGAGCAGTCCAGAGAAGATTCCTCGCTGTGTCCAATAGGGTTTTCTGGAGGGTTGTTTTTGTCGTTTGTTGAGGGAGGTAATGGTAACTCGCCCTTTTCATTCATAACAAGGATGGCGCCTTTTAGGGGGAGACACATTTCAGTGTCATGTCCGCGACCTTGGTGATATTGACAAAACAGTTTTCCGTCCCATCTACGACCTCGCTTGTTTGGTAGAGGGCCTGCAGTTGGACTAATTGGTTTGAACTTTCCTTTGGAGATTAGCCTTTCCAAGGCTGTGGCATAAGGCATAATATACCCAAATCAGGGAAGGACCTATGAGGTCGTCTGGTTTTGGTTGGTGGAGCGCCTAAGGAATTGGTTTTGGTAGCCTTCCAAGTAGGGTTGGTTTTGTCGTTGGCAAGTAGTCGGCTTTCAAGGAGTTTAACCCTTTGCTCAATATCGGAAGAGGGAAAATTCCCGGTTATCATTTTGTCCTCAACTTGGGAGAGACGAGTGCTCAAGTTTTCCACGGTAGCCAGGAGTCGAAGGACCATGTTGTTGGTTTCGACAGAAGTCATGGCGGGTGAAGGTTGATGGGCTTCTTGAGTTTCTGGTTGGGGATCGACGGCACACAAGGGATTCCTATTTGACATAACGATAGGCGTTATAACTTGTCTTGGTAGGGGATTGCACAAACAAAGGGCAAGTATGACACATATGTAAAAAAGGCAGTTATGTCGTGAAGACGGGACGGTGTGACTACGTTATGAGTTCATTAAAGATCGTGAATGACCTCTTGTGTTCGAACCCTTGGTGCATGACGTTGAACTTAGACTCGAGTGTCAACTTTGGCATAGTGATGCCTAGACAGACGATATCTGACTGAGTTTGGATGTTTGATGCCGTTGGACAAGATACATACACAAACTTGACCTTTGACCCGTAATGTAGGGGAAAGATGGGTTTAATACCCAAGAGGTTTTGACTCTGCTAACGCCAATGAAGATGTCTCGACAATTAGGCGACACGACCTAGACCAGAAGGTAGGTACTAACTTTGGCGGAGACTCGACATTATCTAGACGACTTGACTTGAAATCGACTGGACTCTAATCGACTCGAGGCTGAATCGGAAAAGTGGACTGAAATTTTCGAAAATATAAATTTTCAAAAAGATTCATTTGTCGTTTTATGGACGGCTTCCGAAGAGTAGGGATCTTTAGAAGGTCGGCCAGTTGAAAGGGTTGTCATAGGTTTGTTTTCAAAAGACGATTTGAGTTGAAATTGCGCCAGCTCTGAAAACATTGTACTGCTTCCAAAGACGGTTTTTGAAATTCCGAATCACGGATTTCAAAATCGAGAATCGAAGAATTTTGAATCGTTATCCGAATGGCCATGAAAACGGTTAAATTTGTTTTCAAATTATTTGAAATTGGATTGAAAATGGTTAGATTTGTTTTTAACGATGTGATTTTGATTTGAAATATGAAAACGGTTAGATTTGTTTTCAAATATTTGAAATTTGATTGAAATCCGAAAACGGTTAAATTTGTTTTCAAAGATTTGATATTGAATTTGAAATTTCAAAACGGTTAAATTTGTTTTCAAAGATTTGATTTTGAATTTGAGATCTGAAAACGGTTAAATTTGTTTTTAAAGTTTTGATTTTGAATTTGAGATTTGAAAACGGTTAAATTTGTTTTCAAATGATTTGAAATTGGATTTGAAATCAGAAAACGGTTAAGTTTGTTTTCAAAGATTTGATTTTGAATTTGAGATCTGAAAACGGTTAAATTTGTTTTCAAAGATTTGATTTTGAATTTAAGATCTGAAAACGGTTAAATTTGTTTTCAAATGATTTGAAATTGGATTTGAAATCTGAAAACGTTTAAGTTTGTTTTCAAAGATTTGATTTTGAATTGAAATTTGAAAACGGTTAAATTTGTTTTCAAAGACTTGAAATTGGAAATTAGGAGGATTGAACGTTTTAACCTTTGAAAGACGGTATTCAAATCGAAAATTGTGAGAATTGAAATCATCATTACGACGGCTTAGAAAAGCCAAATTTGATTTCGAAAACGAGATTCGAAATTTGGAAAGTTGCACGGGTTGAAATTCGTCATTACGATGGTTTGAAAAACGTTTTTTGTTTGAAAATTGATTTCGAATTTTAAAAATTTGAGGGTAGAATTCGTTATTACGACGGCGTAAAAGGGCGCTTTAAGAATGCAACGGTCGGTGACAGACCGAGGTTTGAAATGGCCATTTTGACGGCATAAAAAGGCGTATTGAAATGGTTATAAAAACCGGGTTTGAAAATCGTCATTACGACAGCCTAGAAAGGCGTGTTGAAATGGTTGTAGAAAACCGGATTTGAAAATCATCATTACGACGGCCTAGAAAGGCGTGTTGTTTGAAATGGAACGATCGGCGAAAGACCAAGATTTAAAATGGCCATTATAACGGCGCAAAAGGGTGTTTTTGAAAGTTTGAAAATGACACGGAAATGTAGATACCCAGTATCTGCTGAGACTCCAACAAACACCCGATGATTATCGGACTATAACATGCTTTGGAATCGCGGCGTTTGATCGACAGTTCGTGTACAACTTTACGTCGGAAAACTTAAAACGATTTCGAAAATAAAACATTTCAAAACCTTTCAAAAGTACCTGGAGTGTTTAATGCACGACGACGGGGTCGCAATGACACTAACTAGAGTCAAAACCGACACCGGACCAAAAACCGACTCAAAATTGAAATCCCGACTCCAACAACGAGTCAAACCGAGTCAAACACAAAAAACAAATCATTCAAAGCCTTCTATACTAAGATTTCCCGGATTCATGAATGGTCAAGTACCAAACATGTGACTAAAAATCCAAGGATAGAACAAATCATGATTGCATTTGTGTGAAAGTGACAGGACAACTCGAAGACCCGCGACGTGGCTCGTGCCTCTTTGAGCAGCCCAGGTGGCCACGTTGCTCAAAACTCACACAACCACTCATTTTCCTATAAATACCCCTCAAATGCCCCCATTTGAGAACTCACGCGAGAGTCCACCCCCTCCTTCTCCCTTAAACTTCTAGACCCGACTTCCTAAGTCATAAAATCGACACGTGTTTACGACCTACCAATCGTAAACACAAGCCTTACACATTTTGTTTGGTACCGTCGCCGTGCATTCGACCGACCCACTTGAACAACTCAATTAATCAATCAACATGTTTTAATTAACATCTTTTCAACATCTTTTCAAAACTAAATCCTTTTTTAAGGCACCTTTTTAAACTTCTTTGATCGCGATTAGTCACAACGAGAAAACCGTCTCTAAAGTCGTCTACTTCGCAAACATCAATACACGTAAGTTTAAGGGTATAAACAACTCATTCATTTCATGTCTTTATCATTTTTATGAGTTTATAAGCATGAATAATGCATAACACGATTCAAATATAGGTTAGACGAGCCAAAACCGAGTTTTGGCCTGAGACAGGAGCTCCTTGTTATGCTGGGAGGCTCGCGCCTCTTTTGTGTGTCTGGGTCAGACTCATCCGTGTTTGAGTTCGTCTTTCCTTCAACACTTTCTTTTATTTTTACTTCTTTCCTTTTACGGTTTTTACCATTTCAAATGTTTCAAATCATTTTTATGAAAAACATATTTTGACCATTACAAAAATCATCCTTGGTTCTTTATACCATGACGGTTTATTCCGTGACTCGAGGATATTATGGTTAATTATATTTTAATGGGTATTTTAACACCCTTTTCTTTTATTTACCATTTTTCCCATTTATTTACATTTGCAAACATATTAGTCATGATTCATAATCACCCTTGGTTCTTTATACCATGTCGGTTTAATCCGAGTACGGTGATAAATATCGACTAATTACAAATAAATGAACTTAACATATTTAGTTCAAATCAAACATTTTATATTTTTATTTGTAAACTATGCTTTTCAAACTTCCAAATCGGACAACGAATATTACTAACATAATAGTAATTATTCTGAGTCATGCAAACAACATTTGCAAATCCTTCATCATAAATACGGTTTTAAATAACCTTTTCAAGAACCAGGAGACGCCCCCTTGGGTCGGCTCATTGCTCGCTCCCCAAGAGGCCGTCTGCTTTCTTATCTAAAAACCTGGCAGAGCCCTTCCCCTCGCCAATAGGCCCGCGCCCCAATGGGGCTGCCTGGCAGTGTTCTGCCTCATTTTTAGCCCTTGTCTAGGACGATCCAGATTATGGTTTATCCGCATTCGTGATGGATCAGATTGACGAGTTTGCATTTCATACTTTGTCTTTAAAAGACATTTTTTCAAATAATGGATCGTGTTAAGCATCATAACCCAAACTTGGTAAATGGATGTTTCATTTCCGTTTCACATGCAAATCAATCTAAATCCATTTCGACATCAATTACTTGATATTTGGATTAACAAACCGACTTAGGAAATTCTCACATGTTAGGTTAAAACTTTTGGATGTGCATTCATGCATTTACACCGTTTTATCAACTTTTGCACTTAAACAACCACGATCGATCAGTAGAGGCCGCTAATGCGGGATTGGGTGTCCGATTAAAGGGCTTTCCAATACGTACCCTCACCCCTTACTCGGAACCTTTGGATAGTTGATGGCCTTATCCAGGGCGCACGAGAGTCATTTTAGGCATAGAATGCTAAAAGGGGGACGAGTCCTTATCTTTAGTACCTATGTCAACCACCACTTTTTGCCTTTGTTGACCTAGGTATAAAGTGGATTCGAATGGGTTCCAAGCATCCCACAAATGCTTGGTGGCGACTCCGAACATCTCAACATCGTTTCGAGACCTTTACCGAGACGAAACCGACCGATCTAAAGCGATCCGGTCGAAAGCATTTTTACGTCACCGAGCGTGGATTTCAAAAGACTGCTGCATGTCCATAGATTGGCTTGGCGTGCAGGTGGCCCGTGACTGCAGATCGGTAGGTGGCCCAAATCCACATACCGGCCTGTGGCCCATGTCCATAGTTTGGCGACTCCGCTGGGGAAAACTAGGACACTTATGTCTTTCTGATCCCTAGATGGTGAGACTCGAACGAGGTCTTGGTTGGAATGCATTAATTGATATTACGGTCACGGTCGGGTTCCTTGTCCGGGCCCATAACCTAACCCTTTTCGACCAATTGGCTCGTCTCGTCGGCGTGAGTTTTCTCATCCCCGCGTTTTGAATCCCGATTGAGTCAAGCATACCATTGACGTTACACATTTCTATTTCGTCAAAGAGCTTTCATCACTTTCGAGCACGAGGCTAGGGCACCCTCCTTACACATTTTGTTTGGATTGGTATCCCTCTCGGAAATCGGGGTTTGATTGCTTGGTGTGTAACCCACCCTTCTAAGCCAAAACCCGTGTCAGTATTATGCATAATATAATCAAACTGTGAGTGCTTATGTGCTACTTGATCATAAGTTCTTCCGTGTCATTTTCAAACCTTCAAAAACACCTTTTTGCACCGTTATAATGGCCATTTCAAACCTCGGTCTTTCGCCGCCCGTTACATTTCAACACGCCTTTCTAGGCCGTCGTAATGACGATTTTCAAACCCGATTTTTTATAACCATTTCAACACGCCTTTCTAGGCCGTCATAATGACGATTTTCAAACCCGGTTTTTTATAACCATTTCAACACGCCTTTCTAGGCCGTCATAATGACGATTTTCAAACCCGATTTTTATAACCCTTTCAACACGCCTTTCTAGGCCGTCAAAATGACGATTTTCAAACCCGGTTTTTATAACCATTTCAACACGCCTTTCTAGGTCGTCATAATGACGATTTTCAAACCCGGTTTTTATAACCATTTCAACACGCCTTTCTAGGCCGTCATAATAACGATTTTCAAACCCGGTTTTTATAACCCTTTCAACACGCCTTTCTAGGCCGTCGTAATGACGATTTTCAACCCGGTTTTTATAACCATTTCAAGACGCCTTTCTAGGCTGTTATAATGACGATTTTCAAAATCGGTTTTCTACAACCATTTCAAAATCACCTTTTTACGCCGTTATAATCGCCGCGTCTAGACATGGACTTTAAACCGTTTCGCGCCGATAATGGCCCTTTCAAAACCCGAGAAAAGCACACACCCTTTTCTCGAGACACTTTCGAGATCCCGAGGACCATACACCGTCCCCTAGACCTCTTCAAATATTTCAAACCCGATTTTCAAACCATACAATTTTGAATTTAAAAAAAAAAACCGTCTTGGGAAACAGTACATTGTTTTCCGAGCCGACTCAAACTCAAAACCGTCTTTTGCAAATAAACTTAAGACAACCCTTTCAACTGACCGACTTGCGGAGGTCTTTATCCTCGGAAGCCGTCCACAAAGCGACAAATGAATCTTTTTGAAAATTTCTATTTTCGAAAATTTCAGTCCACCATTCCAATTCCGCCTCGTGTCTACCGAGTCGAAGCAAACGTACTTATGGGTCTTTACTTATGAGTCGTCTCACCACGAGACTTGTCCAATGGCGTCCCGCCACTACATTAGACACGTATCAAAAGTTCGGTCAACACCGTCACGTCATAAATCGAGTCAGCACCGAGGTACCACACACGGTCATCTTCGTCTTGTTGAGTCTGCTCTTTGTCTCGTTCTTCGTGTTGTCTGCGTTCAGTCTTTGAACTGTGTCGGATTGAGTTGTAATGTGAGCCGTTTTTCTGCCTCAGAGCTATGACCCCGTCTTCAACTTCGTCCAACAACAACAACAATGATAACAAAAGAGATGTCACGCTTGCTCAACTAGCCAGCCTGCTCACTGCTCTTAAGGTCACCTTGGATCGTGTCGAGACCCGTATAGACACCCTGGAAAATAAGGAAACTGGAGAACATAACACTCCACCTCTCCTCTAAAATCGAGAAGAGGCTAAAGCTCTTGGAAGAACAGCTCCTAGCCCGGGTAACAATATCCATCTTGAGAACAACCGAAGGTTCGAACCTCGTTGGGGATCAGCTACCCGACAACTTTACCCCCGACGATGTGCCCAAGTTCAAAGGAGTGGAAGACCCACTCAATCATATCCGTGCCTTCAAAGACTACATGGCCATAAAAGGGGTTAAACAGGAACTTTTCACCCGGATCTTTCCATCATCTTTTGAACCGATCCCTCGCCAATGGTACTACTCCCTTGATCCGAAGAACCTTACTACTTGGGATGAGGTCACAGTTGAATTTGCCAAGCAATATGCCGACAATGTTGAAATCCAAGCCAATACCCGTACTCTTGAGGTCCTAACCCAGAACGACAAGGAGGGATTCACCGAGTTCTTAACCCGTTGGAGGAGGGTAAGTACTCAGCTGATCAGCAAGCCGAGCGAGTCGACTTTGGTGGAAAAGTTTGTCAACAATCTCTGCCCAGTGTATGCCAATCTACTGAGGTACCAGAACATTAAGACCTTCCAGATCTCGCAAATCCGGGACACGATGAAGATGACCTCCGAAAGGGTGTCCTAGCCAAGACCACTGGCAGAGGCTACCAGGGATCCACCTCAACCGGATCTCGCCCTTATTGGTAGACGAACAAGATCGATGAGGTCAACCTCGTTGAACCAACCACTAAGAGAGCTGAGCGCCCCCAGAGAGTGTTCACTAATATAGGGTCAACTTATGCAAGCGCGCTGAAGAGGCTCATGGACCAAGGGAAGTTACAACCAATCGGACCCACCCCGGATCCAACCGATGCTAAGAAATCCCGCTTCTCGAACCCTAATGCCTACTGTCAGTACCATCAAGGGAAAGGGCATGACACGAAAACCCGCAAACTCAAACACATCATCCAAGACATGATTGAGAATGGGAATTGCCTTTACCCCCGCCAACTAAGCCGAACAAAAAAACCAACCCTTTGGGAATCCATGCCATCTCTGACGATGAGCCAACTCTGGACTGCTCACACCTCATCCTGCTAGTTGATGACGAGGTGAATGCCTTGGAGAAAGATCCCTCGGACGGGGTATTTGTGTTCAGTGCCGCCACTATGCTCACCATGTTCCAACAGGTTGAGGAAGCCATAGTCAGTCTCTCCGAAAGGTCACCCGACTTGACGATGCCTACCGTCGACTTATCTTCAATCCTCCACCTCCACGCCCGAGGGAGAGTCCCCCAAGCGCCCGAAACTACCCTCACCAGAATGGATTGCTCCCGCGACCATTTTGGCATGCACCTCATGATAATCACCCTCACAATAATCAACCCCACAATAACTACCCTCAAAAGAATCACCCCCACAAAAATATCCCTCACAAAAACTGCCCACCGAGGAATACCCCTTCAAGGTACCCTCGGAATTCGGAAATTAATGGCATCTGGAGAGATGATGTTGACGATGTCTATATCGTCCTAGGAAGCAGGCGAAATAGATCGGACACCTTACCCGATCCGGACGCCCCTATCAGAACCCGAACAATCCAAAGGTCGCTCCAACAACGAATGACCAAATTATCCCGGACATGGGCACTCAACCAAGGGCTCCCGAGAATTCAATCGTCAAACAGCTCCAAAAGGCAAAAGCCGAAATCTCAATTTGGCCACTGATTGCTACATCCTTCGAGCATCGGCAGACTTTGCTACAAACCTTGGGAAAATTAACAGTGCCCTCTACCTCTTCCCTTGAAGAAATAGTGGCACATATGACAAGGGACGCCCCTGACTTGAACAACCCGGTCGTCTTCTTTGACGAAGATATCCCTCCCTTCGGAGCCGATCATAATCTTGCCTTGTACATTACCGTACAATGTCTCAAGAAGAATGTGCCAATGGTCCTTGTGGATGACGAATCCGCAGTAAATGTCATTACCCTCAAGACGGCTCACAAACTGGGCATTAAGGAAGCATATTTGGTCCCGACAAATCAAGGAGTACGCGCTTATGACGGCACTCGTCGTAAGGTCGCAGGGCTTATCACTCTAACCGTCGCAACCGGACCACTGGAAAGGCAAACCAGTTTTCAGGTGGTCGACATCGACGCCTACTTCAACATGCTCCTGGGACATCCCTGGATTCACGCCGTCAAGGCAGTTACCTCAACTCTCCACTAGAAGATCAGGGTCCCCTTCAACGGGAAAACAATCACAATTCCTGCTTCCCCGATCAAAGCTGTCATGAGAAAGGGAATAGCCTCCCAAGCCATTGAGGAGGACAATAATGAAATGTGGGGATTCCAAGCCGTGAACGCCATAACTGACGAGTCAACACCCTCTGATTCTGATCCGTTTGCCAACCTCACAGTCAACCGCATTCTGATGCGCCAGGGTTACTTCCCGGGTTTACCTCTCAATCCACTGAAAACCACCTTGCCTCCTTTGAAACAGGCTAAGGTCCCCAACATGCCCTTCGGGCTAGGATACGAGCCTACCGATGAAGATATCCAGGAAATGAACCTCCTAGTTCGAATGCGCATGAAGCACGGGGTTATCCTCCGTCCCTATCATCTGACCCTCAATGGATACTTTGTCCCCGAGGGAGTCTGAGCTCTAACATGGCTTTCCGGAGCCGATCTATGACTCTGTGGCCAAGTTCAAGTACCCGGGTGTGGAAGTCTTCTAGGACTGCTACTTCATCCCTAATAATACCGAAGCTGCATCAACTAAGTCTAAGCCGTCCTCATGCCTCGACGGACAAGCTTTCACTCTCCTCTTTGGAGAGGACAACATAAGGCGCCTCGACTATGAGGACATTATCAACATCGCTCTAAAGGACAATCAATTTAACCCAACCGCCTTGATCTCCGACACTGACCCGGAGAAAGCTACACAGGGCTGGAGGAAGACCGTCAAGTGGACCGATCGCCGAGGCCGCGTTCTCAAGATCACAACTGGAGAAGGCCCAATGTTCAAAAAGGGAAGTGAAGAATAATCTGAATCAAAGCCTGAGTCGGAGTCAGAGTCTGTCATAGCTCCTAACACTCCTGATGTCCTAATCAAGGTCCCCTTCCCACTGTTTTATCACAAAGTCGTGGCTGATTCAGAGGCTGAGTCTACTAGGGTCATCCCCACTCCCGTGAAAGGTGATAACCTGGAGCCTGTTCCAGGGGCCACCTCCTCTGATGTGTCGCTTCTGACTGACCATGAGATGCATGTCCTCTCCGAGCTTTTCGCTCGTGTCAACTTAATGAACGCTAAGTTTGCTTATGACTCGTCTCAATTTAACTGCAATGCAATTCTGAATGACTATGAGGAGTTTGACTTGAGTGACTACCCACCTCACCTAGCTAAAGAACTTGACAAACGGGAAACCAGAACCCCCGTCATTGAGGAGACCGAACCTATTAACGTAGGAACCGACAACACACCTCAAGAACTCAGGATAGGGACAACCCTTGACCCCTCGGAAAGACAACAGTTCATTAACCTCCTCCACGAATACAAGGATGTGTTCGCTTGGTCCTACAGAGATATGCCTGGGATTGACAGGGAAATTGCTGAACACCGGATACCCATTAAGCCCGGAGCCAAACCCGTGAAGCAAAAGTCACGCGATGCGTCTGAATGGGCCCCGAAAATCAAGGAAGAAGTAGACAAACAGTTCAAGGCTGGTTTCATCAAGGTGTCTGAGTACTCTGACTGGGTAGCCAACATTGTTCATGTACCGAAGAAAGACGGGAGAATTCGGGTTTGCGTCGACTTCAGGGATCTGTACAAGGCGAGTCCAAAGGACGACTTCCCTTTACCACATGTTGACATTCTGGTGGACAATAGTGCCGAACACGCCCTCCTATCATTCATGGACGGGTATCTTTGGGTACAACCGAGATCAAAATGGCTGAGGAGGACATACACAAAACCGCATTCACTACACAATGGGGTATATATTGCTACACGGTCATGCCTTTCGGCCTCATCAACGCTGGAGCAACCTATCAAAGAACCGCTACCACTCTCCTACATGATATGATGCACAAGGAGGTAGAGGTATATGTCGATGACATGATTGTCAAGTCAAGAGAACGGGACGGCCACATCAACGCCCTTCGGAAATTCTTCGCTCGTCTGCGGAAATATAACATGAGACTAAATCCTCATAAGTGTGCATTCGGGGTTACCTCAGAAAAACTCTTGGGACATGTCGTCAGCAAAAGAGGCATTGAGATTGATCCAACCAAAATCAAAGCCCTTCAACAAATGCCACGGCCTAAGAACGAGAAGGAGATTCGGGGATTTCTCGGTCAGGTTCAATACATCAGCCGCTTCATTGCCAAGCTCACCATGATTTGTGAACCAATATTCAAGAAACTTCGCGCCTCCGATCACACCGATTGGGATGACGACTGCCAAAAGGCCTTCGATAGGATAAAGAAAATCCTATCCAAACCTCCTGTCCTCATGCCACCTCAACCGGGGATCCCTTTATCCCTATACCTGACTGTTACCAACACGGCCATGGAAGCAATGCTAGGACAAACGGTCGACGGCGAAGAACGAGCCATCTACTACATCAGCAAAAAGTTCATTGACTACGAGACAAGGTACACCCAACTGGAGAAGACATGCCTTGCCCTAGTATGGTCAACAAAGAAGCTGCGGCATTACATGCTCAGCTACACGGTCCACATCTACTCCAAGATAGACCCAGTCAAATATATCTTTGAAAAACCCGTACTAAACGGAAGGCTGTCTAGGTGGACACTCATGTTGTCCGAGTTCGATCTCAAGTTTGTGCCCCTCAAGGTTAACAAGGGAAGAGCAGTCGCTGATTTCCTAGCAGAGAATCCCGTCAACGAGGATCCAACAACCGACACATGGTCACTTCCTGACGAGGACATCCTGTAACACCCCCTCATACCAAGATACCTTACCAAGGACTACCCTAGCATGAAAGGCTGTTACCATCTCGGTTTCCCGAGGTTAGTATATCAAAGTTACAATTTCCAAACAACATTTATATAAAGTATAAAGAGTTAGCGAATACATTATCTCAACCAACTCAAACTAAAAGGGGTAAGTACTTCAATACAACTGAAATCATTGCCGGCTAAACTCGTAACGGCGGAAACTAGACTCGAAGTGATGTCTCCCCATGTCTGTCCCATAACTAAACATCTGCATTACCTGTCATATCTGCTCACCATCCCGAATGGATCACCGCGAGTTTTTACAAAACAACAACACGGGGTCGATTCACGCATAATTCAAATAAGACAAACAAATAGCGTAATCCGGTGATCATCCTCCATACCCGGTCTCCCGATTTCACACATTAACCGACTACACACCGAAGTGTGTAGCCCTGCCAGATTACCCATCGCAATGTAATCCTCGCCGCCGATGGGTGACCGCATGACCCATCCCCACCTAGTCCAGCTCATCAACGAGCGACTAACAATCCCCGTCCCTTAATGTGCACATCCCCTCCCGTGACGGGTTCCACGGAGGGCGAACTAGGGTGTGAAGCCACTCCCAAAGTGACTCCACCACAATCACACATACCACAAAAACACAATTGTCACAATACCACCACCGTCACAACACAACCACATCACCACCGTCACCACAACACCAACAAACCGATGATCAGCAGACAACAATCATACACAATACAACAAATATCTCAAATCAATTACACAAGAACTGAGTAGGGAAACCCTACCTTTTCGCAATCCGCTACGCTGTAATCAATCATACAAATGCACAACTAGTAACACATCATCACCTACAACAACGATAATCAACAATCAACAATATATGATGACCAGAACCCTAGACTCCCAAATTAACAAAATTAGGGTTTGTTAACTTATAAGAATGACAATAGATGAACAAGGATAAGACACTTACTACGGCGATTGACACGGAATGAGATGCTAGAACCCACAATCGACGACCATTGACTTGGAATTAATGAAGATGATTAGAGGAGAATGAACGTAGTTTATGGTTTTGGGGAGAAATGACTTTTAAAACTAACGAACGATATAACCTCTAATCATTTAAATCAAACCCGCGGAAATAATACCCGTCAGGCCGGATACTCGGTCGAGTATAGGGTATACTCGGCCGAGTATCCTCTACTCGGTCGAGTATTACCCATACTCGGCCGAGTATTCCTGGGCAGAAGCCAAACAGAATACCCAACACACTTTACTCGACCGAGTAGGCCATACTCGGTCGAGTACCAGCCTATAAAAATCCGTAGTGTTACAATGAATGCGACAAGAGAGTTTGATGGTCATACAGGTTGCAATTGCAAGTGTGGGTGTTGGTACAGAATAAGAATGGATTTGTGTGATTGCCGATTTTATTACAGATAATGGCAGTGCTCGTAGTAGTATGATGTTTATGAGTGAGAGTAACGGATTGTGTGAGGATGTTTATATGTGTGAGTAAACTTCGAGGACGAAGTTCGTTTTAAGGATGGTAGAATGTAACATTCTGTTTTGATGGTTGATCTTATTTTGTGGATTATCTTGGTATTGAGTTGCTAGTGAGTGTTATGGAAGTGAGATAAGGTTGGCAACATTATTTTATGGTTATTCGATAATATTATGGAGTCTATATCGAGAGGATAGGTTATCTAGTAAGCGTGGATGGCGGAGTTAGTGTTAGGTGTTCATGTTTTATAGGTTGGGTTGGAACTTCGGGGACGAAGTTCTTTTTAAGGGGGGAAGATTGTAACACTACGGATTTTTATAGGCTGGTACTCGACCGAGTATGGCTTACTCGGTCGAGTAAAGTGTGTTGGGTATTCTGTTTGGCTTCTGCCCAGGAATACTCGGCCGAGTATGGGTAATACTCGACCGAGTAGAGGATACTCGGCCGAGTATACCCTATACTCGACCGAGTATCCGGCCTGACGGGTATTATTTCCGCGGGTTTGATTTAAATGATTAGAGGTTATATCGTTCGTCAGTTTTAAAAGTCATTTCTCCCCAAAAACATAAACTACGTTCATTCTCCTCTAATCATCTTCATCAATTCCAAGTCAATGGTCGTCGATTGTGGGTTCTAGCATCTCATTCCGTGTCAATCGCCGTAGTAAGTGTCTTATCCTTGTTCATCTATTGTCATTCTTATAAGTTAACAAACCCTAATTTGGTTAATTTGGGAGTCTAGGGTTCTGGTCATCATATATTGTTGATTGTTGATTATCGTTGTTGTAGGTGATGATGTGTTACTAGTTGTGCATTTGTATGATTGATTACAGCGTAGCGGATTGCGAAAAGGTAGGGTTTCCCTACTCGGTTCTTGTGTAATTGATTTGAGATATTTGTTGTATTGTGTATGATTGTTGTCTGGCGATCATCGGTTTGTTGGTGTTGTGGTGACGGTGGTGATGTGGTTGTGTTGTGACGGTGGTGGTATTGTGACATTTGTGTTGCTTTGTGGTATGTGTGATTGTGGTGGAGTCACTTATGGGAGTGGCTTCACACCCTAGTTCGCCCTCCGTGGAACCCGTCACGGGAGGGGATGTGCACATTAAGGGACGGGGATTGTTAGTCGCTCGTTGATGAGCCGGACTAGGTGGGGATGGGCCGCGGTCACCCATCAAGCGGCGAGGATTACCTGTTGCGATGGGTAATCTGGCTGGGCTACACACTTCGGTGTGTAGTCGGTTAATGTGTGAAATCGGGAGACCGGGGATGGAGGATGATCACCGGTTCGCTATTTGTTTGTCTTATTTGAATTATGCGAATCGACCCCGTGTTGTTGTTTTGTAAAACCCGCGGTGATCCATTCGGGATGGTGAGCAGATATGACAGTAATGCGGATGTTTAGTTATGGGACAGATATGGGGAGACATCACTTCGAGTCTAGTTTCCGCCGTTACGAGTTTAGCCGGCAATGATTTGATTGTATTGAAGTACTTACCCCTTTTAGTTTGAGTTGGTTGAGATAATGTATTCGCTAACTCTTTATACTTTATATAAATGTTGTTTGGAAATTGTAACTTTGATATACTAACCTCGGGAAACCGAGATGGTAACAGCCTTTCATGCTAGGGTAGTCCTTGGTAAGGTATCTTGGTATGAGGGGGTGTTACAAAGTGGTATCGAGTTTACGATTCCGGCACCTAAAACAAATGAACCCAATGAACTTAGGGAGTCCAAATAAAATGAACCCGGGAGAGTTGTTTGGAGCCGCAAAGACTGGGAGACGTCCCGAAGTCGCTTTAAGGCCCTTACGATCTCAAGCCGGTCACATGGGGGGAAACTGTTGTATGTTTGAGTCATGTGAGTTTGATATCTATAGTTTAAATCTTGTGCATGGTTGGATGAAATGATGAAAGAAGTGGAATGTGATAGTTGTTGAAAGATGCATCGAGGATTGTTGATGTTAAACTTTGAGCATGAATATGTTGGCATGTTAAGTGTTGGAACATGGTAAAATATGAAAAGTGAATTGTGAAATTGTATCTGGTTGATATTGAGCATGAAGAATGTGATCATGTTACATGTTTAATACAATGTTGAACATGAAGTATGGTAGTGGTACATGTGAATATGAACATGATGATTTTAATGCTTGATTGTTGGTAGAAGCATGTGATTAAGGTCATGCGTCTATATATGTGAATGTCGTGTTTAATTTTCATGTGAGTATGATAAGAGTTCACTTGTGTACTGGTTTCTTGGAGTTTTGAGTTGTTGTTGTTGCTTTATGCATGTTCAAATTGTTTTGGTTTAGGAAATTTGATTAGTATGAAGATCGATTACGGAAGGGTTGTCTTAAATCTGTCATAAGTCTAGTTCTAGAAAAGATATTGTTGTGATTCCAAGCTGAGGTGATAGCTTGTCCTCTTACGATTCTAACGATAGGTCACACGCTCAACATGACCAAGTAACGAGTGAGATATGACTGTTTTACGAAAACTGGATGGTGCTGAGAACTGCGCCGATACTTGACCGAGTAGTCCCTACTCGGCCGAGTATCTTTTATACTCGACCGAGTATTCCATATTCGGCCGAGTAATCTCTCTGTGATAATACTGTTTAGCGTCTGGAGTCGTGAACTCGGCCGAGTAGTCTCATACTCGACCGAGTAAGGTCTACTCGACCGAGTATTCCCAATACTCGACCGAGTAATCCTTCTGCGACAATTGAGTTTGCTTCTGGAGTCGAAAACTCGACCGAGTAATATAGTTACTCGACCGAGTACCTTGTACTCGACCTAGTATGTTATGTACTCGACCGAGTACCTCTTTGGATGGTCACTTTGAGTCGGCGGCTATGTTCTTACTTTTGTTTTGAGTCGGTGGCTATGTTCTTACTTTTGTTTTGAGCCGGTGGCTATGTTTTTACATTGTTGTGAGTCGTAGGGTATATACACATGTATGTTTTGAGTCTTAACGCATTCTTTTATATGTGAGACGGTCTTGATACGTAAGTTACCAAATACTATGATAGGGAGAATGCCGGCTTATGAGGGACATGTGTTGGATAAGGAAGACATGTGAGAGATAGTGGAAAAAGAAAAAGGAAGAATGTGAGCTAATTGAGGCAAAGAGCATGTTTTGTGAGATATGATGAGTGATATAGTCGTGTGTTGAGTAGTATAAAAGTAAGTGTATATGGACAAGGGTGATGTAAGTGTAAAGAAGCATGAGAATGAAAGATTGAGATAAGGGACACGAATAGTGGCATATTTGGATGTCTAAGGATTTATGGAGGAAGACAGCTAGGATAGAATTGCTTAAGGATATATGTAATGGAAGGTTGTTGTAAGAAGATAGGAAAGAGAGGTATATAGTGAACTTAAAGGAAGTTATGTCGCGATGTGGATTTGTAGATAGTGGCTAAGTTTGGGAAGTTGGAATATCAAAGAGGTGAGCCTAGTGTGTAATTCTGTGGACAAACGGTATGAAGTGAATTTTGGTTTCTAGAGATGCGAAAGGGAGATACGACTAATTGAAGAGTAACTGTTAGTGTGCGGACTTGATGGTGACAAGGGTGAGTGCGAAGCAAGATGAGAGATGATAAATGATAAGAAGAATGATAAGATATTGAGATGAATTAATGGAATTAGAGTTGTGGAGCTATGGAAAATAAACAAATGACTAAAGAGTTAGGTAGAAAGAGAAAGGAGATGACTTATTAATTGGCATTATTGAGTAAAAGGAGGGAAAGAGGGATGGAAGTAAGTTGACAGAACGTTGACCGGAGTTAAGGAGCATGAAGGTAGGAAATTATGAAATGTACGATATCCCCACTAGAGGGTGTGAGTGAATGGTTATATAGGAGAGCAGGACGACGTGTTAGCCGTGAGTTTCGAGGTATTAAGGGAATAAGGAGCTTGTAGAGTGTTTGCACGATCTGAGATTTTGGTGGAGAGTTAGGTAACGATATGATAAAGGATAGAATTGGGAATAATGTTGAGGTAAATCTTGTTGATGGATTGGATGTTCGTTATTTGGGATGATAACCAAAGAGAGAAAACGGATTGTGATATTACGAAGTGATAGTAAGAGAGTGGTCACATGAAGGATGTTGGTGCCATAGTATTGTCACTAGTGGTTGAGGATGATGTTACTTTAGGGAAGTTAGTTGTTTTAGTGAGGTTGATTTTGTGGAGGTGATTAGTATGTTTGGTTGTGAGGGAGTATAAGATGTGGATATGTGAGGTATTCGCTCGAAGTTGGGTACTGATGTTATGGCTATAATTGTCGGAGGCGTGATAATTGTGGGTATGAGAGGATATGCTATGAAAGGCACTTGGGTTAAGTCCGGATGAGAGGTATTCATTGTCAAGTGGTAACTTACGTGATCAGGATTGACTAGTTGGATGTGATTATGGGTCTAAGATGTATATAAATGTTTGTGTAAGGTTGTGACCTCACGAGAAGCGGTATGGTGTGATTGTTATAATGTTGTTATCTGAATGTTCTATAATATATGTTGGATACGGTAACTTAATGGAATGATGATCAAAAGTGATAGTTTAGGTGGTCTGACATGACTGGTTATACTTGCATGTGTATTCATGATATATGTTTATTCCATGAAAAATTATGGATGGTATGCATGAGATTCTTGTCTATTTATTCCGTATGATATATGGTGTTGTGATCTAGTAAAGCAGTCTTGAGTAAGTTTTTCTTGTCCGAGATGTTATATTGAGTCAGTGTTTATGGGATTGTGTATGTTGTGATGTCTATCGGTGTAGTTGTGGTGCCTCGGGTGGTGATCCTGCACGTTACTTAGTGTTGTGATGCGGGTATTTTCGCATCGCGGTGCGGTTGTTGGTGGCGGTGTTGCGATGCCGTCACCGGTTGTGGTGGAGTAGGCGAGATGATTATGATACGAGTTTTCGAAAGTGCATACTAGTTAAACATAGATTGTTGTTTTGTTTGTTTGTCATTTCCTTGTGAGTTTTGGTTGAACATGTAGACTTGTTGTTTTGTTTGTTGTTGTTTCTTACCGGTTTCGGTTTGGGAATGAGGGTAGAGTATGATATGAAAGAGAGTTGTATATGTTTTCGTTGTTGTCATGGTATAGTGATATCCTGTTGATGGGACTCAGTAGTGAGAGGTTGTTGGAGTGCTTGTGATCTTGTTTTAGATGAAGCATTGGTGGGCATAGTTGTAGCAAGAGTTTGTGGAGCATGTGTGGTATTGAACTGGAACTACAAGTGGTTTAGCACCTTTCCTTGGGAGAGGGAGTGCGGAGTTTTAGGACTTAGTATCATGTTAAGTCAAGGGTGAGTTTTGTGGTAATAAAAGTGATGAACTTGAAAAGCTGATGTGAGTGTGTAACAATTGTGGCTTGTGAGTTTAGATCGTGAAGATGAGCGTATTAGTATATAGAAGTATGTCGTTTGGTGGTAATGTAGAAAAGATGGAGTAGTGGTTATACTGAGGATTTTATGATATATGTTATGGGAGTACCGAATAATTGAGGCACGAGAACCGTAAAGAAAGAGAGTCCTGGTCATAGGAATGGTTGTAGGTGTTGGGGTTATAGTGGGTGATCGTTGACATGCGGTGGTAATGAGGTTTATGGGAGGCATAGCAAAGGACCTAGTATTAGCAAGTTACGAGGGCGTAACATTTATCTTAAGAGGAGTAGAATGCGACAAGAGAGTTTGATGGTCATACGGGTTGCAATTGCAAGTGTGGGTGTTGGTACGAATAAGAATGGATTTGTGTGATTGCCGATTTTATTACGTATAATGGCGTGCTCGTAGTAGTATGATGTTTATGAGTGAGAGTAACGGATTGTGTGAGGATGTTTATATGTGTGAGTAAACTTCGAGGACGAAGTTCGTTTTAAGGATGGTAGAATGTAACATTCTGTTTTGATGGTTGATCTTATTTTGTGGATTATCTTGGTATTGAGTTGCTAGTGAGTGTTATGGAAGTGAGATAAGGTTGGCAACATTATTTTATGGTTATTCGATAATATTATGGAGTCTATATCGAGAGGATAGGTTATCTAGTAAGCGTGGTTGGCGGAGTTAGTGTTAGGTGTTCATGTTTTATAGGTTGGGTTGGAATTTCGGGGACGAAGTTCTTTTTAAGGGGGGAAGATTGTAACACTACGGATTTTTATAGGCTGGTACTCGACCGAGTATGGCCTACTCGGTCGAGTAAAGTGTGTTGGGTATTCTGTTTGGCTTCTGCCCAGGAATACTCGGCCGAGTATGGGTAATACTCGACCGAGTAGAGGATACTACGAGTATACCCTATACTCGACCGAGTATCCTACTGACGGGTATTATTTCCGCGGGTTTGATTTAAATGATTAGAGGTTATATCGTTCGTCAGTTTTAAAAGTCATTTCTCCCCAAAAACATAAACTACGTTCATTCTCCTCTAATCATCTTCATCAATTCCAAGTCAATGGTCGTCGATTGTGGGTTCTAGCATCTCATTCCGTGTCAATCGCCGTAGTAAGTGTCTTATCCTTGTTCATCTATTGTCATTCTTATAAGTTAACAAACCCTAATTTGGTTAATTTGGGAGTCTAGGGTTCTGGTCATCATATATTGTTGATTGTTGATTATCGTTGTTGTAGGTGATGATGTGTTACTAGTTGTGCATTTGTATGATTGATTACAGCGTAGCGGATTGCGAAAAGGTAGGGTTTCCCTACTCAGTTCTTGTGTAATTGATTTGAGATATTTGTTGTATTGTGTATGATTGTTGTCTGCTGATCATCGGTTTGTTGGTGTTGTGGTGACGGTGGTGATGTGGTTGTGTTGTGACGGTGGTGGTATTGTGACACCGTGTTCTTTGTGGTATGTGTGATTGTGGTGGAGTCACTTGCGGGAGTGGCTTCACACCCTAGTTCGCCCTCCGTGAAACCCGTCACGGGAGGGGATGTGCACATTAAGGGACAGGGGATTGTTAGTCGCTCGTTGATGAGCCGGACTAGGTGGGGATGGGTCATGCGGTCACCCATCGGCGGCGAGGATTACCTGTTGCGATGGGTAATCTGGCAAGGCTACACACTTCGGTGTGTAGTCGGTTAATGTGTGAAATCGGGAGACCGGGGATGGAGGATGATCACCAGGTTACGCTATTTGTTTGTCTTATTTGAATTATGCGAGAATCGACCCCGTGTTGTTGTTTTGTAAAACCTGCGGTGATCCATTCGGGATGGTGAGCAGATATGATGTAATGCGATGTTTAGTTATGGGACGACATGGGGAGACATCACTTGAGTCTAGTTTCCGCCAGATTCACGAGTTTAGCCTAAGAATGATTTCAGTTGTATTGAAGTACTTACCCCTTTTAGTTTGAGTTGGTTGAGATAATGTATTCGCTAACTCTTTATACTTTATATAAATGTTGTTTGGAAATTGTAACTTTGATATACTAACCTCGGGAAACCGAGATGGTAACAGCCTTTCATGCTAGGGTAGTCCTTGGTAAGGTATCTTGGTATGAGGGGGTGTTACACATCCTTTGTGCTGACTCCGACGCATGGGACCTATACTTCGATGGTGCATCTAACCTGAGAGGCTTCGGGGTAGGAATCCTTCTAATATCACCAGAGGGAGAACATGTTTCGATCTCAGTCAAACTAGACTTTGCCGTCACCAACAATGCCGCTGAATATGAAGGATGCCTCATCGGCCTACAAGCAGCCATCACACTTGGCATCAAGAGACTGAGGGTCCACGGCGATTCCTCGCTCATCGTCAATCAGGTGTCCGGATCATGGAAAATCCGAAGTGACAGCTTAGCTCCCTACCGAGCGAAAATCAATCAAGAGGCCGAGTTCTTCGACCAAATCGACTACCTCCACTTGCCACGAGAGGAAAATCAATTTGTTGATGCCCTGGCAAAACTTGCCACACTCGTCAATATACCTGACGACATGACATCGATGCCCCTATGTGTCGAGAGAAGGAGCGAGCCAGCTCACATTTGTGCCATCAACGACGACGAGGAAAGCCATGATGAACCTTGGTACCAAGCCATCCTCAACTTCAAAACCAAAAACGAATTCCCTCCCAACTCTGATCAAAGAGGACAAAGAGCCATCCGTTTGCTTGCATCACAATTCGTGATAAAACAAGACCAATTATACAAAAGAACACTCCAACGAATTCTCCTCCTTTGCATTGACCATCACAAAGCCAAAAAAGTCATGGGAGAGGTCCACGACGGAGAATGTGGCCCTCACATGAGCGGTCTTTTGCCAAGTTTCTTCTTGTAGGTATGTCGTCATCATCATCTGTATCCTTGTCTTTGAAGTTAGGGTTTGCTTGGTAGTGATAGATGATTGTGTTGTGTATATAGGTGTTGCTTGATTGCTGGATGTTTTGTATGTTGGCATGGAGTGGTTGCAGTTTCTTAAAGGTAGGTTCGCCTACTCAGTTTCTGTAGATGGTCTAGTGTGTCGGCTGTTGTGTCGTTGTGGTTGTATTGTGGTTGTGTTTGTGTGGCAGCATATATACGGTGGTCGGTCGGTATATACAGTTTGTTGGTTGTGTTGTATTGCAGCTGTCTGTGATTGTTTGTCTCTAGTTCTCGAGATGCGTTCTCGGCTGAGTGGAGTCACTTGCGGGAGTGGCTTCACACCCTAGTTTCGCCCTCCGTGGAACCCGCTACGGGCGGGGATGTGCACATTAATGGGACAGGGTCATCGCTCGGTATGATGAGCGGGGATTTGGTGGGTACGGCTATGGTCCCCCGCAGGGCTGGTCCAGTGGACAGTCGGTGACGGAGATTGATTGGAGTGGGTGTGCTTGTATGTGTGCCTGATTGTGTTGTGTTGTGTTGATAGATGTTGTTGATATTGTCATGTCTTATCTCAGTACTGACCTTGTGTGGTTGTCTTGTTGTCTTATGTGTCTGCCGTGATCCCCTATGGTAAGCAGTCTTTCTTAGCAGGTGTTGATGTTGTTGATAGCTGGAGTCCGGGCAGGGATGAGTTTTCACGAGATTTGATAGTGTTAGAGTGTAGCCAATGAGTTGTACCTTTATTTTGGTTAAGTTGGTTGTAACGCTTGTAATATAACTATAAATGTTCTTTTATCGACTTTTGATGATTACTTACCTCGGGCAACCGAGATGGTAGCGCCCTTATATGCTAAGGAAGGACTGGTCAAGGCTCCTCTGAATATGGGGGTGTTACAAAGTGGTATCAGAACGACGTTTTTGGAACTTGTAACAAATGAACCTAATGAACTTAGTGAGTCTAATAAAATGAACCTGGTGTATGTATAATGGGAGCCCCAGCTGATGCTAGATTTTGGGTGAGTAGGCGCCCTCATTTCAAAATCTTGGCCCCATGGTACTTAAGCCAGTCACTGGGTATGGGAATGTGGAGTTCGTGTGTATGACTAAGGTGTATGTTAATTTCGTTTGAACTACCTGTGGATGAGATTATTGAAGTTGGTATGAGCATGATAGTCGCACTTGAATCGTATATGGTAAAGTTGGATAGAATTAGTGAACTTATGTGATGTAGGTTTTATTTAATAGAAATGCGTGAAAGTGCGGAAGTGTATGCTGTAATATGAAAGGTGGACGTGTTGGTGTTTACTCTAAGTTGTTGATAATAGCGAACCTATATGAGTTTATAATTTCTACCGTAGCTATAATGATGATAGTTAAGGAAGTGTTGAGATATAGTACGAGAGTTGGTAATTAGTGATGCGTATATACAATGCTTGGTGATTGAAACTTTTCGCTGTGTAATGATTAATTGGTGTAGAATAATTTTGTTTATGTTGAAATTGGAACTTGGTAAGCTTTAATTTGTTTGTGTGGAATATACTTGGATGCCATAAAGATATTTGTCGTTAATTAGATGCTTTATATTGATGTAAGCACGAATTTCCTAGCCATGCGGTAAGCTGAGTCTAAGTATGATATGGTGACGTAAATATGTAAGTGAATGACTCGGAAGCAGGTAAACCGAGTTGGGTAAATTGTTGTAGCGTAATATAACATGAATCTTATCTGATGAGACGTATGATATGCTTGAGTAGCAATGGTAATACATGAGTGAGTATGATGACTAGTGACGAATTCCGAACATGGTTTGGAATCGACATGGAATGTTGTTTTTGCAGGAATCTTCAATTATTTCGTACTTCTGACCGAGTACTTAACCTTACTTGACCGAGTGCGAGTGCTTACTAGACCGAGTAGACCTCACTCGATCTAGTTAGGAAGCTATGACATCGGGATGTGGAAATTTTCTGCAGATACTCGACGAAATAGCACCTACTCGATCGAGTAGAGGGCACTCGATCGAGTACACTAGGCACTCGATCGAGTAGGCTACAGTACAGAGCCTCTTACGGTTTTCTTAAAACCCTTATTTCTTCTCACCCTCCTTATTCTTTCTTCTTTATTTCGAACCCTAAGCTCTTATATCCCTCAAAAGATCTCATAATCTTGTAGTGTGGTGACTGATTTGGGTTGTTTCTCCTTATTTGATTGCATTCTTTTACTTTCCTATTTAATCAAGGTATGAATTTCTTCCCTATTTATATGATTTATCACTTTGAACTTGTTAGAATGGTAGGATTAACTGAAATTTCGATTCATATGGGCGAATTATTGCTTTTAATTGTTGTAATATGATTCACATGCTTCCCTTTCTTGAATGTTGGTGATTAATTGCTGTAAAAATAGACTAGAAATCGCAAAATTGGGGACGAATTTTCTAGGGTTTGCAAAAATCAAAACTGATTTTGGGTTGTTTCTACATATTATATGATGAAATTGAACACTATATATTGTATATATCATGTTGAAGGATAAATTTTGGTGATTTTCACCTTAAAAGTTGCCTTAAAACTCCGTCTTAAAAGTGCCCCAAATTGAAATTCGTTTTCTATATTTGAAATTATGTGCTGGATATGATTGTTTAAGTAAGGGTTAAACTTCAATATGATAATGGTGATGTTAATTGATGGTGAATATGTCAAAATCATTACAGCTGTAGAGACCGTCTGACAAGTCTAATTGAGTTGTTGTTTCTAATATTAAAGGATTGATGATGATATGTTTTAAATTACCTTTCTATGAGCATGTAGGAATATCTCACATGTTATTAAGTATGTATATATAGAGTAGCATTTGAATCATGCTAGGATGTCAGAATTGGTTGAGTAGATTGTGTTTGTCATGCTAAACTTTTCACAACAATAGAGATCGTCTGAGTTACTACAAACTGAATTTATACATATCAATTGGGGATTTATTGGTGACAGTGTGTACCTAGTTGAATATTCAAAGTTCAATTGCGTGAATTATGTGCCTTACATGTCTATGCAAGTTTGTTTAAGTTATATGCTGAAACAGATGCCGAGACTGAACTTAGGGACCCATCAGAGCAAGAGGGGGAGGGCTTCACAGCCCGAACCTAGGGAAGGTAGTGGACCCGTAGTACCCGTGGTACCGGAGTACCCTACGGTGGTGTTTGTGGATTTTAAACAGAGGGAGCGTTTTGTGGCGTTGCAGAAACGCAAAATGAGGCCTACCCGTTGTGTGGATACCACACTCCTGACTAACTTGAGAATTAAGACGGATGTCCGTCACATATTTGAGACTTTGGGGTTTACGGGGTTGTATCGGCTGAGGAAGCATACTTACTCTTTTCTTACTTTGGAGTTTATGAGCTCGTTTAAATACGAGCCAGCTGCACAAACTGTTGAGTTTCGTTTGATGAACACAAGTTTCCTGTTGACCATGGACCTTTTCGCGTCTCACCTTGGGTTGGCCAAGCCTCCCAAGGATTCTATCATGAGATCCCTTCGAGTGCGGTGTCCGCGCCTAATGCCTTGTCTTACCGGAAAGCCAGCTCCCACCTCAAGCAACATGTTGATTAATGATGTTCAGCATGTTACCTTGAGGATCTTTCTTCGTTCTCTTTCAAACTTCCTTTATGATAGACCGGATATTAGTAAACTGAACAATCATGAGGTGTTGCTTCTGATGTCTTACCTCAACCCGGAGCGGACCGAGAGGGTGGTCTTTAATGCTCCTACCATGGTCTGCGCTAGCCTTGCCTTGATGGCTACTGCCACTTCCCGGTACTTGAGTTGTGGCGCTATCGCCACTCGGCTAGCTGAAAAGCTAACCTCCTTTGAGGCTTCTTCCGAGTATGTTCCTCTGGCTACACCGGTGCCTACTATGGACCGCGACTACTACCTCGACCTGAAATGGTTGAGAACTTTAGCTGATGGCAGCCTAGCTTGGAGGGTGTGGGGCATGAGCTGGATGAAGATTTCGGCTCCTGAGCACCTCCCACCGACAGAGCCGTTAGACCCGGTGGTTGTAGCTGTGGACTCCGATGAGGAGGAGGAGGATGATGATGGACCTCGACGATTCCATGGGCGTACCTCATTGATGACACGATCCTCCAGGTGATGCCCGATCCGAAGAAGAGGGAGAATGCGGCAGTAGTGGAGGAGAGGCCCAGGTTGGGGAGAGGACCACGTCGAGTGAGGGAGAAGGCCGCTGAGACTAGACCACGGCCGGCAAAAGACCACAAAGAACACCCTTTCCGTGCTACCCTACCTCGACACCCCGGAGACGCGTTCGAGCTATTTGGCCAAGAGAGTGTCATCTACTTTGATACTCCGAAATATGCATGAGATGGCGTACACTCAGGGGATAGGGACCGAGGGACCACATCCAGTGTGTTGGAGTGGAGTCGGGGACTATAGTGGGGTTTTCCACTCTTACGGGTGGATCGGTCGGGGGGACACCTCGGTCCTTTGCTTTTGGTGGCTTGACCCCATGGTATGTGAGTCCTGGAGCTGGAGCGGGGGTTGATGCGGGTATTGGGTCATCGGGAGCGGGCACATCGGGAGGTGATGGTGGTGGAGATGAGGTGATGGAGGAGGAGGAGGAGCAGCAGCAGCAGCAGGAGTGATACTCCTATTTCTTTATCCTTGTTTATGGTCGTTGGTGTTGGATGTTAGTAGTTGTTGATAGTTAGAACTTTTATTTTGGATTTGTATGGTTGGCCATAAGGCCGGAGTTACTAGCTTGAGTTTATTGCAGGATTTTTTGGGAGTCGGGAAGTCATCCCGACTCACGTTATGTGACATTTATATATGCATATAATTGGGTTATGACAGGTTTTCCCAAGATTTCAACCTGTAGGTACTCGACAGAGTACCCCATACTCTGTCGAGTAGCTACAGGTGTGGCAGAAATGAGGCATTCTGATCTCAGGGCTACTCGATCGAGTAGCCAAGACACTCGATCGAGTAGCGGGCACTCGATCGAGTACCACTACATACTCGATCGAGTAACATCATTCTGGAACTTTCATAAAATGAAAATTGTTTAATGGTTATATAATTACATATTTGATGTTTAACATGGTTATTAATGAGTAGTAAAATGTTTGAACCGTTCATTCAATATGTTGGAAGTCGTGCTTGGTTTTAAAGACGTATTTGCAACGAATAGTGAAGTTGTAATTATTCTTATTGCATTCATTTTACATCCGTATTGTCTACAAGTTGTATTCACCGGATTCTATATATACAAATTCAAATGATATGCATATGCCTGCTTGACGGTGACTAGTTATTCGAATATGGTTGCATATATCATTATGGTTTACTGGTTGTACGAGTAATATGAGTAATGTCAATAATGAATCATATGGTTTGGATATATGTCAAGATGTAAGTAATAAGTAACATGTGTCGTAATTTAGTGGTGAACTTCGGGGACGAAGTTCCTTTTAAAGGGGAAGAATAATGTCGCAAAATAAAAAGGCCGATTTTGAGATTATGTTGTTGTTTGTTTATAACGTTTTCTACGACTTTAGTCACATCTCTTGTATGGAAGTATAATTGTTGGCACTTGTTAGTGAAGTAACTCGTTTGTTGGAGTAAAGTTGAACGATAGTCATGAGGCCGTGTGTTGGAATAGAATTATATTGTTGAGTACGTTAGTGGTGATAATGTGACATGTTTCGCGTTGTTGGTTGTTGCTAGTGAAAGTGTAACCTTGTAGTGTGTTGGGTAATCATTAGTTATGCCGGTTTGTGTAATGAGGGTGGTATTTCAAGTAGTACCTTGTAAGAGTCGACCTATATAGAGTGTTAGACAGTTGATGATGATGACATGGGGGATGGTATTTCCGGGGAGTAGTGGCCTGTGTCGAAAGAGTAGTGATGTCGTTGTGTTCCCGTATCTTATGCGTTGAGATAGGTGAGTTGAACTTCGGGGACGAAGTTCTTTTAAGGAGGGAAGACTGTAATACCCGCCCTTTTAGAGACCTTTTGACCAGCGTTGACTGACCTTGGGAGCGGTAATAGTCCTTAGAAGTGCGTGCCATGTTACCTTGGGTTGTGAGTTGTGCGTGGTACTCGATAGAGTAGAGGCTACTCGATCGAGTAGCTTGGATACTCGATCGAGTAGGGGGATACTCGATCGAGTATGTGGGACACTCGATCGAGTAACGGGTTTTCAGCGAGGGTTTATAATCGCGTTTTGTTAAATCCGCAAATCATTTCCGCCTCATTTCTTCAATCCTTTAGTCGCCTCTTTCCCTTCCCTTCACCATAAAACCTCCATGGAAGCCTTTGTAGGTTCTTGGGCCTTAGGAGAGCATAGCTTGAGTCGGGTAGCGGTCTTTTGCCAAGTTTCTCCTTGTAGGTATGTCGTCATCATCATCTGTATCCTTGTCTTTGCAATTAGAGTTTGCTTGGTAGTGATAGATGATTGTGTTGTGTATATAGGTGTTGCTTGATTGCTGGATGTTTCGTATGTTGGCATGGAGTGGTTGCAGTTGCTTAAAGGTAGGTTCGCCTACTCAGTTTCTGTAGATGGTCTAGTGTGTCGGTTGTTGTGTCGTTGTGGTTGTATTGTGGTTGTGTTTGTGTGGCAGCATATATACGATGGTCGGTCGGTATATACAGTTTGTTGGTTGTGTTCTATTGCAGCTGTCTGTGATTGTTTGTCTATAGTTCTCGAGATGCGTTCTCGGCTGAGTGGAGTCACTTGCGGGAGTGGCTTCACGCCCTAGTTTCGCCCTCCGTGGAACTCGCCACGGGAGGGGATGTGCACATTAATGGGACAGGGTCATCGCTCGGTATGATGAGCGGGGATTTGGTGGGTACGACTGCGGTCCCCCACTGGCAGGGCTGGTCCAGTGGATAGTCGGTGACGGAGATTGATTGGAGTGGGTGTGCTTGTGTGTGTGCCTGATTGTGTTGTGTTGTGTTGATAGATGTTGTTGATATTGTCATGTCTTAACTCAGTACTGACCTTGTGTGGTTGTCTTGTTGTCTTATGTGTCTGCCGTGATCCCCTATGGTGAGCAGTCTGTCTTAGCAGGTGTTGATGTTGTTGATAGCTGGAGTCCGGGCAGGAATGAGTCTTCACGAGCTTTGATAGTGTTAGAGTGTAGCCAATGAGTTGTACCTTTATTTTGGTTAAGTTGGTTGTAACGCTTGTAATATAACTATAAATGTTCTTTTATCGACTTTTGATGATTACTTACCTCGGGCAACCGAGATGGTAGCGCCCTTATATGCTAAGGAAGGCCTGGTTAAGGCTCCTCTGAATATGGGGTGTTACAAATACTCCCTCCTTATTTTCGGCACATATGGTGTAAAATGGAAAATCCATTTTACACATTATTTTGTCAATTTGTCACATGTAACATGTTTCATGACATTAGGTATATCAAATGTATTTTTATCAATTAAAAATCAACATATTAATAAAATATGTCACTTATAAAGTTAACCTAGTAATTTCATAATTACTTGTACCGTAATGGGATCCCGAGTCATAAATTACAACATTCTGTATTTATAAAAATCAATTCATTCCTTTTAATTGTTTCTGTAAACAATAATTTTATCTAAGTAATAAAACAATTCGATTACTTAGACCATATCTTATTTAATCAAATTATAACGAGATACGTAAATATTATTTCCAAAATCGTCCGTCAATTTTAAGTAATTTAATTAACCCGTATCGTCATACGATCAATTAAATAATCAATTAAGAGTGTTACCCTTTAGGTATGACCTAAGGGGATCAACTGATCACCACCGTTGCACGACAAGAATGTCAAACTCTAGTCACCAATCATTACCGATATGTGTGGACCAGATTGACAAGAAAAAAATTACTTCCCACATGTATTCTTAAAATGAGACTTAAACATGTGATCATCATGATCGACAGTTGTGATCGCATTATTGTCGGAGGACACATATTCCAACAATCTCCCACTTGTCCTCGACAAGTGTGCGTCACCAATTCTCTTGTCCTATTACTATCTCCCACTCAATGCAAGGTGTCTTTCAGGTCGTACTTGCAAGTGATCATATCGAGAGTGGTTTCCTCGATCCGAGAATAACTTATTGACCGGATTCATCTACCATAGATATCATCCGAGCGTGGCCACGCATTTCCAATTCATTACTCCTCGAGTGGCCCCGAGATATTGTTATAACCCTGACAAGGGGTGGACAATTCCTATCGCACTTATTCCCTTCGACTAGCCACAGCCATCATAACCCAAAATATGCCCATTTGACCCCATTTACGAAGGTCGTAGTAACACAAATCAAAGTTAATCTGAAACTGTGTCATCTTAGGCGAACAGTCTTTAGTCAAAAGAATCGACTCATTAGAATACTATAGTAGCTCTCGCCACGACCAGGCTATATAAATTTGCAGAACTCTATAAGCGGTCATAAGGCCCAACAAGGTGTTTCTAATATCGCCTATGTGATCGACTAGTCATCACACATGACTCCATGGCACTTGAACTTGCCATCAATCGCATCACACTCTAGTCACTTCGAGACGTCACCTCATACAAATGACTATGGGCGAATACTATGTTAATCCGTGTTCACTTTAACGGGGTTCAATTGTCTCTACAACCCGTTTGGATGTAACAATGTATAAAGTGAGTTAATAATAACTAAAACGACAAATGTCGACATCACATTCGGGTAGTCAATACCATATTACAACCTTGTGATGCATATCGTAAGTGTGTAAACACTAGTCGATTGCAATAGAAGTTTAACATACCATGTGTCCATGTGTTCAAACTTCTTTTATTGCATTATCCTTTATATTCATGTTATCTCTCATAGCATGAACCTTACCAAGTACACATATAGGTTCCCAACCTAGGTTTGGGTTCTTTATCTTGAAAGAACTTTCTTATTGTTTATCACATAACCAACCAATTTGTGGTGGATGATATAACTTGCACTGATCAAGTGTTCTACCATTTCGCAATGCACTAGGTATACGTTTTGCAGGGTCTTACAACAATTGTCAAGATGATTAGCCTAGCACTTCTCATAAGCCCTAGCATATCAGAAAATATTAGTTTTGAGTAACTTCTTACTTTAACTAAGTATCTTTCCAAGCTTCTAATTTCTCCTTTTAGCTTGAATAGCTTAGGATTTTCATAAATCCTTACGTGTGATCGAACTTCAATATGTTCAACCTCTTGTCACATAACAGAGTGTTCTGTCCATCACTGGAATCGCTCATTAGTTCTCCTCGAGAATTCATGACGATTCTTCTATGCGTTGCCAATGAATCATCATGCTCTTATGCATATGATTCATTATTGGACATATTTATGATTATTCTAATGGCGGAAACATTAGTAGTTTATAATCATGTGATCAACCATTCTTTGGTTCAATGAATGACCATGACTACTAATGGCAATTCCATTTTCATTGACATGAATAACCTATGTTTCTCGTTGATTCGATGTGTATATCTCTGTTGGAGCTTGTGTCCTCCACAAATTAGTGTGATAACATTTGTAAATCTCTTACAGGTTCACAAGGGTATACTTCGTATTTAATCAGTTGATTAACGATTACCTAATAATGGTTGGCTTGCTAGAAAGTTTGACGTTATTATCATACAGATGGCGGTGATCAACTGGTCCCTAAAGGTGTTGATGAGACAATTATTTAATGAAGATTAAATAATATTAGTTGAGACGAATTAACTGTCAATTCGTAAATTGAATATAATAAGTTATATTTAATCTATACTACATAATAAAACAACAACCGCAACACATTTTTTCCCGCCAAACTACTCATACCTCATTTCTATTGAAAATTAATGTATTTCCTAAAATAACTCCTAACTTGAAGCAATAAATAAAGAAAAACAAATTAAGTTTGTTACCTCATTTTCAAATACCATATATTTTCGGTATTTTGAGATATTTTTTTGGTACATAGTATTTCTATGTTATACTTAGCAGTTAAAGTATTAAACGATAATATTTAACTTGCAACTATTGATTGCTTTTGAAATTCTTAGTATGTATTAACTAGGGGAAATATAGCAAATCACCCCCATAAGTTTGATACTAGGTGCAATTAAACCCCCTAACTTATAAATGTAGCAAATCACCCCCCATAAGTTTCTCTCAATGTGTAATTAACCACAAATCTTATTTTTAAGAACAAAATTTACTAAATTAATTATTATACTATTATTGAAAGTCCAAATATTTAATCAAATATAAATTCTAAAAATCCTAATTATTAAAAAAACATATTCAAATATTTTTTTATAATATTTTTTTATTTATTTTGGTGAAAAAATGTTCATAATATGAGAATTTAAGTGAAGTTACAAAATTACATGACCAAATTTTTGTTTAAATTAAATTTGGTTTGCATTTTTCGTTGAAGATGTAGAAATATATTGTATTTAATATTTAATCTATATATATTTAAAATCATTTTTATAACAGAAAATATTAATTTTAGTTAAAAAAAATGGTAGAAAATTTAATTTGTGCTTAATTACACATTTTTTGAAACTTATGGGGCTAATTTGCTACAAGTGAAACTTAAGGGTTAATTTGCACATTGTATGAAAGTAATAGGGGTAATTTGCTACATCCCCGTATTAACTAGCCTTACACAGTTATATGTATCATGCTGTAAGAAAAATAATTGAGTGATGAGTACATAATGGAATTATATTTATGCTAATTTAACATATACATGAAATTATTTTTCTTAGCAATATCGTCAGTGAAATAAGCCTAATTTTTTTGTCTAATCATATAAATATTTTTGAATGGATTTTCTAAAAATTATTAGACTTCTCTTATTTTACGCCATCTTAGATTGAGTTTCGGCAACCTAATATTGCTCAATTGTCTCAATATCCTGTATTTAGCAGCTTTAATTGTCATTTATATGGTACTATGAAAAATAAAAGTTATTTTTTGTCAAATGATCATGGTTGTACGAGGAAATTGGTCTTTGAACGTGTCATCAGATGAGGTTTTGTGAAAACGGAAAGCTAATTTTTTGTATTTATTCTATTAACAAGTTTAATACACTACTACAGATACAGGCTATAACAACGGTCAAAAACCGTTGTTATATAAAAAAGCGGACGTTGTTAAAGCGTCCGTTGTAGAAGGTTTTAACAACGGTTGGTTTACTTAAGGAAACCGTTGTTAAAACTATTTACCACGGTTTTATGTATAAAAACCCGTTGTGGAAAGTGTGACTCAATTTTGGGGGGAAAGTTATAACAACGGGTTGTAATATACAAAACCGTTGTTATAACTAAAGACAACGGGTTGTTTTAAAATAACCGTTGTTGTTTGTTCTTAAAAAAAAAAAAAAAAAAAATTAAATATTACTAGATGCATGCATAATTACGGCCTGTTAGAATTCCAATGCATGCATTATTACTGACATTCACTGTACATATGAACGGATAATATGGAATGAGAAGGGTTAGTAATAGGATTTGAAGCAGCATTATTGAGAGAGATGATGATGATTATGGCACAACTTCCTAACATATATATTAATTAAAAAGCAATTAACTCAACCCACACATTGCTTAGTATAAATACATTGCATATCTCAACTAACATTTCCATTATCTCATATATTCATCTCCAAACTCTAATCATTAAAACAAACTCTACTTAATCTTTCAAATCAAACTCAAAAACTCTAAGAAAATGAATGATTTCATCCTAAAGACTCTTACCATGATCGAGAACAACAACAACTTCATCCGCCGGTTCCTCCATATTGAGGAAAGTTTCAGAGCTACCTTGCGGAAGCTCGATCCGCATCAAAGCACGCCAAAGAAGATGGCTTGACGGAGCGGCGAAGATTGCGGCTATATGACGATATAGCAAATCGCACGAACGGAACCTCCAAATAGCCAAGGAGGAGAGGATGGATACGATAGAGCACAATAAGATCCTCCATGAAAATATAAGAATTGCATTTTTACATATGTAATTTTTTTTTTTAATTTATGTATTTATAAATATATATATATATATATATATATATATATTAATTATGTTTATCTTACTTCTTCATCTTGCTTCTTCATTGTTTTAGTAAGTAATTATGCGAACAATACTTAAACAAATAACATAATGGTCGATAAAAACACATATATGCAAAAGAAATAAATAGAAAAAGAAAATAATGACGATGACAAAGGATGGCGGCGAGATTTACCTGATAAATACCGAACGTAATAGACGATGAAATCACAGTGACGGCGAGAAGATAAAGCGACGATGAGAAAGAGAGAAATAGAAAAAGAGAGAAAGAGAGTGTGTATGTGTTTTGTGTTTGTTTGTCTGCTGTGTTTGTGTTTGTGTTTGTGTATTAAGGGTTGTGTTTTGTGGCTGCAGCAGACTTCTGTTTGTGTGGTTTATAGTATGGAAGGTATTGACAACGGTTATTAAACAACAACCGTTGTGAAATATGTTTTAACAACGGTTGTACAAAACACCCGTTGTTAAATAAGTTTTAACAACGGGTTTCAAAAGTAACCGTTGTGATTACTTTTCACTAACTTTGCGCCAATTTTGCGCCAAATTATTAACAACGGTTCCGCATGTGTGACCCGTTGTTAAAAATAATAACAACGGTTTTTATAACTATACCCGTTGTAATTGATTTTAGTAAAATTCGCGCCATACATTCTACAACGTCTATTGTGATTTTCGTGAATAATCGTTGTTAAAGGGGCGTTGTAGTTGCCTAAATTTGTAGTAGTGATATACTGGACGAGTCATATATAATACGTGTCATGTTATATGGGTCAGAGGCGGACCAAAGTTAGAATACGAGTCAAAACAATCTAACACCTTTTTTTAACATCTTCATTACAATAAAAATATATGTTTCAATTAATTCATATTTGATACCACTATTTTAATCATATTCATTTCTTATTGAAGTCATAATTCTTACACTGAAAAATTATAATAACAAAGTTTCTTTTAAATAATTATTTTTTATATCATGTTTATGATTTAAAAAACCACAACTTAGTAATGGTATTCCATTTTTTATACATAGAAATTAACTATTTTCATAACAATATATACCATTAATTATTAATATTTTAGTGATATTTAACATACATTTATCATCATCTTAATTTCAATCCAGGTCGAACATGTCAGGTTTGGCCCTGAAATAACGAGTCATCAAGAGTTGTGGATCATTCGGATTGCATGTTATAATTTACGGAACTTTACCGTAAAATGGATCAAACGTTCGGGTTTAAGGGTTGGGTTGGGTTAAATTTTAACAGTTTTAATTGTAATGCATGATTAATGCTTTTCACTAATTTTGTTATCTTAATAACGTTTCTTGGTGTAGTTAACCGCCAAAATCATTGGGTAAAATTATGATAAGTTAGGTTCAAAAGGATTGATAGAAATGCTTAAGATATTTTCTAAAGTAAGAAGCTTAAAGTGGATAGAGAAAATATTAATTTTGCAATAAATTTATAAGTCAGCTTTTTAAATTCTTTTATATATGCCCGTGCAACTTTGCACGGGTTTTAAGCTAGTTAATGTATATAATGTTAGCTTGGACGAATTAATATGTTAATTCGTAATTAAATATAATCGGTTATATTTAATCAACAAGATGAATGTGTCATAGTGGTAATAGTAAGGGTACTCAAACCAAGAGGTTATGGGATCAATCCTCAGTAAATGACAATTTATATTTAACACATTTTATACATTTTTGAAATAACCGAAAATAAGGATTTTAATCCTTATTATTTCGGTGGTATTGGGCCGAAATGAGGAAGAAGAAAATACTCCCCATTCACTTCTCTTTTTCGGATATAATAAGAAGTGAAGGGAGAATTTTTCTAACCTAATCTTTCTCTAACCTAATTCTAACCTAGCCTCAATCTCATCAAAGAAAAACACAACCTAAAATTAATCAGTTAATTTGTGGATCGATTCTAGCAAAATCAAAGGGCATTTCTCATATCGTCTTGGGTGCAACTGATAGGAGAATATCATTGCGATATTGTTCATAGGCCATAAAAGCTAGGACCGAAGGTTATTTCTTAATCCTTTACGATTTTGTTTATGCAATTTATTTTATGACTAGTTATCATCACTATATATTCGTTATAATCCTTAAAGTTAAAGGGATGCATACAGATAAATCCCACAAGTGGTATCAGAGCCAAGGCCACGAATTTTATTTTGATGATTTTCATAAAATTGGATGTAAACAAACATTAGGGTTTCAAAATTTTCAATCTACTGAATTTTTTTTTGTAGTGAAGTTTTTTTTTTCAAATTAATTGTTGCGTTTTTGTGTTGTTTTATTTCCATTTGATTTTCATATTGTTGTTTTAACCATTTAAGATAATATGATAATTTGTAGATGTTTAGATTTTATAAATCGAGATGTAAATGGAAATCGTTTTCGTCGGATTGATGAATTGCTTTTGCTGTTTTTTGGCATATAACTTAATTTAACAAAATTCAAATCAATTATGATAAACGGTTCTATCATGATTTAGATATTCTTTTAACAGGTTAAATTTGAATAATCTAATTTGAATATGTATTTAAATTAAATGTTGAATATGCCAATCTTGTTAATAGCAACTTTAAACAATTGTTCGTTTTTTCCGATCTTTGGTGCGGCTGTTTTTCCAAAGAGAAATTTTTTTTTGTAGTTTTAGGGTTTTTTTCAGCCGAGGATAAAAGTTAGGGCTGTTTTATTTTTTTTAGCCGAGACACAAAATAAATTAATGTTTTTTTTGTTGGTTCGGTTTTCAGCCGAGAAAAGGTCCTTTTATTGGGTTGTTTCGGTTTTTACCGAGATAACTTTAAAAGAAATTTTTTGTTTGATTTTGGCCAATTAATTATTGTGAAGCGGTTCATAATTAAAAGATACCTAATTATTTTAAAGCAGTTTAAAATATTGATGGATTAAATTCATATTACAAGTTTAATATGAATTAAGATTGAAATTAATGTGATTAATTGAGGAATTGTCACTTAATTTGATCATATAAATAGGTGGTTTGGATAAAATTAATCAACATAATTAAAGAATTATGTCTTGCATATTTAGTTTTTTTTTAGTTGATGCTTTACTATTGTTGAATGAATCGTTAAATGAATTTATTTACGTATTTTTGCAATCGGTTGTAATTTGTAATACCTAGTGTGGCCTTAGTCAAATTATGTTTTCGTAATGATGGGAACATAGTTTTTAATGTAATTTGAGATCTCGAATCTCCTTTATTTTTCTTTAGTTTTTGGGTTTTGAAATTAGAATGTAATAAATAGGTTTATTATGTAAATTTATTTATTGTAATTTTCAAAAGAAGACTAAAGATGGAGATTGGAGCTCACTCCCGCTACATGGATCAAGATGGAACATCGAGACAAGCTTCTCGGGTTCAAGGATGGATTCCAAATTTGTATTTAATGTTCATTTTGATAGGATAGGCCACACTAGGACTTTATTTTTTTACGTTTTACTGTTCTTATTGCTTTTCATTCACATGCTAGTTAATGCATCATATTCCGCCTAAAACCAAACCACCTACTAAAATGCATGAAAATTGACACATATAGGTTGTATGTTAGTTTTCATAGACATACAGATGTCACATGTTTATTAAGCCATCACCTTAGTTTATTCATTCACGCATGCTAGATATTAGTTCACTTAAAATGAATTAAAATAAAGTTGATGGGATCTTCCTCTAAAAACGGAAATTGAGATTAGTCTTTATAATGGCAAACAACTATGAATCCGTTCTTCGTCGGTAGGCATAATATGACCCCTTCTACGTTGGGTAAGTAGTTTGTGTTGACTTAGTTTATCTCAACATTATAGTCCGAAGAGTTTCTCGTGATTATGATGGATTAAATATAGAATTTATAGAAATTTATCGACCAAGAATTCTAACAGTAGAATTAGCCAAAAGGTTGGCTTATCAATTTACAGATAATTGAGTCTTGGGATCATTTATATAATTCTTGAGGAAGGTCAATTGTATAAATGTTTTGAGTCTTCGAGTTATGACACTAGTTCATTAGACTTAAATTAAAATCGATGCACATGCTTATTATTTTTATTCTTCTTCTCGCAGTGTAGAACACGTTTATTTTGATAATACTGTTACAACAAAATGGCTGGAAATAACGCAATCCCAATGCCTAGTGCCACACTTGATCGCGAGTCCTGGCTGAAAGCTTTCATGGACCACATGAATCAGTCCCACGCGATCGAAGAATGATGGGTCCAACTTTGCGGATCGGGAGGCGGCACTACGGAATGCCGTTCTTGACGAAGCTCAAGTACTTAACTGAGCCAATACCGGTCAACCCAGGCCCCAATGCAGGAGTCAACAAAACAGTTGCTTATAGTGACTTCGTTATGGAAGCGGGTGCGATAAAGAACATACTCATCTTTGCAATGGACACCAATTTGCAGAGACGCTTCATTGCCCAAGGTGCGAACAAGATTTTCACCACGCTCACTAACGAGTTCTCAAAAGCACTGAGGATCGTTTCTTATGAGCATACTTGTCGCTTCTTTGATGCGAAACTCCAAAAGGGCCAACCGGTTAGCACACACATTCTTAACATGATTGAGAATGTCGAGAAATTGGAGGCACTTGATTGTAAAATCAGTGAGAGCATAGTCATTGACAGTATGCTTCATTCTCTTCACGATGGTTTTGCCCTTTTTAGGGCGAACTACTACATGAATGACCTGAAAAAGAGTCCTCATAAGCTACACTCCCTTCTCGTACAGACCGAGAAGGATATGAAATTGAGTGGGAGCATGAAGCAGGATGTTCTCACGATTTTCAACAAGGGTAAAGGTAAGGGCAAGGCTCATGGCGACCTAGCTGTAGGTAAGCCAAAGTTTAAGAAGCCAGGAAACGGTAAGAGTGGGCCCGGTGAGACTAGTGGCTCACAGGGCTAGGCAAAGAGCAAGGGCGTTGACATTGAGTGCCACCATTGTCAGAAGACTGGACATTGGTGGAGAAACTGTCCCGTGTACCGTGAGGACATTAAAGCAGGCCGCGTCGTTCCTGTTGGTATGTCATCTTATATTCATATGATTGAGATTAACCATGCAAGTTTCGGAACTTGAGTACTTGATACTGGTTGTGGTTCTCATCTGTCTAATCATTTGCAGGGCCTGAAGAACATCATACCTCTCGAAAAGGGTGATGTGGACCTGCGAGTCGGGAATGGAGCACGAGTTGCTGTAGTCTCGAAGGGAACATACGTAAGCCAACACCCTAGTGGTTTTGAGTTATTTTTATAATTGTTACTATGTACCCAGTTTATCTAAGAACATTATTTCTATTTCCGTATTCGATATAGACGGTTTTGCATTTTTCAATAAAGGATAATAGCTGTATTTTCTTTTTAATGAAATTATTTATGGCAAAGCAGTTTCCATGAATGGAATTTATATCTTAGATCAAACCACGGAAGTATTACACGTGAATAATAAGAAATTAAAGGTTGGTGACAAAGATCAAACCTATCTATGGCATTGTCGAATGAGACACATAAATGAGAAACGCGTGAAGAAACTCGTCGATAATGGGACTATTCCCGCATTCGATTTTTCTACATATGGCACGTGTGAATCATGTCTCATTGGCAAAATGACTCGAATTTCCTTCAAAGGTGTTGGAATGCGCGCTAGTGACCTATTAGGACTCATACATACTGATGTTTGTGGACCTATGTCAATTATCGCTAGAGATGGCTATAGATATTTTATCACTTTCACGGGCGATTTGAGTAGATACGGATATGTCTACTTAATGAAGCATAAAAGTGAGTCATTTGAGAAATTCAAGGAATACCAGAACAGGGTTGAGAACCAACTTGGTAGAAAGGTTAAAGCACTCCGTTCAGATCGGGGTGGCGAATATCTTTCAAATGAGTTTGATCAACACCTTAAAGACTGTGGAATCGTTTTGCAGTTAACTCCACCTGGAACACCTCAATTAAATGGTGTGTCCGAACGGAGAAATCAAACTTTACTTGATATGGTTCGATCCATGATGAGTTACACGGTAGTGCCTGATTCATTATGGGGATTTGCTCTTTTGTCAACTGCTCTTATACTTAACCGAAGTCCGACTAAAGCTGTCGACAAGACCCCATATGAAATGTGGAAGGGAACGGTCCCTACCTTGTCCTTTATTCGGGTTTGGGGATGCGAGGCTTATGTCAAGTGGAGACACGAGGATAGGCTCGTCCCGCGATCGGTCAAGACATACTTTATAGGTTATCCAAAAGGAACATTTGGTCATTACTTCTATTCGCCTACCGAACATCGAGTTTTTGTTGCGGCTAGTGCGACGTTCTTAGAGAAAGAATTTCTTGAGAACAAGACGAGTAATAGAACCTTCGAGATGTCGGAGATTCCAGAACCAACAACCGAGGAACGGATGGAGGAAGTTGTTCCTTCAACTGATGATACGGTTAATATTCCTGAGGAACCTAGGAGGTCGGGTAGAGTCTCTAATCCTCCGGACAGATACATTGGTATGGTCGAGGAGAATGACGTTTTGCTCCTAGAGAGTAATGAACCCGCTACCTATAAAGGTGCTATGACCTGTTCCGACTCAAAGCTATGGCTCGAAGCCATGCAATCCGAGATGGACTCTATGTATGAGAATGACGTATGGGATCTTGTTGATTTACCTAATAAGGTAAAACCTCTACAGTGCAAATGGCTTTACAAAATAAAGCGTTCTGTAGACGCGCAACCAGATACCTATAAGGCACGACTAGTGGCAAAAGGTTTCACTCAAGTGCACGGATTGCATTATGATGAGATTTTTGCACCTGTAGTCATGCTACGCTCCATTCGGATAATCTTAGCGATTGCCACATTTCATGACTATGAAATTTGGCAAATGGATGTGAAAACCGCCTTCTTAAACGGTTATTTGGAGGAAGAGTTGTACATGGTGCAACCCGAAGGTTTCATAGATCCTGAACATCCTAAGAAAGTATGCAAGCTTAAGCGTTCTATTTATGGACATAAGCAAGCTTCTCGGAGTTGGAATCATCGTTTCGACCAGGTGATAAAAGAGTATGGTTTCACTCGATCGGTCGAGGAACCATGCTTATATATCAAGTCGAGTGGGAGCAAGATTGTATTCTTGATATTGTATGTCGATGACATACTCTTGATTGGGAATGACATTCCTCTCTTATCTTCGGTTAAAGGATGGTTGAATAACCATTTCCAGATGAAAGATCTAGGTGAGGCACAACGCATTTTGGGAATCCGTATCTACCGAGATAGATCACGACGGACGTTATCACTGAGTCAGGAGTCTTATTTGGATAAGATTCTTGAAAAGTTCAGCATGACCAACTCCAAGAAGGGGAACCTTCCAATGATCTCTGGGATGCAGTTGAGCAAGTCTCAGTCACCCACGATGCCTGAAGGGAATGAGAGCATGGGTTGTGTTCCTTATGCATCTACAATAGGATCAATCATGTATGCCATGATATGCACACGTCCAGACGTGGCATATGCATTGAGTATGACGAGTCGGTACCAAAAGAATCCATGTACCTACGGAGGACTAAGGATTGGGTATTGACTTATGGAGGAGATACTAAGCTATGCGCAATCGGTTACGGAGATGCTAGCTTCCAAACGGATCGAGATGATTAGAAATCTCAGTCTAGATTCGTTGTTACTCTTAATGGTGTTGCGGTCACCGGAATAGTTCCAAACGGGAAGTTGTAGCGATTCTACTCTGAGCCATTAAAATATGATAAGCATGGAGGGCACGTTATTTCCATGAGAACTAAACGTGTACCTGAGTTATAGTAGTTGATTATGAATTCGATACGTTATCTTTTTCATATACTATTTATAACTTCATCGTTTTTATAATATTTTGTTTTTCATGTGGATTGTACTGACAACATTGAACGCCACAAAGTGAACTGAATTACATTATATTTTGTTTGGTCCGTAATCGCCTCAAAGAGCTGATAACTCTGGCTATTATCTTGTGCAGTCGATTGATGGTGGGTTCAACGAGCCATAAGTCAAACGGTTGAATGATCGATCACAGATGCGAGATTATAAGGATACCTCGTAGGACAAATTTTTGGTGACAACGTAATGGAGTCCTAAATGTTTAAAAAAATTCGGTGCCAGGTCGTGGATAGGACATCCATTGTGTTCCTAGAGTCGATTCTTTTGACTATCGACTGTCTCTTGAGATTAAGGCAGTTTTTGGGTGACTTTGGTTTCTTTCTCACGGTCTGCCGTGAATCGGAGGCTAAGTAGATTTTTTTTTGGGTCATTTCATACGTGCTTATATCTCAGGGATTCGAGTTGAGGAAAATATCCAACCTTTATCAGGTATAGATATTTCTTAGGGCCACTCGAGGAGTTGTAACTGAAATGCATGGCCATGCTCGAATGATGATTCGTTTATCAGTTAAGTTACTCTCTAGTCAGGGAAACCACTCTTGATAATGATCGCTTGTAAAATACGACCTTTCTGAATACGGATTTGCAAATTGTTTTACATTGAGTGGGATAAATTTTAGGATATGAGAATCGGTTATCGCACATACACTTGTGAGGACAAGTGGGAGTTTGTTGGAGCTTGTGTCCTCCACAAATTAGTGTGATAACATTTGTAAATCTCTTACAGGTTCACAAGGGTATACTTCGTATTTAATCAGTTGATTAACGATTACCTAATAACGGTTGGCTTGCTAGAAAGTTTGACGTTATTATCATACAGATGGCGGTGATCAACTGGTCCCTAAAGTTCACACCTATAGGATGTGTTTGAGAGATGTGGTTATGGAAATGTAATCACATTGATGCCTTATATGACTAAATAGTTAGTCAATGTGTTGATGAGACAATTATTTAATGAAGATTAAATAATATTAGTTGAGACAAATTAACTGTAAATTCGTAAATTGAATATAATAAGTTATATTTAATTAATGTATATAATGTTAGCTTGGACGAATTAATATGTTAATTCGTAATTAAATGTAATCGATTATATTTAATCAACAAGATGAATGTGTCATAGTGGTAATAGTAAGGGTACTCAAACCAAGAGGTTATGGGATCGATCCTCACTAAATCACTACTACAGATACAGGCTATAACAACGGTTAAAAACCGTTGTTATATAAAAAAGCGGACGTTGTTAAAGCGTCCGTTGTAAAAGGTTTTAACAACGGTTGGTTTTCTTAAGGCAACCGTTGTTAAAAATATTAACAACGGTTTTAAGTATAAAAACCCGTTGTGGAAAGTGTGACTCAATTTTGGGGGGAAAGTTATAACAACGGGTTGTAATATACAAAACCGTTGTTATAACTAAAGACAACGGGTTGTTTGTAAATAACCGTTGTTGTTTGTTCTTAAAAAATAAAAAAAAAATTAAATTAAATATTACTAGATGCATGTATAATTACGGCCCGTTAGAATTCCGATGCATGCAGAATATCCCTTAAATTAATTACCAATGGTTTTGAAAAAACATATAAATGTGACTAGCTATAAATATTAAAGCATCCTTTAGTATCTAACATTCATTAATTGAAACAACATGGCAATGAACCCTAATTTTATCAACAACGAAGAATGGCTTACACAAACGATTGAAGATGATGGGAAGGTTCTCGCCGGGCTTCCCGCCGATCAACACCCATTAATCAAAGCATCCCTTGAACATCAATGGAATTATTGGATTAAGAGGCGTGAAGCAGTCCGGCTTGTCAACAAAGCCTCATCATCATCATCATCTTCATACCCTCGTCGGCTGTTACTCGCAACTTGGTCAGCTAGAGATATGTTGAGTTGTACTCTTCCAACCTTATCTCCACATGCAAGTCGTGTCCTTGCATATATTCAATCTGTTATTGCAAAATATGAAGCCAATGACCCGGAAGTTAGCGGTATACCAGAGTGGCGTGATTGGTGGCAGGTTGAGAAGCGCTTTTTACGCTTAACCGGGGTTGTTCCGGCTTATTATACATCTTTTGATTTCTGATAATTGCTGTAATGTATTTGGTTTAAAATTAAATGAAATGATCATTTTGAAAGTGTTGAGTTATGCTTGTTTGATTTGCTTCCAGTTTTTCAACTCCATAGATCGATCATCATCAAGATCCGTTATTATTACGCCATTACTATCCAATAAGATTTGAAGCGAAGATTGAGAGATATGATGATGCTGGTTATGGCACAACTTCCTAACATATATATTAATTAAAAAACAACTCAACCCACACATTGCTTAGTATAAATACATTGCATTATCTCAACTAACACGCATTTCCATTATCTCAATATATTCTCCAAACCCTAACTCTAAAAACAAACTCCAAATAAATTAACACTCTCCTTAATCTTTCAAAACAAACTCCAAACTCCAACAAAATGAATGATATCATCCTTAAGACTCTTACTATGCTCGATCCGTCTCAAGGACGCCAAAGAAGATGGAAATGAAATAATTAGCGATCTTTGAACGGAACCTAATGGTCGATAAAAACACATACATGGAACTGAAATAATTAGAAAAATAAAATAATGACGATGAAACAAACCTGATAATTACAGAACGTACGTAAAGAGACGATGAAATCAACAGTGATGGCGAGAAGATAAAGCGACGATGAGAAAGAGAGAAAGAGACGATGAGAAAGTGTGTGTTTTGTGTTTGTGTTTGGTCTCGGGTTTGTGTTTGTGTATGTATTAAGGTTTGTGTTTTGTGGCTGCAGCAGACTTGTGTTTGTGTGGTTTAGAGTATGGAAGGTATTGACAACGGTTATTAAACAACAACCGTTGTGAAATATGTTTTAACAACGGTTGTAAAAAAAACCCGTTGTTAAATAAGTTTTAACAACGGGTTTCAAAAATAACCGTTGTGATTACTTTTCACTAACTTTGCGCCAATTTTGCGCCAAATTATTAACAACGGTTGTTCATGTGTGACCCGTTGTTAAAACGAATAACAACGGTTTTTATAACCATACCCGTTGTAATTGATTTTAGTAAAATTCGCGCCATACATTCTACAACGTCTATTGTGATTTTCGTGAATAATCGTTGTTAAAGGGGCGTTGTAGTTGCCTGGATTTGTAGTAGTGAATGACAATTTATATTTAACACATTTTATACATTTTTGGAATAACCGAAAATAAGGATTTTAATCCTTATTATTTCGGTGGTATTGGGCCGAAATGAGGAAGAAGAAAATACTCCCCATTCACTTCTCTTTTTCGGATATAATAAGAAGTGAAGGGAGAATTTTTCTAACCTAATCTTTCTCTAACCTAATTCTAACCTAGCATTCATCTCATCAAAGAAAAACACAAAACCTAAAATTAATCAGTTAATTTTTGGATCGATTCTAGCAAAATCAAAGGGCATTTCTCATATCGTCTTGGGTGCAACTGATAGGAGAATATCATTGCGATATTGTTCATAGGCCATAAAAGCTAGGACCGAAGGTTATTTCTTAATCCTTTACGATTTGGTTTATGCAATTTATTTTATGACTAGTTATCATCACTATATATTCGTTATAATCCTTAAAGTTAAAGGGATGCATACAGAAAAATCCCACAATCTCAATACTTATCCAACATCTCATGATGTGATTGGATTCATCATAGTTCATTTTCATCCAGAATTGAAAACTCAAATACTTCTTTGTGAAAGATAGTATGAGCTCGTCATTCTCAATGAGTAATGAGTTATAAATTTTTACAAGATGATTTCTCTCACTAAATTCCATGTCTTCACATGATAATTTCAAACTCCCACTTAATTCCATATGTTTCGCAATTGACTACTCAATCGAAATATTTAAAGAATTGAAATATATTTTGCTTTGCCAAGTTATTAAGATAAAACCAAATGTTCCCAACATATCTTTTCAAAATACCTATTTTGAAAATGTTTCAATCTTAAACTTATGGAAAGAGATTTTAATCTATAACTCATTCATTATTTAAATGTGAATTTCATTTAATACACGTCCTTCTCAAAATACCCTTTTTCGGAAGGAGGTTTAACCATTTCATTTTCATAATGAGGCAAAGTAATGACACTAGCACGGTTAACACTTAACTTACCTCTTGTGGATATCGGCATATCTTTCTTTACAACATTTAGTCATAAATCTCATTTATTTTCAAGGATGCAACTTTGTTTCATTTAGGCTCTTAAGTAAATATCAATATTGAAACTATTTGTCAAAAGTCGTTCATAAACTAGCCAAAACTCTTGATAAGTCTTTTCATTAGTCATTTTCTTCCAAAACCTTCTTTTGGTCTCCTCGTGTAGTTATCTTGAGAACATATTCTTTTGATTAATTTACTTGGTCTCTTTTTTCATGTAGATTTCATCTATTCGAGACCATAGATCTCATCTATTCGTGTACACTATCTATATAGGTATACAAATCATTCTTTCTTTCGTAGAACTCATTTACTCAAGCTTTGTATTCTTTGTGTCTACATTTTTTTCTCCCACTATATCTTTAGAATAAATACACTAGAGATTCAAAGATAGCATATGAGACACAAATAATGATTTTGAAGTATAAGGAGGACTATCTCATAGGTTGACTAATTGTTATAGATTTGATAAGTGTACTTGGTGATTGACATTCCTTTAAGAGAGTTCATCAACTCAACATCACTTTATAATTGATCATATACAAGCCTTAAGTTTGTGGACAAATAATGAATCCCATCATTATAGTTGTCTATTAGATCACTTTAAGTGGATGATCATATGTTTCAATGTGCAAGCATGTAAAAACGAATTTTTAGAACAAAGAAAATACGATAAAACGGGTAACTTGGGTTGCAAACCAAGCCACCATAATCCAAAATACAACAATTGTTTAGAAAGGATCAACTATTTCCATATCGAACACGGAAATCAGAATAGTTCTAAAAATCCATAACATTAAAATAAAGACAATAATAAAAGCCAAGCTTTGTCGGTAGCTACTCCTAGCTCCTTCCTGATTTCTCAAGCTTGCTTTTCCTTTCCATTGTCCTTGCTTGGAGGAGGCCCTATTTACAATAAAAAGGGGATACATTATCACAACTTTGTATCACAATACCATAGTTGAATTAGAAACATAAAAGAAAGGATAGTCATTTACCTACTGGAGTGATCTTTCCAGCTTTGATGTCACCAAGATACTTGGAACAATTCCTTTTCCAATGTCCAACACCATTACAATAATGGCATTTATCAAGAGGACCCTTCTTGGTTTTGGAAGTGCTAGCTTCAAAAGTCTTAGCCTTGGTGAAAGTGGGAGCTTGCTTCTTACCCTTCTTCCCATTCTTCTTGAATTTCCCCTTGCTCTTGGTGCTTATGTTAAGCACATCCTTAGGTGGGTTAACATTTAACCCCATGTCTCTTTCGGCTTGCACAAGTAACTTGTGCAACTCTTCAAGAGACACGTCCTTGTCTTGCATGTTAAAATTCACCCGGAATTGAACATATGCCTTGACTTTGGATAAGGAGTGTAGAATCCTATCTACAATGAGTTCTTTGGGGATTTCAACTTTTTGAATCTTCAAAGTCTCGACTAGCTCCATTAATTTGAGCACGTGAGGGCTAACCATTTGGCCCTCCTTAAAGTCGAGATCAAAGAATGCCGCGGCCGCCTCATATTGGACGATCCTTGGAGTTTGTGAAAACATTGTCACAAGCTTGGAATAGATTTCATTAGCGGTGCCCATTTTAAAGGCTCTCCTTTGGAGATCCGCGTCCATCGCAAAAATCAACACATTTTTCATTGCGGCGGACTCCTTGTGGTAAGCCTCATATGCTTCCCTAGTGGCGGCACTCAACCTAGCATTAGGTTCGGGTGGAGAGGCCTCGGTGAGGTAACGAAGCTTGTCGTCACCTTGGGCGGCTAATTTGAGTTGGGCATCCCAATCGGAGAAATTCGACCCATTCTTTTCAAGTTTACAACGATCCATGAAGGATCGGAGCCATGAAGCATTAGTGAGAGGTGTGGCGTTGGTGTTTGGAGTGGCCATTTGTTATGAGAAATAAATGCGGTCTACAAAACGAAAAAATAGAAGGAATAAAACATATGTCGTTTTCATAATAATAATAATAATAACACTCGTAAAAAATTAATTTAAACAAGTTTTATTGCATTTATCTAGTGACCTCTACCCAACTTGATAAATGATTCCAAGACCCAAATTCATATTAAATTGGGCACGGTAGGGCCGATTCATCCCTTATCAATATAACTCGGTGGATTAACGCTTTAATCGATTCTAATTTTAGAACTTTTGGTCGATAAAATTACATTAACATTTATCTTTAGCCCGGAACACATGCGACTACGGTCACGAATACTTCCGTTGAGCTCAATCCAAATTTCGAATAAATGTGTCCATGATCCAAAACCACATCAACTTGGGCACGGTAGGGCCGATTCATCCTTTATCAACATGAATTCGGTGGATAGACATTTATCACCCACTTCCTCTACGTAACAAGGTTTGTACCCCGGTAGGGCCGAGTGCACTCCCTCACGAAATAGGTTTTCATGGTTTCTACTTTTTGGTAAGGCTACGTCTCAATTGTTTATTTTTAGCGAGAGGTCATGTCAATTTATTATCTATCACGTTTTAAGTGAACTAAGGTGGTGAACTACGATAATTATAATTGACACGGTCGATATACTCGATTTAAATGATAATGCATGTTTTAGTTATGGCGATTTAGCGATGCATGCAACATATAAATAAAATGCAAAGCATAAAAATAAATCCTAGTATGGCCTTCCTAAAATAGTAAATCTTATAAACTATTACAAATTCGGAAACCAACTCCATTGGTCCCTTGAACTTCAGTCTTGACACGCATCTCGAGGTAACACCGTCTTTAATTGATCGCCTTCTTGAGTGGCACCGTCTTCAAGGATCTCCGGAATAAATAAATTACATAACAAATTACATAATTTCCTATTATACATTTGTAATTAAAATAAAATAAATCTATTAAATGCCGCAATAGTATGATGTGGCACATGAATCGAAAGAGCTCCTTCTTTGCGAGGGATAGTTTTTTGATTCAAAAGGCTAAACTACAGTGGTCTTTGGAAGGAGACATTAACACTGGGTATTTTCATAACTCTATTAGGAAGAGAATGGTGCAGAATAAGGTACTGAGTATTGAGGATCAGAATGGGAATATCTGTACTGAGGGAGATCAGATTCAGCAGGCTTTCCTGAGTTACTATATGGAGTTATTGGGCACTCAAAATTCCACCGAGCTTTGTCAATGTTCGGGTGGTTAGAAGAGGGAAATGTTGTGCGAGAGTTCTTTGGGAGGCTTTGAATAGACCTGTTACTGCTGATGAGGTAAAGAAGGCTCTGTTTAGTATTCCTAAGGACAAATCCCCTGGGCCTGATGGATACACCAGTCAATTTTTCAGAGATTCTTGGGAGATCACGGGTGGTGATATTACTGCTGCTGTGTTGAATTTTTTTGAGACTGGGCAGTTATTAAACCAGATAAATGCCACTTTAATTACTCTGATTCCTAAGGTTGATAGGCCAGTAAGTGTGAAACATTTCAGGCCTATAGCATGCTGTAATGTGATTTACAAGACTATTTCCAAGATATTGTGTTCAAGAGTGGCAGTAGTTTTACCTGATATTATTAGCACTAACCAAGGAGCTTTTGTTCAAGGAAGGAGTATTCTGGAAAATATTTTAATTTGCCAAGACTTGGTTAGACTATATAATAGGAGGAATGTCTCTCCAAGATGTATGTTTAAGTTAGACCTTCAGAAAGCTTATGATACTATTGAGTGGGGTTTCCTGGATCAAATGTTGAGTGCTCTAAATTTCCCTGAGAAGACTAGACAGCTTATTATGACTTGTGTGACTACTACTAGCTTTTCAATAAATCTCAATGGAGCTATGTTTGGGTACTTTAAAGGTAAGAGAGGGTTAAGACAAGGGGATCCCATCTCTCCCTTGTTATTTACCATTTGTATGGAGTACCTGACTAGAGTGTTGGATTTTGCTACTTATAAATAGAGCTTTAGGTTTCATCCTCTGTGTAAGAGTTTGAGATTGAACAATCTCCTATTTGTAGATGATTTATTGTTGTTTTGCAAGGGGGATACTCAGTCTATTATGCTTCTCCTAAGAGCTTTCTCTACGTTCTCTGCTACCTCTGGACTGAGGGTGAATGCTGCTAAGTCTGAAGTTGTTTTTAGGGGGGTGCCAGAGAGCGTGAGAGCTGATATTCTTCAAATTTCTTGCTTTAAGGAAGGTTCTCTCCTTTTTAAGTACTTGGGGATTCCTATTCAGGCAGGGAGGTTAGCAAAAATGGACTGTAACATATTGATTGAAAGAGTTGTGGCCAGAATTAGGAGCATTAGGGCTAGAAAATTGAGCTATGCAGGAAGACTAACTCTAGTTAACTCTGTTTTGAATACTTTACATAATTATTGGGGTTCCATTTTTTTGATGCCAAAGGCTGTGGTAAGGAGAATTGAGGCCATCTGCATGAGTTATTTTTGGGATGGTGGGTCTGAATATCAGAGGGCCCCCTTGATTGCCTGGGATAGGGTCTGTTGTAGGAAGGAAGAAGGAGGTTTGGGTGTCATAAAAGCTGAAAATTGGAATATTGCAAGTGTAGGAAAACTGGTGAACTGGTTGTATACTAATGCTGACAGGTTATAGGTTCAATGGGTGCATCATATATATTTAAAAGATCAGGACTGGCATAACTATGTTCCTCCTGCTGATTCCAATTGGAATTGGAGGAATATTTGTAAGGTCAAGGGTCTGATTTCCAGTGGGTATGTGAATAACCATTGGATTCATGACCCTAAGGGTTACAGCATTAAGGCTGGGTATGGTTTGTTGCACGGAGGACACCCCTCTGTTGGTTGGTATAAGGATGTCTGGGATGCATGGTGTATCCCTAAGCATTCTATTATTTGCTGGTTGATTAAGCAAGAGGCTCTTAACACACGTGAGAAGCTGTTCAGATTACAGATCAGTGACAGCAATCAATGTGTGTTGTGTGAAAATGGGATTGAAACACATGAACACCTATTTAGTAGGTGCAAATACAGTGAGCAGATTAAGGAACAGTTGGAATATTGGTTGCAGATTCAGATTGATCCTCAGTGTATGGGTCTTTCGTTGTTACAGCAGAGAGTGTGCAGGATGACTTTGGCAGCTTTCTGGTATTGTGTATGAATTGAAAGGAATGCTTGCAGGATGGATAATTGTCTTAAATGTCCTAAGAGGGTGGTGCAGGAAATTAAAAGACTGGTTTATGCTAGGATACGGGTGAAGATTGCCGGAGGTGTTAAAATGCAAGATCGAATTTGGCTGCAAAAACTTGATCTTATTGTATAAGTAATAGGCTTTGAAAGTAGTCAGATAATTGGATTGTATGGAACTATGTAATCAACATTGATATGTTTTAAGTAATGAAACAAGCTCACATTCAACCAAAAAAAAAAAATTCTATTAAATTACAAAACGGTGATACGAGATCACAATAAATTACAACCGAATCGATATTCCCATACATTTCGGGCAATATTAATTAAAAACTAAGGCCATACTAAGTAAAATTATATAATTCAAAAATTACATAAAATAAAATTATGACAATCATAAATAAAATGCAACAATATAATATGTATGAACATGCCCAATTTTATGCTAAATCGCCTTTAAGGAGCCAATATCGTATATTAATCGGTTTTTACGAATTTGCGTGATTTAACCTTTTAAAAATCACAATAATTACATCAAATCATATTTATGTACTAGTTAATTGCCCTAACCATCTTAGGACTCAAAATTAGTCTCCACTAACATATTGACAATAATTAACTTATACTCCATCTGTCCCGGTCATTTGTTGTCCTTTTCCATATTAGGGTGTCTCAATCATTTGTTGTCCTTTCTATTTTAAGAATGAACTTAAAGAGTAATTTGATCATTCTCATTCAATTTGTTCCACTTGTCATATAGTTATTAGTCCTCTCCTCTTTCCTTGGTTTTTGTGCCAAAATGAAAGGACAACAATTGACCGGGACGGAGGGAGTATTTCTTAATATTGTTCATGAAAGGACTTAATATTACAATATAATGCCATAAACTTCAAATAAATCATAAAAATTTCAAATAAATTTTAAATTTGAAATTTAAACTCATGAACATTCTGGAAAAATACCATGACACTCATAATGTTCAAAAACATAGGTTAAAAATTTCGAAATTTATCGGGAAAAACAATGTTGCGGTTTATCGGATTTATCAATTATAATCATAAAAAAAATGAGAAAAATTATATTTATCAACTTTTCAATTTTAGATCTGAAATATATGATAAAATGCAACTTGTGACGTTTTTCCTTTAGTCATGAAGTATGTTTTAGCAATTTTTCACTAATTAAAGTCACTATTTATGTTATTTTTCATCAAAAATTCATAAATCATGCATAAAGATTTCATTATAGCCAATTATTTTACACGCATCTTGTAAAATTGCATGTGACAACATACTAAATTTCTATGACCAGATTCGAAATAGTACTCATATTAACCTATTTTTCCATTTAAATTCGATTTTTATCATGAAAAAACCCATATTTCGAGCATAAGAACTCATAAAATTATGCAAATCTACAGGTCATCCTAAGATAATATATGTGAAAACATATCCAAAAACCACTGGAAAAATCGAAGTTTAGCTAATTTTAGTCCAAAAATGACATTTTTATCATAAAATCACATTTTAATGCCATTATTATTTAAAATGAACAATACAAATCCATAAATTAACCAAAATATCCTAAATACATTTTAGGACCAGAAACTTTAATATGCATAATTGATTTCGTGATATATCATAATAAACACAAATTTATAAGTTTTGTTTGTTAATCGTATAACTCGGAAAAACAATAACCGATTTGCATGCAAACAATCTAAGGCTCTTGATACCGCTTGTTATAAATCTATATCTCATTATACTCAACATATTCATATATGTTTCAATTTAATTTAATCATAAAATTAATTTAGATCTTATGCATGCAAACATAAATAAAGATAAAGAAGAAATCGTCATTCTTACAATAGTGATTTCGGATTATTGGGCACAAATGAGTTCTCCTACTCACTTGTTCTTGAGCTCTCCTAATATGGATGAACAAAGATTCAAGGGTAGAATCTCTCCCAAAGATGAATACCCAAAGTAACCCCTTAAAAATTAATATTATTAATACTAGAACAATATTAATCTAAATAAAATTGACCCAAAATATTGAATTTGGTCTCTTATTTTTCGGTTAAGAGAAGGGAGAAGAAGAAGTAATAATCTCTCTAAAAACTCTTTATTTTAGATGTGCAAGCATGAATAATCATACACTAGTATGCATGTAGTGTATATTAGGAAAAATAATGAGCAAAAGACCCTTGGCCTTGCACAAGGAAAACCGGGTAGGAGGGGGTGGATATGGCCAATGCATGAGCTTCAATTCTTCCCAAGAAATATAGGCATGTAAGGCTATGTATTAGGTCTTATGATTATGCCTTCCACTAAACATAATTAACACAAAAATAAGCCTAATACTCCCTCCTTATTTTCGGCACATATGGTGTAAAATGGAAAATCCATTTTACACATTATTTTGTCACTTTGTCACATGTAACATGTTTCATGACATTAGGTATATAAAATGTATTTTTAACAATTAAAAGTCAACATATTAATAAAATATGTCACTTATAAAGTTAACCTAGTAATTTCATAATTACTTGTACCGTAATGGGATCCCGAGTCATAAATTATAACATTCTGTATTTATAATAATCAATTCATTCCTTTTAATTGTTTCCGTAAACAATAATTTCATCTAAGTAATAAAACAATTCGATTACTTAGACAGTATCTTATTTAATCAAATTATAATGAGATATGTAAATATTACTTCCAAAATCGTCCGTCAATTTTAAGTAATTTAATTAACCCGTATCGTCATACGATCGATTAAATAATCAATTAAGAGTGTTACCCTTTAGGTATGACCTAAGGGGATCAACTGATCACCACCGTCGCACGACAGTAATGTCAAACTCTAGTCAGCCAATCATTATCGATATGTGTGGACCAGTTGACAGTAAAAAAATTACTTCCCACATGTATTCTTAAAATGAGACTTAAACATGTGATCATCATGATCGACAGTTGTGATCGCATTATTGTCGGAGGACACATATTCCAACAGGGAATCCCCGTGATCCTATATAGGTCTCCTTGTAACAGTCTCTGGAAAGACTTAAGGGTGAATCAAAGTTGGTTATGATTTCGAGGGGAATCCTCAGAATCCTAGATAGGTCTCCTTGTAACAGTCTTTAGAAAGACTTAAGGGTGAAGCGGTTTTGATTATGATCTTGAGGGAAATCCCCAGGATCCTAAATAGGTCTCCCTGTAGTAGTCTCTAGAAGGACTTAGGGGTGAAGCAGTTTTGGTTATGATCTTGAGGGGAATCCCCAGGATCCTTGATAGGTCTCCCTGTAGTAGTCTCTAGAAGGACTTAGGGGTGAAGCAGTTTTGGGTTTAGTTGACGAGTCTTGAGCTCTTGTTTTAGCTTTTTGACATTAGGTTTTGGCATTTTTGTGTTTTGTACTTGTTGGTCCTGGAGTTTGGAGGGAAGAAACGTTGGTCATGGGCTTTGGACTTGTCGGTCCGGGATTTGGTGTGTTGGACTCGTTGGATCTTGGACTTTTTGAGAAAAGGGTTTCAATCTAGTTTTGTTTTGATTTTGGCTTGGGTCTTGACCTTCGCCTGAGTAGCTTTTGGCTATGGTTTTTGCTTTGATTTTTGCTTTGGCTTTGGCCTTGAGTGAATTGCTTTTGGCTTTGGTTTTTGCTTTGACTTTCACTTTGGCTTTCGCCTTGAGTGAATTGCTTTTGGCTTTGGTTTTTGCTTTGGCCTTGAGCTTTGGTTTTGGGGAATGGATATTGGCTTGGGCCTTTGATTTTGGCCTTTCGCTTTGACTTTGGGTGAATGGCTATTGGCTTGGGCCTTTGATTTTGGCCTTTCGCTTTGGCTTCGGTTGAATGGCTATTGGTTTGGGCCTTTGATTTTGGCCTTTCGCTTTGGCTTCGGGTGAATGGCTATTGGCTTGGGCCTTTGATTTTGGCCTTTCACTTTGGTTTTGCTTTGGATATATTGGTTTTTTGCCGTTCTTCGTTCGAGGAAGGTAGAGGTGCAGACGGGGATGTACCTGTTGGTGAGAGGTTGATACTTGGTGATGGGATATTTTTGTGGGGAATGGGCTTGCCTTCCGTCATTGATCGTGAACAAGGAGATGTTCTAGTTTGCTATTTGGGTTCGTCGTAGAATCCCTTTGATAAAAGCTCGTTTGAAATTGGGTGCTAATAAAAATTTTCTATTGCCAGACATGGAATAGGTAAAGAAAATGGACACGGAGTTTCGGGTCCTTAGCTTACTCGGTACGGAACGTCACTCGAGTGTACTCACATTGAATTGGAACATATTGTTTGTTTTAAATCAATTCTCAAATCAATTCTCGTTGTCAACGGGAAATGGTAAAGGGGAGAATATATGATAATTGGAAATTGTACTTTTATTTAAATAAATAAGAGGTTAGCACAGACTCGATGGATACATGTGACTCATGGGGACAGCCCCCAGTTGTCATTTAGGAATAAAAGGACAGACACTAGGATAGATATGAGAAAGCCTAAGACTCGAACTCGGACTCAGACTAAATCGTAGATACGAATCCCTAATCATCACTTTCCTCCTCGAAGGTCTCTTTCGCAGCATCTGGCAGCTTGAATGTCTGGTCTTGAGCATTGACCCACTTGAGCACTTCACTCTCGTTGTTGAGAATTATATGAGGACAAAAGTCAATGAGGTTCTCATCTCCTTGCAAAATGAGATGTTCATTAGGGTTGTCTTCATCACTTGGTTGGCATAGGGATGACGCTATCAGTTCATGGTTGTTGATCATATTTTGAATAACATGTTTCAGTTTGAAGCATGCTTCAGTGTCATGACCATTTCCTTGATGATATTGGCAATAGGCACTACCGTCCCAAAAACGGGTTTTCCTGCATTCAAGCGGGTCCGGAGTGGGCCCGATTGGTTGTAGCTTCCCTTCAGTCACGAGCTTTTGAAGAGTTGCGGCATAGGTTGTGTTGAGTCTAGTGAATGTCCTTTGAGAACGTTCAATCTTGCTATTTGACTTGAGACATCCGAGAGGATTGTCTTGACTGAGAGGTCTAATTATGATTTTACCAGCTTCAATCATATCTTGAATTGCATGCTTGAGTTTGAAACAAGTTTCGGTGTCATGGCCCTTGCCTTGATGGTATTGGCAATAGGCATTACCATCCTAGGATCGGGCTCTTTTGTGTTCGGGTTTGTCCGGAGTCGGACCAATGGGTTGGAGCATTCCTTCTGAAGCAAGTATCTCCAGAGCGGTGCCATATATTATTCCCAGATCTGTGAATATCCTTTGATGTTTTCCCATGGTTCCAACATTGGTGTTTTTGGGGATTTTTTTGTGAGTTTTGTTATTGTTTTTGTCAATCCTGGGCGGAAGCAGGATTGGGTTGTTGTCAATGGGAAGTTTTAGGGATGTTGCTTGGCATTTTGAAGGGGTATTTGGCGAGGCAATTTCATGTTCTTTGTTGGTGGGTTCATGGGTGTCCGAACCATTAGATGATTCCTCATTTTCAACAGTTAGTTGTTGGTGAACCAAGGGTTGGTTTCCTTGATGGCCAGGTTCATTTTCGGCATTACCCATCTTTTTCCCCAAATTAGCTACCTGAGTGTTCAAATCATCGATAGCAACTTGCAACTTTGAGAATATGTTGTTGATGGAGACGTAGAGCATCATTATAGCGCTTTGTATGCCAACCTCATCAATTGCATGAATTTTCTCATCGTCAGGAGAGATGAGGTGAGAGCAGTCCAGAGAAGATTCCTCGCTGTGTCCAATAGGGTTTTCTGGAGGGTTGTTTTTGTCGTTTGTTGAGGGAGGTAATGGTAACTCGCCCTTTTCAGTCATAACAAGGATGGCGCCTTTTAGGGGGAGACACATTTCAGTGTCATGTCCGCGACCTTGGTGATATTGACAAAACAGTTTTCCGTCCCATCTACGACCTCGCTTGTTTGGTAGAGGGCCTGCAGTTGGACTAATTGGTTTGAACTTTCCTTTGGAGATTAGCCTTTCCAAGGCTGTGGCATAAGGCATACCCAAATCAGGGAAGGACCTATGAGGTCGTCTGGTTTTGGTTGGTGGAGCGCCTAAGGAATTGGTTTTGGTAGCCTTCCAAGTAGGGTTGGTTTTGTCGTTGGCAAGTAGTCGGCTTTCAAGGAGTTTAACCCTTTGCTCAATATCGGAAGAGGGAAAATTCCCGGTTATCATTTTGTCCTCAACTTGGGAGAGACGAGTGCTCAAGTTTTCCACGGTAGCCAGGAGTCGAAGGACCATGTTGTTGGTTTCGACAGAAGTCATGGCGGGTGATGCGTGTCTTTTATATAAGGTTTTCACCTCATTTTTACACGCATTGTTGTGCTTTTTATGTAGCATCTGGCTACAAATACCCCCGAATATTCTACTTTGGTCCGTTTATTGTATTTTCCAGGGATTGACCAAAGAGGAGCCAAATCGAGCCTTAATTGTCCCAATCATGGGGAATAAGGAGCTGGAGCTTGGAAATCTAACATTTGGAAGACGTATGAGCTGAGTTTGGAAAGCAATCCAAGGTCTGACGTGCCTATTTAGCTCGATCGAGTGGTTTACTGCTCGATCGAATGCTCTACACCCTCAAGATTGGTCGATCGACCAGTTTAAGGGGTCGATCGAGGAAGTTCTGCAAGCAGTGCTCGATCGAGAGGTTGTTCTTACTCGATCGAGTGATTTGCGTTCGATCGAGTAATCAGTCTACTCGATCGAGGGGTTTCGTGTGCTTTCAGCCTATTTCCGCCTAATCTTTTATGGGCTTTGTAATTAGTCCATAGATTAGGTTTAAGACGATTTTTTAGTATAAGACTGAGGGGAACATCACGTTACTCCCATCTCTTCACTACGTACATTTTGGACTGCTACTTCTATCACTGTTCTTTGGATTTCTATTCTCTACTTTTGGCTACTCGGATTCGGTATTATCGATCTAAGTTTATTTCTTAATCGTATTGACTGCTTTTAAATCCTTTTTCTCTTTGCTTTATAATTGTTCAATCGTTTCCCCATAGTATTATCACCATGCTTAGTTTTAATTATTTAGTTGTTGTAATTGTTAATCCGACGATTATGAGTAGCTAAATTTCCCTTGCTAAGACTATAGGGGATCCATGATTTGAAGGAAGAGTAATCGATTTACTAGGTTAATGTCAGTATTGTCTTTGTTGTTTAAGTGCTACAAATAATTGTAATTGCCTAATTGAGTCGACGCAATTAGACCCTTATTCTTAGTGGACCTTGACCTGGACCGAAAGGTTGGAAGAGCCAGACTAGTAGCGAACAATAGAGTATTGCAGCGAGGGCGAAAGTTAAACTGTTTACACTTTAGGGTGAATTAAGGACCGAAAGGTGACGTTCGCTACCCCTTAGACCGTACTGCATTGACCTGGGACCTAGATTACTCGACCAGATGATTATGGTGAACCGTTTGTCTTAGCTATTCTCCTTTATTTGTTAAACCCCTTCCCTTTAATTCTCCTTTCCTTATTCTCTTAGTTTAGAAATCACATTTTATAAACCCCCAAATTGGTTACTTGGACGAACTTAAGTTTAGCCGACAAATTCCTACCTCTCTGTGGATTCGACCCGACTTCCCTAGCTATATTAGTTAGAGCCAGTTGGTTATTTTTGACAGGTACGCGACAGACGTGTCAAATTTTGGCGCCGTTCTTGCCGGGAGGTGGCGCAATTTTGTTGCTTTAATTAAGTTTGTCTTTTGTCTCAAGGAATTTATTCCTTGAGGTGATCTCATTTTCTCGCAAAGTTTTGATCGGTTTTGCGATTAGCTGCACGCCGAAAGTTGCTTGACAATATGCCTACGATTACAGAGCATACAGAGCCATGTGGTAGATGTGGCGAGGAAGGGCACGATCTTTATGAATGCACGGCAGGTGTAGAGCGCGCCCTTGCATATAAGATGTACAAGCAGGGAGTTCCTTTCTCCCAGCTATATGAAGAGATAAAGAGTGTTTCTACCCCTTCTACGCCAGTACCACAACCGGTCTCTCCCTCTGCAAGAGAAGAAATTGCCGAGTTGAAATCCATTATGATGAGTACGTCACAGAAATCTGATACGGTTATATCGGAATTGAAAGAGCAAGTCGCGCAGTTGACACACGCGACGGATCAAGCCAAGTTTCTTCCAATTTGCGATCCAGCAAGTGCGATGAATTTTCAAAATGACCTTATTCATGAAGAAAACGAGGTGTTGACAGCTGATGATGACTCAGATGATGATCTAGACGAGTTCCTGCAGGAAATACTTGCTGCGTGTGCTGTAACCACTCGATCGAGTGATTTTTCTACTCGATCGAGCGGTTCTAATCGTCCCGTGACTCGATCGAGTGAAAATGGTGCTCGATCGAGAGGTGCAGAATTCCAAGACGGTCGATCGAGTGACACTACTACTCGATCGAGGAACTCAGCTGAAGAAATCACTCGATCGAGTGAAGAACAAGGTCGATCGAGCGACAAAGGTACTCGATCCAGTACTTCAAGTGGCGGAAATTCCAATTTACTATCTAATACCGCCACCGTGTCATCTTCCCCTGCTGTGGAGACGTCACGCATTGATAAAGGTAAAGAAAAGGTTGCAGGCCCGCTCATCGCTACCAGGGTACCCTTCCCAAGTCGTCTGAAGGACGCAAAGATCGAGCAACAGTACGGTAAGTTCGTGGACATCGTGAAGAACCTTCAGGTAACTGTCCCTTTTTCCGAACTCGTTACTCAGGTACTCACTTACGCTAAGTTTATGAAGGATATCGTGACGCGTAAGAGAAATTTGAGTGAATTTGAGACGATTTCATTTATGGAAGAGTCTACTAACTCGTCATTAAATAAGGCCCCTCCAAAAATGAAAGACCCGGCACTTTTCTATTACTTGTGTCATAGGCAATATGGTTATTGATAAGGCCCTTTGCGATTTAGGTGCCAGTGTTAGTGTCATGCCCCTTCCTGTCTGCAAGAAATTGAAGATGAGTCATTTCAAAGTGACTAACATTACCCTACTGATGGTGATAGATCTCGTTAGGAGACCCTTAGGTGTCTTGGAGGATGTGCTGTGAAAATAGGCAAGCTTTATATCCCAAGAGATTTCATTGTTTTGGATATAGGCCGAGGACACCGGACCCAAATTATCTTAGGAAGACCATTCCTTTGTACAACAAGGCCGTTATTGATGTCAAACAAGGGCGTCGGACTCTTGCGAGGGGATGACGCTATCACATTTAGTTTGCCCAAGATTTTTAGCCCACCCAATGATAGAGGACACTTGCTATTCGGTCGATATCATTGATGAGTCTATTTATGACTTCTGGTCGGGTTCTTTTATGAAGGACCCACCGAAGCTCTCATGCTTTTTGATGAGTGTGCGAGATAGCCCGGGGACGATGACGCTGCGTTGGATTTGCTTGTTGATGATTTAGATGAGCACGACGGGAGAGCGGTGGAACAAATGATCAGCACTCTTTGCTCCATTGAGGTAAAGGTACCGGAACGTAAGCCCCTCCCATCTCATCTAAAATATGCTTTTCTAGACGATACAGAGCAATATCCAGTCATTGTCGGTGCCAAGCTTAGTGATGATCGGCTAACCTCTTTGTTAGCCGTACTCAAGAAAAACAGAAAGCAATGGGCTATTCATCGGACGGTATCACGGGGATTAGTCCCGATATTTGTATGCACAGATAGAGTGGAGGAGGATCACAAACCATGCGAGACGGGGTCAGTCGTACGCTGAACCGAAGATGCGGGATGTTGTGATGGGCGAGGTAATGAAGGCGATGGATGCGGTATTATTTATTCTCGTAGGTAATTCTAGATGGGTAAGCCCAGTCATGTAGTCCCGAAGAAAGGAGGGACAAATGTAGTTAAGAATGAGAAGAATGAATTAATACCTACTCGAGTAGTGACCGGTTGGCGGATGTGCATAGATTACGATAGTGAATGCCGCCACCAAGAAAGATCACTTTCCCCTTCCTTTTATTGATCAAATGGTAGAAAGGTTAGCTTCTCATAAATTTTTCTGCTATTTAGATGGGTATTCAGGGTTCTTTCAGATCCCTATCCACCCAGACGATCAGGCTAAGACTACATTTACCTGTCCTAAGGGCGTTTTTGCGTATCGCAGAATGCCTTTTGGTTTGTGCAATGCCCCTGCCACCTTCCAAAGGTGTATGATGGGGATATTTTCAGAGTATATTGAGTCTATCATAGAAGTTTTTATGGACGATTTCAGTGTATACGGAAGTGATTTTTCTAACTGTCTGTCTAACCTTGAGAAAGTGTTGCAGCGCTGTATTGAGGTTAACCTTGTGCTGAATTGAGAGAAGTGCCACTTTATGGTCAACGAGGGAGTTGTCTTAGGGCACTTAGTTTCTGATAGGGGAATAGAAGTTGATAAAGCAAAGGTGGAAGTGATTCAGCAATTGCCACCTCCTGTTAATGTTAAGGGGGTGAGGAGCTTCCTTGGTCACGCCGGTTTTTATCGCCGGTTTATCAAGGATTTCTCCAAAATTGCTAAACCACTTACACAGCTGTTGCTTAAGGATGCCCCTTTTGTGTTTACTGATGCTTGTCTTTCTGCTTTTAACAGGTTAAAGCAGGCCTTAATCTCCGCGCCGATCATACAGCCTCCCAATTGGGACTTGCCGTTTGAGATCATGTGTGACGCGAGTGACTATGCACTAGGAGCGGTGCTAGGCCAGAGGAAAGACAAAGCCTTGAATGCTATTTACTATGCGAGCCGAACTCTGGATGAGGCTCAAGTGAAGTACACTACCACTTTGAGAAGGAGCATTAGCAATGTAGTTTATGCATTAGAGAAGTTTCGTACTTATTAAGTTGGGTCGAAGTCACTGTTTTTCGACCATGCAGCTTTGAGGCACCTCCTTGCTAAGAAGGAGGCGAAACCACGGCTACTGAGATGGATACTCCTCCTTCAGGAGTTTGATTTGCAGATTAAGGACAAGAAAGGAGCTGAGAACGTTGTAGCTGATCACTTGTCGCGGCTGATGCGACAAGAAGGGGAAGACTCTCTACCCATTGATGATTCTTTTCCTGACGATACTTTATTTGCTGTTGTATCAGCCATTGTTAACCAAGAACCTTGGTATGCAGATATAGCTAACTTCGTTGTCAGTGGCGAGCTGCCGCCTGATCTTTCTCATCAGCAAAAGAAGCGTTTTCTTTATAACGCTAAGCGGATTTCCGGACGATCCTTACTTGTTTAAGGAATGTGCAGACGGTCTCTACAGACGGTGTATTCCGTAGTGGGAGACCAAAATAGTCCTGGAAGGCTGTCATTCCTCTTCATATGGTGGTCACCACGGTCCATCGCGCACCGTGGCTAAGGTACTTCGATCTGGTTTTTACTTGGCCTTCTTTGTTTGTTGACGCCAAGTCTTTTGTTTCAGCTTGTGATGCTTGCCAACGATCGGGAACATTTCGAAGAGACATGAGATGCCACAAAACGGCATCCTAGAGGTTGAGGTTTTCGATGTCCGGGGCATTGATTTCCAAGGACCGTTCCTGTCCGATAAAAGGTAACAGTACATTTTAGTAGTCAGAGACTATGTGTCAAAATGGGTTGAGGCAATTGCTTCACCTCATTGTGATGGTAAGACCGTGATAAAGATGTTCAAAAAGATCATATTCCCCCGTTTTGGTGTCCCTAGGGTCGTCATTAGTGATGGGGGGATGCATTTTAAGGAAAAGAAACTCACTTCCATACTGTCTAGAGTTGGTGTCCAACATCAAGTGGGTTGGGGTATCATCCCCAAACTAGTGGTCGAGAGAGGTCTCTAATCGTGAGCTGAAAGAGATCTTGTCTAAGGGAGTTTCTAAATCACGGAAAGATCGAGTCTTAAGCTAGATGACACATTATGGGCTTATAGAACCGCCTTTAAGACACCAATTGGTGCATCACCTTATAGGTTAGTTTATGGGAAATCGTGTCACTTACTGTTGAGAGCGGAATGTAAGGCCTGGTGGGCAATCCGTGAGCTTAATTATGATCCTAAATTGTGTGGTCAGAATCGTCTTTTGCAGCTAGATGAATTAGAGGAGTTTAGGCTTAATGCCTATGACAGCTCGCGCATTTACAAGGAAAAGACGAAGAGATGGCACGACAAGAGAATCCTACCTCGGGAGTTTCATGTGGGGCAGAAGGTGTTGCTGTTTAATGCCCGGTTGAGACTATTTCCTGGCAAGCTGAAGTCCAGGTGGAGTGGTCCATACACGGTGACAGCTGTTACCAAATTTGGATCCGTGGAGCTTGAAGATTCCGAGGGTCATAGATTCAAGGTGAATGGCCAATATGTGAAGCATTACCATGAGGCGAGTGAAGCGGACAACCGCGTTGAAGTCTTGCGCTTCGACGAGCTCGACGCGCCAGTTACTTGATACCAGAAAGGTCGTGCGGGACCTCTTAAACCAGCGCTCTCCGGGAGGCAGCCCGGACAGTTTTATTTGTACTTTTGTTGAACTATTTACTTTCCTTTAGCTTTACTTTGAACTTTAGACGCCGTTTATGAACCCCCTCTGTTTTTTTCCTTGCTTTTAATGCGTCTTTTGCAGGTTAAAGTACTCGATCGAATGATTTTGTGTTCGATCGAGCACTTTCTGATGCAGCTGTTACTCGATCGAGGGATAATGTCCTCGATTGACCAGATCCAACCCGTGTTAACTCGATCGAGTGATCCGTCATTCGATCAAGCTCTTCCAATACACCGGTTCACTCGATCGAGCTGTCCCAGGTGCTCGATCGAGTAGTTTCGACTTCCAGCTGCTGTTTTACGTCTATGGAGCTACTGCTTGACTTTTCTTGACCTCCCATGTTCATGGTCGGTTTGAGGAGGTCCCTCCTTAAGACGTTTTGTAAGTTTTCCGACTCCGCCTCTCTTTTTCCTTTCAGTTTGCATTTCTTTCCCTATTTTTGGTACAATGAGGACATTGTACGGTTTGGTTTGGGGAGGTATGCATCCATATTCGTGTCTGCATCTTTCATTGCATTTCTGCTTCCATATTTATTATTTTCGCATGCATCGTTGTTTGTTTCATAAATCCAAAAATTTTCAAAAAATTTCATGTTTAATTTGAAAATTTCATGTTTAATTTGAGTCGGAACGTTTGAACTTTGACGCTACTTTGAACCCTTACTTGAGCCCTGCATATTCTTGACATTTAGTTGGCGTGACTATGTGCATAATCTACGAGTTTTTGTTTCTTCCTTATCTGAACGAATAGACTTGATTCATTATGTCGGCAAGCTACATTACATTCTGAGGTTAGAGCTTTATAAACTGGTGACATTCATGACCGGTTTCATTTAGGATGTGAGTAGTACTCTCTTTAAGACATGTAACATCAATTTGCATAAGCATGAGTCTAGTCTTCTTAATACCTGTATGCATTCGGTTTGTGGATTGTGACACGTGTTAGGAGAGGCAGTCCCCCTTATTTCGTTCTACCCATGAGCCTCACATAGCCAAATTGCCTTTTTGTCCTATCAACTACTTTCTATAATACTTCCTACCCTAGCTGAGCTAGTAACGAGTAGTTCTTGGAATGTTTTATTGCAATATGGTTATTTTATCTGATTTCAGAAGATGGTGGAAAGAGAGAAAGGAAAAGAAGAAAAAAAAAGAAAGAAAAAATGTTGAATTGAAAAGAAAAAAAAAGAGAACGAAAAGTGCGAAGAAAGAAAAAAAAAATGGAAAATGAAAAAATTCGAAATGAAAAAAAACGAATGAGAATTGCACAATGTTTCACACTCCCATGCCTTATTTGCATTTTATGGGGAGTTGACGATTTTTGGTGTTTTGTGAGTTTAGTGCATAATTTTGCACCGTTTCATCTTGCTGTTATGAGTACGAAGTTGGGATGCAGTCTATATTTGGATCCGCTGTTGCTAGCCTGGCTATTAACCCCACACATCCAAATTCATTTTTAGCCCCTTCTTACCCATTACCTCACTGACCCAAATGTAAGTCCTCGGCACGTGTCTTGGTCATTAGTATGGTTGGAATGCATATGTACGGTTGTAGAGACTTTATTCATGTTAACTGCATGCATGTTATTATAAGTCGAGTTAGGTGAGTGTCTGATTCTTTCCTATCTTTCACGTTTATACTCACCTGTGCCTGTTTTTGAGTGACGAGCGACCCGTGAGAGTCTGACATCTTTGAGTCTTGCAAGGTCGACGGTTCAGTAAGCTTGAAACATTAATTTAACTCGTTTGCACTTTTCAGTTGCCATTTTGTCATTTTGTTGCATTAAATTGGTTCTAGTGGATGATTTGTAGGCGATCGTTGGTCCGTTCCATTGTTCACCCTTAGTTGCATTCATATTTGCTTGGGGACAAGCAAAGGTTTGGTTTGGGGAGATTTGATGCGTGTCTTTTATATAAGGTTTTCACCTCATTTTTACACGCATTGCTGTGCTTTTTATGTAGCACCTGGCTACAAATACCCCCGAATATTCTACTTTGGTCCGTTTATTGTATTTCGCAGGGATTGACCAAAGAGGAGCCAAATCGAGCCTTAATTGTCCCAATCATGGGGAATAAGGAGCTGGAGCTTGGAAATCTAACATTTGGAAGACGTATGAGCTGAGTTTGGAAAGCAATCCAAGGTCTGACGTGCCTATTTAGCTCGATCGAGTGGTTTATTGCTCGATCGAATGCTCTACACACTCAAGATTGGTCGATCGACCGGTTTAAAGGGGTCGATCAAGGAAGTTCTCGCAAGCGAAAGCTAGATCGAGAGGTTGTTCTTACTCGATCGAGTGATTTGCGTTCGATCGAGTAATCTGTCTACTCGATCGAGGGGTTTCGTGTGCTTTCAGCCTATTTCCGCCTAATCTTTTATGGGCTTTGTAATTAGTCCATAGATTAGGTTTAAGACGATTTTCTAGTATAAGACTGAGGGGAACATCACGTTACTCCCATCTCTTCACTACGTACATTTTGGACTGCTACTTCTATCACTGTTCTTTGGATTTCTATTCTCTACTTTTGGCTACTCGGATTCGGTATTATCGATCTAAGTTTATTTCTTAATCGTATTAACTGCTTTTAAATCCTTTTTCTCTTTGCTTTATAATTGTTCAATCGTTTCCCCATAGTATTATCACCATGCTTACTTTTAATTATTTAGTTGTTGTAATTGTTAATCCGACGATTATGAGTAGCTAAATTTCCCTTGCTAAGACTATAGGGGATCCATGATTTGAAGGAAGAGTAATCGATTTACTAGGTTAATGTCAGTATTGTCTTTGTTGTTTAAGTGCTACAAATAATTGTAATTGCCTAATTGAGTCGACGCAATTAGACCCTTATTCTTAGTGGACCTTGACCTGGACCGAAAGGTTGGAAGAGCCAGACTAGTAGCGAACAATAGAGTATTGCAGCGAGGGCGAAAGTTAAACTGTTTACACTTTAGGGTGAATTAAGGACCGAAAGGTGACGTTCGCTACCCCTTAGACCGTACTGCATTGACCTGGGACCTAGATTACTCGACCAGATGATTATGGTGAACCGTTTGTCTTAGCTATTCTCCTTTATCTGTTAAACCCCTTCCCTTTAATTCTCCTTTCCTTATTCTCTTAGTTTAGAAATCACATTTTATAAACCCCCAAATTGGTTACTTGGACGAACTTAAGTTTAGCCGACAAATTCCTACCTCTCTGTGGATTCGACCCGACTTCCCTAGCTATATTAGTTAGAGCCAGTTGGTTATTTTTGACAGGTACGCGACAGACGTGTCAGCGGGTGAAGGTTGATGGGCTCCTTGAGTTTCTGGTTGGCGATCGACGGCACACAAGGGATTCCTATTTGACATAACGATAGGCGTTATAACTTGTCTTGGTAGGGGATTGCACAAACAAAGGGCAAGTATGACACATATGTAAAAAAGGCAGTTATGTCGTGAAGACGGGACGGTGTGACTACGTTATGAGTTCATTAAAGATCGTGAATGACCTCTTGTGTTCGAACCCTTGGTGCATGACGTTGAACTTAGACTCGAGTGTCAACTATGGCATAGTGATGCCTAGACAGACGATATCTGACTGAGTTTGGATGTTTGATGCCGTTGGACAAGATACATACACAAACTTGACCTTTGACCCGTAATGTAGGGGAAAGATGGGTTTAATACCCAAGAGGTTTTGACTCTGCTAACGCCAATGAAGATGTCTCGACAATTAGGCGACACGACCTAGACCAGAAGGTAGGTACTAACTTTGGCGGAGACTCGACATTATCTAGACGACTTGACTTGAAATCGACTGGACTCTAATCGACTCGAGGCTGAATCGGAATGGTGGACTGAAATTTTCGAAAATAGAAATTTTCAAAAAGATTCATTTGTCGTTTTATGGACGGCTTCCGAAGAGTAGGGATCTTTAGAAGGTCGGCCAGTTGAAAGGGTTGTCTTAGGTTTGTTTTCAAAAGACGATTTGAGTTGAAATTGCGCTACTCAAAACATTGTATCTTGCTTCCAAGACGGTTTTGAAATTCGAATCACGGATTTCAAAATCGAGAATCGAAGAATTTGGAATCGTTATCCGAATGGCCATGAAAACGGTTAAATTTGTTTTCAAATTATTTGAAATTGGATTGAAAATGGTTAGATTTGTTTTTAACGATGTGATTTTGATTTGAAATATGAAAACGGTTAGATTTGTTTTCAAATATTTGAAATTTGATTGAAATCAAAACGTTAAATTTGTTTTCAAAGATTTGATATTGAATTTGAAATTTCAAAACGGTTAAATTTGTTTTCAAATATTTGATTTTGAATTTGAGATCTGAAAACGGTTAAATTTGTTTTTAAAGTTTTGATTTTGAATTTGAGATTTGAAAACGGTTAAATTTGTTTTCAAATGATTTGAAATTGGATTTGAAATCAGAAAACGGTTAAGTTTGTTTTCAAAGATTTGATTTTGAATTTGAGATCTGAAAACGGTTAAATTTGTTTTCAAAGATTTGATTTTGAATTTAAGATCTGAAAACGGTTAAATTTGTTTTCAAATGATTTGAAATTGGATTTGAAATCTGAAAACGTTTAAGTTTGTTTTCAAAGATTTGATTTTGAATTGAAATTTGAAAACGGTTAAATTTGTTTTCAAAGACTTGAAATTGGAAATTAGGAGGATTGAACGTTTTAACCTTTGAAAGACGGTATTCAAATCGAAAATTGTGAGAATTGAAATCATCATTACGACGGCTTAGAAAAGCCAAATTTGATTTCGAAAACGAGATTCGAAATTCGGAAAGTTGCACGGGTTGAAATTCGTCATTACGATGGTTTGAAAAACGTTTTTTGTTTGAAAATTGATTTCGAATTTTAAAAATTTGAGGGTAGAATTCGTCATTACGACGGCGTAAAAGGGCACTTTAAAAATGCAACGGTCGGCGACAGACCGAGGTTTGAAATGGCCATTATGACGGCATAAAAAGGCGTATTGAAATGGTTATAAAAACCGGGTTTGAAAATCGTCATTACGACAGCTTAGAAAGGCGTGTTGAAATGGTTGTAGAAAACCGGATTTGAAAATCGTCATTACGACGGCCTAGAAAGGCGTGTTGTTTGAAATGGAACGATCGGCGAAAGACCAAGGTTTAAAATGGCCATTATAACGGCGCAAAAGGGTGTGTTTGAAAGTTTGAAAATGACACGGAAGTGTAGATACCCAGTATCTGCTGAGACTCCAACAAACACCCGATGATTATCGGACTATAACATGCTTTGGAATCGCGGCGTTTGATCGACAGTTCGTGTACAACTTTACGTCGGAAAACTTAAAACGATTTCGAAAATAAAACATTTCAAAACCTTTCAAAAGTACCTGGAGTGTTTAATGCACGACGACGGGGTCGCAATGACACTAACTAGAGTCAAAACCGACACCGGACCAAAACCGACTCAAAATTGAAATCCCGACTCCAACAACGAGTCAAACCGAGTCAAACACAAAAAACAAATCATTCAAAGCCTTCTATACTAAGATTTCCCGGATTCATGAATGGTCAAGTACCAAACATGTGACTAAAAATCCTAAGATAGAACAAATCATGATTGCATTTGTGTGAAAGTGACAGGACAACTCGAAGACCCGCGACGTGGCTCGTGCCTCTTTGAGCAGCCCAGGTGGCCACGTTGCTCAAAACTCACACAACCACTCATTTTCCTATAAATACCCCTCAAATGCCCCCATTTGAGAACTCACGCGAGAGTCCACCCCCTCCTTCTCCCTTAAACTTCTAGACCCGACTTCCTAAGTCATAAAATCGACACGTGTTTATGACCTACCGATCGTAAACACAAGCCTTACACATTTTGTTTGGTACCGTCGCCGTGCATTCGACCGACCCACTTGAACAACTCAATTAATCAATCAACATGGTTTAATTAACATCTTTTCAACATCTTTCAAAACTAAATCCTTTTTTAAGGCACCTTTTTAAACTTCTTTGATCGCGATTAGTCACAACGAGAAAACCGTCTCTAAAGTCGTCTACTTCGCAAACATCAATACACGTAAGTTTAAGGGTATAAACAACTCATTCATTTCATGTCTTTATCATTTTTATGAGTCTATAAGCATGAATAATGCATAACACGATTCAAATATAGGTTAGACGAGCCAAAACCGAGTTTTGGCATGAGACAGGAGCTCCTTGTTATGCTGGGAGGCTCGCGCCTCTTGTGTGTGTCTGGGTCAGACTCATCCGTGTTTGAGTTCGTCTTTCCTTCAACACTTTCTTTTATTTTTACTTCTTTCCTTTTACGGTTTTTACCATTTCAAATGTTTCAAATCATTTTTATGAAAAACATATTTTGACCATTACAAAAATCATCCTTGGTTCTTTATACCATGACGGTTTATTCCGTGACTCGATGATATTATGGTTAATTATATTTTAATGGGTATTTTAACACCCTTTTCTTTTATTTACCATTTTTCCCATTTATTTACATTTGCAAACATATTAGTCATGATTCATAATCACCCTTGGTTCTTTATACCATGTCGGTTTAATCCGAGTACGGTGATAAATATCGACTAATTACAAATGAATGAACTTAACATATTTAGTTCAAATCAAACATTTTATATTTTTATTTGTAAACTATGCTTTTCAAACTTGCAAATCGGACAACGAATATTACTAACATAATAGTAATTATTCTGAGTCATGCAAACAACATTTGCAAATCCTTCATCATAAATACAGTTTTAAATAACCTTTTCAAGAACCAGGAGACGCCCCCTTGGGTCGGCTCATTGCTCGCGCCCCAAGAGGCCGTCTGCTTTCTTATCTAAAAACCTGGCAGAGCCCTTCCCCTCGCCAATAGGCCCGCGCCCCAATGGGGCTGCCTGGCAGTGTTCTGCCTTATTTTTAGCCCTTGTCTAGGACGATCCAGATTATTGTTTATCCGCATACGTGATGGATCAGATTGACGAGTTTGCATTTCATACTTTGTCTTTAAAAGACATTTTTTCAAATAATGGATCGTGTTAAGCATCATAACCCAAACTTGGTAAATGGATGTTTCATTTCCGTTTCACATGAAAATCAATCTAAATCCATTTCGACATCAATTACTTGATATTTGGATTAACAAACCGACTTAGGAAATTCTCACATGTTAGGTTATAACTTTTGGATGTGCATTCATGCATTTACACCGTTTTATCAACTTTTGCACTTAAACAACCACGATCGATCAGTAGAGGCCGCTAACGCGGGATTGGATGTCCGATTAAAGGGCTTCCAAATACGTACCCTCACCCCTTACTCGGAACCTTTGGATAGTGGATGGCCTTATCCAGGGCGCACGAGAGTCATTTTAGGCATAGAATGCTAAAAGGGGGACGAGTCCTTATCTTTAGTACCTATATCAACCACCACTTTTTGCCTTGGTTGACCTAGGTATAAAGTGGATTCGAATGGGTTCCAAGCATCCCACAAATGCTTGGTGGTGACTCCGAACATCTCAACATCGTTTCGAGACCTTTACCGAGACGAAACCGACCGATCTAAAGCGATCCGGTCGAAAGCATTTTTACGTCACCGAGCGTGGATTTCAAAAGACTGCTGCATGTCCATAGATTGGCTTGGCGTGCAGGTGGCCCGTGACCGCAGATCGGTAGGTGGCCCAAATCCACATACCGGCCTCTGGCCCATGTCCATAGTTTGGCGACTCCGCTGAGGAAAACTAGGACACTTATGTCTTTGTGATCCCTAGATGGTGAGACTCGAACGAGGTCTTGGTTGGAATGCATTAATTGATATTACGGTCACGGTCGGGTTCCTTGTCCGGGCCCATAACCTAACCCTTTTCGACCAATCGGCTCGTCTCGTCGGCGTGAGTTTTCTCATCCCCGCGTTTTGAATCCCGATTGAGTCAAGAATACCATTGACGTTACACATTTCTGTTTCGTCAAAGAGCTTTCATCACTTTCGAGCACGAGGCTAGGGCACCCTCCTTACACATTTTGTTTGGATTGGTATCCCTCTCGCAAATCGGGGTTTGATTGCTTGGTGTGTAACCCACCCTTCTAAGCCAAAACCCGTGTCAGTATTATGCATAATATAATCAAACTGTGAGTGCTTATGTGCTACTTGATCATAAGTTCTTCCGTGTCATTTTCAAACCTTCAAAAACACCTTTTTGCACCGTTATAATGGCCATTTCAAACCTCGGTCTTTCGCCGCCCGTTATATTTCAACACGCCTTTCTAGGCCGTCGTAATGACGATTTTCAAACCCGATTTTTTATAACCATTTCAACACGCCTTTCTAGGCCGTCATAATGACGATTTTCAAACCTGGTTTTTTATAACCATTTCAACACGCCTTTTTAGGCCGTCATAATGACGATTTTCAAACCCGGTTTTTATAACCCTTTCAACACGCCTTTCTAGGCCGTCAAAATGACGATTTTCAAACCCGGTTTTTATAACTATTTCAACACGCCTTTCTAGGTCATCATAATGACGATTTTCAAACCCGGTTTTTATAACCATTTCAACACGCCTTTCTAGGCCGTCATAATAACGATTTTCAAACCCGGTTTTTATAACCCTTTCAACACGCCTTTCTAGGCCGTCGTAATGACGATTTTCAACCCGGTTTTTATAACCATTTCAAGACGCCTTTCTAGGCTGTTATAATGACGATTTTCAAAATCGGTTTTCTACAACCATTTCAAAATCACCTTTTTACGCCGTTATAATCGCCGCGTCTAGACATGGTCCTTAAACCGTTTCGCGCCGATAATGGCCCTTTCAAAACCCGAGAAAAGCACACACCCTTTTCTCGAGACACTTTCGAGATCCCGAGGACCATACACCGTCCCCTAGACCTCTTCAAATATTTCAAACCCGATTTTCAAACCATACAATTTTGAATTTAAAAAAAAAACCGTCTTGGGAAATAGTACATTGTTTTCCGAGCCGACTCAAACTCAAAACCGTCTTTTGCAAATAAACTTAAGACAACCCTTTCAACTGACCGACTTGCGGAGGTCTTTATCCTCGGAAGCCGTCCACAAAGCGACAAATGAATCTTTTTGAAAATTTCTATTTTCAAAAATTTCAGTCCACCATTCCAATTCCGCCTCGTGTCTATCGAGTCGAAGCAAACGTACTTATGGGTCTTTACTTATGAGTCGTCTCACCACGAGACTTGTCCAATGGCGTCCCGCCACTACATTAGACACGTATCAAAAGTTCGGTCAACACCGTCACGTCATAAATCGAGTCAGCACCGAGGTACCACACACGGTCATCTTCGTCTTGTTGAGTCTGCTCTTTGTCTCGTTCTTCGTATTGTCTGCGTTCAGTCTTTGAACTGTGTCGGATTGAGTTGTAATGTGAGCCGTTTTTCTGCCTCAGAGCCATGACCCCGTCTTCAACTTCGTCCAACAACAACAACAATGATAACAAAAGAGATGTCACGACTGCTCAACTAGCCAACCTGCTCACTGCTCTTAAGGTCACCTTGGATCGTGTCGAGACCCGTATAGACACCCTGGAAAATAAGGAAACTGGAGAACATAACACTCCACCTCTGTCTAAAACTGAGAAGAGGCTAAAGCTCTTGGAAGAACAACTCCTAGCCCGGGGTAACAATATCCATCTTGAGAACAACCGAAGGTTCGAACCTGTTGGGGATCAGCTACCCGACAACTTTACCCTGACTGATGTGCCCAAGTTCAAAGGAGTGGAAGACCCACTCAATCATATCCGTGCCTTCAAAGACTACATGGCCATAAAAGGGGTTAAACAGGAACTTTTCACCCGGATCTTTCCATCATCTTTTGAACCGATCCCTCGCCAATGGTACTACTCCCTTGATCCGAAGAACCTTACTACTTGGGATGAGGTCACATTTGAATTTGCCAAGCAATATGCCGACAATGTTGAAATCCAAGCCAATACCCGTACTCTTGAGGTCCTAACCCAGAATGACAAGGAGGGATTCACCGAGTTCTTAACCCGTTGGAGGAGGGTAAGTACTCAGCTGGTCAGCAAGCCGAGCGAGTCGACTTTGGTGGAAAGTTTTGTCAACAATCTCCGCCTAGTGTATGCCAATCTACTGAGGTACCAGAACATTAAGACCTTCCAGGATCTGCAAATCCTGGGGACACGCATTGAAGATGACCTCCGAAAGGGTGTCCTAGCCAAGATCACTGGCAGAGGCTACCAGGGATCCACCTCAACCGGATCTCGCCCTTATGGCTAGACGAACAAGATCGATGAGGTCAACCTCGTTGAACCAACCACTAAGAGAGCTGAGCGCCCCCAGAGAGTGTTCACTAATATAGGGTCAACTTATGCAAGCGCCCTGAAGAGGCTCATGGACCAAGGGAAGTTACAACCAATCGGACCCACCCCGGATCCAACCGATGCTATGAAATCCCGCTTCTCGAACCTTAATGCCTACTGTCAGTACCATCAAGGGAAAGGGCATGACACAGAAACCTGCTTCAAACTCAAACACATCATCCAAGACATGATTGAGAATGGGAATTGCCTTTACCCCCGCCAACTAAGCCGAACAAAAAAACCAACCCTTTGGGAATCCACGCCATCTCCGACGATGAGCCAACTCTGGACTGCTCACACCTCATCCTGCTAGTTGATGACGAGGTGAATGCCTTGGAGAAAGATCCCTCGGACGGGGTATTTGTGTTCAGTGCCGCCACTATGCTCACCATGTTCCAACAGGTTGAGGAAGCCATAGTCAGTCTCTCCGAAAGGTCACCCGACTTGACGATGCATACCGTCGACTTATCTTCAATCCTCCACCTCCACGCCCGAGGGAGAGTCCCCCAAGCGCCCGAAACTACCCTCACCAGAATGGATTGCACCCGCGACCATTTTGGCATGCACCTCATGATAATCACCCTCACAATAATCAACCCCACAATAACTACCCTCACAAGAATCACCCCCACAAAAATATCCCTCACAAAAACTGCCCACCGAGGAATACCCCTTCAAGGTACCCTCGGAATTCGGAAATTAATGGCATCAAGAGAAATGATGTTGAGGATGTCTATATCGTCCTAGGAAGCAGGCGAAATAGATCGGCCACCTTACCCGATCCGGACGCCCCTATCAGAACCCGAACAATCCAAAGGTCGCTCCAACAACGAATGACCAAATTATCCCGGACATGGGCACTCAACCAAGGGCTCCCGAGAATTCAATCGTCAAACAGCTCCAAAAGGCAAAAGCCGAAATCTCAATTTGGCCACTGATTGCTACATCCTTCGAGCATCGGCAGGCTTTGCTACAAACCTTGGGAAAATTAACTGTGCCCTCTACCTCTTCCCTTGAAGAAATAGTGGCACATATGACAAGGGACGCCCCTGACTTGAACAACCCGGTCGTCTTCTTTGACGAAGATATCCCTCCCTTCGGAGCCGATCATAATCTTGCCTTGTACATTACCGTACAATGTCTCAAGAAGAATGTGCCAATGGTCCTTGTGGATGACGAATCCGCAGTAAATGTCATTCCCCTCAAGACGGCTCACAAACTGGGCATTAAGGAAGCATATTTGGTCCCGACAAATCAAGTAGTACGCGCTTATGACGGCACTCGTCGTAAGGTCGCAGGGCTTATCACTCTAACCGTCGCAACCGGACCACTGGAAAGGCAAACCAGTTTTCAGGTGGTCGACATCGACGCCTACTTCAACATGCTCCTGGGACATCCCTGGATTCACGCCGTCAAGGCAGTTACCTCAACTCTCCACTAGAAGATCAGGGTCCCCTTTAACGGGAAAACAATCACAATTCCTGCTTCCCCGATCAAAGCTGTCATGAGAAAGGGAATAGCCTCCCAAGCCATTGAGGAGGACAATAATGAAATGTGGGGATTCCAAGCCGTGAACGCCATAACTGACGAGTCAACACCCTCTGATTGTGATCCATTTGCCAACCTCACGATCAATCGCATTCGATGCGCGCTGGGTTACTTCCCGGGTTTACCTCTCAATCCACTGAAAAGCACCTTGCCTCCTTTGAAACAGGCTAAGGTCCCCAACATGCCCTTCGGGCTAGGATACGAGCCTACCGATGAAGATATCCAGGAAATGAACCTCCTAGTTCGAATGCGCAAGAAGCACGGGGTTATCCTCCGTCCCTATCATCTGACCCTCAATGGATACTTTGTCCCCGAGGGAGTCTGAGCTCTAACATGGCTTTCCGGAGCCGATCTATGACTCTGTGGCCAAGTTCAAGTACCCGGGTGTGGAAGTCTTCTAGGACTGCTACTTCATCCCTAACAATACCGAAGCTGCATCAACTAAGTCTAAGCCGTCCTCATGCCTCGACGGACAAGCTTTCACTCTCCTCTTTGGAGAGGACAACATAAGGCGCCTCTACTATGAGGACATTATCAACATCGCTCTAAAGGACAATCAATTTGACCCAACCGCCTTGATCTCCGACACTGACCCGGAGAAAGCTACACAGGGCTGGAGGAAGACCGTCAAGTGGACCGATCACCGAGGCCGCGTTCTCAAGATCACAACTGGAGAAGGCCCAATGTTCAAAAAGGGAAGTGAAGAATAATCTGAATCAAAGCCTGAGTCGGAGTCAGAGTCTGTCATAGCTCCTAACACTCCTGATGTCCCAATCAAGGTCCCCTTCCCACTGTTTTATCACAAAGTCGTGGCTGATTCAGAGGCTGAGTCTACTAGGGTCATCCCCACTCCCGTGAAAGGTGACAACCTGGAGCCTGTTCCAGGGGCCACCTCCTCTGATGTGTCGCTTCTGACTGACCATGAGATGCATGTCCTCTCCGAGCTTTTCGCTCGTGTCAACTTAATGAACGCTAAGTTTGCTTATGACTCGTCTCAATTTAACTGCAATGCAATTCTGAATGACTATGAGGAATTTGAATTGAGTGACTACCCACCTCACCTATCTAAAGAACTTGACAAACGGGAAACCAGAACCCCCGTCATTGAGGAGACCGAACCTATTAACGTAGGAACCGACAACACACCTCAAGAACTCAGGATAGGGACAACCCTTGACCCCTCGGAAAGACAACAGTTCATTAACCTCCTCCACGAATACAAGGATGTGTTCGCTTGGTCCTACAGAGATATTCATGGGATTGACAGGGAAATTGCTGAACACCGGATACCCATTAAGCCCGGGAGCCAAACACGTGAAGCAAAAGTTGCGCCGGATGCGTCCTGAATGGGCCCTGAAAATCAAGGAAGAAGTAGACAAACAGTTCAAGGCTGGTTTCATCAAGGTGTCTGAGTACTCTGACTGGGTAGCCAACATTGTTCATGTACCGAAGAAAGACGGGAGAATTCGGGTTTGCGTCGACTTCAGGGATCTGTACAAGGCGAGTCCAAAGGACGACTTCCCTTTACCACATGTTGACATTCTGGTGGACAATAGTGCCGAACACGCCCTCCTATCATTCATGGACGGGTATGCTGGGTACAACCAGATCAAAATGGCTGAGGAGGACATGCACAAAACCGCATTCACTACACAATGGGGTATATATTGCTACACGGTCATGCCTTTCGGCCTCATCAACGCTGGAGCAACCTATCAAAGAACCGCTACCACTCTCCTACATGATATGATGCACAAGGAGGTAGAGGTATATGTCGATGACATGATTGTCAAGTCAAGAGAACGGGACGGCCACATCAACGCCCTTCGGAAATTCTTCGCTCGTTTGCGGAAATATAACATGAGACTAAATCCTCATAAGTGTGCATTCGGGGTTACCTCAGAAAAACTCTTGGGACATGTCGTCAGCAAAAGAGGCATTGAGATTGATCCAACCAAAATCAAAGCCCTTCAACAAATGCCACGGCCTAAGAACGAGAAGGAGATTCGGGGATTTCTCGGTCAGGTTCAATACATCAGCCGCTTCATTGCCAAGCTCACCATGATTTGTGAACCAATATTCAAGAAACTTCGCGCCTCCGATCACACCGATTGGGACGACGACTGCCAAAAGGCCTTCGATAGGATAAAGAAAATCCTATCCAAACCTCATGTCCTCATGCCACCTCAACCGGGGATCCCTTTATCCCTATACCTGACTGTTACCAACACGGCCATGGAAGCAATGCTAGGACAAACGGTCGACGGCGAAGAACGAGCCATCTACTACATCAGCAAAAAGTTCATTGAGTACGAGACAAGGTACACCCAACTGGAGAAGACATGCCTTGCCCTAGTATGGTCAACAAAGAAGCTGCGGCATTACATGCTCAGCTACACGGTCCACATCTACTCCAAGATAGACCCAGTCAAATATATCTTCGAAAAACCCGTACTAAACGGAAGGCTGTCTAGGTGGACACTCATGCTGTCCGAGTTCGATCTCAAGTTTGTGCCCCTCAAGGTTAACAAGGGAAGAGTAGTCGCTGATTTCCTAGCAGAGAATCCCGTCAACGAGGATCCAACAACCAACACATGGTCAATTCCTGACGAAGACATCCTTTGTGCTGACTCCGACGCATGGGACCTATACTTCGATGGTGCATCTAACCTGAGAGGCTTCGGGGTAGGAATCCTTCTACTATCACCAGAGGGAGAACATGTTTCGATCTCAGTCAAACTAGACATTGCCGTCACCAACAATGCCGCTGAATATGAAGGATGCCTCATCGGCCTACAAGCAGCCATCACACTTGGCATCAAGAGACTGAGGGTCCACGGCGATTCCTCGCTCATCATCAATCAGGTGTCCGGATCATGGAAAATCCGAAGTGACAGCTTAGCTCCCTACCGAGCGAAAATCAATCAAGAGGCCGAGTTCTTCGACCAAATCGACTACCTCCACTTGCCACGAGAGGAAAATCAATTTGTTGATGCCCTGGCAAAACTTGCCGCACTTGTCAATATACCTGACGACATGACATCGATGCCCCTATGTGTCGAGAGAAGGAGCGAGCCAGCTCACATTTGTGCCATCAACGACGACGAGGAAAGCCATGATGAACCTTGGTACCAAGCCATCCTCAACTTCAAAACCAAAAACGAATTCCCTCCCAACTCTGATCAAAGAGGACAAAGAGCCATCCGTTTGCTTGCATCACAATTCGTGATAAAACAAGACCAATTATACAAAAGAACACTCCAACGAATTCTCCTCCTTTGCATTGACCATCACAAAGCCAAAAAAGTCATGGGAGAGGTCCACGACGGAGAATGTGGCCCTCACATGAGCGCAATGATGCTTACCCGGAAGATCATGCGGCTAGGTTACTACTGGACCACCATGGAAGCCGATCGCCGTAACTACGTCAAACATTCCCACAATTGCCAAATCTTCGCCAACATACAACACATACCACCATCCCTTTTATACACCATGACGTCACCCTGGCCTTTCTCAACCTGGGGCATTGACATCATCGGCAAAGTCAACCCGATAGGCACTAAGGGGCATTGCTTCGTCCTCGTCGCCATCGACTACTTCACCAAATGGGTGGAAGCACAGTCATATACAATCTTGACCGCCAAACAAGTGGCCAAGTTCATCCAAAACAACATCATCTTCAGATATGGGGTACCCCATGAAATCATCAGCGATCAAGGCTCTCACTTCCGGGCGGAAACTCAGGCCTTGCTGGACAAATAAAAGATATCAAACGACATCGATCATCCCCCTACCGTCTCCAAACCAACGGAGCGGTGGAGGAAGCTAACAAAACTCTTATCACCATTATCAAGAAAATGCAAGACAACTACCGCGATTGGCCGAGCAAACTCCCATTCGCACATTGGGGATACCGAACCTCCATTCGAACACCGACAAGCGCCACACCCTTCTACCTAGCATACGGTATGGAGGCGGTTCAACCGGTAGAGTTAGAGGTCCCTTCTCTACGCATCCTACTGGAGAGTCAAGTCCCTGAGGCGGAATGGACCCGTCGAAGGTACGAGCAACTCACTTTTCTAGACGAGCGGCGACTCAACGCCTTGCACAACGTCCAGCTATACCAACGACGTATACAACGGGCATTCAACAAGAAAGTCAAACCCAGGAACATCAAGGAGGGAGACTTGGTCCTCAAATCGGTCCGAGCACCATTACCCGTCGATCCGAGGGGAAAATTCAAACCCAACTGGGCCGGGCCATACCTGGTCAAGAATATACTTTCGGGGGGCGCAGTGAGACTGAGTGACCTAGATGGGGAGGATTTTACAAGCCCGACCAACCTAGACCAACTCAAGAAATACTAACCTTGAACCATAGCAACCAACGACCTTAGCCTAGTTCTACAACTAGCAACCACCTCAACCCTTTTCAAGTCAAGTTCCTCAAACGCGTTCTGATTTGAAATTGCATGTTTTATCGAGTCTAGGTTGTGGCACCTTACCCGTTTCGAATGTCCTTTAATTTATCAAAGGCAACATCCATTTGCACTAAAACAAACAAAGTCCCTGAACTACGAGCATGGTTTGATTTCACCTCTTCAGGTGGATACGTAGGCAGTCCCTCTTATACCTGAGGGATACAACCACAAAACCCAATCAAATTCACAAAACATTTCGAACTAAGATAATGGTTTGATTTCACCTCTTCAGGTGGATACGTAGGCAGTCCTTTCTTACGCAAGAAGGATACAACCATCCCCATAATCAAAACAAAAAACCCACATACAAAAAATATCCCCATCAAAAAAAAAGAAAGGGAAAACCATTCCCTTTCCCACAAAAATACAAAAGAAGCCTTTCTCCCTTCCCACAAAAATCCCACTTTCCCAAGTGCAAATGTTTAGGACGATTCAAACCGAGTTGCGTTTACAAAATAGATGGAAGAAACAAGCGTTCACAATTTTTGACACGAGCAATCCTCTTATTTAGTTAATAATGGGAGGGATTACAATTTCAACAACAAATAAAGCTCGACGAGTCTACAACTTGTCCAAGCTACGGTGTCGACTAAAACACCTCACATAATAAAACTAGCACAAAACACACAAAACATAGCTAGTACAACATAATAAAAACTCACAACACTAATACAACATAATAATAAAGTAGGGTAATGGAGGTCTTCACTCTTCCATTCTACCCTTGCCTTTTCCTTCGGGGTACATCTTCCTCTTGTTCTTCTTGTTTGCCCGCCTAGCATGGATTTCCTCCTCGGAACGGATCCTCAACGGATCTACAACGGCAACGGCCTCCGGTCTATCGCAAGACCCCATGTTCGGCCCACCATATTCTTGGGACTCGAGCATCTCCTTTTTGGTGCCCTCATCACATCGGGGCTAACTCCATCAACGTACTCCTCAAAGAAGGCACGGTTGGCCTTGCCAACCTCTCGATACTTCAAGTCGACAACCTCGTCCTTACGGAATTTGGACCTCTCTTCCAAAGACGGAGCTCTTGACCACTTAACATAAGTGGGAGTCACCCATGTCGTGGCAACGGGGTCTAGTACCTCCCAAAGCGGCCGAGTGGCCCACCATCTTTCAAAGACCTCTACAAGCTCGGAGTTCCGGAAAACATTCTCTTGGACAAGGGTATCTTGAGCGGGCACCTTTTGTTGACGCCCCATTTGCCTCATGAGCCTTTCGGGATAGATGAAGGAAGCAACCTTCAAACCCACCACCGTCAAAGAACGAGGACTAGCACCCGAAGCGGGCAACCCCGTGAAGGACCTCAAGTGCCACCACGGCACCACCCAACGGATGTGGGGACCGCCCTCCTCCGACAATCTCGCGGCCCAATAAGCTTCGATGGAAGCAAAGCTATCCGAGTACAATTTCTTCCTCATGGTAAGGCGACGGAAGGAATAAGAAGAAGAATCAACCGGAGGCTCTACTTACCTTAGTCTCTCCAATAACCACACTTGGAGGACCCTTGGGGACCCAAATGAAGGAGTTCTCCGAAAGAGCCTTCCTTGACCAAAGCTTGGATGATCTCGTCAAGCACCAACCATGATGGGTCTCTACCATGCTCATCTGCTCAACCACATGTAAAAGGTGTTGGAATATGTGTCCTCCGACAATAATGCGATCACAACTGTCGATCATGATGATCACATGTTTAAATCTCATTTTAAGAATACATGTGGGATGTAATATTTTACAGTCAACTGGTCCACACATATCGGTAATGATTGGCTGACTAGAGTTTGACATTACTGTCGTGCGACGGTGGTGATCAGTTGATCCCCTTAGGTCATACCTATAGGGAAATACCCTTAATTGATCATTTAATTAATCGTATGCTGATACGAGTTAATTAAATTGCTTAAAATTGACGGATGATTTGTGATTGAGATTAACGTGTCTTATTATAATTCGATTAAATTAGATACGGTCTAAGTAATTGAATTGTTTTATTACTTAGATAAAATTATTGTTTACGAAACAATTGAAATTGAAATTGAATGAATAATTTATTATAATTACAAGACGTTGTAATTTATAATTTGATAAACCGTTTTGGTACAAGTAATTACGAATTACTAGTCGATTTTGTATATGACATATTTATGAGTATGTTGATTTTTAATATGTTAAAAAGACATTACAATTTCATAAATCAAGTAACATGTCACATATGTTACAATTGACAAATGACAAAATAAAATGGACCTTCCATTTTATGTCATGTGTGTACCGAAAATAAGAGGGAGTATAAAGTTTAAATTGTGTTAATTATTTTAAGTGGGAAACAAAATGATTAGCTACCTAATTGTAGCCATGCATGCCTAGTCTTGTCTTGAGAAGAACACAAGACCATGCATTGGGATTTCCTTCCCCCTCCAACCGGTTTTCTACATAGAAAAGACAAGGGCTTTTCTTTCATTATTCACTTCTTCAACAAATAATTTTCTAGTGTAAGAAAAATACTCTATTCTCTATCTTGTGAAGAAATTTTAGAGAAATAAAAATCTCACAAATCCTTCTCTCTTGGCCGGAAATTACAAGAGTACAAAATTTATTTTGTGTCAAATTTTAAGTAAGACTTGTATTATTTCTAGTACAAAATAATATTAGTTATTAAGAGGTTTCCTTTGGTATATACATTTGGGAGAGGTTCTAATTTGGACCTTTGTTCATCCATTTTAAGGAAAGCTCAAGAACTAATACAAATAGGTGAATTTGTTGGTGCCCATTAATTCGAAATGATATAGTAAGATTGATGATTTCTTCTCTTATCTTATTTATGTTTGCATGCATAAGATCTAGCTTTTATTTTATGACTAAATAAATCATTTCATATATGAATATGTAAATTAATGAGATTAATGAATCCAACAAGTGGTATCAGAGCCTTAGGTTGTTTGCATGCAAATCGGTTTATAGTTTTTCCGAGTTATATGATTAACATACAAAACTAATTAATTTGGATTTATGAAGATAAACCTAAAAATAACTTTGCATGTTAAACGTTTCTGGTCCTAAGTGATTTTTAGGACATTTTGGCTTATTTATGGATTTTATTGTTCATTTTATAGATTATTGGCATTAAAATGTGATTTTTATGATAAAAATGTCATTTTTGGACGAAAAATAGCTAAACTTCGAATTTTTCAGTGGTTTTTGGATATGTTTTCACATATATTATCTACTGATGGCCTGTAAAGTTTCATGATAAAATGAGTTGTTTTGCTCGAAATATGGATTTTTGAAGTTAAAATCATATTTAAATGGGTAAATAGGTTAATATGAGTTATATTTCGAATCTGGTCATGGAAATTTAGTATGTTGTCACATGCAATTCTACAAGATGTATGTAAAATATTTGGCTATAATGAAGTCTTTATGTATAATTTATGAATTTTTGATGAAAAATCACATAAATAGTGACTATAATTAGTAATAATGCTAAAACATACTTCATGACTAAAGGAAAAACGTTACAAGTTGCATTTTATCATATATTTCAGATCTAAAAGTAAAAAGTTGATAATAACATTTTTTTTCTCATATTTTTATGGTCATAATTGTTAAAATCGATAAACCGCAACATTGTTTTTCTCGATGAATTTTCGAAATTTTTAACCTAAGTTTTGAATATTATGAGTGTCATGGTATTTTTCCAGAATGTTCCTGAGTTTAAATTTCTAATTTCGAATTTATTTGAAATTTTTATAATTTAATTTGAAGTTTATAGCATAATTTTGTTTTTTTGGGTCCATTTATGAACAATATTAAGAAATCAAGTTTAATTATTGTCAAAATGTTAGTGGAGACTAATTTTTGAGTCCTAAGATGGTTAGGGTAATTAACTTGTGCATAAATATGAATTTATGTAATTATTGTGATTTTAAAAGGTTAGATCACGCAAATCCGTAAAAACCGATTAATATATGATATTAGCTCTTTAAATGCGATTTAGCATAAAATCTAGCATGTTCATACATATTATAATGCTGCATTTTATTTATGATTGTCATATCTTAATTTTATGTAATTTTTGAATTATGTAATTTTACTTAGTATGGCCTTAGTTTTAATTGATATTACCCGAAATGTATGGGAATATCGATTCGGTTGTAATTATTGTGATCTCGTATCACCGTTTTGTAATTTAATAGGTTTATTTTTATTTTAATTACAAATGTATAATAGGAAATTATGTAATTCATTTTGTAATTTAATTATTCCGGAGTTCCTTGAAGACGGTGCCATTCGAGAATACGATCCATCAAAGAAAGTGTTGCCTTGAAATGCGTGCCAAGTCCGAAGCTCAAGGGACCAAAGGAGTTGGTTTCCGAATTTGTAATAGTTTATTAGATTTACTATTTTAGGAAGGCCATACTAGGATTTTATTTTTTATGTTTTGCATTTTATTTATATGTTGCATGCATCGCTAAATCGCCTTAACTAAACATGCATTTTAAATCGAGTTTATCGACCGTGTCAATTACAATTATCGTAGTTCACCGCTTTAGTTCACTTAAAACGTGATAAATAATAAATTGACATGACCTCTCGCTAAAATAAACAATTGAGACATAGCCTTACCAAAAAGTAGAAACCATGAAAACCTATTTCATGAGGGAGTGCACTCGGCCCTACCGGGGTACAAACCTTGTTACGTAGGGGAAGTGGGTGATAAATGTCTATCCGCCGAATTCAAGTTGATAAGGGATGAATCGGCCCTACCATGCCCAAGTTGATGTGGATTTGGATCATGGACACATTTATTCGAAATTTGGGTTGAACTCAACAAAAGTATTCTCGACCTTTGCCGGATGTGTTTTGGGCTAAAGATAAATATTAATGTAATTTTATCGACCAAGAGTTCTAAAAGTAGAATCGATTAAAGAGTTAATCCACCGAGTTATATTGATAAGGGATGAATCGGCCCTACCGTGCCCAAGTTAATATGAATTTGGATCTTGGAATCATTTATCATAGTTGGGTAGAGGTCACTATGTAAATGCTTTACTTGTTAAATTATTTACAAGTATTATTATAACGATAAATGTTTTGTTTTCATTATTCCGTTATCATATTGTTCTATTTCTTTACCTCAGTTTATATACGATATCATTTCGATTTTAGTTCAAATCTCCATTAAAACATCGTAACTAAAGACAAAATTTGATTTTTCTTCTAAAAACCTCGTATTATCCATTGTAAGGATCTCTTGTGAAGAGTATAGATAAAAGTTATTCGTGATCAAAAGGATTTTTGATTTTTGACTAACATATCTACTTACAATGAATTGTTTCTCATATGCTTAATTGAGTTAAGTACTTTGAAACGTTACATCATTTTGGTAACTAGATTTGTTGGAAATCAAAATTGACCAAAATATCGCAACCACTTCAATGAAAGTTTTAAGACTAAACGAACGAATGAAGAGTAGTCTTCATGAAATTCAATTTTGCTTCTCTAAGCAAAGACTCATTGAATTGAGTGGGAGTATTCTCTTAACCGTTAAGAAAAGGCCGAGGTGCCAAGAAGTAAAATTAGAATAGAATTGATACAAGGTAATGGTAAAAGTAAAGTTATTGAGAATAACGATACTAAATCTATCAATCCCGACCGATAAAGTCTCCATTGTCTTAATTGTTGGACGCTAGAAAGGAAACTACCCCAAATTATTGAAGAATCAACAAGTTAGTTGTGAGACATCTAATGGGACCTTCTTCTTTAAATGTTTATTTGATTAACATAAATTTTGCTAGTACTACTTCGTCAATATTAGAAACCAGTGGAGGATTTCATCATTGTATTCGATACTTAAGATGATTATAATATGACGACTAGCATCAAATGATGTCGAGAGATAGAGTCATTGTGTACTCAATCTAGTTTTTGGGTTTAAAGTTGTACTTAATTGTGACTATTAAGTGCATAAACTCTAAATAAGAATATATACTTGTTAAGATACAAAAGAGGTTTCACTTTTGTGACCCTATACACCACGATTTGATGTATGGCTAGCCCATTATCAAGGTGAATATGGTACATCATGTAGATACATCATGTAGATGATGCAAGACTCAAATTGGTAACCCAAGATTAAACCTTAAATTCTAGAATGATGAACGCAAAGAGTTATCGAGTACTCTTGGAACCATTAGATTATTAATCTTATGGTATAAGCGTATCTTGTATTCAAAGCAAGATGTCTCGTGCTTTTGGTTGAAAAGGAGATCGAGAATGTAAATCATTGATACCGAATAGGTTGATCATTTACTTTTACCAACGATTTAAGTTGACACTAATGTGTTCACTTAATAAGGTAAATAGAGAAATCTTTGAAGAAGTTCAAAGAGTTCAAAGAATCACGATCTAGTCGTGATGGGATTATCAAAGTGAAGACTTTGATATAAGCCAAAGGAAATGTGATATAGTATCACAAATTAATCTCTCTTAACACGCATTATGGGATAATGTGTGGTTGGATAAAGAAATCAAACGCTATTCGATATGGTTTGGACTTCAATCAGGTTACTTTGAGTTACTTGATCCTTTTGGGGATTTTATCATTTTGTCTAAATTATTTTTCCACTAAATCTAAAACGAATCATATGAGATATGAAATGGTAGGGTACCATGTTTTTAAGTTTTCAAAAGAAACAAATGCTCATTTTTCCTTATTATAATCACGAGTACAACGGGTTTGTGGCTCGTGAAGCTGTCTTTCTAAAATACAAGTTTATTTCTAGAAGACATAGTGGGAGAAATTATTCAAGAGCCACAAAGAATTTTATGTCGCAAGAAACTGGTCTTTCTTGACAACATGAGACGTTTTGTGAAAGACGTTGTTTCTTCAAAACCTAGGAGGTTAAAGTCATCATTTGTTGAAGATGATGAATTAGTGTTACTTTTAGAAAGTAAAGAACTTGCAACTTACAAAGAAATTGTTTGATTTAAGTTGATTACTTCTGGAAAGTAATGAACATATGACTTACATGAGAGTGTTTAAGTCACAACTCAATACAAGGCTTAGAGCCATGAAAATCCGAAATAAATTCCAAGTGAATTGTTAGATATCAAAGCTTGATTGGTGGCAAAGGGTTTTGCACTAGTTGAAATGCTTAAGTCTATTTGGATCTTCTTAGGGATTGTGTTTCATTATGAGATATATATAGCAAGTGAATCTAAAACCCCCTTCTTCAATTAGAAGAAATGTATTCAATACATGTCTTGAGTTTTGTAGATTCTTGCAATCCTAAGATAATGTGAAACTTAAGAGAGGGTCTTAAGTAGGACATCAATGAGTTGGAATCAATGTTTTTATCATGTGATAAAACTTTTCTCAATAGGTTGAGAAGTTGTGTTTATACATGAAGGTTGGTGGGAGTTACGGAAATTTTAATTAGTCTAATATATGGATGACATATTGATCATTGGGAATGATTTAAGACTTGGAGTAATATAATACATCTTTAATATCCAGATTTATGTAGATAAATTCACATGATATTAGCGTCAAATAAGAAGTCTTATGTTGATAAGATTCATGACTAGTTCAATCAAGTTGAACATATTTGATTGACGCTATTTGCTTCCGCTGCCGGATCAATTAAATAAGTAATGATGTATAGCACTTCATATACTTTGAGTATGTTGAATTGTTTCAAATCGAATTTAAGTAATAGTTACCATATAGCCATATTGATTATTCTTAAGTGCTTGAAGAAGCATTAAAGATACAAAGTTAAGTGTTTTTGATGCAAATTCACAAATTTGTGTAAGGGCTTACACTAATGACTGTTGAAATTGCATAAGGTTTCGGACAAAAACCGTATTCAAAACACCTAAAGATGGTTAAGGAACCATTGTGGCTATGTTATTTAAGAAATGGATTTGTTAGAATCGTTCTAAGCAATAAAGAACAATGAGGATGCTCACAACGGAAATTGAGTACACTTGCAATCATGAGATGTGCGAGAGGGAGGGGTCCCGCACACTGTGAAAACAGTGGGAGCTATTCTAAGGCTAGAGGGCCTATGTCTAGATTGGATCTAGACACGTACTCAGAAAGTTTTGTAATGCAAATGTATACATTAGAAAGGAAAACGAGTATGTAGTAAGTTTGAGTAAGGTACAAGAAGTTGATAAAACCTACCAACCATAGCCTTTTCATAGGCTTAACATGATGAGTCATGTCATTTCAATTGGATTGAAATGAATAACTACGTACAAGATCAAATTAGATTATAAAATATGAAGTAGTAATCGGGTATTGACTATTCATATGTGATAATCACATTTGTCGTTCGAGTTTTTTAAATCTAAAAAAACTCCTTTTATACTTTGTTACATCCAAACGGGTTGTAGAGACAATATTGAAACCCGTTAAAGTGAACTCGGATTAACATGGTATTTGCCCATAGTCAATTGTATGAGGTGACGTCTCGAAGTGACTAGAGTGTGATGAGATTGATGGCAAGTTCAAGTGCCATAGAGTCATGTGAGATGACTATTCGATCACATAGGCAGAGTGTTAGGAACACTTTGTCAGGCCTTATGACCGCTTATAGAGTTCTGGCAAATTTATATAGCCTGGTCGTGGCGAGAGCTACTATAGTATTCTAATGAGTCGATTCTTTTGACTAAAGACTGTTCGCCTAAGGTGGCACAGTTTTAGATTAACTTTGATTTGTGTTACTACGACCTTCGTAAATCGGGCCAAATGGGCATATTTTGGGTTATGATGGTTGTGGCTAGTCGAAGGGAATAGTGCGATAGGAATTGTCCACCCCCTTGTCAGGGTTAAAACAATATCTCAGGGCCACTCGAGGAGTAATGAACTGGAAATGCGTGGCCACGCTCGGAAGGTATCTATGGTAGATAATTCCGGTCAATCAGTTATTCTCCAGATCGAGGAAACCACTCTCGATATGATCACTTGCAAGTACGACCTGAAAGACACCTTGCATTGAGTGGGAGATAGTAATAGGACAAGAGAATTGGTGACGCACACTTGTCGAGGACAAGTGGGAGATTTTTGGAATATGTGTCCTCCGAAAATAATGCGATCACAACTGTCGATCATGATGATCACATGTTTAAATCTCATTTTAAGAATACATGTGGGATGTAACATTTTACAGTCAACTAGTGCACACATATCGGTAATGATTGGCTGACTAGAGTTTGACATTACTGTCGTGCGACGGTGGTGATCAGTTGATCCCCTTAGGTCATACCTATAGGGAAATACCCTTAATTGATCATTTAATTAATCGTATGCCGATACGAGTTAATTAAATTGCTTAATATTGACGGATGATTTGTGAGTGAGATTAACGTGTCTTATTATAATTCGATTAAATTAGATACGGTCTAAGTAATTGAATTGTTTTATTATTTAGATAAAATTATTGTTTACGAAACAATTGAAATTGAAATTGAATGAATAATTTATTATAATTACAAGACGTGTAATTTATAATTTGATAAACCGTTTTGGTACAAGTAATTACGAATTACTAGTCGATTTTGTATATGACATATTTATGAGTATGTTGATTTTTAATATGTTAAAAATACATTACAATTTCATCAGTCAAGTAACATGTCACATATGTTACAATTGACAAATGACAAAATAAAATGGACCTTCCATTTTATGTCATGTGTGTGCCGAAAATAAGAGGGAGTATAAGGTTTAAATTTTGTTAATTATTTTAAGTGAAAAACAAAATGATTAGCTACCTAATTGTAGCCATGCATGCCTAGTCTTGTCTTGAGAAGAACACAAGACCATGCATTGGGCTTTCCTTCCCCCTCCAACCAGTTTTCTACATAGAAAAGACAAGGGCTTTTCTTTCATTATTCACTTCTTCAACAAATAATTTTCTAGTGTAAGAAAAATACTCTATTCTCTATCTTGTGGAGAAATTTTAGAGAAATAAAAATCTCACAAATCCTTCTCTCTTGGCCGGAAATTACAAGAGTACAAAATTTATTTTGTGTCAAATTTTAAGTAAGACTTGTATTATTTCTAGTACAAAATAATATTAGTTATTAAGAGGTTTCCTTGGGTATATACATTTGGGAGAGGTTCTAATTTGTACCTTTGTTCATCCATTTTAAGGAAAGCACAAGAACTAACAAATAGGTGAATTTGTTGGTGCCCATTAATCCGAAATCATATAGTAAGATTGATGATTTCTTCTCTTATCTTATTTATGTTTGCATGCATAAGATCTAACTTTTATTTTATGACTAAATAAATCATTTCATACATGAATATGTAAATTAATGACATTAATGAATCCAACACAAGGGTCATGCTACCATAGCATTTCGGTCCCTCCTTCTTCAAAGCATCAACAAAGAGGTATACATGGACAAGGCAAAAGGCAAGAGCCCTTCTCCTAGCCACCTCCGAAACATTGGCATCTAATCGGTTTAAAAAGATGTTGATAAGAGCCAACATATCCACACCATGTGGGGCAAGAAGGAAGTTGACTTGACTCGTTGACAAGCCCAACATTGAACGGAATTTCTCCTTATAGCATAACCGATTTGGAGGAAGCACCGGAACACAACCCGGCTACCCACCAATGGCTCCAACTTCTTCGGCTAGTGGACAAATTTCACCTTTCAGGAAAATGAAAATATGGTGTTTCGAATCCCAAAACCGAGAGCATGCTTCGAGGAATGAGGATTGCACCTTGACTTGACGAAGCACCGACAATTGACCAACTCCCATGCAAATGAGTTGATACTTTTCGGGAGGCGACAAATCCCGGCACCATTGTCGCAACACATTCTCAAAAGCATCCATGAAATATTTTTGTGGAAGAAGAAGAGGTTTTGTAGAGATGTTTTTGTGTTTCGGATGATGAAACAATGAAGCACAAACATCACTATTTATACAAAACAATCAGCGCGTTTTTCAGAAAAAATTGAGAGCCGGCTTCTATCGCCCAATAGCTCGCGCCTCTTTAGGCCCCCTCCCAGGATTCTCGCCTTGAATTGTCCCTTTCAAGTTGTGTTTTCTCCTGACACCTCAAACCTCCCGCCGGAATGCCCGCGCCTCTTCGGGATGGTCCAAGATATTTTATGTTTCCTCACAGTCACATTTCCTTGCTTTCGCGTTTTACGAAATCCGACACGGTTTCCATGACGCAGCTTTAAACATACGGATTTTTCTTTCTTTTTTAAAAGGGGGAAGGGCTAGTCGCCCCAATCCGCGACGGATCGTTTCCATGTCAATCAAAATTCCGAAAATTTTTCGCTTTTTCGCAATTTTCCAACAAAATAAAATCGAAAATTGATAACACGACGTCAGTTTTCCTCAAAATTTCAAGCACTCACAAATTCGAGTCTTGATCTCACAAAAATCAAATCAAATACACTCGCAAAAATGTTCTCTAAAAATTCATCCCTGACGGTTTGAGTATGAATTTTTTGAGTCACAAATCAATTTCAATAATTCCGACGCAATTTAATTCAAGACACGAGTTAATTGCTCAATTTTCAATTCAATTCCTTTTGAGAAGTCCAAACGTGACGACTTGTCGCGGAATTTTCAAAAATATCATTTCAAATTTCAAATTTCAAATTTAACTTCAAGTCATCTTGGTTAAATTTTGTTTTCAATCAAATGCTTTTACGTGTTTACGTTTATGCATACATGCTACCTGTTGCCTGTTTCTCTACACTAACGATGCAGGAACTGGTGCAAAGCAAAAGGAGAATTGACAGCCGACAACGCTCCTCCGAAACACAACACAAAAAAGCCAAAAAATCACAAAATGAACCACAATCCAAAAACACATATATACAAACCGCCTCACGCAAAATATAAATGTGTACAAGTAAGAGTCCAAAACACGGACAAGCTACTACAACTACTCAGCGCCTCCCGTCGGACCAGTCCCGGTCTCGCGAGGAGTCGCCGCCAACGCAGACACTGCCACCTGCTCAGACTCCCTCTCCGGAGAACTCTCCAGCATCTCGCGCTCCATCTCGACATGAAGCTCCACCGCTGCAGCCAACTGAGCCCTGAGAGAAGCAATCTCCGCGTCTCGGCTCCGCAACTCGTCCTCACGACTCCTCAACTCCTCGTCTCGACGGTGATCCCCAACCCCTGGGCCTCGATCGTCGACCTGGCTGTATCCAACTCAGCACGGACCCGAGCAAGCTCCACCGGATCCGCAGTACCCTGCAAAACACAATACAGGTCATCAAGATCTAAAAACGCGAAATGCAACACAAAATACACAAAAACAACACACAAAAAGTACCTGAGAAAGCCGAGCCTCCTCGCAGCCAGTCACCAAAGAAGCGCCCTCCAAATGTTAGCCATCCGCCACAAAGCCTGATGATTAACGATCGTCACCTACAGCCAAAAAGGTCCTTCAATACAATGCAAGGCAAAACATGAATGAGGAAAAATGTTCAAGTCAGGAACTCACCCTCAGAACGACCAACCACCACTCCATGCCAACATCGGTCACCCCAGCAACCGCAGACTCTGGCAGGCGCAACTGTAGCTCCTCACCGCCCGGTCCCTAAAAGATGGTCTCCGCCGGGAAAACTGGGGGCTTAGTCCTCAACAACGCGTCGACCCCTGCAATTCGGGTCCGCATCAAAGGTAACAAACCCTCCTATCAAAGGAGACAATGAAAACAAAAGAACAGAGGAAAACATACCTCGATCGGGTACCAGGCAAGCCTCGACGGCCGGAAGGTGTCGTAGTCAACGTCCCGTAACAACAGCTCCTCACCACCCTGACCGTGAAGGTGCTCCTCAACCTCGTCGGGGGTCGACTCCTAGAACAACACCCTAGGCAGGTCGACCGGTACCACGAAGATCTCAGTAAGGCATTAACGAGCTAAACGCTCGCCCAGGTACCAAACCGGCTCGATCGCCGTCTCAAGGTACAAACGCTGGGAGCTGCGAGGTCGCAGACGCTCCCTGCCAGTGGCCGGCACCTCCGTGTAGTGCTCCCAAGGCCGCCCTACAAACTGCATTCAAGACAGAGCTACTCAACCGACTGGGGGCTTCCTAAGCTACCTAGTCATCCTATCTCTATCTATTTCTATAAAGAAAGAGTAAGGAACAGCAATTTACGTCAGCAACTCAAAGGGTGTTCACACGACGTCGGCAGTCCTCATAAGTCGACTTAATCGACTTCTTTCGAGCCATCGTCCAACCCCTCACAGCAAGGTAGGTCAAAGGGACACCACCTGTAGTCCCCGGACGCAAAGGGACGAAGGAAGCATACAACCAAGCCTGTAATCAAACACAACAAAAAACAAATCAGCCAATCTTTTCAAAAAATTGCCAAAACCAAAATGAAAATCAAACTCAAAACTACAAAAAAAAAGCTCGTACCTCAAAGATGAGGCCGGGACCAACCAAAGCTGAGGCACTACCATCCCCCATCGCCTCCGGACGCACCGCTGCGTGCATATACCGGGTAAAACTCGCCAAAGCTGGCGTAACCCAGTCAAACTGACCCAAGGCGTCAAGGTCAGCAAGGAGAGGAAGTACCTTGGTCAACAAGCGCTCACCCTTGTCACCAAAGTACGCGGCACCCAAGAAGTACCACAACCACAACCGCACCTCCTGCGCGTCAGCTCTAGCCTCAGCCTCCGGACTCGCCAACGGCGCCGGAGCAGCACCCGCCACTCTCCCTCTGAAGTGGTCTCTCACATACGAACTCGCGATCAGGTACGGAGTAACGTCAGAAGGTGTAGATACCCGGTATCTGCTGAGACTCCAACAAACACCCGATGATTATCGGACTACAACATGTTTTGGGATCGCATCGCTTGATCGACAATTTGTGTACAACTTTACGTCAGAAAACTTAAAACGATTTCGAAAACAAAACTTTTCAAAACATTTCAAAAATACCTGGAGTGTTTAATGCACGACGACGGGGTCGCGATGACACTAACTAGAGTCAAAACCGACACCGGACCAAAAACCGACTCAAAAATTCAAATCCCGACTCCAACAACGAGTCAAACCGAGTCAAACACAAAAACAAAATATCTTCAAGCCTTCTATACTAAGTTTTCCTGGATTCATGTTGGTCAAGTACCAAACATGTGACTACAAAACCTAGGATAGAACAAATCATGATTGCGTTTGTTGTGATAGTGACAACACAACTCGAAGTGCCGCGACGTGGCTCGCGCCTCTTTGAGCAGCCCAGGTGGCCACGTCGCTCAAAACTCACACAACCACTCATTCTCTTATAAATACCCCTCAAATGCCACCCATTTGAGACTTACGCGAGTGTCCGCCCCCTATTTTCTCCCTTAAAATTGTCGACTCGACTTCTTAAGTCACAATCCGACGCGTATTTGTGACCTACCGATCGTAAATACGAGCCTTACACATTGTTTGGTACCGTCATCGTGCATTAAATCACTTGTCCGACCACTTAGACCACTACACCATCACTAAACATTAAAACACTCTTTTTACCTACCAAAACGGTTTTAAACCGAGTTTGTTCCGATCAAACGAGTTATTACACTTACGTCGGTCACTCGCCATAACCAAACATGTAAGTATGAGGGTGTAAAAATCCTCTTTTTTTATGTTTTCATTTGTTTCATGACTCTAACATGCTAAAACATGCATAACATGAACCAAAACATGGGATAAATGAGCCAAAACCGATTTTTGGTCTGAGGCAGAAGCCCCTTAGGTCGCCAACTGGCTCGCGCCTAAATGGGGTACTCAGACCAGAGATCAACCGTGTTTGTTCTCGTCATTTCCCTTAATCCATTTTTTATATTTGTAATCGGTTTTTACCACTTCAAGTATTTTCGAAACCTTTTTGTTTCATTTCACATGTTTTAACCATAAAGCATTTTTCACCCTTGGTTCCTCATACCATGACGGTTAAATCCGTGTTTCGGTGATAATATTTGGTTAATGACATTTAGAAGGTATTTTAAAGCCTTTTATTTCATTTCTTTACATTTTCAAACAAACATATTAGTCACCAACACGAAGTCATCCTTGGTTTTACATACCATGCCGGATTTTAACCCGGGTAGGATGATGAGTATCGACTAATAACATTCAAATGGACTTAAAACAATTAGTCCATAATCATTTTTCAAAACTATTCATGTCAAGTTTGTTAAATTGAACCCGACACCGAATATTATCAAAGAATGATGACTATTCGAGTCTAGTTCTTCAAATCAACAAGTGCGGTCTAAACGACCCTTTCAAATCAAACCGGGTTCAAATACCCATTTTCAACACGTTTTATAACGTTTTCTAAATAGTCAGAACACGGCATACAACCGTTGGCTAACCCGCGCCTCAAACAGGCTCCTCTTTTCTCATTTTCAAAACCAGAGGGAGGCCCCTTACACCGCCGGCTGGCTCGCGCCTCTTATAGTCGTCTGGTACAGGGCCTGTTCCCTTCCAGCATTAGTCTAGGACGATCCCGACTCCGTTTAACCCGGATATAGGACGGATCAGACGACTATTCAAACCATATTTGCAAAATGCCTTACTAAGACAAATGGATCATGTTATGCACCCTAAACCTAATACGGTAAATGGATGTTTAATTTCCGCCTTGCATGCAAATCAACCATTAATCCAACTCGACATCTTATACTTGATACTTGGATTAAATCAACCGACTTAGAAAGCTCTCACATGTTAGGTTTAAATCATTGGATGTGCATTCATGCATTTAAACCGTTTTAACTTTTGCATTCAACCAACCAAGATCGATCAGTAGAGGCCGCTAAACGCGGGCGGGATTGGGTGTCTGATTAAAGGGCTTCCCAATACGTACCTTCACCTCTTACTCAGAAACTTTGGATAGTGGACGACCTTATCCAGGGCGTACGAGAGTCATTCTAGAGATAGGATGCTAAAGAGGGACGATTTCCTTATCTTTAGTACCTATGTCAAACGCTGCTTTGTGCTTCGATTTGACCGAGGTATAAAGTGGAATTCGAACGGGTTCCAGGCATCCCACAAATGCTTGGTGGCGACTCCGAACATCTCTAATCATTTCGAGACCCTTACCGAGACGAAACCGACCGATCTAAAACGATCCGGTCGAAGGCATTTTTACGCCGCCGAGCGTGGCTTTCAAAAGACCGCTGCATGTCCACAAATCGACTGGGCTTGTAGGTGGCCCATGACTACGGATTGGTAGGTGGCCCAAAATCCACGGACCGAGACGTGGCCCATGACCACAGAAGGCTCAGGCAAAACAGTACCGATCAGATGAGTAACCGCAGGAGAAGACACCCTCTCCGGTGTCTCTGTGAACTCGACAGGTGTCTCACCACAGGGGAGGCCAGATATCATGGCAAAATCCTCTAAGGTCACACCGACCTCCCCAAACTCCATGTGTAACGACGCCGTCGTATCCCAGTACCGATCCAACATGGCAAGAATCAAACACAAGTTCGACCTAATCGAAGACCCGTGAATGTCCCGCTAAGCGGCCACCAACGGCCCAAAAGCCGACCACTCTATCAACGCCCTCGTACCGGCTCAGAGAACGTCGTAAAAGCCCAGGCAGGTAGTGAAGCCTGAGAAAGTCCTCATGGTGCCGATCTCCTGAAATCAAAAACAAACAACGTTAGAACACCTATGCAGGTCTGACACTTCAAAAGGTGACGAAAGTTCAATCAGGTGACATGACTCACCAAGCCCTCATGAGCAAGGTAGGAGATATGCCTGTCCAGTCAAAGCAGCAACTGGCTACCGTCAAAACCCTCGGCCCAAGCAGGCGTCGCCCGCAGGTTCAGCCCCCCGCGGGGCTGTAACGCGTCTAGCCTCCCAACTCGCGACGTCAGCATCGTCCTCAACCGTCTCCGCCCTCCGTCTCTTCTGACCACGAGACTCAACGTGACGGATAGGAGGCATCTCAACGACCCTAGCGACGTTCCGTAACGTCCATCTGGTCGGCCGAGGAGCCAGCCTCAGACCCAGTCTGAGCTCTCTCAACGCCAGTAGCCCCAATAACGGGCTCCTCACGCTCCTCAACGGCCCTCTCGGCCCCAACAGTCTCCTCAGGGGGCCCCTCCTCCTCGGAAGCGTCCTCCACTATCGCGGCGGGTGAACTAACTGGAGTACTAACCGGCCCCGTCCCAAATAGCTCCTCAAAAGTCGCAGCAAGGGACCCGGCAGGTCCCGAACACTCTCCTGCAAACAAAGAACGTCAGCCGAAATTTCGGCATTACGACGGCTTAAATTGGACAAATCCAAAAAAGAAACCTGCAAAGCAGAACAAGGGCAATCCCGCCCAAACTCAACCAAACAAAAATAATTCACAAAAAAAACGCACAAAAAAAAAACGACTCGCCCTTCTTCTCAAGCAAAAGACGAGTCAAAACAACCACAACAAAAAGCGGCACCCCAAGGCCCATACAAGGTCCGCCAACAAATCAAAATACGTTCCCGATACAATGGGGTATTTTTCTATGGCTCGAAAAGGCAATTCCTACGCCAATTTGAGCGCAAACCGGTCAAAGATTCAAAATACGACCACGACGAGGCAACATGATTTTATCACGCCTCAAAGCGACCTAAACTACCAATGGGGTCCATTTCAAGGCAAACTGACTCAATTCAAGCTCAAACAGGCACTTATTTTGTCAGTCATAAGACCGCTTCAAAAGGCAAAAATTTAAATTTTGCCCACAATACCCAACAAAGGTCCACAATGGCAAATACAGTCTTTCCCGACTACAATGCAACCTAGTGGGACCCACTACCCAAGCAAATAAACTTGACATTGTGAAATGAGACGGTTCCTTCGCCTCACTCACGTTTTTCGAGCATAGGGAGCAGGAACGGGGACCAAAATGCAAACTAAAAGCACCCCTATACTCCTAAACAGGTTTCTAACCTAATGCAATCATCAATTTCACTCAAAATGGGCTCAATCAAAAATGCCCAAATCAATTTTTCTAGGGTAAAAATTTCGCCCTAATTCAATCTATCAAAAAGACCAACAAATTCAAATGGATTCAAGAGGAAATACATACCTTGAGATGACATTGTCGACAATGGCACGGATGGAAGCAAGCTAGAGACCAACAATGGCGGGTTTTTTTTTGTTTGTTTTGTCGACAGGTTGAAGACGAAGTGAGAATGGTATGCGAACCATTCTCGCGTCTTTTACAGAAAAATAGGGAAGCTCCCTTAACTCGCCAGGTTGCTCGCACCTCAATAGGATGCTCCCTGCTCTTTCAGCGAAATTTTGGGCTTTGGCCCAATTTCCCATAACAAACTTCAAATTTTCAATGACGACATTAAGGACCGTCATTTTTCACATTCAAAAACAAATAGTGTAATCAAAATTCACTATTTTCCTTTCAAAATTCAAGCAAACGGCGATCAAAACCGCCATTTTCAAATACAAAAATAATAGTGAAAATTCAAATTCACTATTTCTTCAAGTTTCAACGACGGCAATTAAAACCGTCAATTTAAGAAATAATAGTGAAAATTCAAAATTCACTATTTCTTCAAATTTCAACGACGGCAATTAAAACCGTCATTTTCAAAATAATCGTGAAAACTCAAAATTCACTATTTCTTCGAATTTCAAACGACGGCAATTAAAACCGTCATTTTCAAAATTATAGTTGAAATTAAATTTCACTATTTTCACCACACATGTCAACGGCGGCAACATAAACCGTCACTTCAAAAAGTAATAGTGAAGATTCGAAATTCACTATTTCCTTCACATGTCAACGGCGGCACGTAAACCGTCACTTCAGACGTAATAGCGAAATTTAAAACTCGCTATTTCCTTCAAAATTCAAACAAACGGCAATTAAAACCGCCACTTCAAATTCAAAAACGAGTAGTAGAAATTCAAAATTCACTATCCTTTCAAAATGTCAATAGGGGGCTTCCTTGCGGAACCCGCTTATTTCAAAAACAACAGTAGTGAAAATTCAAATTCACTATTTCCACGGCGGCATCATGAGTCCGTGTAGATACCCGTATCCGTCGATATTGGAATTTATAGAGAACCCGACAAACACCCGATGATGATAGGACACATGTATCCTTTAGTTGTCATTGTCATTATTTGGGCTCGTTTTACGATGTAGAATGAGCGTTGTCGACGAAGTATTAATTTAAATGATATTTAAATTAAATGTTTTTTTAAAGTGAGTTCATTTTATTGTTTTAATTTGAATTTATTTTCTTAAATTTATTTTATTGAAAATAAAATATATTTTTTTTTATTTGAAAAATCATTTATTTTAGTGTGTTATTTGATTTGAAAAATCGATTTCGAAAGTTGAAAACTCGTTTTAATCACACGATTTGTGAGCTCGTTTTATGCTTGATTTGGGCTCGATTTTCGACGCACTTTCGACCCAACTTCCTCTCCCATAACCCGCGTTCGATTCTTAGCCAAAGCCTACCCCAAACCCTTTGTTTAGCCCACCCAAATCTCGTTCCAAACATCCCCCCAACACAGCCCAATTCCTTCCTTTACCCGTGTTTGTATAGCCCATCGAAAGCCCTTCTAAACCGACTCAAACTTGGTCCAAACCCGCAACCCATCACTACCAACCCGTGCTCCACATTACCCACAACAACCCAGCACCTATCCCACCACGAAATCAGCCCTTAAGCCCTCCAAACCGAAGCCCCAAGACATCCCTTTCCAATCCCGTATGCCCTGCTTTAGCAGCCCAAAACCCGTATCAAATCACCACTAAAACCCGTGTCCATGAACTAAGACTCTTACCCGACATCCATACCATATTACCCTAGCTTAACCACCAATAAACACCCCCCATACAAACCCTAAAAACCTCACAAATAGCTGATGGGCAGCAGCTATGCAAACCGAGCCCGACTACTTGTTGCCCTATCAAACCCTACTTTAACTCCCTATAAATACCCACCCTTCACCATACATTCATTCCTCTAAGTTCTCCATACATACTACCTTCACTTACAAGCTTTAAACTCCAGAAACAAACCCTAATTGCCTCCCAAAAACCCTCGACAAAACCGACTTACAAACTGAGAATCAGTTTGTGTCTCCTCTTTGAAACCCTTCGTTCTCCCTTCAAACCTCCATCAAAATTCGAGTTTCTTGTTCCAAATTAACCATACAACATCCATCTACACATTAGACAAAGATTTACGAGCCAAATTGCCCTTGAGAGTACACGAATTCCCTCGAAAAACAGAGTGTTATACACTCTGCTTTCGCGCTTTTCCCCGTCTGTCTGTTTGTTTGTGCTCGTTTTTCGTGCCCAATAACTCAAAACGAGCAGGGATTGTTTTAAGATCTCTATTCTCCTCTCTTTCTAGTTTTCAAAACATCTTTTAAATCGAATTTTCACCGTGAAACGAGAGAGAAATCGCAGTTTGAAAGTTGCTGTCCAGATTTGCAAAAAACGTGTTGTGTGCTTTGTTTCTTCGTCGACGACGGCCTCTCGAGATAAAATCTACCATCGATTACGACCCAAGACGGTGTCAACGATACATGTAGGTTGAGGGTGCATCAAATCCTCCTCTTTCTCCCTTTTATTTCGTTTTTTTATGTTTGTTTTTTATTGTTTCGTTTTATTTTGTTTATCGATTGTTATCATTAACTATGAAACTAGTTTAGTCCGAGTATGAGTTAAAGTACCACCATGAACACCAGCGTTGACTTGAGATGGGAAAGAAATCCGCTACATCAGTCGGTCGTAACCCCCGTCTCACTTACATATCCTCGTGTTCAAGGTAGGGCATTAATAAAACGAATTCTAACTTCGCTCTTCGCTTTTGACACCTCTCTTGTTTCGTGTGATTCGACCCACCCTAGGACCCGTCGCATGTTAGTATGACCTCTGATTGTTAACATATGACTCATTTAGACGACATTAGATCAATTTAATAACCTAATTAGACACGTTAGGTGGCTTCGACATAAGCATTAAAATCGATCAACAATTCTATAACCTAATTGAATGCATCTCTCTTTTCACTCGATTTCTCGCTAGCACAGGAGTGCGTGATTAGCACCTTCCTATTTACACTCGATGAGTAAGCGTTAATCTTATAATTTCTTGACCTAATTCGACCCTTTAGGCCGTGTAAAATACACATTCGCGTGACATCTTCTCAATCGATCAACGTCGTTTCTAACTAGTTTTCTAACTCGTTTCCTAACTCGCTTTGAAAATCTATCTAACCTAATAAATCTAACCTAAGGATTAGGGTAGGCTAGGATATGTAGGTCGTGTTTGGCCGTGTTTTTTGTAGTCCTTTTCTCGCTCTTTTTTACCTTTATCTCGTTATTTCGTATCTTGTAATTATTTTTGTTTATCGAGTCATGTTTTGTAATTTGTTTGTAATTAGTTTTCCGTTATCGAGTCAAATGACTTCTAAAAAACCTTAGTCTTATTTGGTTAGATGGTTGTGCTCTAATTCATGTAAGAGCGTAGTAAATCGCATGTTGTTTAAAGCGACATGGCCCGATTTATGCTAATGCATGCTTTGGTGTGTGGCCCTATGTCTAATTCGATAAGATTAAGTGAAAGCACGCATTACGAGGAGTTACCCAAGGCCGTGAGTCATGTAGCCGTGGGCCACCCCCCTTGTGCACGTTTCCCTAGGCCGAATTGGCCGTGTAGTGTGTCGTGTATGGTTTTGTGTATTTGCGTTGTATTTTAGATCGAGTTGTATCTTTAATTTCCTGTTGTGTCGGCATGAAATGCCTGGGTTGTAATAGGATAGATCCCAACAGCTCCCCCATTTCCCTCAAGCCTTGTTTGTTTCGTTCATATGTTGTTAGATCAATCAACCCACATGCTAAATTACAACTTTGACAAAGTTAGTTTAGTTGCATCTAAATCGACATAGAAACCTCACATGTTAGGGTTTTGAAAACGATGTTTGCATATCATATATCGTAGTAGCTATGGCCTTGTTTGAAATCCGACACATGACTTAGTAGAGGCCGTTATTGACGGGCGGGGTTAGGTGTCCTTAAGGGCTTCCTAACACGTACCCTCACCCCTTACTCAAGATCTATGGTTTGTGGATCCGTCTAAATACCATTGGATTACGAGAGTCATTCAAATCGAGTGATATAGGGTACAAGTCTTTATCTTTAATCACTCGTAGTCGATTGGCTTTATGCTTTTCGATGAAAGGTGTAAAGTTGACTTGAACGGTTCCAAGTTCCCAAAAAACTTGGTGGCGACTCTAATTTGTCTTAATTCGATTCGAAGGAACCTTGAGTCGATTATGCCTAGTGTGGATCCCGCGGACGCGCAGCTCCCGCGGGCCTTGTCCACAGCTTTGGCGACTACTGGGAAAAGAGGACTAGTTACACTTTGTTTCTAGGGTCTTTTCCTCCGAGGTGAAACTTGAAAAGAAAGTATTGGAAAGTAAAACATTACTCATATTGCTACGATTCATGCATAAACCCTTAAGGACTTTCCCAGGCCGTCCCAGCGTTTCTTTGTGATGCGTGGGGGGCGACGTCCCACTATGCCAGGAACTCGCACATTGCTTGCTTCCACTCTGCCTCGTCGTGGTTCTTGATGGTGGGGATGCTCTTCTAGGTACTCTACCTAAAGGCCCTTGCTCTATAAGACTCAAAAAGGATGGAGGGCATAGACCTTCTTGTAGAAGACTTGCCGAGACTTAGAGATGTCTAGGAGCATACATCCTTATAACATGAGAATGACAATGTGCGAAATGAATTTCCCGAGTCTTTTCAAAACTTTCCGTATCAATTTCAAAACCGAACTTTTGAACAACTTACTTTCAAAATAGCATGGTTTTAAAAACGCGGAATGCTGCCCAAGTAGGACTAGATTTTTCGGCCCAAAATAAGCTTTTATAGCCGGCATGCTGCCCATTTCAAATCTCATTTTCAAATCGATCATTCGTTTTTTTCAAATTCAATCCAAAATATTTCTCGAACCTTAACCAAGCATGAAATGCGTCGAGTCATGTCCGGGCCCTGGCCGTGTTAGGCTAGGCGTGTTTTGCCCCGAGAGTCTAGAACTCGACCTTGTTGGGTCGCCCAAGTTCACCTCTTGGGATTCGAGTCACGTTGGTCCACCTTTTTGTCTAGGATAGTCCACAGAAACGTCCAAGCTAGGCCATTATGGACGTTTCATGCGAACCTATGGGCTATGTTAGTCCAATCACGGGTTTAGTCACACCGAGTCCGGGTTAGAACCGAATTATGATGGTTCGGATCGTGTCGTTTGTCGAGTCCAAAATGAATTAAGGTCTAGATCCAACCGTGAGTCGAACCTTTTGGTTAGTCGGTCATAAGTCGAGTCTTTGTTTGAGTCAAGTTGGTGTCGTGTCCTTAAGTGTGAAGGGGCTCTTACATTTGAATATTGACTCGGTTCGGGGTTTTCTTGTAGAAAGGCCGCCAAAAACCCGACTTCAAGCAATGGAAGATGCTGTTAACAAACTCACTGAGGCCGTGAACCTCATGATGACCAGAATGGATGCAATCGAATCTAAGCTGGGTGAAGATTCCTCTTCATCTACCCCATCTCTGACTGATCTGGAGAAACGGTTCAAATTCATTGAAGACCTTCTGAAGCTCTCCCAGGGGAAGAACATCCACTACGAAAATGCTAGGGCCTATGTCCCAGTTCAGGATAAGTTGCCCACAAACATGGTACTCACTGATATCCCAAAGTTTAAGGGCACAGAAGATCCAGCCCACCATGTTAAGGACTATAAGGGGTACTTAGCACTGAAGGGAGTGCCTGCTGACATGCTCTCTGAAATTTTCGCTCAATCTCTGGATGAACACCCGAAGGCGTGGTTCTACAATCTTGACCTTAAGAACTTCCCCACTTTCGAAGATATTACGGTGGAGTTCTGCAAGCACTATGCTGATAATGTCGAGATTCAAACCAACATAAGAACATTGGAGGTGATGACACAGAAAGACAAAGAAGGCTTTACTGAATTCCTTGCAAGATGGCGCGCTGAAAGCGTGAAACTAGCCAAGAAGCCTGATGAAGTTGAAATGGTAGATAAGTTCGTAAAGAATCTACGACCTGTTTACCGCAATGCTCTAAAATACCAGAATTTCGGCTCTTTCAAAGAATTGATAAGAATCGGGATAAAGGTAGAAGATTATGTCATAAGGGCAGGCCGAGGTGAAAAGCCGAAAAGGGTACCAAGGGGCCTCATCGTCTAAGGCCAAGGCCCCAGCAACGGCCCATATTGATGAAGCCATCAATCTCTTAGAAGGGCAATCGAAGAAGTCGCAGCGCCAAACACCTAGGGCATTCACCGATATCGGATGCACTTATACATATGCTCTCCAAAGGCTCATAGCCCAAGGAAAGCTGAAGCCTATTGGTCCAACTCCGGACCCTCCCGCTGATCAACAAGGTAAATGGTATAAACCAAATGCCTACTGTGCCTTTCATCAAGGGAAAGGCCATGATACTCGAAAGGTGCTATCGATCAAGCACGAAATCCAGACATGATTGAGAATGGAACACTCCCAATCCCAACTGTTAAACCCAATAACATCACCAATCCATTTGGCGATCATGCCAACTTTGTTTCGTCAAGACAATGTCGATTATTCCCATCTTATCCACCCATGTCACTTGAAAGGGGTGTTTATCGGGAAAATATTTGTGGATTGCTTTGAATTCTTGCCAAACCCGAAGAATGAAATTCAAATCGGGAGTCTTGCTCTAGAATGTACTCCTCTCGTTAACGAAGTTAATAAAAGACAATTTGATTCACCAACCTTCATCATCGGCGTAGATCCTCGTAGGACTACCTCGGGATGGAGGCACCATCAAAGGGATCAAGGACCGAGCCGAGCATCTAAGCCGACAAACAAACAAGGGAAAGCTCATGACCGATTTGAAATTATGAGTCGGGATCTGTTTTCTTATCTTAGTCGAGTCGAGTCTAGGACTTTCTTTTCCTGAAGTTGAGTCGTTTGTTCCGCGATGACCTAGGGTGTGTCCTAGGAATCGTTCCTTCGAGTCTGTTAAGCATTTGTCATTCCAATAAAAGTTGCAGTTTCGTTTCCAAATATGTCTTGTTTCCAATCCTCAATAATTCCGAAACATGATAAAACGCACAACACACTCAAAGGAATCCCTGGGGTAGAAATATGTCCTGTTTCAAAATGCAAGGTACACTAGGATCCCGTGTTTGATTCCTTTACCTATTACATGTCTGGCGGTAGAAAACCTCCATCAGAACCAGTGCTTTTGACAAGCTTTTAGATGATTCTAGGACGAACCCAGACTAGCTCCTTGTTTTCCATATCGATGACGGAAGGCAAGCCTTTTTCCCACAGAATCATCCCCTCTCGAAGAGAGAAGATATCAACCCGTTCTAAGAAGGATTTGTTAATTCTAACCCAATTTAGTTGGCGAAGCCCAGTTTTCAAGGTGTACCCATTTGTGACTAAGAGAATGAATAGAAGACCATTTTCAAGAAGAGAAAAAAAAAAGAGATAAAAAGAATGAAAAAAGAGAAAAGATGAAAAAGAAGAAGAAAAAGGGAAAAAAAAGAAAAGAAAAAGAAAAGAAAAGAGAAAAGAAAAGAGAAAAGAAAAAGAAATGTCAAAATGTTGATCGAAGTTCAAAGGCGAAGCCAAAATGGTCAGGTAGTGCCATCAGCAGTCATCCATACCTCTAAGTCCTTCCCGAGGCATTTATGAGGGAATAGTTAGGGATTCTGAGAATCAGTTAGCTTGTGTTAGTAAACCCAAGCCTTTAGGATCCAGACATGGAAATTTGAACCCACATCATTTTTCAACCCATTTGCACTCGTGGTTCATCAAACCCGAGACACCCATTCCGACCACATCAGCAGCCATAGACCTTGGCCTTAGCACCACAAAACAAACCTTCAGAATGATTAGGATATGTAGGTCGTGTTTGGCCGTGTTTTTTGTAGTCCTTTTCTCGCTCTTTTTTACCTTTATCTCGTTATTTCGTATCTTGTAATTATTTTTGTTTATCGAGTCATGTTTTGTAATTTGTTTGTAATTAGTTTTCCGTTATCGAGTCAAATGACTTCTAAAAAACCTTAGTCTTATTTGGTTAGATGGTTGTGCTATAATTCATGTAAGAGCGTAGTAAATCGCATGTTGTTTAAAGCGACATGGCCCGATTTATGCTAATGCATGCTTTGGTGTGTGGCCCTATGTCTAATTCGATAAGATTAAGTGAAAGCACGCATTAAGAGGATTTACCCAAGGCCGTGAGTCATGTAGCCGTGGGCCACCCCCCTTGTGCACGTTTCCCTAGGACGAATTGGCCGTGTAGTGTGTCGTGTATGGTTTTGTGTATAGCGTTGTATTTTAGATCGAGTTGTATCTTTAATTTCCTGTTGTGTCGGCATGAAATGCCTGGGTTGTAATAGGATAGATCCCAACGGCTCCCCCATTCCCCTCAAGCCTTATTTGTTTCGTTCATATGTTGTTAGATCAATCAACCCACATGCTAAATTACAACTTTGACAAAGTTAGTTTAGTTGCATCTAAATCGACATAGAAACCTCACATGTTAGGGTTTTGAAAACGATGTTTGCATATCATATATCGTAGTAGCTATGACCTTGTTTGAAATCCGACACTTGACTTAGTAGAGGCCGTTATTGACGGGCGGGGTTAGGTGTCCTTAAGGGCTTCCTAACACGTACCCTCACCCCTTACTCAAGAAAACGGCCAAGCTCACGGCCCAAAACCACGACCACCCTCACGGCCAAGACAAGGCCACCCTAGTTCCTAGATTAGGTTCATTGGTTAGATCGAATGATTGCGAAACGGATTAGAAAACGAGTTAGAAAACAAGTTATAAAACAGGTTGATCGATCGAGAAGAAACGCGCGAGTGTGTATTCTACACGGCCTAAAGGGTCCAATTAGGTCACAATATCATAAGATTAATGCTTACTCGTCGAGTGTTAATAGGAAGGTGCTAATCACGCACTCCTATGCTAGCGAGAAATCAAGTGAAGAGAAAGATGTATTCAATTAGGTTATAGAATTGTTAATCGATTTTAAAAGCTATGTCGATGCCACCTAACATGTCTAATTAGGTTATTAAAATGATCGAATGTCGTCTAAATACGTCATATGTTAACAATCAGAGGTTAAACTAACATACAACGGATCCTAGGGTATGTCGAATTGGCCGAAGCAACAAAGGGGTCAAAAGCGAAGAGCGAAGTTAGAAACTCGTTTTATTTATGCCCTACCTTGAACACGAGGATATGTAAATGAGACGGGGGTGTACGACCGACTGAAGTAGCGGTTTATTTTCCCATCTCAAGTCAACGCGGGTGTTCATGGTGGTACTTTAATTCATACTCGGACTAAACTAGTTTCATAGTTAATTAAACAAACGATAAACAAACGAAAACAAACAAAAAAAGACAATAAAAAAGAAGCATAAAACAAACGAAATAAAAGGGAAAAGAGGAGGATTTGATGCACCCTCAACCTACATGTATCGTTGACACCGTCTTGGGTCGTAATCGATGGTAGATTTTATCTCGAGAGGCCGTCGTCGACGAAGAATAAAGCAAACACGCGTTTTGGAAACTTTCTGGACAGCGATTTTCAAACGATGATATCTCCCTCGTTTCACGACGAAAATTCAATTTGAAAGATGTTTTGAAAACTAGAAAGAGAGGAGAACAGGAATCTTAAAGCAACCCCTGCTCGTTTTGGGTTTTTGGGCACGAAAAACGAGCACAAACAGAGCTGGACAGACAAGAATAAACCGCGAAAACAGAGTGTTATTTCACTCTGTTTTTCGAGGGATTTCGTGTACTCTCAAGGGCAATTTGGCTCGTAAATCTTTGTCTAATGTGTAGATGGATGTTGTGTGGTTAATTAGGAACAAGAAACTCGAGTTTTGATGAAGGTTTGATGGAGGAACGAAAGGGTTTTCGAAGAGGACACACAAACAGTTCCGTTTGTGTGTCGGTTTTGTGGAGGGTTTTTGAGAGGCAATTAGGGTTTGTTTCTGAGGTTTAAAGCTTGTGAGTGAAGGTAGGATGTATGGAGAACTTAGAGGAATGAATGTATGGTGAAGGGGTGGTATCTATAAGAAGTTAAAGTAGGGCAAAAGGGAGGAGAGGCAGACGGGCTTGGCTGAGCATAGCTGCTGTCCAGCAGCTTTTGGGGGGTTTTCTAGGGTTCGTTTGGGGGGTTTTATTGGTGATTAAGGTAAGGTAATATGGGTAGGATATTAGGGTATGGGTTAGGGTTAATGGGCACGGGTTTTGGTGGTATTTGGAGCGGGTTTTGGGCTCGGATTCATCACGCAAAACAGGGGGGGTAGGCTGAAGTTTGTATGCGGGCTGTTGGGGGTGATTTGGGATGGGATTTGGGCCGTGGTTAAGGGGGTTCGAACTGGGTTGGATGGGTAGAGGCTTAGGTTGGTTAGTGTACTCGAGATTCGTGCCAACTCGTAAAGGAAACGGGCTCAAAAACCGAGCTAAAATCGAGCTCAAAAACACATGTTCAAAACGAGTTCTTTTCAATTTTCAAATCGATTTTTCAAATCAATTAACACATTAAAATAAATGATTTTTCAAACCAAATATACTCATAAAATGATTTTTCAAATCAAATATTTATTTTATTTTCAATAAAATAAACTTGGGAAATAAATTCAAAATAAAATAAATTAAATTGAAATCACTTTAAAAAGACTTTAATTTAAATATCATTTAAATTAATAAAATGAACTCACTTAAGAAACATTAATTTAAATATCATTTAAATTAATAAAATACTTCATCGACGACGCCCATTCTACATCGTAAAACGAGCTCCAAATAATGACAATGACAACTAAAGAATACATGTGTCCTATCATCATCGGGTGTTTGTCGGGTTCTCTATAAATTCCAATATCGACGGATACGGGTATCTACAGAGCCCCCACTTTGACTGAGGCTTGGACAAGGCGAAAGTCAAAGTATACCCCAGGTCCCTCTCGACCTGAGGATTCTTCGGGTCGTTTATAGTCCATTAGACTTGCGTATGTAAGCTCGCCAGCCATAAGAAGAGACCATACCTGAAACTTCGTTGGGGATTGACTCTTGCTTCTGTTGTGTCAAATTATCGTCATTGGTCGTCGACCCATGAAATTGCATATATGGTGGGTTGAGCCTTATCCTTAGGCGCCTACGTATCCGTTTCTGACGGAATCAAACCCGCGTCGTAGTTCGGCAACTGCTGATACATGCCCAAAATTTATCATCTGCTGGCATTTGTCCAAAATTCATCATCTGTTGACATTTGCCCAAAATTTATCATCTGCTGGCGCTTGTCCTGGATGGGACGGGGCTTTCCAAGGAGGTTGCCGCCGCTTTCATCATTTGCTTTCAGCTACGGAATTCTTCCATTTCATACTCTTGTATCGAATTGAATTCTGAGTGGATGTCATCCATTTCATCTTGATAATGGTCTCTGAAGCCAACGGCTTCAGAGCCCCCAGTTTGCAATGGCTCTAAAGTCGAAGACTTTAGAGCCCCCAGTTGAAGCATATCCTGCTATATTTGAAACACAAAAACGTACTAGCAATAATCATCACATAAGCACATTTGGATCATCGATCTTAAAATTGGATCATTTAAAAGATTGGGTCATCGACCCGAAAATTGAATTTGAAAATTTTGAATAATTGGGCCCTCGACCCGAAGTTTGAAATTGACATCACTTGGAATGTTGGGTCATCGACCCGAAATTTGAGTTTGAAAGACTGGGTCATCGACCCGAAATTTGAACATGTTGAAAATTTTGAATAATTGGGCTATCGACCCAAAAAGATTCTACTACTTGGATCATCTATCCACAATTCGCAAAAAGTTTTTGAAATTTTGAAATTTTTGAAATCGAACCTTGACGGGTGAGCATGAAATACGACACAGACACTCTGTATGACTCGTAAACAACGTGGGCGTAGCCCGCTACCGTAAAACAAAAAAGGAAAATAAAACCCTAAGTGTGCACGGGCTTCAATTCAATTATTGACTTGTTGGGGATAAAAATGTAAATTGGCCATTCTGGCGCCAAAAGATGGCAAATGGGAATCACAAAGTCGTCGGACTTGGGACGAAGATATCGTATGGCATGGGCGTGCTCCCGAGGGCACATGGGAATCAAGATCACTTGACATTGACAAGGTGGATTAAACTCACGGAGCAACAACGTTGGCTTCGCCCAGACACTAAACACAGACTGATTTTATGAGAACAGTTGGACATCACACATCACTCTTGTTGGGAACATTCTGTCACTCTTTTCCTCGCCTCCTTTCTTTTCAGCGAGTTTCATCATTTCTTGCCACCGCCTTCTTTCTTTTCAGCGGGCTTTTTATTTTTCTTCCACGCCTTCTTTCTTTTCAGCGGGTTTTTCATATTTTCTGTTCCCAACACAAACCCACATCTATGTGACTCAGCATCTTTGCCTAAACCATTAGATAAAGCTCATTCTGAGACTTGATACTATTCATCTGAACCTATATCCTTATCCTAGCTTACATAGAGTGCTAAGACCGACTCAAACAAAGGTGGCTTCATTTGGACTTGGTTAAGACCCGTAAGAAACCGACAAGACGACAACTTGGTTGATGAGTGGATTGAATCCCTTATTCTGAAGGACTGCCTACGTATTCGCGTGGAGCGAAATCAAATCCGACGTAGTTCGATCAAGGTGCATAAACATGGCATTTTGATTGTGTGTACACACTCAAAGGTTTCACCTAAGGTATCATGTCATATCCCATTCTAGCCTGTAAAGTACCGTTAAATCCCGTGTCTAGGGTTGGTACAAAAGGTTGTGGTTCTTTGGGATGTGGAGCTTGGTAAAAATAGGTTTGAAAGGTAAACCATCATTCTGAAGGTTCGTTTTGTGGTGTTAAGGCCAAGGGCTATGGCTTATAACGTGGTTGGAAATGGTGTCTCAGGTTTGATGAAACCCGAGTACAAAATGGGTTGGGAATCGATGTGGGTTCAAATTTCCATGTCTGGATCCTAAAGGCTTGGGTGTACTAACAGAACAAGCGGAATGATTCTCAAAATTCCTGACTATCCCCTTGTAACTGTCTCAGGAAGGACTTAGAGGGTAAAGAGGTCACTACTTACTCTTTTGGGCTTCGTCCATTGAACCTCAACTATGGGTACTTGACTTGAATTCTGGCTTCCGTAACTTCGACATTCAACCAAAAAGCATTCCGCAATAACTTCAACATCTTTTTTTTCTTTTTTTCTTTTTCTTTCATCTTTTTTTTTTCATTTTTCCTTTTTTTTTCATTTTTTTTTTTCACCCTTTTTTTTCTCTCTTTGAAAATGATCTTCTATTCATTCTCTTAGTCATAAACGGATACACCTTAAAAACTGGGCTTCGCCAACTAAATTGGGTTAGAATTATCAATTCCTTCTTAGAACGGGTTGATATCTTCTCTCTTCGAGATGGGATCATTTTGTGGGGATGAGCTTCCCTTCCATCATCGATAGGGAAACCAGGAGTTAGTCCGGGTTCATCATAGAATCATCTAAAGGCTTGTGATAAGCACTGGTTCTGATGGAGGTTTTCTACCGCCAGACATGGAATAGGTAAAGGAATCAAACACGGGATCCTAGTGTATCCTACATTTTGAAACGGGACATATTTCTACCCCAGGGATGCCTTTGAGTGTGCTGTGCATTTTATCATGTTTTGGAATGATTGAGGATTGAAAACAAGACATATTTGGAAACGAAACTGCAACTTTTTATTGGATTGACAAATGCTTAACAGACTCAAAGGAACGATTCATAGGACACACCCTAGGTCATCGCGGAACAAATGACTCAACTTCAGGAAAAGAAAGTCCCAGACTCGACTCGACTAAGATAAGAAAACAGATCCCGACTCATAATTTCAAATCTGGTCTTGAGCTTTCCCTTGTTCAGCTGTCAGCTTAGATGCTCGGCTCTTTTCCTTGATCCCTTTGATGGTCTGCCTCCATCCTGAGGTAGTCCTCTGAGGATCTACGCCAGTGATGAAAGTTGGTGAATCGAATTGTCTTTTATTAACTTCATTAATGAGAGGAGTACATTCTAGAGCAAGACTCCCGACTTGAATTTCATTCTTCGGGTTTGGCAAGAATTCAAAGCAATCCACAAATATCTTCCCGATAAACACCCCTTTCAAGTGACATGGGCGGATAAGATGGGAATAATCGACATTGTCTTCGACAGAAACAAAGTTGGAGTGATCGCCAAATGGATTGGTGATGTTATTGGGTTTAACAGTTGGGATTGGGAGTGTTCCATTCTCAATCATGTCTTGGATTTCGTGCTTCAGTCGATAGCACCTTTCAGTATCATGGCCTTTCCCTTGATGAAAGGCACAGTAGGCATTTGGTTTATACCATTTACCTTGTTGATCAGCGGGAGGGTCCGGAGTTGGACCAATAGGCTTCAACTTTCCTTGGGCTATGAGCCTTTGGAGAGCATATGTATAAGTGCAACCGATATCGGTGAATGCCCTAGGTGTTTGGCGCTGCGACTTCTTCGATTGCCCTTCTAAAAGATTGATGGCTTCATCAACATGGGCCGCTGCTTGGGCCTTGCCCTTAGACGATGACGCCCCTTTGTACCCTTTCGGCCTTTCAGCCTCTGCCCTTATGACATCATCTTCTACCTTTATCCCAATTCTTATCAATTCTTTGAAAGAGCCAAAATTCTGGTATTTCAGAGCATTGCGGCAAATAGGTCGTAGATTCTTTACGAACTTATCTACCATTTCAACTTCATCAGGCTTCTTAGCTAGTTTCACGCTTTCAGCGCGCCATCTTGCGAGGAATTCAGTAAAACCCTCTTTTTCCTTCTGTGTCATTACTTCCAAAGTCCTTATCTTGGTTTGAATCTCAACATTGTCAGCATAGTGCTTACAGAACTCCACCGTGATATCTTCGAAAGTAGGGAAGTTCTTAAGGTCAAGATTATAGAACCACGCCTTCGGGTGTTCATCTAAAGATTGGGCAAAAATTTCAGAGAGCATATCAGCAGGTACTCCCTTCAGTGCTAAGTATCCTTTATAGGCCTTAACATGGTGGACTGGATCTTCGGTGCCTTTGAACTTTGGGATGTCAGTGAGTACCATGTTCGTGGGCAACTTATCTGAATCAAAAGGGCATAGGCCCTAGCATTCTCATAGTGAATGTTCTTCCCCTGGGAGAGTTTCAAACGGTCTTCGATGAACTTGAACCGTGTCTCCAGATCGGTCAGAGGTGGGGTAAATGGAGGGGAATCTTCACCCAGCTTAGATTCAATTGCATCCATGTGGGTCATCATGAGATTCACGGCCTCAGTGAGTTTGTTAATAGCATCTTCCATTGCTTGAAGTCGGGTTTTTGGCGGCCTTTCTACAAGAAAACCCCGAACTGAGTCAATATTCGAATGTAAGAGCCCCTGCACACTTAAGGACACGACCCCAACTTGACTCAAACAAAGACTCGACTTGAGACTGAATAACCAAAAGGTTCGACTCACGGTTGGATTTAGACCTCGATTCATTTTAGACTCGACAAAACGACATGACTCAAGCTGTCATAGCTCGATTCTAAACTGGACTCAGTGTGACTAAACCCGTGATTGGACTAACAGAGCCTATAGGTTTAAGTGAAACGCCCTAAATGGCCTAGCTTGGACGTTTCTGTGGACTATCCTAGACCAAATGGTCGACCACCATGACTCAAAGCCCAAGAGGTGAGCTTGGGTGACCCAACAGGGTCATGTTCTAGACTCTTAGAACGAAACACACCCGGCCTAACACGGCCATGACCCGGACACGACTCGACGCATTTCATGCTTGGTTGAGGTTCGAGAGGCATTTTGGATTGGTTTTGAAAAAAAAACGAATGATTGATTCGAAAATGAGATTTGAAATGGGCAGCATGCCGGCTATAAAAGCTCATTTTGGGCCGAAAATTCTAGTCCTATTTGGGCAGCATTCCGCGTTTTTAAAACCATGCTATTTTGAAAGTAAGTTGTTCAAAAGTTCGGTTTTGAAAAGGACATGGGAAATTTCGAAAAGACTCGGGAAAACAATTTGCACATTGTCATTCTCATGTTACAAGGATGTATGCTCCTAGACATCTCTAAGTCTCGGCAAGTCTTCTACAAGAAGGTATATGCCCTCCATCCCTTTGCGGTCTTATAGAGCAAGGTGTCTTAAGGTAGAGTACCTAGAAGATCGTCCCCACCATCAAGAACCACGCGAGGTGAAGTGGAAGCGAGCAAAGTGCAGCTTCCTAGCATAGTGGGACGTCGCCCCCCACGCATCACGAAGAAACGCTGGGACGGCCCGGGCAAGTCCTTAAGGGTTTATGCATGAATCGTAGCACTATGAGTAATGTTTTACTTTCCAACACTTTCTTTTCAAGTTTCACCTCGGAGGAAAAGACCCTAGAAACAAAGTGTAACTAGTCCTCTTTTCCCCAGCGGAGTCGCCAAATCAGGACAAGGCCCTCGGAATCTGCGTCCGCGGGATCCACACTAGGCATAATCGACTCGAGGTTCTTTCGAATCGAATTAAGACATATTAGAGTCGCCACCAAGTTTTTTGGGAACTTGGAACTGTTCAAGTCAACTTTACACCTTTCATCGAAAAGCATAAAGCCAATCGACTACGAGTGATTAAAGATAAAGACTTGTACCCTATATCACTCGATTTGAATGACTCTCGTAATCCAATGGTATTTAGACGGATCCACAAACCATAGATCTTGAGTAAGGGGTGAGGGTACGTGTTGGGAAGCCCATAAGGACACCCAACCCCGCCCGTCAATAACGGCCTCTACTAAGTCAAGTATGGATTTCAAACAAGGTCATAGCTACTACGATATATGATATGCAAACATCATTTTAAACCCTAACATGTGACAACAATTTCTATGTCGATTTAGATGCAACTAAACTAACTTTGTCAAAGTTGTAATTTAGCATGTGGGTTGATTGATCTAAGCAACATATAAACAAAGCAAACAAGGCTTAAGGGGGAATGGGGGAGCCGTTGGGATCTACCTATTACAAACCAGGCATTTCATGCCGACACAACAATAAATTAAAGATACAACTCGATCTAAATACAAACTATACACACGACGCAATACACAGCCATTTGGCCTAGAAAACCGTGCACAAGAGGGGTGGCCCACGGCTTACATGACTCACGGCCTTGGGTCACTCCTCGTAATGTATGCTTTCACTTAATCTTATCGAATTAGGCATAAGGCTACGCACCAAAGCATGCATTAGCATAAACCGGGCCATGTTGCTTTAAACAACATGCGGTTTACTACGCTCCTACAAGCATTGGACCACAACCGTCTAACCAAACAAGACTAAGGTTTTTTGAAGAGGTTTTGACTCAATAAAAGTAAAACAAGCTCGAAAATTACAACTCGATAAACAAATTACAAATTACAAGCAACAAAACAACGAAGAACAAAAGGTATAAAAAAAACGAAGCAAAAAAGACAAAGAAAACGGCCAAGCTCACGGCCCAAAACCACGACCACCCTCACGGCCAAGACAAGGCCACCCTAGTTCCTAGGTTAGGTTCATTGGTTAGATCGAATGATTGCGAAACGGATTAGAAAACGAGTTAGAAAACAAGTTATAAAACAGGTTGATCGATCGAGAAGAAACGCGCGAGTGTGTATTCTACACGGCCTAAAGGGTCCAATTAGGTCACAATATCATAAGATTAATGCTTACTCGTCGAGTGTTAATAGGAAGGTGCTAATCACGCACTCCTATGCTAGCGAGAAATCAAGTGAAGAGAAAGATGTATTCAATTAGGTTATAGAATTGTTAATCGATTTTAAAAGCTATGTCGATGCCACCTAACATGTCTAATTAGGTTATTAAAATGATCGAATGTCGTCTAAATACGTCATCTGTTAACAATCAGAGGTTAAACTAACATACAACGGATCCTAGGGTATGTCGAATTGGCCGAAGCAACAAAGGGGTCAAAAGCGAAGAGCGAAGTTAGAAACTCGTTTTATTTATGCCCTACCTTGAACACGAGGATATGTAAATGAGACGGGGGTATACGACCGACTGAAGTAGCGGTTTATTTTCCCATCTCAAGTCAACGCGGGTGTTCATGGTGGTACTTTAATTCATACTCGGACTAAACTAGTTTCATAGTTAATTAAACAAACGATAAACAAACGAAAACAAACAAAAAAAGACAATAAAAAAGAAGCATAAAACAAACGAAATAAAAGGGAAAAGAGGAGGATTTGATGCACCCTCAACCTACATGTATCGTTGACACCGTCTTGGGTCGTAATCGATGGTAGATTTTATCTCGAGAGGCCGTCGTCGACGAAGAATAAAGCAAACACGCGTTTTGGAAACTTTCTGGACAGCGATTTTCAAACGATGATATCTCCCTCGTTTCACGACGAAAATTCAATTTGAAAGATGTTTTGAAAACTAGAAAGAGAGGAGAACAGGAATCTTAAAGCAACCCCTGCTCGTTTTGGGTTATTGGGCACGAAAAACGAGCACAAACAGAGCTGGACAGACAAGAATAAACCGCGAAAACAGAGTGTTATTTCACTCTGTTTTTCGAGGGATTTTGTGTACTCTCAAGGGCAATTTGGCTCGTAAATCTTTGTCTAATGTGTAGATGGATGTTGTGTGGTTAATTAGGAACAAGAAACTCGAGTTTTGATGAAGGTTTGATGGAGGAACGAAAGGGTTTTCGAAGAGGACACACAAACAGTTCCGTTTGTGTGTCGGTTTTGTGGAGGGTTTTTGAGAGGCAATTAGGGTTTGTTTCTGAGGTTTAAAGCTTGTGAGTGAAGGTAGGATGTATGGAGAACTTAGAGGAATGAATGTATGGTGAAGGGGTGGTATCTATAAGGAGTTAAAGTAGGGCAAAAGGGAGGAGAGGCAGACGGGCTTGGCTGAGCATAGCTGCTGTCCAGCAGCTTTTGGGGGGTTTTCTAGGGTTCGTTTGGGGGGTTTTCTTGGTGATTAAGGTAAGGTAATATGGGTAGGATATTAGGGTATGGGTTAGGGTTAATGGGCACGGGTTTTGGTGGTATTTGGAGCGGGTTTTGGGCTCGGGATTCATCACGCAAAACAGGGGGTAGGCTGTTTGTATGCGGGCTGTTGGGGGTGATTTGGGATGGGATTTGGGCCGTGGTTAAGGGGGTTCGAACTGGGTTGGATGGGTAGAGGCTTAGGTTGGTTAGTGTACTCGAGATTCGTGCTAACTCGTAAAGGAAACGGGCTCAAAAACCGAGCTAAAATCGAGCTCAAAAACACATGTTCAAAACGAGTTCTTTTCAATTTTCAAATCGATTTTTCAAATCAATTAACACATTAAAATAAATGATTTTTCAAACCAAATATACTCATAAAATGATTTTTCAAATCAAATATTTATTTTATTTTCAATAAAATAAACTTGGGAAAATAAATTCAAAATAAAATAAATTAAATTGAAATCACTTTAAAAAGACTTTAATTTAAATATCATTTAAATTAATAAAATGAACTCACTTAAGAAACATTAATTTAAATATCATTTAAATTAATAAAATACTTCATCGACGACGCCCATTCTACATCGTAAAACGAGCTCCAAATAATGACAATGACAACTAAAGAATACATGTGTCCTATCATCATCGGGTGTTTGTCGGGTTCTCTATAAATTCCAATATCGACGGATACGGGTATCTACACCATTGGATTACGAGAGTCTTTCAAATCGAGTGATATAGGGTACAAGTCTTTATCTTTAATCACTCGTAGTCGATTGGCTTTATGCTTTTCGATGAAAGGTGTAAAGTTGACTTGAACGGTTCCAAGTTCCCAAAAAACTTGGTGGCGACTCTAATTTGTCTTAATTCCTAGTGTGGATCCCGCGGACGCAGTTCCAGAGGGCGTTGTCCACAGTCCGCTACTTTCAAAATAAGCCCGTCCGACGCGGCTATTCTAACAGCCGATCAACCGACCGCCCCATGGCTGGCGAGCCTTACTACGCATCGCGGCTAGCGAGCCTTACTACGCACCGCGGCTGGCGAGCCTTACTACGCACCGCGGCTGGCGAGCCCTCCTCATATACGCCACGTGGCTGGCGAGCCTTACTACGCATCGCGGCTGGCGAGCCCTCCTCATATACGCCCCAAGGCTGGCGAGCCTTACTATGCATCGTGGCTGGCGAGCCCTTCTCATATACGCACCATGGCTGGCGAGCCTTACTACGCATCGCGGCTGTCGAGCCCTCCTCATATACGCATAATGGCTGGCGAGACTTACTACGCATCGCGGCTGGCGAGCCCTCCACATATACGCACCATGGCTGGCGAGCCTTACGACACATCGCGGCTGGCGAGCCCTCCTCATATACGCACCATGGCTGGCGAGCCTTACTACGCATCGCGGCTGGCTGGCCCTCCTCATATACGCACCATGGCTGGCGAGCCTTACTACGCATCGCGGCTGGTGAGCCCTCCTCATATACGCACCATGGCTGGCGAGCCTTACTACGCATCGCGGCTGGCGAGCCCTCCTCACAAACGCACCATGGGTGGCAAGCCTTACTACGCATCGCGGCTGGCGAGCCCTCCTCACATACGCCCCATGGCTGGCGAGCCTTACTATGCATCGCGGCTGGCGAGCCCTCCTTACTACGCACCATGGCTGGCGAGCCTTACTACGCACCATGGCTGGCGAGCCTTACTACGCACCATGGCTGGCGAGCCTTACAACGCACCGCGGCGGGCGAGCCACTTCATATCCGCAACACAGCTGGCGAGCCTTTATTCGCAAGTAAGATACAACCCAAGGACGTATTCCGAAGATGCCTCGAATACGACTCCCTACCAAAGCTGGCGAGCCTTTGTCCGCAAACATGCAAGGACATATCCGAAGATGCCTCAGGTATGACTCCTTCTTATGGCTGGCGAGCCTTTTTACGTAGTCTAAAGGACTTTAAACGACCCACACGGATAGTCGACAGACTCTAAACTGTTCCCGACGACAGGTCCTTGGCTCGTACACTCGAGTCGCCTTGGCGTCGCGCTTCCCGATGGCAGGTCCTTGGCCCGAATCCTTTTGAGCCACCTTGATGTCGCTTGGGTCTCCAGGCTGTAATCTTTGATTGACCTGGGGGCTCTACTTTGACTTTCGCCCTGTGCAAGCCTAAGTCAAAGTGGGGGCTCTGTAGATACCCAATATCTGCTGAGACTCCAAAAAACATGATGCGTGTCATTTATTTGATGTTTTACATCCCATTTTACACGCATTTCAGAGCTCATTCTTGTAGTTTATGCTAAATTTCACCCTATTTCCGTCTACTTCCGTATTTTGTACATTATTGCAGAAATATGAAGAATTCAACGGGAAATCAAGCCAAATCCGTCCCCGAGTAATCTGCATTGCAAATGACATAAAGGAATCACTTAAGGAACGAGCTTGGTGCGCAATCCAAGGCCCAAAAGACAAGTCCACGAGTTTTAAGAAGTCAAGTAGCAGCTCAAGTAGTCGATCGACCATCACCCTCGGTCGATCGACCAATGTTCGGTTCCGTAAGCCACTTTGTTCATTCTTTGAGTGGTCGATCGACCACCTACCTTAGTCGATCGACCAGGCTGCTATTCCGCATTTAGAATTAAAAGACCGTGAATCTTGAAGCCCAATGTTATGCTAGGTTTAGGGAATAAAGTTACGTTAGTTGCTATATAACATAACCTAGAAACATTCAATCAGGAGGAAGTCATTACTCGGTTTTCATTCAAAGTTTTATTCAAGAATTTACATTAAGTTTTCGTGATACGGTTCTTGATAGTTAGGGTTTGGGATTGTTGAGCATTGGATTTTCGGTTCTTAATAACTAATCTTTCCTCTGCAATTCGGTATTCTTCTGCCCTAATTATAGTTCATCTTTATTTTATCAATAGTTTAGAATTGCTAGCTAGTTTCCCGCAACCTTTATCATTGTTTATGTTAAATTTTTATTTTACTGTTTTTAGCATGAATTCAGTAGTTAGCTTTATCGTTTATGTTGTTGTTTCTACCCTTAGCATGAGTAGCTAATTCTTTAGTGCTAGGATGTAGGCGATTTATGGCATAGGCGGCAATAGGTTATACACGGGCTGACCCGCGTGTTGGTCGATCGACCACCTTACCCGGTCGATCGACTGACCTCGTGAGGTTACCTTTCATTTTAATTGATTTTAATGTTGTATTTAACGAATCGAATGCATGCGACCAGTTAGATGCTTATTTTATGACCGACCCATTAGATCGAAAGATAGGGTATGTTATTTGATCACCAATTAAATCGACTAAACTGTGCTAAGATCGAAAGATAGGTATAGTTTAGACCGTTAGTCACTTTTCAGAACGAAAGTTAGTATTAGTGATATTAGGGACCTATAGCGAGATCGAAAGATGCTATTTGTTAAGAGTGGACCGAGAGGACCTCTTTATTTCCCGCCTCACCTGTGTTTGATTCAGACCGACTTAGTTTGCTGCCGCCGAAGCTATAATGAACCGATCATCCTAGTACCCTTCTTTTATCTGTTTAAATCGTTTATTTAGTTTATTGTCTTTATTCACTATTAGCTGTAGACCAATTCAATTCAACCCCCACAATTGTTACCTTAGACTGAATATAAATCAACTAAAATTTACATCTGCCTCCTTGTGGTTCGACCCTGTTACCACTAGCCTAGGTTAGTCTTAATAGGAAATATAAATTTTATCTTTGGTACTCACAACGATGGGTATCAAATTTTGGCGCCGTTGCCGGGGAGGCAATAGTCCTAATTTTAGTTGTTTTATTTTTAGTCTTTCTTAGTTTAAGGGACTTCTGTTCCTTAAACTTTTCTCATATTCTTTTTGTAGTTTCCTCTTATGCGCAGGTCACAGGGTGGTGAACTAGTGCCATTTGACCCTGAGATAGAGAAATCTTTGCGCGAGTTGAGACGAACACAAAGAATACTACCGACAGAGGAAGAGCTGAGTACTCTGTCAAGCTATTACGAGAACAATCTGTTCGAAGAAGACCCACAGTCTTCACCCGTTTCCACTTCTTCACCGAGAGAGTTACTTCTCCGTAAATTCCAGTCATGGCCGAGGAAGCAAGTATAGCTAGTCATTCGAGCCGACAAATGAAAAAACTTATATAAGGGGTTCGAATTACCAGGAGATGCCAGGAAGTTCGAACCAAAGCCTTCTTACATTAGCATGGTTGAGAAGAACCGATTCGGGAGCCGCAAATGAAGATGCAAATAAGCATATGGAGACCTTTATTGACTCATCGTTGTTCCATACCCCCACCACCGGGCGTGACCTAAGACCAGATCAAGGAGACCATGTTCATCTTCTCCCTTCGTGATGCCGCAAGGGAGTGGTATAGAGATTTGGACCGGACCGTTCGAGGGATCACCGATTGGAATACCTTGGCATTGGCATTCTACAAGAAGTACTTTTCTCGCTTCAAGGACGATTGCTATCGTGAGCCCAAATCACGGGCTTTAAACAAGGGCCGGATGAGAATTTCCACGAAGCATGGGTCCGTTTTAAGAAGCTGGTGCGAACCATACCGCACCATGGGTTCGAAAAGTGGAGCTTGTGCAATCATTTCTACAATGGGTTGTACGACGATCAGAGGGCCATTTTGGATGCTGCAGCCAATGGACGATTCGCTGAAAATTTGGGAGCAACCAAGGGGTGGAAGATCATTGACGATCTAGCTACCCACAAGGCTAAGTATGGGAATTCTAGAGGGAACCAGAGGAGAGCTACTGAATCTTCCTCTGTCGCTGCGCTTGAGGCTCTTACTGCGAGATTTGACAAGTATGAACTAGGAGGAGCTTCTAAAGGTGGGATGTACCAAGTCAATGCTGTGTCAGACGGTCCCTTCGTCTGTGAAAGGTGTGGAGCTGAGGGCCATGTCTCGAAGAACTGCCCTAGTCCCTTTGAATCTTGTGCTGCCTTTCAACACTATAGGCAGACCAACACCTACTACGAGCCAACCCACCCAAACTTGAGTTGGAGGAGCCAAAATGTCCTGAATCCAACTCAAGCTCCGCCGCAGCAGCAACCCTATGTACCCCCTCATCAAAAGCAACAACAATATCAGAAACCTCCTTATGTGCCGCAGCAGAGAACAATCGCACTTCTGAATTTTCTGAGCTTAAGAACCTGTTGCTAAAGGAGTCCCAAGCAAGAGAGGCCGGGATGAAGCTACTAGAGAGCCAAATTTCTCAATTGGCTAGAAAAAGTAACACTCGAGCTCCCGGACACTTACCGACTCAACCTGAACAAAAGGAGACCCTAAATGCCATCACCTTGAGGAGCGGGTCCACCCTTGAAGGTCCTGCCATGGTCGAGGACGCTGTTGAAAAAGATGAGCCGGAAACAAGTCAAAAGAAAGCTTAAACGAATAAATCAAAGAAACAGCCGTCTACCAGGTATATTAGTCGATCGATTGATATACCTAGTCGATCGATCAAGCACGGGTTACAGAGCTTCGAATCGTAGACATCTCGCCGATCGATCGGCGAGGACAATGGTCGATCGACGAGATCGCTGCGATGCTTTGAGGAATTTCGTCCTTTGATGCCAAATAATCATGAGACCACTTGTTTCGGGGTACCACAATCCCCGAAGACTTTAGGACAAGACCCGAGTGCTGATGGGTCGATCCCGCCCCGGTTCGACCCAATGACGGTTAATGGCTCACATTTGAGACGGTCTGAGGAGGGGTCTAGCTTCAACAAAGAGAAGGTGACGGACTTTCAGCCTAAGTCCAAGGATGCCGGCGCGCGTGAATTGGAGGAGAGGGCTAAGATCCTTCTTACAGCCCCTTACCCGGAGAGGCTAGTGCCGACCAAGGAACAGGTATCTTTCAGCAAATTTGAAAAAGTTATCCGTAGTCTGAATGTACATGTCCCCTTCCTTGAGCTAGTAAACCAAGTGCCCGCTTATACTAAATTTATGAAACAACTTTTGTCCAAAAAGCGGTCACTTGAAACAGTGCACACTGTCGCACTTACTAAGGAGTCTTGCGCTTATCTGTCTCACACTGCGCCCCATAAGTTAGAGGATCCGGGTAGCTTCTTTGTTCCTTGCAAAATAGGTACCTTCTCTATTGAGAAGGCATTGTGTGATTTAGGGGCTAGTATAAGCGTCATGCCCTTGAGTTTAGCTAGGAAGCTTAAGTTGACCCGGTTTGCTATCACAGACATGACAGTTCAGATGGCCGACCGATCTGCGGTCGAGCCTATAGGAGTCCTAGAGGACATACCCGTCCAAATAGGGAAGTTTTTCTTCCCTGTTGACTTTGTTGTCCTTGACATGCCTGAGGATGCCCATATACCGATCATCCTAGGGTAGGCGTTTTTACGCACACTTCCGGTGCGATTATTGACGTAGGCTCTGGAACTTTGACCTTCAAAGTTGGGAAACATTCTATCATTTTTGCCCAACCTGTTAAAAAGAAAGACCCCATGTGGCCTGTTACTTGTAATACGGTTTCTGAAAAGAAATCGTACTTTGTGCTTCCTGAATTGCCTGTCTCTATTACTACTCCTGTGCTAACCCCTCCGCCCCAGATCGGGAGCAAAAAGGAGGAAGAATCTGTTGTTTTAGACATTGCAGGAGCCGGTTTGGGGAAGGATGAGCTGCAGGTCACTCTAGCTGCAACAAAGCCTATCATTCAAAGAGGAGGTCTTGGATGCCTTAGCTATTCGACTGATGAGGAAGTGGAAGATGAGCCAGCCAAGGTGAGATGGTCTGATTTGGAGTCCGACGAACCCAAAGAGACCCTTGATTGGGGAGATGACGAAGTTGATCCGTTGAGCTCTCCGACTGTTGAAGCTGAGAAGGGTGCAACTGATAAGATGAGCACCATTGAGGCTACCTCTAGTAGCCAGAAGCCGACGAAGTGGGTCATACCGTGGTCCTTCTTGATCAACTATTAGTTGATCGAGCCCGTTATAAACTTCATTTTATTTGCTTTTGTTAAAACAATTTTTATTGCTTTTGTGTGCGCGAAAACTTCGCATTTATTTTGTTTTGTTTAGGATTTTTAAGTACTTTAGACTTTATTCTGGGTTTTGCGCAATTTTGGGGCCGTATTATTGTGCATTTGCAGGTTTTTAGACCTCGGTAGCTCTAGTTATTGAGCTAAGACGAAGAAATAAGAAGTTGCAGCAGTGTTTTCAGTCGATCGACTGACCTATATGGTGGATCGACTGATTTGCAGGTTTACAGGAGCTACTGTTCACGCCCACCTGGTCGATCGACTGATCAGTTGGGTCGATCGGCCACTGCTGTTGCTGTATTTGTTCACGACCTCTCCCCTGCTGTGTTTGGTCGATATGGGGACCTAAGGGAGTTTTCTACTCCTCTTTACTTTCCGTTATATTACTTATTTCTTCTGTTCTCTCATTTACGCACAATTTTACCGCTTCAAAATTGTTTTCTCAGTCTTATGCGTGGTATTTTCTGTCTTTCAGGCACTCTTGTTAGTAGCACTGCTAGCTACTGAAACCTCCTAGCTCACGCTGGTTTGGGAAGGTTTCCTTTTGCTGCGCTTAAAGTCTTGTGAGTTCCATATCTTTCCTTTGTGTCTTGCTTATTTATTTTCCCGCAAATTCCCATTTCTCTTTTCTTCATTATATGATTTTGCACAATGGGGACATTGTGCGATTTGGTTTGGGGAAGGGTTTTGCGTCGCATATCATTGAAAAATTGAAAAATTGAAAAATTTCAAAAAAAAAATTCCCATAAAATGCACGTTTATTTTAGCATATAGGTCGAGTCGGAACGGTAGTATTTCTATGATGATTTTGCATTTGCACCTGTTTTGCCTGAGCCTTGCTAGATTAACATGTTATTAGTAGAATCGTAAATGCATATCTACGAGTTTTCGTTACATTCTTGCTGAACTTGAGATTTGACTTAGAAAATTGGCAAGCTACATCATACATTCTGAGATTTAGAGCCTATAACCGGTGACATCTATGACCGGTTTACTTAGGAATGTGAGTAGTACTCCTTATGAGACATGTTTCCTTAATTTGCATAAATATGAATTTGATCTACTTAATACCTGTATGCATTCGGTTTGTGGTTAGTTGACACATGTGGAAGAGGTTTCCTTTATTCATTTTGCCCATAAGCTCCACACTGCCAAAAATAGCCTTTTTGTCCCGTTTACTACATCCTACATTTAGCCTACCTTTGTCAAGCTAGTAGTCTGTGTTCTTGGGATTGTTACTCGTTTTTGGTGGCATTTGCTCTGTTGAGATGATGATTGGAAAATGAAAAAAGGAAAGAAAGAAACAAAAAGAAAAAAAAAAGATAGAAATGAAAAAATGATTCGAAAAAGAAAGAAAAAGAGGTTCTGCACTGTTCATAGCAGTCGATCGACTGCCCCTTTTGGTCGATCGACTGAGATTCGAGGAAGAAGTCAATTCGCATAATTTAATCCTTATCTTTTGGCGATTTTTGCTCCCATGTTTCATTTATACCCTATGGGGAGTTTATTGATTTGTTAGTTTGGAGATTGTGAGTTTTGTGCTTGCTATAGCACCGTTTCGTTTGATTATGAGCAAGAAGTTGGATGTTGCCATTTGGTTCCGTTTTGGTACTAGCTTGATCACCTGTACCTCCACTTTACCATAAAACGTTTTGCCTCTTCTTACCCATACCTCACATTTCCATATTTATACCTCGGCATGTGTCATTGGTCATCTGTTTGATTGGAATGCATATGTACGTTCATAGAGATCATTTTCATATTTTATTGCTGGCATGTTCTTATAGGTCGTAGTTAGGTGAGAGTCACTACAAAATTTATTCTTCCTATCTTACTTATATTCACCTGTACTTATTGAGTGATTTGAGCGACCCGTGAGAGTCCAATTTGATAAGTCTCTGATTGATTGTTCGTTGATCTTTAACGACTTTATAATTCGTTTGCATGATTCGCATTACTAATTGATTGTTGGTTATGCATTAAATTGGTTTAGGCTTTACAGTTGACAATTCGCTCTGAGATTGAACTCGTTCCATTAGGTTTTAGGATCGAGTCTAGTTCTTGCTTGGGGACAAGCAAGGGTTTGGTTTGGGAAAGTTTGATGCGTGTCATTTATATGATGTTTTACATCCCATTTTACAGGCATTTCAGAGCTCATTCTTGTAGTTTATGCTACATTTCTCCCTATTTCCGTCTACTTCCGTATTTTGTACATTATTGCAGAAATATGAAGAATTCAACGGGAAATCAAGCCAAATCCGTCCCCGAGTAATCTGCATTGCAAATGACGTAAAGGAATCACTTAACGAACGAGCTTGGTGCGCAATCCAAGGCCCAAAAGACAAGTCCACGAGTTTTAAGAAGTCAAGTAGCAGCTCAAGTAGTCGATCGACCATCACCCTCGGTCGATCGACCAATGTTCGGTTCCGTGGCCACTGTTCATTCTTTGAGTGGTCGATCGACCACCTACCTTAGTCGATCGACCAGTGCCGCTATTCCGGCGAGAATTAAAAGACCGTGAATCTTGAAGCCCAATGTTATGCTAGGTTTAGGGAATAAAGTTACGTTAGTTGCTATATAACGTAACCTAGAAACATTCAATCAGGAGGAAGTCATTACTCAGTTTTCATTCAAAGTTTTATTCAGTAATTTACATTAAGTTTTCGCATACGGTTCTTGATAGTTAGGGTTTGGGATTGTTGAGCATTGGATTTTCGGTTCTTAATAACTAATCTTTCCTCTGCAATTCGGTATTCTTCTGCCCTAATTATAGTTCATCTTTATTTTATCAATAGTTTAGAATTGCTAGCTAGTTTCCCGCAACCTTTATCATTGTTTATGTTAATTGTTTATTTTACTGTTTTTAGCATGAATTCAGTAGTTAGCTTTATCGTTTATGTTGTTGTTTCTACCCTTAGCATGAGTAGCTAATTCTTTAGTGCTAGGATGTAGGCGATTTATGGCATAGGCGGCAATAGGTTATACACGGACTGACCCGCGTGTTGGTCGATCGACCACCTTACCCGGTCGATCGACTGACCTCGTGAGGTTACCTTTCGTTTTAATTGATTTTAATGTTGTATTTAACGAATCGAATGCATGCGACCAGTTAGATGCTTATTTTATGACCGACCCATTAGATCGAAAGATAGGGTATGTTATTTGATCACCAATTAAATCGACTAAACTGTGCTATGATCGAAAGATAGGTATAGTTTAGACCGTTAGTCACTTTTCAGAACGAAAGTTAGTATTAGTGATATTAGGGACCTATAGCGAGATCGAAAGATGCTATTTGTTAAGAGTGGACCGAGAGGACCTCTTTATTTCCCGCCTCACCTGTGTTTGATTCAGACCGACTTAGTTTGCTGCCGCCGAAGCTATAATGAACCGATCATCCTAGTACCCTTCTTTTATCTGTTTAAATCGTTTATTTAGTTTATTGTCTTTATTCACTATTAGCTGTAGACCAATTCAATTCAACCCCCACAATTGTTACCTTAGACTGAATATAAATCAACTAAAATTTACATCTGCCTCCTTGTGGTTCGACCCTGTTACCACTAGCCTAGGTTAGTCTTAATAGGAAATATAAATTTTATCTTTGGTACTCACAACGACGGGTATCAAAACACCCGATGATTAGCGGACTATAACATGCTTTCGAATCGCGGCGTTTGATCGACAGTTCGTGTACAACTTTACGTCGAAAAACTTAAAACGATTTCGAAAATAAAAGATTTCAAAACTTTTCAAAAGTACCTGGAGTGTTTAATGCACGACGACGGGGTCGCAATGACACTAACTAGAGTCAAAACCGACACCGGACCAAAAACCGACTCAAAATTCAAATCCCGACTCCAAAAACGAGTCAAACCGAGTCAAACACAAAAAATAAATCATCCAAAGCCTTCTATACTAAGATTTCCCGGATTCATGAATGGTCAAGTACCAAACATGTGACTACAAATCCTAGGATAGAATAAATCATGATTGCATTTGTGTGAAAGTGACAGGACATCTCGAAGACCCGCGACGTGGCTCGCGCCTCTTTGAGCAGCCCAGGTGGCCACGTCGCTCAAAACTCACACAACCACTCATTTTCTTATAAATGCCCCCATTTAAGAACTCACGCGAGAGTCCGCCCCCTCCTTCTCCCTTAAACTTCTACACCCGACTTCCTAAGTCACAAAATCGACACGTGTTTACGACCTACCGATCGTAAACACAAGCCTTACACATTTTGTTTGGTACCGTCGCCGTGCATTCGACCGACCCATTTGACCAACTCAATTCATCAATCAACATGTTTTAATTAACATCTTTTCAACATCTTTTCAAAACTAAATCCTTTTTTAATGCACCTTTTTAAACTTCTTTGATCGCGATTAGTCATAACGAGAAAACCGTCTCTAAAGTCGTCTACTTCGCAAACATCAATACACGTAAGTTTGAGGGTGTAGACAACTCATTCATTTCATGTCTTTATCATTTTTATGAGTTTTTAAGCATGAATAATGCATAACACGATTCAAATATAGGTTAGACGAGCCAAAACTGAGTTTTGGCCTGAGACAGGAGATCCTTGCTATGCAGGCAGGCTCGCGCCTCTTGTGGGTGTCTGGGTCAGACTCATCCGTGTTTGAGTTCATCTTTCCTTCAACACTTTCTTTTATTTTTACTTCTTCCCTTTTACGGTTTTTACCATTTCAAATGTTTCAAATCATTTTTATGATAAACATATTTTGACCATTACAAAAATCATCCTTGGTTCTTTATACCATGACGGTTTATTCCGTGACTCGATAATATTATGGTTAATTACATTTTAATGGGTATTTTAACACCCTTTTCTTTTATTTACCATTTTTCTCATTTATTTACATTTGCAAACATATTAGTCATGATTCATAATCACCCTTGGGTCTTTATACCATGTCGGTTTAATCCGAGTACGGTGATAAATATCGACTAATTACAAATAAATGAGCTTAACATATTTAGTTCAAATCAAACATTTTACATTTTTATTTGTAAACTATGCTTTTCAAACTTGCAAATCCGACAACGAATATTACTAACATAATAGTAATTATTCCGAGTCATGCAAACAACATTTGCAAATATTTCATCATAAATACGGTTTTAAATAACCTTTTCAAGAACCAGGAGAAGACCCCTTGGGTCGGCTCATTGCTCGCGCCCCAAGAGGCCGTCTGCTTTCTTATCTAAAAACCTGGCAGAGCCCTTAACCTCGCCAATAGGCTCGCGCCCCAATGGGGCTGCCTGCCACTGTTCTGCCTCGCTTTTAGCACTTGTCTAGGACGATCCCGATTACGGTTTATCCGCACACGTGACGGATTAGATTGACGAGTTTGCATTTCATACTTTGTCTTTAAAACACATTTTTTCAAATAATGGATCGTGTTAAGCATCATAACCCGAACTTGGTAAATGGATGTTTAATTTCTGTTTCACATGTAAATCAATCTAAATCCAACTCGACATCAATTACTTGATATTTGGATTAACAAACCGACTTAGGAAATTCTCACATGTTAGGTTAAAACTTTTGGATGTGCATTCATGCATTTACACCGTTTTATCAACTTTTACACTTAAACAACCACGATCGATCAGTAGAGGCCGCTAACACGGGCGGGATTGGGTGTCCGATTAAAGGGCTTCCCAATACGTACCCTCACCCCTTACTCAGAACCCTTGGATAGTGGACGGCCTTATCCAGGGCGCACGAGAGTCATTTTAGGCATAGAATGCTAAAAGGGGGACGAGTCCTTATCTTTAGTACCTATGTCAAACACCGCTTTTTGCCTTGGTTGACCTAGGTATAAAGTGGATTCGAATGGGTTCCAAGCATCCCACAAATGCTTGGTGGCGACTCTGAACATCTCAACATCGTTTCGAGACCTTTACTGGTCGGTCCGCTTTGAGCTTAGATTTCGGTTACTTGTCGTTAGGAGCACCTAGACCAAAACAATATTTATAACTTCACAAACAACTCTACTACTAGTAAAGAGGCAAGTAAAGGTCGGATCCCAAGGGACGGGTATTGCTGATTTTCGATTGCAAGTAGTGGTATCTAGGGGTGTCACAATTTGGGTTGAGATAAGAAGATCACTAAACTAAATAACAATAAAAGTAAACAAGCAAGATGAATAAAATGAGATATAAACAATTGATTAAAAGCACTAGGGTGTCAAGGGTTCATAGGGGATTCATGGGAATTGATCATACAAACATATTCTCAAATTAAAAGCAAGCAATTATTGTTGTGATAGGATCGAGTTGGTTTATATCTTACAATCCTAGGAAGGTTTGGGTCCCGGAGCCGAATCGATTAGATTGTACAACACCTACAAGTCGACTTAATCCTCCCTACTCAACTATATGCATGGTCTAATGAGACTCGAGTTGGTTTATGTCTTACAAGTCTCATTGAAAAGGTAAGTGATGGGTAAAAAATGCAAGGATTCATAGGCTCGCATTTCATCAAACATAACATGTGCATAAGTTGAGATCACAACAAGCAAGCAAATAAATTATGAAAACATATTAAATTAAGCATGAATCATCCCCATGTTGGTTTCCCCTAATTCCCCATTAACCCTAGTTAAGGAAACTAGTCACTCATTATCAAGTTTAACATGTTAACAAGGTTGTCAATCATATTAACAAAGCAAAACATGATGAATAAATGAAGATGATTAACAATAATTAAAAAGGGATTAGGAGAATTATACCTAATGATGATTCCAAAATAATAGTGCAAAGAATAATAGAAGTACTTGATGATTGATGGAAGGTTGTCAATCTCCCAATAAACCCAAATAATCTTCAATTACCCAAAATAAAAGATGAACAATAGAGTAATTAAGGAAATGAGATTTGTATTAATACTTGATTAGAAGTTGATTACAAGATTAAAGAGAGATTAGAATAATATAAACTACACTAAAATTGATAAGAAGAACATGATAATCTAATTAGACTAATGGGGTATTTATAATAGGGATTAGGTGCACAAATTATGATTACTAAGGGCTTAAATGACGATTAAGTCCTTGAGGAATCGCTCCTCTCAAGAAAAGATGCGGGTCTCCTTTTAGCTAGTCTTTCAAAAATATGCGCATCTCGAATGAAGAAAGAAGAGGACGTGTTGCTCTGGAGGACAATCCGAGCGTCCAGAAGGTCAGGACGAGCGGATTTTATAGGGCTTGGACGAGCGTCCTGTGGTTCTTCTGGACGAGCGTCCCGAGGGGTGAGACACTCGGATCTTGGTCCAGCTTCTTTTCTTCTTCCAACAATCCTCCGGGATTTTGTCGGGGATGCAAGGATCATCTTCATCATTGCCCATCTACTACATTATGTACAAAGGCCTTCTAGTCTTGTCTTCTCTTTGATGCTTGGTCATTAGATTCGATCAATTTAGCTCTATTTTACAATGAAAATGTAAGGTTTGCACTCCTCTCCTACCAAGGAAACAAAACCTCAAAGAATATGTAAAACAAAGGACTAGAGATAGTAAATGACCCAAATATGAACTAAAAAGCATAGGAACGAGGCTAATTCGGGGACTAAATATGCTCAAATATTGATCACATCAAATATCCCCAAACCAAACATTTGCTCGTCCCGAGTAAAGAGGTGACAAAATTAGGACCCTTATTTAAACTATCCTACTAATATAGCCTATATGAGACAATTAGCGGGGCTCACTCCGCCCCTTCAACTCACAACAAGACAACCATAAGGTAGGATGCCTTCTTGCAAGGCAAGGTGGGTCTTGCCAAAATGGCGACACATTCAATCATTAAAGCACACAAAATCAAGTAATGGATGCATCTACAAAAAGGAATAGCCACTTTCCTCATCTAAGTGGCGGAAATTATCTAAAGGGGAAGCAATTCAAGGGTACACACTCCTTCATAGATATGGTTTCTTCAAACTACTAAGCCTAGAAGGATACCAATAAATCACCTCCAAGTTGTGTCAAGCTAGGGTACCTTTGTCCTCAATCGTTAAATGCTTTCGTCAAGAGTAGACTCCCTATGGTGTTAGAAACACTGGAGGATCGCGGAATTCCCCTTCTTGCCTAGACAAGAAGAAGGGTCGCCCCCTCTCTACCATGCACAAAAATGGATACGATGGATAAAGGGATCAATAGTATTTGAGTTTCATGTGGGAGTTTGCTTTTGTTGTTGTTTTTCCCCCCAATTTCTTGTGGTATTAACATTTGAGAACACTTTCTTTTTGCGATTTCTTTTGATTTTCGGCATTTCAATACTTGACAACTTTCAACTTTTGCATTTTCTTTTGAACATTTTCAAAGTCACTCCAATTAGTAACGAGGGTGCCTTATTTTTGAAGCATAGGAGTTTTCATTTTTGTTACTTTTTTTTTCTTTTGATGCATTTGCAAACTTTTTGGCTTTTCATTTCATTTCTTGAACTCAAATTTGAATAATTTTTGTGCCCATTCCCTTTGATGACAAAATGTAGTAGAACATGGATGATGGTTGCATGGTTTCAAGGGTCACCTTGGAATAAATGGTAGCCAAGGAGTTATCACACCACAAGGTACTCTTGACTAGGCCTTAATCCATGGGTCAAAGGATACTAGCATGACACATCCTAGGGTGTTTTACAAGTATTCTAACAAGCAAAGTCTTAAGAAGAAAAAGCATCTACTAGGGCCTATGTACACTTGTCAAGCTTCCCAAATAGACGGTTTCACAAAAAGTTTCCTAAATGCAACTATATGCCATGATGCAACTAACATATATACATCCGAATGCATATGCTTCTACCAACTAATATGCCAAATAATCTAAATTCAAGTCCTAAATTCACATTGTTTATACCGCATCAATCAAAATAAAGCCAAATAGTCATTAACATAAAGAGGAAAAAGGAGATTGGAAAGATCATACCATGCGGTCTTCAATATCCTCATGTCTCGGATGTGGCGTAGTCAATCAATGTGAACAAGGATGAACAAACACAATATATACAAAACAATATATACAAAGTTATACTACAAAGGAAATGAACTTGTTTTTGAATTTTCAATTTTTCAATTTTTTTTGGATTTTTTGAAATTTTTGATTTTTTTGGATTTTGAATAAAAGTCAATTAGAATTTCCCATCACCACACTAGTATGGGCATTGTCCTCAATGGCCAATACGATAGGAAATTATGCAATGAAAATGCATGATTTCTAAACTAAATGCAAACTATACTAAGCTACACTACATGATGCATGTGGTTTTGTTATGGCGGAGAGCATAATTTAAATTAGCTCCCAATGCATATGCATGGACTTCCCCAAACCAAAATAGACATTATTTCTAATGTCATGAATTCCGGGCGAGTTTATGCACATGGAATGCAATGCATGAAACTAAAGATTGTCATTTTGGATTTTACAAGTCGGGAACAATAATAATGAACACCTTAATAAAGCCAAGGTGTTAGTCCTCTAATGTTGCTAGGACTCCACAAAATGATCAAGATAAAATAAAAAACAAGAGAAGTAGACAAACCATAAGGGAGGTGTAAGAATGTAGGAGCCTCCAAAGTTTGCTAATCCTCACCCATCGTATCATCATCATCATCATCTCTTGAGGCATCATCTACCTCCATAGATGTGGAATCATGTCCACTCTCACTTTCACTTGCTTGTTCTTCCTCACTTTCCTCTTCCTCTTCTTGGACTTCTTCTTCTTGAACCTCTTCTTCTTCTCCTTCTTGGTCACCACCCTCTTCAACAACCATCTCCTCTCCACCCGGTCTACCACCACTAGGAATTCTAGGAAAGAATACTTCCCTATCCGCCCAACTAGGCAAAGGACAAGATGGATCAAGAAGTCTTTGCCTAGCTAGATGTAGGAGGGGCGGATATTGGGCCTTATAAGCATCCACTCTATCATTGTAAGCTTGCTTATGCATTTCCCTCATGAGTAGAGTCAAGTAATCATTTCCCACCTCGACATCTTTGGGTTTGAACTCGTGGTATTCAAATGGGTAAGGTGGGGTGATAATAGAGGAGGAGAGCTCGGCAATTTCGCCCCTTTGTTGTTGAATGATATACTCGGTCTCTTCGGAGAGTGGGAGAAGGTAGTTTGGTCGGTGAACATTCAATCGGCAAATTTTTGAAGGCAAGGTGAAGGATCTAGCTTCATTTGTTAACCACCCATATTTGTTATCAAGAGTGTCGTGCTTGACCCACTTAAACTTGTGAATCATGGTGTCCATATCAACAAGATGGCCTCCTTTAACCGGCACATAAGTGTTGTTTTTGTTGAAATCCCGGTTAAAATGCTTAGCCAAATGGGTAACTAGTCCTCCATTGATAATAAAGGCGGTGCCTTCTTTGCCACAATCGACATTAAGCCATCGTTCAACCAAAAGTCTTAGAGCATTGTATGGCTTGGTAAATTCCCTCCCAATGTTCAAGGCCGACTCAAGAAGAATACAATCGAGCTTGGTAAGATGATTTGTGCCATTTCTAGCTATCAAAGTATTCCCAATGACCTTATGTCATACTCTAATGCCCGGATGGTAGACTAAGAGAGCACGACAATCATGAAAGCGTATGAATTTCTTTCCGGAAATTGCCATCCAAAGAGGAGCGGGGTCATAATTGATAGGAGTCTTTGTATATTTCGGGTTATCACTAAGGCCTAATATTTTACCCAATTCTTCATAAGTTATGCGTCTATCAACATTTTCAAGACGAAACTCGATGTTGGTTCGAGTCTCCACCCTTGTGACTTTCAAAGAACTTAAAAATTCCAAGGTGAGGGAGGGGTATGTAAATTCTTTCATTGTAAACAATTTACCCAATCCCATAGACTCAAAGAAGGTTTTGGTTTGTTCAAGAACACCCAACTTTGACAATGCATCTTCACAAATAAACTTAGTAGGCATGATGGTTTTCTTAGCAAAGAGAATGAATTTCTCCCTATGAGAGTCGGAAGTGAAAATTACCTCCGGATAATTGGATAATTGTTCAATTACCGGAGTTGTTGATGTTGTAGCTTCCATAGGGGGATCATGTTGTTGAACCTCCAACCTTGCCTCATGGACTACCAATGCCTTTGACAATTGTTTTGCTTGAAGAGCTAGTTGCCTTTTGGAAAGTGTCTTCTTTTGGGGTGCCTTGTTCCCTCCTTTAGTTCTTGCCATTCTCCTTTGCTTGATTACACCAATGAAAGACTGAAATCTTCATTTTTAGTGATACCCAAATCGATTTAGGATGAATGAATTTTGCTTTGTATCCTAAAAATTGACTCAAAAGTTGAAGATTTTGGTGTTTGAATCACTTGTTGTTGCAAAAGGAGTGATTAATGTTTGTTGTGAGGAAGTTTTGATTTGATTTGGTTGAGTTTGGTTGAGGAAATTTGATTTTGTTAATGGAGAGGATGAGGGTTTTGGGGTTTTTGGGTTTTGGGTAGTGTTTGTAGGTTGAAGAAATGAGAATGAAAGGGAGAAGTGGGTTTAAAATACCCGTTATATTTGAAAATGCAGTGGAGGACGAGCGGACCAGGTGCCGGGACGCTCGGATTCTTCAATGTTTGGCTCAGGAAAAAACGCCACAGGACGAGCGTCTTTTTGGAAAGACGAGCGGATTCTTTGTGGAGGGACGAGCGTCTTTCTGGAGGGATGCTCGGATTCCTTTACAGAGAAAATCCCAGATTTTTTGCAGCAAAAAGACGAGCGTCTTTTGTGAAGGACGACCGTCCAGAATGAGACGAGCGGATTCTCAGCTGAGACGCTCGGATTCTTTGTCAGACAAGATTTTTGTATTCTGCAGCTCTACGAGACGAGCGTCTGGTGACTTGGACGCTCGTGTTTCTTCAGGACGAGCGGATTGTCCATTTGGCCGCTCGGATTCTTACTTGACCACACGGATTCAGGTCTATCCGTGGGTACTTCGTAACCCTTGTCATTTTCATTCTTCAATTCTCGTGTTCTTCATTGTAGGGGCACTACAAAGGCATGAATAGCCTAGGCAATTGCTATCCCCACACTAAGGTAAAGCACTACACATCAATAAAATCATAAGTCCCTCCCTCACTTCTCTCAAAATGATGAATATCTTGATCAAGGCACAAAAATATAAATCTAAAAATGACAAAAATGCAATGTAATAATTGAAATGCAAGTTAGGGAGTTAGGATATTTACAAATGGTGGTTTAGGGAGGACTCCACCAAACTCTCATCCAATGTGAGATGTCAAGGGGGCATGTTCAAGGTGTTGTTGATGTTACTCAACACCTTGAAGAAGTAGTCGAAAGCTTGCTCATTATCATGATAAAGGTCCTCAATAGATTTTTGCACTTGTTGTTCTCCATGATGGTCTTGATTCATAGCATTACCAATATAGGGATTGAATATCCCTTCAAACTCATCATCCCAAAGACCGCAAACTTCGTCTACTTGATCATTAAAAATTTCTTGAGTTGATAGAGACAATTCTCCTTCTTTCTTGTCTTGGCGAATGAGGCCATCTTCTTCACTTGTCATGGGTGAGCTTTCAAGCTCTCATTGTTGCTATTTCCTTGTTCTTTTGATGGATCATCATCCACTTTCTTTTTCCATTGAAATTCCAACTTCTTCCTATCATCCTTCTGGCTATAGTGATCAACCATAAAACATGGCTCATGCAATCGGGGAGCTCTCATGGTCTTGTCAAGATTGAAAGTGATGGTTTCATCTCCCACTTCAAGGGTGAGTTCTCTATGCTTCACATCGATCACCGCTCCCACGGTGTGCAAGAAAGGTCTTCCTAAGATAATAGGAATGTTGAAGTCTTCTTCCATGTCAACAATAACGAAATCCACCGGGATGAAGAATTTTCCAATTCTCACAGGAACATCTTCTCATACCCCTAAAGGTGTCTTTGTTGATCTATCCGCCATTTGAAGCGTGATGTTGGTACATTTGAGTTCTCCCATTCCTAGCATCTTGCTAACCGAATATGGCATGACACTAACACTTGCCCCAAGGTCACATAAAGCTTTGTTGATTGTAGTGTCACCAATAGTGCATGGAATGGAGAAACTTCCTGGATCCTTGAGTTTTGGAGGTGAACTCCCTTGAAGGATGGCACTACTCACCTTAGTGAAGGCAATAGTCTCAAGCTTCCGGATTGATTTCTTCTTCGTAAGGGTGTCCTTCATGTACTTTGCATAGGCCGGAACGTGATTGATCAATTCCGTGAAAGGAATCGAGACTTCTAAATTCTTCACAATTTTCATAAATTTTCCAAGTTGGTCATCAAACTTAGGCTTATCTTGACGACTAGGGAATGGAAGTCTAATCATAATGGGCTCCTTCTCTTTGGCCTTTTCTTCACTTTTCTTTGAAACTTCTTGATTGGTGGGTTCTTCTTCCCTAGAGTTTTGCACAACTCTCTCCTTGTCACTAGCTTCCACAACTTCATCCTCAACTTGCTTCTTTGGCACTTCATATTTTGTACCACTCCTCAAGTGAATGGCACTAACCGTTTGATTTTGATAACCTTGGTTTTGGTTATAAAAGGGTCTTTTATTTTGGTTTCTCATGGGAGGTGGGGTGTATGTTGGTTGAGGGTTTTGAACATTGTGGCTTTTATATGAGAGATTTGGGTGGAATTTGGTGTTTTCATTGTAATAGTTGGAATAAGGGGTACCACTTTTGTATGCTTAAAAAGCATTCACTTGCTCATTTGTTCCCCTACATTCACTTTGGTCATGTCGCAAAGTTCCACAATTCTCACATATCCCACTTGGGATTGATGAAGATGCCACCATGGCATTAATATGATGCTTTGGTGATTTTGAGGCTTCTTCAAGCTTAGCCATAGCCCTCTCAAACTTCAAGTTGATGGTATCAATATGAGCACTAAGTTGAGCACCCAATTGAGTAATAGAGTCCACTTCATGCTTTTCTCCTCTAGTAGCCTTGCGAGGTCTACTATATTGTGAATTATGGACCGCCATTTCCTCAATCTTGTTCCAAGTTTGATTATCGTCAACTTCGGTGAACATACCATTTGATCCCATGTTGAGAATGTTTCTTGAGTCTTCATAAAGACCATTCCAAAATTGTTGTACCAAGAACCATTCGCTATGTCCATGATGAGGACATGAGCGGCAAATTCCTTTTAATCGCTCCCAAGCTTCATACAAAGATTCTTCGTCCCTTTGCTTAAAACCTGTAATTTGAGCTCTTAGCATGTTAGTCTTTTACGGAGGGTAGAATTTTTTGTAGAAAGCTAGAGCCAACTTCTTCCAAAAGTCAATTCCAAGAGTAGCCTTATCAAGGCTCTTCAACCATTGTTTCGCGGTGCCAATTAGATAAAAAGGAAATAAGACCCATCGAATTTGGTCTTGAGTCACTCCGGTTTGTGAAATCTCATCACAATAGTCACAAAAAGTCTCCATGTGGGAATGAGGGTCTTCACTAGGCATCCTCCCAAATTGGCTTCTTTCGACTAATTGGATAAATGCGGATTTTGCAATGAAATTTCCGGTTAAGTGTTGTGGTGTGGGAGTACCATTGGGTAGGTTCTCCTCGGTTGGTACGGAATGTGATGAAAACTTGGGCATTGTGGGTTGATTGTGTGATTGATTTTGTGTTGAGTTCTCCTCACCTTCTCTTGCAAAAGGGTTGATGAACTCAATAGTGTTTGGTTGAATATCTACAACCTCACCAATACCTCTTAAAGTATTCCTAGCAAGTCTTCTATTGGTTGTCAAAGTCCTTTCAATTTCGTGATCAATGAGTAACAAGTTACCTTGTCATCTTCTAGACATGCAAAATATCAAACAACTCGAAAACAATTAGGACAAACCTTGAGGAGTTTTACTTCCCCAAGGCAAAGAAAGACACAACTAATAACAATCAAAGAAAATCAAATCAAGTTAACACCGTCCCCGACAACGGCGCCATTTTTGGTCGGTCTGCTTTGAGCTTAGATTTCGGTTACTTGTCGTTAGGAGCACCTAGACCAAAACAATATTTATAACTTCACAAACAACTCTACTACTAGTAAAGAGGCAAGTAAAGGTCGGATCCCAAGGGACGGGCATTGATGTAGGATTTTCGATTGCAAGTAGTGGTGTCTAGGGGTGCACAATTTGGGTTGAGATAAGAAGATCACTACACTAAATAACAATAAAAGTAAACAAGCAAGATGACTAAAATGAGATGTAAACAACTGATTAAAAGCACTAGGGTGTCATGGGTTCATAGGGGATTCATGGGAATTGATCATACAAACATATTCTCAAATTATAAGCAAGTAATTATTGTTGTGATAGGATCGAGTTGGTTTATATCTTACAATCCTAGGATGGTTTGGGTCCCGGAGCCGAATCGATTAGATTGTACAACACCTACAAGTCGACTTAATCCTCCCTACTCAACTATATGCATGGTCTAATGAGACTCGAGTTGGTTTATGTCTTACAAGTCTCATTGAAAAGGTAAGTGATGGGTAAAAAATGCAAGGATTCATAGGCTCGCATTTCATCAAACATAACATGTGCATAAGTTGAGATCACAACAAGCAAGCAAATAAATTATGAAAACATATTAAATTAAGCATGAATCATCCCCATGTTGGTTTCCCCTAATTCCCCATTAACCCTAGTTAAGGAAACTACTCACTCATTATCAAGTTTAACATGTTAACAAGGTTGTCAATCATATTAAGAAAGCAAAATATGATGAATAAATGAAGATGATTAACAATAATTAAAAAGGGATTAAGAGAATTATACCTAATGATGATTCCAAAATAATAATGCAAAGAATAATAGAAGTACTTGATGATTGATGGAAGGTTGTCATGTTGGAGCTTGTGTCCTCCACAAATTAGTGTGATAACATTTGTAAATCTCTTACAGGTTCACAAGGGTATACTTCGTATTTTAATCAGTTGATTAACAATTACCTAATAACGGTTGGCTTGCTAGAAAGTTTGACGTTATTATCATACAGATGGCGGTGATCAGCTGGTCCCTAAAGGTCACACCTATAGGATGTGTTTGAGAGATGTGGTTATAGAAATATAATCACATTGATGCCTTATATGACTAAACAGTTAGTCAATGTGTTGATGAGATAATTATTTAATGAAGATTAAATAATATTAGTTGAGACAATTAATCAGTAAATTAAGTAAATTGAATATAATAAGTTATATTTAATTAAATGTATGTAATGTTAGCTTGGACGAATTAATATGTTAATTCGTAATTAAATGTAATCGGTTATATTTAATATCAACAAGATGAATGTGTCATAGTGGTAATAGTGAGGGTACTCAAACCAAGAGGTCATGGGTTCGATCCTCACTAGATGACAATTTACACATTTTACACATTTTTGGAATAACCGAAAATAAGAGAAATAACTCTCCTAATTTCGGACTATGGGCCGAGTAATTAGTAAAAAAATTCTACCCTAATCTCTCTCTCATACACGGTTAAAGGGAGAGATAGGAGTAAATTTTTTAACCTAAATTTTCCATCTTACTCTTGCCTCTCATCTCTACGAAAAACACAAAAAAAACCTAAAAATTAATCAGTTAATTTTTTGATCGATTCTAGCATAATCAAAGGGCATTTCTCATATCGTCTTGGGTGCAACTGATAGACGAATATCAACTTTGATATTGTTCTTAGGCCGTTTTTGCTAGGACCGAAGGTTATTTCTTAATCCTTTATGTTTTTGTTTATGCAATTTAATTTTATGACTAGTATTCATCACTTTATGATTCGTTATAATCCTTAAATTAAAGGGATGTATACAGATAAATCCCACAAGTGGTATCAGAGCCAAGGCAACGAATTTTAATTTTGATGATTTTCATAAAATTGTTTGTAAACAATAATTAGGGTTTCCGAGAAAAAAATATAATCGGCTGGATTTTTTTTTGAGCCGTGGAATTTTTTTTTTTCGTTTTCGTTACTGTTCACGGATGAACAGTATTATTAAAAAAAAAAATTATTTTCTGTTTTTTTTTTTCTTTCGGTTTCTCCTGAAAAACCGATTAAAGTTTTTTTTTTTTTTTTTTTGTTTATGCCGATTTGAAAAGCATCAAAGAAACGAAATTTTTTTTCACATTCGTTCACGTGGTTACTTCCACACAGAGGACAGATTTAAAAAAAAATATTTGTCTTGTTTCGGTTTTTACAGATAAAACCGTGTACAAAATAAGAAAAGGGCTGTTTTTTTGTTTTGTTTTTGCTGTTATTGCCGAGAAAAAAAAAACTTGTTTTGTTTTTCCTTGATTAGCCGAGACATATAAAAAAAAAGGGATTTTGTTTTTGTTTGTTTTGGCCAATATTAATTATACATTACCTTTACAATGTATGATTAATTGTTGTGAAACGGTTCACAATTTTAAGATACCGAATTATTTTAAAGCAGTTTAAAATATTGATGGATTAAATTCATATTACAAGTTTAATATCAATTAAGATTAAATTTAATGTGATTAATTGAGGAATTGTCACTTAATTTGATTTAAATAGGTGGTTTGGATAAAATTAATCAACATAATTAAGGAATTGTGTCATGTATGTTTAATTTATTTTTAGTTGATGCATTTTATTTTTGTTGAATGAATCGTTGAATGAATTTATTTACTTATTTTTTTGCAATCGGTTGTAATTTGTAATACTTAGTGTGGCCTTAGTCAAATTATGTTTTCGTAATGAAGGAAACATAATTTTTTATGTAATTATGAGATCTCGAATCTCCTTTATTTTTCCGTTCGTTTTGGGTTTTGAAATTAGAATGTAATAAATAGGTTTACTATGTAAATTTATTTATTGTATTTTTCGAAGAAGACTAAAGATGGAGATTGGAGCTCACTCCCGCTACATGGATCAAGATGGAATATCGAGACAAGCTTCTCGGGTCCAAGGATGGATTCCAAACTTGTATTTAATGTTCATTTTGATAGGATAGGCCACACTAGGACTTTTTATTGTTTTTACATTTTTCATTCCTATTGTTTTTCATTCACATGATAGTTTATGCATCATATTCCGCCTAAAACCAAACCACCTACTACTAAAATGCATGAAAATTGACACATATAGGTTGTATGTTAGTTTTCATAGAGATACAGATGTCACATGTTTTTTAAGCCATCATCTTAGTTTAATCATTCACGCATGCTAGATATTAGTTCACTTAAAATGAATTAAAATAAAGTTGATGGGATCTTCCTCTAAAACGGAAATTGAGACTAGTCTTTATAAGGGCAAACAACTATGAATCCCTTCTTCGTCGGTAGGCATAATATGACACCTTCTACGTTGGGTAAGTAGTTGTGTTGACTTAGTTTACCTCAACATCATAGTCCGAAGAGTTTCTCGTGATTATGATGAACTAAAGATAGAATTTACAGAAATTTATCGACCAAGAATTCTAACGGTAGAATTAGCTAAAAGGTTAGCTTATCAATTTACAGAGAATTGAGTCTTGGGATCATTTATATAATTCTTGAGGGAGGTCAATTGTATAAATGTTTTGAGTCTTCGCGTTTTGACAGTCGTTCATTAGACTTAAAAATATAAACGATGCACATGCTTATTATTTTTATTCTTCTTCTCGCAATGTAGAACACGTTTATTTTGATAATACTGTTACAACTAAATGGCTGGAAATAACGCAATCCCAATGCCTAGTGCCACACTTGGACGCGAGTCCGGGCTGAAAATATTCATGGACCAAATGAATCAGTTCACACGTCTGAAAAACGACGGTTCCAACTTTGCGGACTGGGAGGCAGCACTACGGAATGCTGCCATTGCTGACGGTAAGCTCAGGTACTTAACTGAGCCAATACTGGTAAACCCAGGCCCCAATGCAGGAGTCAACGAGACAGTTGCTTATAGTGACTTCGTTATGGAAGCGGGTGCGATAAAGAACGTACTCATCTTTGCAATGGAAACCAATTTGCAGAGACGCTTTATTGCCCAAGGTGCAAACAACATTTTCACCACGCTCACTAACGAGCTCTCAAAAGCACCGAGAATCGTTACATATGAGCATACATTCGCTTCTTTGATGCGAAACTCCAGAAGGGCCAACCGGTTAGCCCACACATTCTTCACATGATTGAGAATGTCGAGAAGCTGGAGGCACTCAATTGTAAAATCAGTGAGAGCATTGTCATTGACCGAATGCTTCATTCTCTTCACGATGGTTTTGCCCTTTTCAGGGCGAACTACTACATGAATGACTTAAAAAAGAGTCCTCATGAGCTACACTCCCTTCTCGTACAGACCGAGAAGGATATGAAATTGAGTGGGAGCATGAAACAGGATGTTCTCACGATTTACAACAAGGGTAAAGGTAAGGGCAAGGCTCATGGTGACCTAGCTGTAGGTAAGCCAAAGTTTAAGAAGCCAGGAAACAGTAAGAGTGGGCCTGGTGAGACTAGTGGCTCACAGGGCAAGGCAAAGAGCAAGGGCGGTGACATTGAGTGCCACCATTGTCACAAGACTGGACATTGGAGGAGGAATTGTCCCGTGTACCGTGAGGACATCAAAGTAGGCCACGTCGTTCCTGTTGGTATGTCATCTTATATTCATATGATTGAGATTAACCATGCAAGTTTCAGAACTTGGGTACTAGATACTGGTTGTGGTTCTCATCTGTGTAATCATTTGCAGGGCCTAGAGAACATCATACCTCTCCAAAAAGGTGATGTGGACCTGCGAGTCGGGAATGGAGCACGAGTTGCTGCTGTCTCAAAGGGAACATACGTAATCCAACTCCCTAGTGGTTTTGAGTTATTTTTATATAACTGTTACTATGTACCCAGTTTCCGTACTTGCTAAAGACGGTTTTGCATTTTCAATAAAGGATAATAGCTGTATTTTCTCTTTCAATGAAATGATTTATGGCAAAGCAGTTTCCATGAATGGAATTTACATCTTAGATCAAACCACGGAAGTATTACACGTGAATAATAAGAAATTAAAGGTTGGTGACAAAGATCAAACCTATCTATGGCATTGTCGAATGGGACACATAAATGAGAAACGCGTGAAGAAACTCGTCGATAATGGGACTATTCCCGCATTCGATTTTTCTACATATGGCACATGTGAATCATGTCTCATTGGCAAGATGACTCGAATTTCCTTCAAAGGTGTTGGAATGCGCGCTAGTGACCTATTAGGACTCATACATACTGACGTATGTGGACCTATGTCAATTACCGCTAGAGATGGCTATAGATATTTTATCACTTTCACGGACGATTTAAGTAGATACGGATATGTCTACTTAATGAAGCATAAAAGTGAGTCCTTTGAGAAATTCAAGGAATACTGAAATGGGTTGAGAACCAACTGGGTAGAAAGGTTAAAGCACTCCGTTCAGATCGGGGTGGCGAATATCTTTCAAATGAGTTTGATCAACGCCTGAAAGACTGTGGAATCGTTTTGCAGTTAACTCCACCTGGAACACCTCAATTAAATGGTGTGTCCGAACGGAGAAATTGAACCTTACTTGATATGGTTCGATCCATGATGAGTCACACCGTAGTGCCTGATTCATTATGGGGTTTTGCTCTTTTGTCAGCTGCTCTTATACTTAACCGAAGTCCGACTAAAGCTGTCGACAAGACTCCATATGAAATGTGGAAGGGAACGGTCCCTAACTTGTCCTTTATTCGGGTTTGGGGCTGCGAGGCTTTTGTCAAGTGGAGACACGAGGATAAGCTCGGCCCGCGATCGGTCAAGACATACTTTATAGGTTATCCAAAAGGAACATTTGGTCATTACTTCTATTCGCCTACCGAACATCGAGTTTTTGTTGCGGCTAGTGCGACGTTCTTAGAGAAACAATTTATCAAGAATAAGATGAGTAATAGAACCTTCGAGCTGTCGGAGATTCCAGAACCAACAATCGAGGAACGGATGGAGGAAGTTGTTCCTCCAACTGATGACACGGTTCATATTCCTGAGGAACCTAGGAGGTCGGGTCGAGTCTCTAATCCTCCGGACAGATACATTGGTATGTTCGAGGAGAATGACGTTTTACATCTAGAAAGTAATGAACCCGCTACCTATAAAGGTGCTATGGCCTATTCCGACTCAAAGCTATGGCTCGAAGCCATGCAATCCGAGATGGACTCCATGTATGAGAATAACGTATGAGATCTAGTTGATTTACCTAATAAGGTAAAACCTCTACCTATAAGGCACGACTTGTGGCAAAAGGTTTCACTCAAGTGCACGGATTGCATTATGATGAAATTTTTGCACCTGTAGTCATGTTATGTTCCATTCGGATAATCTTAGCGATTGCCGCTTTTCATGATTATGAAATTTGGCAAATGGATGTGAAAACCGCCTTCTTAAACGGTTATTTGGAGGAAGAGTTGTACATGGTGCAACCCGAAGGTTTCATAGATCCTGAACATCCTAAGAAAGTATGCAAGCTTAAGCGTTCCATTTATGGACTTAAGCAAGCTTCTAGGAGTTGGAATCATCGTTTCGACCAAGTGATAAAAGAGTATGGTTTCTCTCGATCGGTCGAGGAACCATGCTTATATATCAAGTCGAGCGGGAGCAAGATTGTATTCTTAATATTGTATGTCGATGACATACTCTTGATTGGGAATGATATTCCTCTCCTATCTTCGGTTAAAGGATGGTTGAAGAACCATTTCCAGATGAAAGAACTGGGTGAGGCACAACGCATTTTGGGGATCCGTATCTACCGAGATAGATCACGACGGACGTTATCACTTAGTCATGAGTCTTATTTGGATAAGATTCTTGAGAGGTTCAGCATGACCAACTCCAAGAAGGGGAACCTTCCAATGACGTCTGGGATGCAGTTGAGCAAGTCTCAGTCACCCACGACGCCTGAAGGGGTTGAACGCATGAGTCGTTTTCCTTATGCATCTGCAATTGGATCGATCATGTATGCCATGATATGCACACGTCCAGACGTGGCATATGCATTGAGTATGACGAGTCGGTACCAAGGCAATCTAGGTGAAACAAACTGGATAGCTGCGAAAAACATCCTCAAGTACCTACGGAGGACTAAGGATTGGGTATTGACTTATGGAGGAGATACTAAGCTATACGCAATCGGTTACGCAGATGCTAGCTTCCAAACGGATCGAGATGATTCTAAATCTCAGTCCGGGTTCGTCTTCACTCTTAATGGTGCTGCGATCACCGGAAGAGTTCCAAACAGTGTTGTAGCATTCTACTCTCAATCAAGTACTATGCCGCTTCGGAGGCAGTTAAGGAAGCGATATGGATGCGTCAATTCTTACAAGGACTTACGATAGTTCCGAGTTCGAATGACCCGATCACCATATATTGTGACAATAGAGGTGCCAAATTCCAGGCTAAGGAGCCAAAGTCTAGCAACAAATCGAGACATGTACATCGGAAAGCTCACCTGATCCGTGATTATGTGGAGCAAGAGGAGATAGTGATAGACAAGATTGGGACGGATGATAACATCGCGGATCCCCTCACTAAACCGTTCAATTATGATAAGCATGTAGGGCACGTTATTTCCATGGGAATTAAACGTGTTCCTGAGTTGTAGTACTTGATTATGGATTTGATACATTATCTTTTTCATATATACTATTTATAACTTCATCGTTTTATTATAATATTTTGTTTTTCATATGGATCGTACTGACAACTTTGAACACCACAAAGTGAACTGAATTACATTATATTTGGTTGGTCCGTAATCGCCCATGTGAGCTGATAACTCCGGCTATTATATTGTGCAGTCGATTGATGGTGGGTTCAACGAGCCATAAGTCATACTGTTGACTGATCGATCACAAATGCGAGATTATAACGATACCTCGTAGGACAAATTTTTGTGACAACGTAATGGAGTCCTAAATGTTTAAAAACATTCGGTGCAAGTTCGTGGATAGGACATCCATTGTGTTCCTAGAGTCGATTCTTTTGACTATCGACTGTCTCTTGAGATTAAGGCAGTTTTTGGGTGACTTTGGTTTCTTTCTCACGGTCTGCCATAACTGGAGGCTAAGTAGATTTTTTCTGGGTCATTTCATATTGTGCTTACATCTGCAGGATTCGAGTTGAGGAAAATATCCAACCCTTATCAGGTATAGTTATTTCTCAGGGCCACTCGAGGAGTTGTAACTGAAATGCATGGCCATGCTCGAATGTTGATTCGTTTATCAGTTAAGTTACTCTCTAGTCGGGGAAACCACTCTTGATGATGATCTCTTGTAAAATAAGACCTTTGTGAATACGGATTTGCAAATTGTTTTACATTGAGTGGGAGAAATTTTAGGATATGAGAATCGGTTATCGCACATACACTTGTGAGGACAAGTGGGAGTTTGTTGGAGCTTGTGTCCTCCACAAATTAGTGTGATAACATTTGTAAATCTCTTACAGGTTCACAAGGGTATACTTCGTATTTTAATCAGTTGATTAACGATTACCTAATAACGATTGGCTTGCTAGAAAGTTTGACGTTATTATCATACAGATGGCGGTGATCAATTGGTCCCTAAAGGTCACACCTAAAGGATGTGTTTGAGAGATGTGGTTATAGAAATATAATCACATTGATGCCTTATATGACTAAACAGTTAGTCAATGTGTTGATGAGACAATTATTTAATGAAGATTAAATAATATTAGTTGAGACGAATTAATCAGAAATTAACAATTGAATATAATAAGTTATATTTAATTAAATGTATGTAATGTTAGCTTGGACGAATTAATATGTTAATTCGTAATTAAATGTAATCGGTTATATTTAATATCAACAAGATGAATGTGTCATAGTGGTAATAGTGAGGGTACTCAAACCAAGAGGTCATGGGTTCGATCCTCACTAGATGACAATTTACACATTTTATACATTTTTGGAATAACCGAAAATAAGAGAAATAACTCTCCTAATTTCGGATTATGGGCCGAGTAATTAGTAAAAAAATTCTACCCTAATCTCTCTTTCATACACGGTTAAAGGGAGACATAGGAGTAAATTTTTTAACCTAATTTTTCCATCTTACTCTTGCCTCTCATCTCTACGAAAAACACAAAAAAAACCCAAAAATTAATCAGTTAATTATTGGATCGATTCTAGCATAATCAAAGGGCATTTCTCATATCGTCTTGGGTGCAACTGATAAGAAACTATCAACTTTGATAATGTTCTTAGGCCGTTTTTGCTAGGACCGAAGGTTATTTCTTAATCCTTTATGTTTTTGTTTATGCAATTTAATTTTATGACTAGTATTCATCACTTTATGATTCGTTATAATCCTTAAATTAAAGGGATGTATACAGATAAATCCCACATGTCAATCTCCCAAAAAACCCAAATAATCTTCAATTACCCAAAATAAAAGATGAACAATAGAGAAATTAAGGAAATTATATTTGTATTAATACTTGATTAGAAGTTGATTACAAGATTAAAGAGAGATTAGAATAATATAAACTACACTAAAGATTGATAAGAAGAACATGATAATCTAATTAGACTAATGGGGTATTTATAGTGGGGATTAGGTGCACAAATTAGGGTTACTAAGGGCTTAAATGACGATTAAGTCCTTGAGGAATCGCTCCTCTCAAGAAAAGATGCAGGTCTCCTTTTAGCTAGTCTTTCAAAAATATGCGCATCTCGAATGAAGAAGGAAGAGGACGTGTTGCTCTGGAGGACAATCCGAGCGTCCAGAAGGTCGGGACGAGCGGATTGTATAGAGCTTGGATGAGCGGCCTGGTGGTTTGGACGAGCGTCATGTGGTGCTTCTGGACGGGCGTCCCGAGGAGTGAGACGCTCGGATCTTGGTCCAGCTTCTTTTCTTCTTTTCTTCTTCGAACAATCCTCCGGGATTTTGTCGGGGATGCAAGGATCTTCTTCATCATTGCCCATCTACTACATTATGTACAAAGGCCTTATAGTCTTGACTTCCCTTTGATGCTTGGTCATTAGATTCGATCAATTTAGCTCTATTTTGCCATGAAAATGCAAGGTTTGCACTCCTCTCCTACCAAGGAAACAAAACCTCAAAGAATATGCAAAACAAAGGACTAAAGATAGTAAATGACCTAAATATGCACTAAAAAGCGTAGGAACGAGGCTAATTCGGGGACTAAATATGCTCAAATATTGATCACATCATTTACCGAGATGAAACCGACCGATCTAAAGCGATCCGGTCGAAAGCATTTTTACATCACCGAGCGTGGCTTTCAAAAGACCGCTGCATGTCCACAGATTGGCTTGGCGTGCAGGTGGCCCGTGACCGCAGATCGGTAGGTGGCCCAAATCCACAGACCGGCCTGTGGCCCATGTCCGTAGGAAGGACTTATGATTATATAGAACATAAGCACTCACAGTTTCATTATATTATGCATAATGCTGACACGGGTTTTGGCTTAAAAGGGTGGGTTACACACCAAGCAATAAAACCCCGATTTTCGAGAGGGATACCAATCCAAACAAAATGTGTAAGTAGGGTGCCCTAGCCTCGTGCTCGAAGGTGATGCAAGCTCTTTGACGAAACAAAAATGTGTAACGTCAACGGTATGCTTGACTCAATCGGGATTCGAAACGCGGGGATGAGAAAACTCACGCCGACGAGACGAGCCAATTGCTCGAAAAGGGTTAGGTTGTGGGCCCGGACAAGGAACCCGACTTATGACCGTGATATCAATTAATGTACTTTAACCACGACGTCGTTCGAGTTTCACCTCTAAGGATCACAAAGACACAAGTGTCCTAGTCTTCCCCAGCGGAGTCGCCAAATGTGTGGACGTGGGCCACAGGCCGGTCTGCGGGCGCGATGCCGCCTATCGGTCCGTAGTCACGGGCCACCTGTACGCCAAGCCAATCTGTGGACATGCAGCGGTCTTTTGAAAGCCACGTTAGGCGGCGTAAAAAAATGATTTCGACCGGATCGCTTTAGATCGGTCGGTTTCGTCTCGGCAAAGGTCTCGAAACGATGTTTGAGATGTTTGGAGTCGCCACCAAACATTTGTAGGATGCTTGGAACCCGTTCGAATCCACTTTATACCTAGGTCAACCAAGGCAAAAAGCGGTGTTTGACATAGGTACTAAAGATAAGGAATCGTCCCCCTTTTAGCATTCTATGCCTAAAATGACTCTCATGCGCCCTGGATAAGGCCATCCACTATCCAAAGGTTCTGAGTAAAGGGTGAGCGTACGTATTGGGAAGCCCTTTAATCGGACACCCAATCCCGCCCGCGTTAGCGGCCTCTACTGATCGATCGTGGTTGTTTAAGTGGAAAAGTTGATAAAAACGGCGTAAATGCATGAATGCACATCCAAAAGTTTAACCTAACATGTGAGAATTTCCTAAGTCGGTTTGTTTATCCAAATATCAAGAAAATGATATCGAGTTGGATTTAGATTGATTTGCATGTGAAGACGGAAATTAAACATCCATTTACCAAATTCGGGTTATGATGCTTAACACGATCCATTATTCGAAAAAGGGTGTCAAATGACAAAGTGTAAAAATGTAAGCTTGCCAATCTGATCCGTCATGTATTCGGATTAACCGTAATCGGGATCGTCCTAGACAAGTACCAAAACAAAACAGAATAGTGCCAGGCAGCCCCGTTGGGGCGCGAGCCTATTGGCGAGGGAAAGGAGTCTACCCAGGTTTTGAAATGTAGAAAACAGGAGCTGCCTTGGGGCGCCAGCCATGAGCCGACCCAAGGGGCGTCTTCTGGTTGTTAAAAAGGTTGTTTAAAAATGTTTTTTGTGATTAATGATTTCCAAGTATGATTTGCATGACTCGGAATAATTACTATTATGTTAGTAATATTCGTTGTCGTATTTGCATGTTTGAAAATCATAGTTTACAAATAAAAAATGTAAAATGTTTGATTTGAACTAATTATGTTAAGTTCATTTCTTTGTCATTAGTCAAGTTTGTCATCGTACTCGGATTAAACCGACATGGTATAAGGAACCAAGGATGATTATGAATTATGACTAATATGTTTACAAATGTAAATAAATGAGAAAAATGCTAAATAAAAGAAAAGGGTGTTAAAATACCCATTAAAATGTAATTAACCAAATAATATCAACGAGTCACGGATTAAACCGTCATGGTATAAGAAACCAAGGGTGATTATGACTTATGGTTAAATTATTTGTCATAAAAATGAATTAAAATGGTAAATAAAAGAAAAGAATTTCCTTTAAAATGTAATAAACCAATTAATATCACCTAGTCACGGATTAAACCGTCATGGTATATGGAACCAAGGGTGTTTATGATTTATGGCTAAAAAGTTTGTCATAAAAATGATTTGAAACATTTGAAATGGTAAAAACCGATTACAAATAAGAAATGAAATAAAGAGGAAAGACGAGAACAAACACGTTTGAGTCTGACCCGATAACCCACAAGAGGCGCGAGCCTCTTTGCATAGCAAAGGGCTTCTGTCTCGGGGCAAAACTCGGTTTTGGCTCGTCTAACATATATTTGAATCGTGTTATGCATTGTTCATGCTCATAAACTCATAAAAATAGTAAAGACATGAAATAAATGAGTTGTTTACACCCTCAAACTTACGTGTATTGATGTTTGCGACGTAGACGACTTTAGAGACGGTTTTCTCGTAGTGACTACTCACGATCAAAGAAGTTTAGAAGAGTGCCTTAAAAAAGGATTTTGTTTTGAAAATATGTTGAAAATATGTTAATTAAAACATGTTAATTGATGAATTGAGTTGGTCAAATGGGCCGGTCGAATGCACGGCGACGGTACCAAACAAAATGTGTATGGCTTGTGTTTACGATCGGTAGGTCGTAAACACGTGTCGATTTTGTGACTTAGGAAGTCGGGTATAGAAGTTTAAGGGAAAGGGAGGGGGCGGACTCTCGCGTGAGGATTGTGGTGTGTGATGGTGGGTATTTTTAGAGAAATGTGGGGTGGTAGGTTGGTTGAGTTTGCTTAGAGGCTAAGCAGACACCCCAAAGAGGCGCGAGCCACCTAGTGATTGAAAGGGGTGTACTGTCCATTTCAATTTGGACGTGGCCTTTGCTCTATCTATTATTTGGTTAGTTTGATTTGTGGTAATCAAATAGGATGTCGTGTAACAAAATGGGCACCTAATAAGATGATTTTGGGTGTTACTTGATGTAGGTATTTTGTGTGCTTCACTCGGGTTTGACCCGTGTCAGTCGGGATTTGAATTTGTAGTCGGTTTTTAGCCCGGTGTCGGTTTTGACTCTAATTAGGGTCATTTTAATGGAAATGACATGATAAAGACATTCATGGCATTATTTTTGACATTCGATATTTGGGTTGACTCGGGTTGACTCGAGTTGTGGGTTTCTGAGTCGGTTTTGGGTCCGAAGACGGTTTTAACTCTAAATATTGTTATTTTAATGCAAATGACATGATAAAGACATTCATGGCATTATTTTTGACATTCAAGATTAGGGTTGACTTGGGTTGACTCAGGTTGACTCGAGTTGCGGGTTTCTGAGTCGGTTTTGGGTCCGAAGACGGTTTTAACTCTAAATAATGTTATTTTAATGCAAATGAAGTTAGAAAACTTTTGAAATCATTTTTCATATCCGAGTAGTGCATTAAACCGTCTCATGTATAGCCAATCCACGCACGCATATAAAAAACACGTTATAGTCCGATCATCATCACTGGGTATCTACAAAATGTAAATATGTAAATTCAATTGGACTAAGTTAGATTCAAAATTCAAACCGACTATATCCTAATCGGAAATCTGTCGAGTCATAAACCCGTCTTCCTTTACATTTTGGGTCTTTTCAAATTCAAGTCAAGTCCTAAGGCGTCACGCCATCATTTTGGACCCCCTACCCCAATTCAGTTAGGATCTAAACATTTCCGACATCTCGAGTCACACGTGCTCGAGTCGTACACAAAAGACTTAATGGGGGTCACCTTTTAAATACATTTTCTTTCAATGCCGTGTTTTCAAAACCTTCGTAGTGAGAATTCGAGGCTCAACGCACAAGTCTCAATGGGCCTCACATTCGAGTCTAACGTCTTAAAATGCAGTCGTCTTCTTAACACCTACAAGCACACCCCGGGTATCTACACTTATACTCGAGTTTAGAATCAACACGTGTCATTAATCCCGTCAATCAAGTCAACCATTGTAATACTCCGTATTTATAAGTCTTGGGGTACTCTATCGAGTAGGCCTTACTCTGTCGAGTAAGGGTGAGTTGCGAAATAAAATAGTTTCTGACCTGTTGGGCACTCGATCGAGTAGCTGGGGCACTCGATCGAGTAAGAAATACTCGATCGAGTACCTTGGGTACTCGATCGAGTGTCCGGTTTTACGGGGAGTTTTCTCGGGTTTTGTTAATTATGCGATTAAGGTATTTAAGCTTCGTCGTCATTATTCTAAATCACTTTTACAAAACCTAAATTCCTGTTTAAGAGAGAAAGCAAACAAGTTCATCTTCTTAATCGCATTCTTAGCAATTCCGGAGTTCGAGACGGTCGATTCTTGTCGTTGTTAAATGTTGAGTTCCTTGCGTCGAGGGTAAGATCTATGTACCCTTTTTGTTGTATTTCCTTTGATTTGGTTAAACCCTAATTTAGAGATTGGGGGTTTTATGTGTAGTATGTGATGTGGTAGTCTCTGTGTGATGTATGATAGGAGGAGGGTTCATAGAAGAGGCTTTTTGACTCAGCAATAGAGACCGTCTGATTGTGTGCATACCAGGTAGGATTTCCTACTCAGTATTAGTCCCATAATGGGATATTGGTTGATGTATTGTGTTTGATTGTTTAATATAATAATTGTATTGTAATTGTGGTTGTGATCGTTGTTGATGGTTCGCGAGGCGTGGCCTCGGCTGAGTGGGGTCACTTGCGGGAGTGGCTTCACGCCCTAGTTTCGCCTTCTGGAACCCGCCACGAAGGGATGTGCACATTAATGGACAGGGTTATCGCTCACTATGTGGAGCGGGGATTTGGTGGGTGGCTGCGGTCCCCCATCGGCGTGGCTGGTCCAGTGGACGATCGGTATTGAGATGATGGGAATTGGTTGGTTGTATGTGTGTGTGATTAAGTTTGTCTGTTTATCTTATCATTGTTGTTTATATTGATTGTGTGATTAATCGACCCGGTGTTATTTTGTAAACTGCGGTGATCCATTCGGGATGGTGAGCGGATATTGAGCAGTATTGAGAAGAGTACTCTTGGGATAGGTGGGATGCCACGACATGATGATAGGAGTCTTCCGCTGTAGTCTTTAGTTTATTTACATTTCAGTTAGAACAGTCAGTTTGAGAATATATATCGTACTTTTGGTTTGGTTTTGAGGATTGTAACTATTCGCTAAACTATTTATATTAAACGTTGTTTCTTCATTGTTGTTTGATTATCATTGCCTCGGGTAACCGAGATGGTAATGTCTTCATACCTGAGTGGTCCTGGTAAGGCACTTGGAGTATGGGGGTGTTACAAATGGTATCAGAGCGACGATCCTTAAACCTGTAACCAATGAACCTAATGAACATAGAGAGTCAATTAAAATGAACCCGGGGTAAAAGTTGTAGGAGCTAGTGCAAAGGCTTGGGAGACGTCCTAAAGTCGCAGGGGTCGCCCTACAACTTTGAACCGGTCACATGGGGGAAGTGTTTGTCGAGTCGTATGTGTGTTTGGTTAACTTGTGTAAGAATGTGATGAAATGTGTTAATTGTTGGGTGTTGAAGTAGAAAGTTGAGCATGTGAAAGAAAATGGTGATATGTAGGAACTTGTTGATGAGATGATAACATGTTGGATGATTTACAATGTGGCATTTAATAACATGATGAAATGATCTCGTAGATAGTAGAAAAGATGCGTAGCATGTTTATTATGATATAATGTGATTTATAAGTTTAGCATGTTAGCATATGACGTAACATGCGGGTAGCTTTATGTATTAGCATGACTCGATCGAGTGGGACCGACTCGATCGGGTGGGTTTTTGACGATTTTGAGTCCGAAATCGTGTTTTGGGTACTCGATCGAGTAACTAGGGGTACTCGATCGAGTAAGGGGTCACTCGATCGAGTAGCCTAGATACTCGATCGAGTAGGTAAAGATCGAAGGTCCGTTTGGGTCAAGTTTGGGTACTCGATCGAGTTCGTGGGGCACTCGATCGAGTAGCCCGTTACTCGATCGAGTGTGTTTGGGAACTCGATCGAGTGGGTTAAGGTGGCGTGTTTTCGTGTTTTGAAGCTTAGTACGTGCGTTCATATCTACCCTTTCTTATATATGTATAGTTTCAAGATGCCGCCTAAGAAGACTGCTTTGTATGCGAGAGCTGAGCTTATGACCGTGGATGACATCGTTAAGATGTTAGAGCACCAGGATGCTCTTACTGAGACCCTAAAGAAAGTGAATGAGGATAAGAATAAGGATAAGGAGAAGGAGGTTGACCATTCAAAAATCAGCCTATACATTGCGAGGTTTAACCCGAAAGAGTACAAGGGGGTTGGGAGCCTAACCTTCTTGATAGTTGGCTGAGAGAGATGGAGAACATATTAGACTTGGTTCACTGTCCTGATGAGATGAGGGTGGAACAGGCTGCGTTCTATCTGAGGGAGGCAGCTGGCAAGTGGTGGGATTCAGTGAAGGTGAGTGCTAAGGAGATATATACAAACCAAGGCTTACCTGCTATACCTTGGGAGGAGTTTCGTAGGGCTGTGAGGAAGGAGTTTGTACCGGAACATGTGAGGAGTAAGTTGAGAGAAGAGTTTGATGGTTTTAAGATGACTGCTGAGATGTCTGTGGTAGTACTACAGTCGTTCAATGAGAAGTCTAGGTATCTTTTGAGGATATGGGTTTGAGTGAGGAGAATCTGGCATTGAGGTTTGAGAGGGGGTTGACCCCTAAGATTATGGATAAGTTACCCGTGGGAATCCTTACAGATGTTAAGGAAGCTTATGAGAGAGCTGGGAGAGCTGAGAGGTTGGTGGAGATGGCTCAGGAGAGGTTAGGTGGTGAGAAGAGGAAGTCTGAGAGCGAGGGTGGTGGCCAATCGAATCACAAGAAAGGCAACCACAATCAGTCTAAGGGATTTTCTTCTGGTCCAGGTTCGATCTTGGGGCTTCCTTTGGGCGTGGCCGTGGGAGTGTGAGTAATAGTTGGGGAGTGACCTGCTATAGCTGTGGTGGTGTAGGCCACAAGAGACATGAGTGCACTGTTGGGGTTGGTGTCCTTAACAGTTAGTGCAAGGACTTATAAACCTCTAAAAGGATCAAAGGGCATACTTTGGTATTATTATCAGTTGATCCACGTTTATCAATAACGGTTGGCTTGCTAGATAAGTTTGACGTTATTGTCATACAGATGGCGGTGATCAACTGGTCCCTAAAAGTCACACCTATAGGATACGTTCGAGAGATGTGACGGTATGAAAATACTGTCATGTAGATGCCAAAATTGACTAACCAGTTAGTCCGAGTTATTTGACTAGCAATTAGTCAAATGTGTGATGTTGAGATATTATATTTAATACGGATTAAATATCATGGGCTATGGCGAATTAACCAATTAATTCGTAAAATTAAATATAAACGATTTATATTTAATTAAATGTATATTGAATATAATTATACAATCTTTTTGTTGTCGGACACGAATTAATAATTCAGATAACCCGTATTATTAGCTGATGCCTTAATTTCCGATAACCGATAACAATTTATAATATAAACCCGTCATATACATTTTAGCATTTGGCGAATCGGACCTCGAGCCAAAATTAAGAGGAAGTGGAAGCCCACTTCCCCATGCATGCACTCGGTCCGGCCGAACCAAACAAAAGGAGAGACTCCCTCTCCTTTTGACCGAGACAATTTCATTTGCAGAAAAACTAGGGTTTTGAAGAGCACTCTCCTCTGAAAAACCTGAGATCTCTCATCTCGACAAAAACTCACATCAGTTCTCCCTATATTGCAAGGCAATCGGAGAACACTGTTCTAGCACAAGGGCATATCTCGGACAAAGTCTTGGGTGCAACAATTAGGAGGAAATCGCTTTGATTTACTTTCTTTACGCCGCAATTTTAAAGGACCCGAGGTTATTTCTATACATTAATCATTTCATTGTGTTTATCGTTTTATGACTATAAATTGCATGTTTAAATTTACGTTATAGTCCTGCAATTAAAGGGTAGTATACGGATATTAACCCACAAGTGGTATCAGAGCGAGGCCACGTAAATTTTTATATGTGTTTTTCATCAAACGATTGTTGAAACGATGAATTTTGGTTAAAAAAATTTGTCTCGGCAGCCATATTTTTACTCGGCAGAAATTTTTTTTATTGCTGCGTTTTTGGTTGTTTTGGGAACCGTGTCTTGTTTACACGGTTGCTCTTGTTGTTGTTTTGTCTCGAAAACCAAACCGTGCCATGTTTTACACGGCTGTTTTGTTTCAAATTTCTTGTTGTTTTTACATGTTGTTATTTTATACGGAGATTATAGCAACATGTCAAGATTTTGTCAATTGTTAGATATTGTTTTCAATCAGTTTTGATCAAAATTGCGTTCATTTTGTCTCGCCAAAACTGTTTCACGAGGGTTTTGAAGTTTCAGCCATATAAGCATTCGATCGAGCGTATTTCTACTCGATCGAGTCTTTGTTCATCTTATTTTTGCTCGATCGAGTCCCCGTTGTACTCGATCGACCTGTTTTTAAAAAAACTTTTGCTCGATCGAGTCCCCGTTGTACTCGATCGACCGCTTTCAAAACCCTCTGCTCGATCGAGTTGTCCTCGTACTCGATCGAGTAGATTTGCTGATATAGGTACTCGATCGACCTCCAGGTTAGTCGATCGAGCACCTCCTGATTAGCATACCTCTCGATCGACTTGCAGTTCAGTCGATCGAGCCCTCCTGTCCCTCGATCGAGCACTTATGTCCCTGGATCGAGGGATTTCGTCTTTAACAGCTTTGAAAATTTGTTTCTTTTGATTTAAATTTTCTTTTGGCTTAAATATGTACTTTATACGGATATAGTACACTCGCTTAATAGTGAATTGATTCACTCACGTACCATATAGTTGTTTTAAAGCGTCTTTAAAATGACGGATTATAATGGATTAAAATTAAATGATAGAAGCGGTTTTATCACATGAATTTTAATCATTAAAAGGTGGTTTGGATAAATTTAACATAATTACGGAATTATGTCACGAATGAATTTGTTTTTAGTTGATGCATTTTATTTATCGTTATTTATGAATGCCGTGAATGCCTTTTTATTACGTATTTAATTTTTACAATTGATTGTAACTTAGTGTGGCCTTAGTAGAACGTGTTACCGTAATGATGGAACACGGTCTTGGTTGTATTTTGAGATCTCGCATCTCCGTTTTGGATTTTTCACTTGTAATTACAGTTTTAATTAGAATGTAAATAGGTTTATATTTGTAATTTTAAATTGTAATTTTTGAGAAGACCAAAGATGGAGACCAGATGCTCACTCCCGCTACTTGGATCAAGATGGAACATCAAGACAAGCTTTTCGGGTCCAACGGTGGATTCCAAAGTTGTATTTTGTTCTTATACTAGGATAGGCCACACTAGGAAATTTTTATTTACGTATTGCATTCCTTTATTTATTTTTCGCAACGATTATTTGCATCATATTCCGCCTAAAAACCAAACCACCTATAATTATTGCATGAAAACTGACACATATAGAGGTCACGAGTTAGTTTTCATTGACATTCTCATGTCACACGTTTTAAGCCATCATCCAAATAAATTCATTCACGACAGACGCTAGTTATTCGTTCACTTAAAATGAATTATAATTTAGTTGATGGGATCTTCCTCGTATAAACTAAAATTGAGAACGGTCTTTATAGGTCAAACTCCAATGAGTCCCTTCTTCGTCGGTAGGCATACTATGACCCCTTCTACGTCGGGTAAGTTGGAACCGATTGACCTATTTTATCTCAACACTATGGTCACTCGTACGATCCTGTGATCATGGTGGACTATAGATAGGATTTACGGAAATCTATCGACCAAGAGTTCTTCCGGAAGAATTAGCTAAACAGTTGGTTTATCAATTTACAGAAATTGAGTCTTGGGATCACTTGTATCTTTCTTGAGGGAGATCAATTATGCAAGTGCGAGAGTCTACATGTTTAAAATGAATTTTAAAATAGACTTAAATCACCTCGATGAGTTGCTTATTTCGTTTTGTTTTTCTTTCTTTTTCAAAGGTAGATCACGATTTTAAACTGCTAAACATCAAATGGCTGGTTCAAGTGATAACCCAATGCCAAGTGCCACATTGGACCGTGAGTCCTGGCTTAGGATCTTCATGAGTCGGATGAATCGGTCTACTCGATCAAGAATGACGGATCAACTTCGCGGACCGGGAGGCGGCATTACGGAATCTTGCCATTGGCGACGGGAAGCTCGGATATCTGCTGAGCCCATGCCGTTAAACCCGGCCCCACGGGCCGGAATAAACGAGATCGACAAGTATAACGATTTCGCTTTAGAAGCGGGTGCGGTAAAGAACGTACTTATTTTTGCAATGGAACCCAATTTGCAGAAACGCTTCATAGCCCATGGTGCAAACAAGATTTTCACCACGCTCACCAAGGAATTCTCGAAAGCACCGAGAATCGTGACCTATGAGCATACCACTCGCTTCTTTGATGCGAGACTCCGAAAGGGCCAACCAGTTAGCCCACACATTCTCGATGATTGAGAATGTCGAAAACTGAGACCTTTAACTGTAACATCCGCGAGAATATTGTTATCGACCGTATTCTTCACTCACTCCACGATGGTTATTCGCAATTCAGAGCGAATTACTATATGAATGATTTGAAGAAAACTCCCCATGAATTGCACTCCCTCCTCGTACAGACCGAGAAGGACATGAAGTTCAGTGGGAGTTCGAAACAGGATGTTCTCGTTGTGTCAAACAAAGGGAAAGGTAAGGGCAAAGCTCCGGCAAACCTAACGATGAGGTAAGGCGAAGTTCAAGAAGTCGGGTTCAGGGAAGAGTGGTCCTGGTGAGGCGAGTAACTCATCAGGCATGACAAAGAGCAAGAGTGAAAACATGGAATGCCATCATTGCCACAAGACTGGGCATTGGAGACGCACATGTCCTGTTTATCATGAGGACTTAAACACTACAAGAAAAATGCTGATTTGCAACGGACTAATTGCAACGAACTGTATAAGCCGTTGCTAAGTATTACTTGCAACAGATATTATTATATTTGCAACGGATATTAAATTATGCAACGGCTAAATGAAAATTTGCAACGGATATAAAATTATGTAACGGCTTAATGAAAATTTGCAACGGATATGCGTCATATCTATTTACCCGCCTAATAAATTTATAGCTGGTTAATTTATGCAACGGATTTTGTAATGCCTATCCGTTGCATATGCGTCATGCGCGGTTTCCTTTTCCAAAAAAAAAAAAAAAAAAAGCTTAATTAAATAAAAAAAACCCCAACCGCCATTCACATACTCCGTACTTGCCTATTACAAAAAAAACCCTTTCAATTCACAATTATTCCACCGATCACCAAACCCTTACTCTTCCTCCACCAATTTTCTCCACCGATAACCACCACCATCGCCACTGTCACTCCACCATCACCATCGTGTCTTTAATTTGCCTTATCGTGTCTTTAATTTGCGTTATTGTCCTGTCGTCGCTGCTGCTCCTTCCTGTCGTCGCTGCTCCTTCCTGTCGTCGCTGCTCCTTCAGCCGTCGCTGCTCCCGTCGCCGTCTTTCAACACCAACACCGTGCTGTCGAAAGTATGTTTATTTTTGTTAATTTGTTGTATATATTATGGGATTTCTGTAAATAATTCATAGTAATAATTTGAGTAATTCATTATTTGAAATATGTGTTGATAATTATTTGTCCCTAATATATTTTTGTTAATTTGTTTAGTATGTTTAGTATTTGAATAATTCATAGCATGTAATTATCTGTGAATCGTTGTTTTACCATCTTGAATGTTGGGCATGAATATCGAAAATTAAACCCGAATGATAGACCCGTGGAGGCTGATTTTGCTTCTACTAGACTAACCGGTGAAGAAGTTTGGGAACATGTTCAGCATCTACCTTCTATTGTTGATGCAACTGATGAAGAGTTGTTGAAGTTGAAAAAGAAAAGGGAAGGGTGGTGGAAGAGAAGTATATTTTGGGATCTTCCATATTGGAAGACTTTGTTAATTCGACATAATTTAGATGTGATGCATATTGAAAAGAATTTCTTTGAACAAATGATTCACACGATTATGGATGAGAAAAATAAAACAAGTTTTAAACCGAATGCACAAAAAGACTTTAAATTAATTTGTAAGGCCCGACGGAAAGGAGATATGATTGTTCTTAAAAAGGAAGAGAAGCGGGTACTCTGTAACTGGATATGCAGTTTGAAGTTTCCGGATGGATATGCTTCTGATTTGAGTAGGTGTGTAGACCTAAAGGACTTAAGACTACATGGCATGAAAAGTCATGATTGTCATGTATTTATGGAGCGTCTACTACCTGTTGCTCTAAAGCATTTGCTTCCGAAGAATGAATGGTGTGCGATAACTGAGATTAGCCAATTTTTTCGAGACGTGTGTGCATCAACTCTTCAAATTGATGACATGACACGTCTAGAAAATAATATTGCTGAGATCATGTGTAAATTAGAGAAAATATTTCCACCGTATTTTTTCAATTCCATGGAACATTTACCGGTTCACTTGCCTTACGAAGCCAAAGTTGGTGGACCAGTACAATATAGATGGATGTACCCTTTTGAAAGGTAATCATTGACACCTTGATTTTTATTTATTTATATTAGATAAATGCACCAATAATTTGAAATCTTATATACAGTTACTTAACACGTAGGTTTCTTAATCATTTGAAACGAAAAATTGGTAACAAAGCACGGGTCGAAGGCTCCATATGCAACGCTTATTTACTTGAAGAAATCTCAAATTTACATTCACTCTACTATGAGAAGCATATAGACACAAAAGCCAAACAACTCGATGTTTGTGACCAAGTTGAGCCTGAATCAAATTTACCTGAACTTTTTCAAGATCATATGGGAAAACCCTCGGGGAAGTGCCATATGAGATATCTTGATGACAAAGAATACCAATCTGCTCACATGTACATTTTAAGTAATTGTGAGAAAATGAATCCTTATGAAACGTAAGTAAAATAATTGATTTCAAACTTTTAATTTTCATGTTAAAACTAAACTTACTATTTGTATAGTGATTAAAATTATAAATTCATTATGTGATGATCAGGGTGTTTAAGGAATTTCTAAGTAAACAACATCCTCATCTTTACTGTCATTGATTTGGGGAATAAATTCGAATCAGAATTTGCACAATGGTTACGAAATCAAGTAAGTGAATCCTCCAACCAAGGGTTATTTTACAATAGCCTTAATAATTTAATAAACATAAAATTTTAAAATCTTGTTAGGTGAATGATGATACCATGACCGATGATCTAATAATATCTCTAGCAATGGGCCCGTCAAGAGAAGTAAGAACTTGGAAACGCTATTCCATCAATGGTTATAACTTCAGAGCTTTTAAAGATGGGAAAGATGTATCTAAAGCAACGTTAAACAATGGGGTATGTGTTAGTTCCACTGAAGGAGCCGACTATTATGGAACCCTTGATGAAGTTATTGAGTTGACTTATCTTTTGGTGATCACGGCAGTTATGTGGCTATATTGTTTAAATGTGATTGGTTAGATAATTCTGCTAGAGGTATGGTGATTCATGAACAATATAAGCTTGTAGATGTCAATCGTAAGAGAAAATATGCGAAATATGAACCATTCGTGTTGGCATATCAAGTGGAGCAAGTTTGCTATATTTCTTATCCAAACACAAAAAAAGACCAAGTTCAATGGTCAGCTGTATTTAAAACTAAAGCTAGATCACATATCGACGCTCCCGTGGATGAGCGAATCTTTCAAGAAGATGTAGTCACTCAACTACCAGCATTATCAATAATAGAGGATGAAGAAGAAGAAGAGGAGGAGGAGGAGGTGGTGGAGGAGGAGGAGGAGGAGGAGGAGGAGGAGGTGGTGGAGGTGGAGGACGAAGAGGACAACGAGGAGGAGGAGGAGGATAGGGGGGACGAGAAGGATAAAGAAAAGGAGTGGGCAGAGGAAGAAGAAGATGAGGAGCTTTTCCCCGATAGTGATAGAGATGAAAATGCTGACATTAATAATGATAGTGACGACGACGATGATGATGATGATGTTTAGTATCGTTTAAAGAATTCTGTAGTTTCTATAGTTTTTGTTTTTTCATATATGTCCTCTAGCATATCTCATTTTGTTTAGTTTCATTTAGCTTTGTATTAGTTTTGATGTCATATTTCTAATGAACTTTATACTAATTTCATTCTTTTCTTCTTTATATTAGTTTTAAGCTTTGCATGAGTGTTCCACTAGCCTTCCTGTTTTTTTTAATGATATTTAATGATTTCTTTAAACATTTGTATGGTTTTTAGTTGATCAATAATGGCAGATTCAAGACGAAGCAACCGACGAAGATCCGGCGAAGACGATGATGAGCTCCGTGAATCACCCCCTCAAAAGTTGAGAATATCCATCGAGTATAAGTGGTGAGTGAAATGGGGGAAATTTCATGTAAATATGTATTATTGTAGAATGAAACGCACTGCCTTTTGGAATATGCATTTGAATTACATGTACAACTGATTTGCTTATTAAATATAAACATTTAGTGTGATTGTAATAACCTACAGGTTTGAACATCCGGAGGTATCGAAGTTAGTGACCAAGACAGTGAAAGGTAATTATCATGAACATGGCCCAAATTGGAGTGAAACTAAACCTGCCCGACGAGAACAGTATTGGAAGTGGTTTAAGGTACATCTACTTAACTGATGACACTAAAGGTTATAGTCTTTCCAGCCAAAACAGTAATCAGGTTTAGTTGGTGGTTTATTTGTTTGTTTGATTACTCCGTCTTTTTTACATCTGAAATGATATTCAATTTATGAAATAGTTGTGCAAGATAATTTTGTCTACTGTATTGGAAGTGGTTTATTTAGTTATCATCATAGTTGTGCATCAATAAATTTTCTTTACATCTGAAATGATATTCAATTTACTTCAGTTTCAAAGAATTAGGTAATTTCAAAGGGCAAGATTATTTTGTCTACTGTCGTGGAGATTAATTAGTCAGTCCTTTAAATGTACGGAGAACATTTATGAAGTCCGCTCTTCTTCTCTGACAGGCTTATTGATGTTATTCTGACGAAACTTTGCATGTCAAGATCTCAATATACCACCGGATATTGAATAAAATGTGTTTTAAAATGTTAAATAAAATTTAGTAGTTTTAAATATGCAATCTAACCAGTTTGCTCCAATGGCAAATGTGTTTTGCTCAAGCGCTGTGGAGTTGTGAGTTGGTGCAGGTTCGACTCCCATGATAAACAAATATTTTGGAATTTGTATTTTACTCATCCACGGGTCCACTAATCCTTCTTTTCTTTCATATACATCAATTTTGTCTAATGTCATGAATATTACTGTGTACTATTTGCCCTGTTGCTTTCTTGAAATGTTTTTATTCAAAGAAAAGTGTAGCTTATTTCCAGCAAAACAATTTTAATTAGCTTTTTCATATTTGTTGCTTGTCCGCTTGAAATATGGGATGACATACTCTATATGTTGCGTCATTCGGTGAAATAAAAGCACAAATTTATATATAATGCTTAAACCGAAAAAAAAGATACTCGTAAATTTTTAAGTTTGAATGGAGTTAACTTTGTTGTTTGACGATTTATGTTGTACACACTATTATTCAATGGTAATATCAAACAACGGTAGATATGCCTCTATTTCGACTATCCATTTTTGGAAAAAAAAAAAAGTTGGGGTTTTACGACTTATAAACCTAGCCCTAGTAGCAAGCAATTTCTGGTTTGTTCTCTTTTGCAGAGTAGTTGGTCCGGTCCACTGAGGTGTGTTTCATATGCATTTTTGCTAACCCTTTTAATATCTCATATTTATACAGCTTTCATGTTATGATTTCATGCGATATTCATGGTCTTATAATGATCTGCAGTGCCAGCGGTGTTAAAATCGGTTTCGAAATTGGTGGTTTATTTGTTTGTTTTGGCTGGAAAGACTATAATTGAAATAGTAATCAGGTTTAGTTGGTGGTTAATTTGTTTGTTTTGGCTGGAAAGACTATAATTATCCAACTTATTGGTGCGTTTTTTACATTACTTGTCGATGATGGTAAGTTCTCTATTTTTGAATAAACAGAGCAAAGTGGATTATCCTAAAGATGAGGAAGACCAAGTTAGAGCTGCTTTTACCAAACTCTTCAAAACACGGCTAAGGACCATGGTTTGTCGGGCCGTAAAGAAGCAGCCGAAATGGATGGGTGATGCACTCCATGCTGAATTGCTATTTGATAGACAGTCTGAAGAAGGGAAAAAAAAATCAGCTCAAGCAGAGGCCAATCGCAAATCAAATGCAGAAGGTGGAAAAGCTTTAGGAACGCATACCATGGGCCGAATGAATTCTCTACTAGTGATGGAGAAATTAGTAAGTAACAAATTTATCATTATAAGTTCAATTATGGGATTTCCTTGAGTGTTTGTGTGTTAAACTAAATTTGTTACCATGTTTAGGCTAATGGAGGAGATTACCCACCTGCAATTGAGTTATTGAAAGCAACAAAAACGAAGAAGACGGGAGGATACGTTTCAAAGAAAGCTGAAGATTACGTTGTAAGTTTTGATTTTTTAAATGTTTTGAAACTTCGTCTTCTTTGGTTGTCTTTGATTCCAACCCGAGTATTGAAATATAATGGAGGGATGTGTGAGGCTTGTGGTTTGATGGTGTAAAGCCGAGTATATGTGTTTCCGTGTCTGCTTTTTTTCATGCCTGGTTGGGGAGAGTGAGAGACCTCTTATGAGCAGAGGTGAATGTAGTAAGCTCTTTTGTTTCTGAAGCAAGTATGGTGGATTGTTGGGCGTATATTGTTTCAGGTGATAATGTTGTGGGTCCCGTTTTTTTTTTTTTTTTTTTCTTTTTCTTCCTAGGTCTATCATACTTCCCAGTTCCCAGATCTCCTTCCTCCATTTTAATTGTTCTTAATTCCACCATCTTTTTTTATTTCTTCATTTTCAAAGCTCCATTTCTTAATTTTTTTGTTCCTCCTTCCCCAAATCACCATTAATTGGTTTCTTGTTTAATAAATGGTTTCTTGTTTAATTAGAACAAGCAAGCTTATTCATGGAGCGATAAGTTCTTTCTTACTAAGCCGCGATTAAAAATAAAGTACTTGCTCCATTTCATTGAATTCTATATATTTACTTTATACAAATATATCAATGCTCATATTCTTTTGCTCATTTCTTTTAGTTATACATATTAGGGCCAGCTAGGTAGTGGTTCTTGGTTAGTTGTTGTAAGTCTGAAAGTATAAGTGATTAGACATTCTAAATTTGTTGAAAATGGTTTAGTCTTGAAGAGTTACAAGGACCGGTTAATTAATATTAGGGCCACTAGGTAGTGGTTCTTGGTTAGTTGTTGTAGTACCAAGGCTTCACGTGGAAGAGGAGGCTATTCTTTCTTTTACAGAATACATAAATCTATGACATGGTCTATATTGTAAATACCTTGCCTTGCCTTAGTTGCGGATTTATGCATACAAATTGTTAGATACCAGGTTAATGGTACATTTCTAGACAAGTATTCTAAAATGTCACAACTTCGTTGAAGCGATCTGTTGTGACTTTTGATATTTAAGTTTTGTTTTTATATTTGTGTGTGTATATACTGCAACAAAGGTAGTTTGCTTTGACACAAAGAAGGTAGAAATAGTAGTAGCATAGGACATAGAGCATTTAGAGCTACCATTTTATGAATCCTGTTAGTTGAAGCATATGAATCCGGTGACTTGACTAGGATATAGATCCCGGATTGTCTTAATCGATTCGATTATCCGTTATGTTTCGGTATCTATTGAGGGAGAAATTAGTGCCCTTCAATCTCAAGGTGAAACGGATATCAATAAAGATAAAATCTACCTTGAAAAATGCGGCTTTAATAAGAAGGGGTTAGTTTTTGGTCGGAGCCGCACGCGAGCATTACTTTGAACGCTCGACTCTTTGGAAGTAGAGAGTCCAACAATATCGACCAGGATTATTCGCCCGGAATACTACCTCGACTTGTGAGCAAGAATGTTGAAACTGAGCTCCGCAACAAAGTGCTCGAAGACAAAGTACAAAGAATGGAGGCGTTTCTACAAGCAAAGTTTGGGTCTGACTTTGACCCAAATTGTGATAGCAACCAGATCCAAAATCGAGACGACTTCAATGATGATGGTGGAAGTGGCAACTCGACATCAATCCCAACTAATTAGCTAGATTACTCCATAATAGCTAGACAACGAAATTGCTTAGCAAATTACGTATGGATTTTTTTTTGAGGATGTTTTCAATGTATGTACTCTTTTAAATTTGCTAAATGAACAATTCCAAGTTTCTATATTGTTGGCTTCTTTAAAGTTGATTGTTTAATTGTTTGATATCGTAACGAAATGGAGGAAAATGGATGCAGGATTGCTTGAATCTCCCATTTGTGTTTGCAACGGAAATTACAGGTTTTGTGACAGCTATCCATTAATTGAAAAAGTCAATGCATTTGTGTTTGCAACGGAAATTACAGGTTTTATGACGGCTATCCATTAATTGAAAAAGTCAATGCATTTGTGTTTGCAACGGAAATTACAGGTTTTGTGACGGCTATCCATTAATTTAAAAAGTCAATTTGTTGACTTTTCCCTCTACTATGCAACGGAAAACATTTTTTTTGCAACGGAAATCCGTCTCATAATTGACCAAACAGGTGCCACGTGGACCTCATTTAAGCAACGGATCATACGTTGCAAAAAATATACGTCCGTTGCATAAAAATTAGCAACGCCGTTCCGTTGCATCTTTTTTCATTTGCAACGCCATATAAGCAACGCACCAGTTTGCAACGGCTATCCGTTGCAAACTGTACATAAGCAACGGATTAGGGTTATTTCGCAACGGATTGGTCCGTTGCAAATAGGCCTTTTTCTTGTAGTGTAAAGGCAGGTCGTGTTAAACCTGTTGGTATGTCTTCTCTCTCTTCTACTTTTATTCATATGATTGAGATTAACCACGCAAGTTACGGAACTTGGGTACTTGATACTGGTTGTGGTTCTCATCTCGTGTAATCATGTGCGGGGCTCAAAACATCGAACCCCTCGTAAAGGGTGAGGTGGACCTGCGTGTTGGGAATGGAGCAAGAGTAGCTGCCATCTCCAAGGGGACATATGTGATCCAGCTTCCAAGCGGATTTGAGTTGTCATTATATGACTGCTATTATGTACCTAGTCTTTCCAAAAACATTATTTCAGTTTCTGCGCTTGATAAACTTGGTTTTTCATTTGTAATAGAAAACAATGCTTGCATTTTCTCATTACACGATATGATTTACGGCAAGGCAGTTTCCATGAACGGAATTTATGTTTTAGATCAGACCTCGGAAATATTACACATAATGAATAAAAAGTTAAAGGTTGGTGACAAAGATCAAACGTATCTATGGCACTGCCGTATGGGACACATTAATGAGAAACGCGTAAAACAGCTCATCAAACATGGAGCTATCTCGGCCTTTGATTTTCAATCATTTGGCACGTGTGAATCATGTCTCATCGGTAAGATGACTCGGATTTCCTTCAAAGGTGTTGGAATGCGCGCTGCTGACCTATTAGGGATCATACACACGGATGTATGTGGTCCTATGTCAATCACCGCACGAGAAGGCTATAGGTATTTCATCACTTTCACGGACGATTTGAGTAGATATGGCTATGTCTACTTAATGAAGCACAAAAGTGAATCCTTTGAGAAATTCAAGGAATACCAAAATAGGGTACAGAACCTATTGGGTAGAAAGATAAAAACACTGCGTTCGGATCGTGGTGGCGAGTATCTTTCTCACGAGTTTGATCAACACCTAAAGGACTGTGGGATTGCCCTACGATTAACTCCACCGGAACACCTCGGTTTGAATGGTGTGTCCGAACGGAGAAATCGAACACTACTTGATATGGTTCGATCCATGATGAGTCACACGGTTTTACCTGATTCATTATGGGGTTATGCTCTATTGTCAGCCGCTCTAATACTTAACCGAAGTCCGTCTAAAGCTGTTGACAAGACTCCATATGAACTATGGAAGGGAACGATCCCTAACTTGTCCTTTATACGGGTTTGGGGCTGCGAGGCTTATGTCAAGTGGAGACACGAAGATAAGCTCGGCCCGCGATCGGTCAAGACATACTTTATAGGTTATCCTAAAGGATCACGTGGTCATTACTTCTATTCGCCAACCGAACAACGTGTTTTTGTTGCGGCGAGTGCGACATTCTTAGAGAAGGAATTTCTCGAGAATGCAAAGAGTGATAGAACCTTCGACCTGTCGGAGATTCCAGAACCAAACACCGAGCAACCATTGGAGGAACCTGTTCCTTCAATCCCGGCTGCGGTGAATATTCCTGAGGAACCTAGGAGGTCGGGAAGAGTCTCTATTCCTCCGGACAGATACATTGGTATGGTCGAGGAACATGACATAGATGACGTTCTACTCTTAACGAGTAGTGAACCCGCAACCTATAAAGGTGCCGTGACCATTCGACTCAAAGCTATGGCTTGAGGCCATGCAATCCGAGATGGACTCCATGTATGAGAACAACGTGTGGGATCTTGTTGACTTACCTGCTAAGGTTCGTCCCCTTCAATGCAAATGGCTTTACAAGATAAAGCATTCTGTGGAAGGTCAACAAGATATCTACAAAGCACGACTAGTTGCTAAAGGTTTCACCCAAGTGCCAGGTTTGCACTACGATGAGATTTTTGCACCCGTAGTCATGTTGCGTTCCATCCGGATTATCTTAGCGATTGCCGCTTTTCATGACTATGAAATTTGGCAAATGGACGTGAAAACCGCCTTCTTAAACGGCTTTTTGGAGGAAGAGTTGTACATGGTACAACCCGAAGGTTTCATCGATCCTGAATATCCTAAGAAAGTATGCAAGCTTAAGCGTTCCATTTATGGACTTAAGCAAGCATCAAGGAGTTGGAATCATCGCTTCGACCAAGTGATAAAAGAAAATGGATTCACTCGATCAGTCGAGGAACCATGTCTATATATCAAGTCGAGTGGGAGCAAGATTGTCTTCCTAATATTGTATGTTGACGACATACTTCTGATTGGGAATGACATACCTCTCTTAACTTCGGTGAAAGTATGGTTGAAAAACCATTTCCAGATGAAAGATCTGGGAGAGGCGCAAAGAATTCTAGGCATCCGTATCTATCGAGATAGATCACGTCGGATGTTATCTCTCGATCGGAGTCTTACATAGACAAAGTCCTAGAGAGATTCAACATGACTAACTCCAAGAAGGGGTTCCTTCCCATGGCTCCAGGGGTGCATTTGAGCAAGTCTCAGGCACCAGAGACACCGGAAGAGAAAGAGCGCATGACACGGATTCCTTATGCTTCGGCTATAGGATCAATCATGTATGCCATGATATGCACACGTCCGACGTGGCATATGCATTGAGTATGACAAGTCGATTCCAACAAAGAACCAGGTGAACCACATTGGTTGGCTGTCAAGAACATTCTTAAGTACCTCCGGAGGACTAAAGATTGGGCATTGACTTATGGAGGCGATCAAAAGCTATGCGCAACCGATTCTGCAGATGCTAGCTTCCAAACGGATCGAGATGACTCGAAATCTCGGTCTGGATTCGTTTTTACTCTTAATGGCGCCGCAATGATCACCGAAGAGTTCGAAACAAACTGTTACAAAGAGATTCTACGACCGAGTCCGAGTACTATGCCGCGTCTGAAGCTACAAAGGAAGCGATATGGATGCGTCAATTCTTACATGGGCTATCCGTAGTGCCTAGTTCGAATGACCCGATCACCATCTATTGCGACAATAGTGGTGCCATCTTCCAAGCTAAGGAGCCTAAGTCTAGCAACAAGTCTAGACATGTACAACGGAAAGCTCATCTAATCCGGGATTACGTGGAGCAAAAGACAGGAGTGATAGAAAAGATTGCTACAGATGACAACATAGCAGATCCTCTCACTAAAGCATTACGACAAGATAAGCATGAAGGGCACGTTAATTCCATGGGAATTAAACGTGTTCCTAAGTTGTAGTACTCTTTTATGGATCAGATTCATTCTCCTTTGTACTCTATACGACATCATCGTTTTGATATTTTATATATATATTTTGTTTTTCATGTGGAATTGTACGACGATTTTGAACACCACAAAGTGAACAGAACAAACATCATATCTTGTTAGTCCTTAATTGCCCACATGAGCTGATAACTCGGCAATTATTTTGTGACGTTGGTTGATGGTGGGTTCAACTAGCCATAAGTCAACAAAGGTGACCAATCACGAGGCGAATTATACGGATATTTCGTAGGACACAATTGTGACATCGAAGTGGAGTCCTAAATGTTTTATAACATTCGTTGCCCGGTCGTGGATAGGACTTCCATGGTGATCCTTAGAGTCGAATCTCTTGACTATCGACTGTCTCTTGAGACTACGGCAGATTTTGGGTGACTTTGGTTTCTTTCTCACGGTCATCCGTAACAAGGGGCCAAGTAGATTTTTTCTGGGTCATTTCATGTTGTGCTTAGATCGGAAGGAGTTCGAGTTGAAGGAAATATTCAGCCTTTATCGTGCTCGATATTTCTCGGGGCCACTCGAGGAGTCAGAATCGAAATGCATGGCCATGCTCGGATACGGATTCGTTTTATCGGTTAAGTTACTCTCTAGTCGGGAAACCACTCTAGATACGGTCGATTGTAAAATACGACCTTTGCGGATCCGGATCTGCAAATTGTTTTACATTGAGTGGGAGAAATTTTTAAATGAATATGAGAATCGGTTATCGCACATACACTTGTACGGACAAGTGGGAGTTTGTTGGAGCTTGTGTCCTCCAGTTAGTGCGGATAACGTCATTGCACATGCACTTGTACGGACAAGTGGGAGCTTGTTGGGGTTGGTGTCCTTAACAGTTAGTGCAAGGACTTATAAACCTCTAAAAGGATCAAAGGGCATACTTTGGTATTATTATCAGTTGATCCACGTTTATCAATAACGGTTGGCTTGCTAGATAAGTTTGACGTTATTGTCATACAGATGGCGGTGATCAACTGGTCCCTAAAAGTCACACCTATAGGATACGTTCGAGAGATGTGACGGTATGAAAATACTGTCATGTAGATGCCAAAATTGACTAACCAGTTAGTCCGAGTTATTTGACTAGCAATTAGTCAAATGTGTGATGTTGAGATATTATATTTAATACGGATTAAATATCATGGGCTATGGCGAATTAACCAGTTAATTCGTAAAATTAAATATAAACGATTTATATTTAATTAAATGTATATTGAATATAATTATACAATACTTTTTTTGTCGGACACGAATTAATAATTCAGCTAACCCGTATTATTAGCTGATGCCTTAATTTCCGATAACCGATAACAGTTTATAATATAAACCCGTCATATACATTTTAGCATTTGGCGAACTGGACCTCGAGCCAAAATTAAGAGGAAGTGGAAGCCCACTTCCCCATGCATGCACTCGGTCCGGCCGAACCAAACAAAAGGAGAGACTCCCTCTCCTTTTGACCGAGACAATTTCATTTGCAGAAAAACTAGGGTTTTGAAGAGCACTCTCCTCTGAAAAACCTGAGATCTCTCATCTCGACAAAAACTCACATCAGTTCTCCCTATATTGCAAGGCAATCGGAGAACACTGTTCTAGCACAAGGGCATATCTCGGACAAAGTCTTGGGTGCAACAATTAGGAGGAAATCTGCTTTGATTTACTTCTTTACGCCGCAATTTTAAAGGACCCGAGGTTATTTCTATACATTAATCATTTCATTGTGTTTATCGTTTTATGACTATAAATTGCATGTTTAAATTTACGTTATAGTCCTGCAATTAAAGGGTAGTATACGGATATTAACCTACATGCACAAGTGAACCGGGATCTTTCCAGAGACCTGCGCAGAGCTTCGCGAGCAACAGACCGGCTGGATCATGGCCAAACCGGTGAAGTCGGAGTTACCAGAGTGGAGGCAACCGCAACGGCGGTAATTCTTATCAGAAACCACCAGCGAACAACAACAACAATCAAGGGTCGGGTGCTAAGCCGACCACCTCAGCCAATACTGTCCAGGGAGGTGGGCAGAAGACCAGTGGCAAGTTATTCATGATGGAGAAGAAAGCAGCTGAGGAAGATGCACACGTTATCACCGGTACATTCCTTGTTAATGGTATTCCTACCTTTGTTTTGTTTGATTCGGGGGCTTCTCAGTCGTTTGTGTCTTCGAGTCATGTTAAACAGTTGGGTTTGAGAGTATATGAGTCTGTTAGTGAGCAAGTTTTCATACCTTCGGGTGAGTCTGTATCGTGTGGGAGATTGTTCAGAGATGTATCTTTGATAGTTGGGTAAGTTGATTTCCCTGTAGACTTGCTAGAGTTTCCTTTTAACGGTTTTGAGATGATAGTCGGGATGGATTGGTTAGGAAAGTATAAAGCTAAGATAGACTGTCATCAAAAGAAAGTGTCTTTAAGAGGTCCTAAGGGTGTTAGTGTGTCTTATCGTGGGTTTCTAGTCAAACCCAATGTTAAGTTGATTGCAGCTGTCACCTTGAAGTCTTATCTGAGGAAGGGATGTCCTCTGATCTTGTGCCATGTGAGAGATGATCGGATAGAGAGTCCGACGATTGATGAGATACCGGTGGTGGGGAGTTTGCGAGATGTTTTTCCGAGGAGATTGCAGGGTTACCACCGAAGAGGGAGATAGATTTCACCGTTGAGTTGAAGCCGGGGACGGGGCCAATCTCTAAGGCACCGTACCGTATGGGTCCTAAGGAGATGGAGGAGCTTAGGAAGCGATTGGATGATCGATAGAGAAGGGATACATTAGACCAAGTGTATCGCCGTGGGGAGCACCAGTTCTTTTCGTGAAGAAGAAAGATGGGAGTTTGAGGTTATGCATAGATTACAAGGAGCTGAACCGTGTGACGATAAAGAACAAGTATCCTTTGCCAAGGATAGATGACCTGTTTGACCAGTTGAGTGGTGCAACAGTCTTTTCTAAGATTGATTTGAGGTCGGGGTACCATCAGGTGAAGATTAGAGAGGTGGACATACCAAAGACAGCTTTCACGTCGAGGTATGGCCATTATGAGTATGTGGTGATGCCGTTTGGGTTGTCTAATGCGCCGGCAGTGTTTATGGATTTGATGAATAGAATCTTCAGACAGTTCTTGGACCAGTTTGTAGTAGTGTTTATCGATGATATCTTAGTCTACTCTAAGACTAAGGAGGAGCATGAGGAGCATCTGAGGATCGTGTTGCAGACTTTGAGGGATCATGAGTTGTATGCTAAGCTGTCCAAGTGTGAGTTCTGGTTAGAGAAAGTTGCTTTTCTGGGGCATGTGATCTCTAAAGATGGGGTAGCTGTGGATCCGGCGAAGATTGAGGCAGTGACAAAGTGGGAAGCACCGAAGAATGTTGCTGAGGTTAGGAGTTTCTTGGGTTTAGCTGGATACTACAGACGGTTCGTGAAAGATTTCTCCAAGATAGCTAGACCGATGACAGCGTTGATGAGGAAAGAGAACAGGTTTCGTTGGGATGAGAGTTGTGAGACGGCGTTCCGAACATTAAAGGAGCATTTGACTACAGCTCATGTCTTAGCATTGCCTGAAGGGAGCGAGAACTTTGAGGTTTATACAGATGCCTCGAAGAATGGGCTGGGATGTGTGTTGATGCAGAATGGTAAAGTGATTGCCTATGCTTCTAGGCAATTGAAGCCTTATGAGGAGAACTACCATACTCATGATCTGGAGTTGGGTGCAGTGGTGTTTGCTCTCAAGATTTGGAGACATTACCTTTATGGAGCAATCTTTAAGGTATTTTCTGATCACAAGAGTCTCAAGTACATCTTCACGCAGAAGGAGTTGAACATGAGACAAAGGAGGTGGATGGAGTTGATTGGCGATTATGACATGGAAATCATCTACCATGAAGGGAAGGCCAATGTTGTTGCTGATGCTTTGAGTAGGAAGAGTGTACATTCTCTGTTGTACACTCTATCCTTGATGAGGCTAAGGGATGAGGTAGCGAGTTTTGGGATACATATGATGCGAAAGGAGATGCCATGGGTGATATGACAAAGACATCTTGAGTTTTATGATGATATTCGTGGTAAGCAGGCTTTGGATCCTAAGATAGTGGAGTGGAGAGCTGGAGTAGAGAAAGGGACAGTGTCCCGGTTTTCTATTCATACAGATGGTAGTTTGAGGTTTGATGGTAGGTGGTGTGTTCCTAATGATGGGGAGTTGAAAAAGACTATCATGACAGAGGCACATTGCACACCATATTCAGTTCATCCAGGTGGAGACAAGCTATACAAGGATTTGAAGAAAACGTTTTGGTGGCCTGTGATGAAGAAAGAGACAGCTGATTTTGTGTCCCGTTGTTTGACATGCCAGAGAGTTAAAGGGGAGCAGAGACGACCACAAGGTAAGATTCAGTCTTTAGAGGTGCCTGAGTGGAAGTGGGAATCCATTTCCATGGATTTCATTGTGGGTTTGCCGAAGAGTCAACAAGGTAACAACATGATTTGGGTGATAGTGGATCGTCGACCAAGTCATCTCACTTTGTTCCAATGAAAGATACATGGACTAAGGCACAATTGGCTATGGCCTATCGAAAGAACGTGCTTAAGTTACATGGAGTCCCTAAGGACATAGTGTCTGACAGAGATGCGAGGTTTATATCGAGGTTTTGGAAGGAGTTGCGGGAATCGTTGGGAACAACTTTGAAGATGAGTACAAAGATTTCATCCCGCGACGGAGGGGCAGGCGAGAGAACAATCAAGACTCTTGAGGATATGTTGCGAGCTTGTGTGATGGATTTTGGTGGTAGCTGGGAACAGAGGTTGGACTTGATAGAATTTTCTTACAATAACAGCTATCACACCAGTATAGGTATGGCACCGTTTGAGGCTTTGTATGGGAGGAGATGTAGGAGTCCAATCTGTTGGGACGATAGTCTTTGAGGCAAAGTGGTTTTGGGACCAGAGATGGTACATGAGATGATGGAACAGATTAAGATGATCAGGGAACGGATGAGAGCAGCTCAGGATCAACAAAAGAGTTATGCAGATCTACATCGCCGGGACATAGAGTTTCAAGTTGGGGACAAGGTTCTTTTGAAAGTGTCTTTTATGCGTGGGGTTATGAGATTTGGGAAGAAAGGCAAGCTAAGTCAGAAGTTTATAGGGCCTTATGAGATCTTAGAGTGAGTTGGGGAAGTTGCTTATCGTCTGGCTTTACCGGCTGCATTAGAGAGAGTGCATAATGTGTTTCATGTATCGCAGCTGCGGAAGTATGTGAGTGACCCGTCACATGTGTTAGAGGCAGAGAGCTTAGAGCTAGATGAGTCCTTATCATATCTTGAGGTGCCTAAGCAGATTCTAGACCGAAAGGTTAGAAAGACTAGGAGTGGTGAGACAGTTTTGCTTAAGATCCTTTGGTCTAACCACGAGACCGAGGAAGCTACATGGGAGCCAGAGGAAGCTATGAAAGAGCGTTACCCTTTCCTTTTTGATCAGGTATGTATGGTTACGGGGACGTAACCTTGTTTCTTTTAGGGGGGTAGGAGATGATCGCGAGCAGCTTTTAAGAGTTCTATACCCCTTTTATATGTTGTGTTGGGATGTTTGTCGGGATGAGTTAGGTTAGTATCATGTTTTATGTTGAATTTTTGTTTAGCTTTTGAGTCGGGAATGTTGAGGGAGTACCTTTGTTTAGTAGTGGTTTGAACTTCGGGGACGAAGTTCCTTTTAAGGAGGGAAGACTGTCATACTCCGTATTTATAAGTCTTGGGGTACTCTATCGAGTAGGCCTTACTCTGTCGAGTAAGGGTGATTTGCGAAATAAAATAGTTTCTGACCTGTTGGGCACTCGATCGAGTAGCTGGGGCACTCGATCGAGTAAGGGGGTACTCGATCGAGTACCTTGGGTACTCGATCGAGTGTCCGGTTTTACGGGGAGTTTTCTCGGGTTTTGTTAATTATGCGATTAAGGTATTTAAGCTTCGTCGTCATTATTCTAAATCACTTTTACAAAACCTAAATTCCTGTTTAAGAGAGAAAGCAAACAAGTTCATCTTCTTAATCGCATTCTTAGCAATTCCGGAGTTCGACAGTCGTTTCTTGTCGTTGTCCGTGCACTGTTGAGTTCCTTGCGTCGAGGGTAAGATCTATGTACCCTTTTTGTTGTATTTCCTTTGATTTGGTTAAACCCTAATTTAGAGATTGGGGGTTTTATGTGTAGTATGTGATGTGGTAGTCTCTGTGTGATGTATGATAGGAGGAGGGTTCATAGAAGAGGCTTTTTGACTCAAAGAATAGAGACCGTCGATTGTGTGCATACCCGGTAGGATTTCCTACTCAGTATTAGTCCCATAATGGGATATTGGTTGATGTATTGTGTTTGATTGTTTGATATAATAATTGTATTGTAATTGTGGTTGTGATCGTTGTTGATGGTTCGCGAGGCGTGGCCTCGGGCGAGTGGGGTCACTTGCGGGAGTGGCTTCACGCCCTAGTTTCGCCTATCAGCAGGAACCCGCCACGAAGGGGATGTGCACATTAATGGACAGGGTTATCGCTCACTATGTGGAGCGGGGATTTGGTGGGTACGGTGCGGTCCCCCATCGGCGGGTCGGGTCCAGGTGGACGATCGATATTGAGATGATGGGAATTGGTTGGTTGTATGTGTGTGTGATTTAAGTCATCTGTTTATCTTATCATTGTTGTTTATATTGATTGTGTGATTAGTACCTTGACCCGGTGTTGTTTTGTAAACTGCGGTGATCCATTCGGGGATGGTGAGCAGATATTGAGCGGTATTGAGATGAGTATCTTGGATAGGTGGGATGCCACGACATGATGATAGGAGTCTTCCATTTGTAGTCTTTAGTTTATTTACATTTCAGTTAGAACAGTCAGTTTGAGAATATGTATCGTACTTTTGGTTTGGTTTTGAGGATTGTAACTATTCGCTAAACTATTTATATTAAACGTTGTTTCTTCATTGTTGTTTGATTATCATTGCCTCGGGTAACCGAGATGGTAATGTCTTCATACCTGAGTGGTCCTGGTAAGGCACTTGGAGTATGGGGGTGTTACAACCATACTGTCAATCAGATCAACCATCTAAATGTCACTCCGTCAAAGTCAATACTCGAGTCTAAGGTCAAAGTCAAACACCGTGAATTCAAACACGAGAAGTCACTCACGACATTTCGCGATTTCACAAGTCAAGAGTCTAGTTATCTCGTCTCGTCCTCATATATTTTCCTTCGTGTATCCTTTGTTTGTTGCCTTAGTATGCGTGATCCCATGCCAAATCAAGTTGTAACGTGCGTCATTTTCTTCTCGGTAGGAATTCTGCAATTTCCAATGAAAATGTTCGAGAACGTTTATCTGTCGTCGCCAAAGAACTAAGTACTGCAGTCATTAAGCTTCAGGTCACCGTTGAAGACTTGAGCACTCGTGTCATCAATATGGAAAACCAAATAGGCATGATGAAACCTTTACTATCTTCTCGTACCCCAAGGCCAGGTCATAGCTTCAACACAACTCACCTATTTAAGAAGGTCAATGAAAACAAGGGAGTCCACCTCTTGGCAACTCCACCCAGAAGGCCAGGACGAGCTCATAGGGAATTCATTGAACTCGGAACCACATATCAAGTAGCTCCACAAAGACTAGTTTCCCAGGGAAAACTTCATCCAATTGGTCCAATCCCAGACCCTGAAAAGATATTTCCTAGTAGGAAGGACAATTCATATTTTCAGTACCACCGAGGTAGGGGACACGATACCGAGGAATGCTTTTGTCTAAAGCATATTATTCAGGATATGATCGTTGATGGAAAGCTTTTTGTGCCACCTTCCGTTAAGCAATCCAAGAAGATTGACCCTCTTGGTTCTAATATCATTAAACATGACAAAGAATCATCCCTAGACTGTTCTTACCTCCTCGCTCCCAATGATAATGAAGAAATCAATGTCCTCGAAGACGACGATATCCAAAGTGGAATGCTCATGCTTTCCATTGCCTTCAACAATAAATTTTCCAAAATAGAGGAAGCCATTGATAACCTAAACTCTCGGCTTTCCAACATAGAGAACCAGTTTGCTGAAATGGGTAAGAAGTTTGATGCCCAACCTCTCAAGATGAAAAGTGTCCAGACAAACCCTCAACCTGACAGTCCTAAGGAGAAAGCAAAAAGTGAGCAATCTATTCTTAGTTCTTCTCATCCAAGAATCAAAATCAACAAAGGCAACCTCATGGGGCCTTCGTCAAAGAAACCTAACAACTCTCCAAGGTCATTCACAAAGGCTTCCGACAAGAAGGATACACCTCCTAGAAAATTTACCAACATTGGTATTACATACACCAAAGCCCTTCAGAGATTCATGGAGCGGCGAATGTTGAAGCCTGTCGGTCCTACACCAGATCCAGAGAAGAACTCTAGGTTCTAGGATGAGAATGCATATTGCTAGTATCACAGGGGAAAAGGACACAATACTAAGATGTGCTATAAACTCAAGCATGCGATCCAGGATATGATTGAAAGTGGGAAATTGTCCTCTCAACCTTTAACCCGCAAGGCAGCTTAGGCAATCCTCATGGATATACAACTTATCAGGAAACTCTTCTTGACTGTTATCCTTCTAATGTTCTCAATGAGGAGGATGAGGTGCTCAAATAGATGAATGCTCAAAGTCAGATGCCGAAGCCAGTTGCCAGAAGAATAAATGTTCAAGCATGGGCCGATGATTAGGAGTCTAGATATGAGATCGAATCAAAGTCCGAGTCCGAGTCCAAGTCTTAGGCTTTCTTTCCCATAATTTTTCTAGTGTCTTTCTTCGTGTCCATTTCCATTCCTCGTGACAACCTGGGGACTATTCTACGAATCACATGTCTTCTCGAGTCTATACATTTATTATTCATTTCAATAAAAGTACACTTTTCAATCCATATATCCTATTATATCTCTTCCTTTACCCTTTTCCTGTGACAATAAGAATTGATTTGAGACATTTTAAAACGAACAACACATGGCGAGTCGATGTGAGCACACTTAAACGATGTTCCATTCCTAGTTGTAGAGGACCTGAAACTCCGTGTCCATTTTCTTACCTATTCCATGTCTGGCAATAGAAACCTCGCTATACCCCAGTTTAGGATGAGCCTATCTCAAGAGATTCTAGGATGAATTCAGGCGATCTCCCTTGTTAACGATCCATGACAGAAGGCAAGCCCATTCCCCATAATAAACAACCCGTGTTACTAAAAACCAACCCCTTTCACACCAAAGGTGCTAGTCTGACCCAAATCCATGGTAGCAAGTAGATCCAAGACGATACGAGCCATGATCAAAGATAAAGGCTCAATCAAGAGAAAATGGTGTCGATATCCAAGGCCGCGGCTATGCCCGTAATCCAAGACAAAAGAGTCAAAAGAAGAAGGCTCAATCAAGCAAGTCAATGTCAATATCCAAAGTCAAAGTTATCTTCAAAAACCTAAATCAAGAATCTGAGCAAAAAGCCGAGATATATTCTAGGCCAAGAATCTGAGTCTGAATCAAGAACGAGTATAAAATCAAATGCTGAATGGAATAATGCTGAATTCTATATAGAATCAAGACACCGATAAAGATGGTCATCTAGCACCCTCACTTAGCCCATCACACACCCTAAGTTCTTCTCGAAGACCGTTATAGGGAGATAGTTAGGAATTTTGAGAATCCTCTCAAGCTCGTCAAGTATACCCATTCCTTTAGAGCCAAGACATGGAAGCTTGATCTCGCATCAATTAAACTACCTTTATGTGCTCAGGCTACATCAAACCAAGAGACTCAATTTCCAAGCCATATTACAAGCCATAATCCCATCAAGCCTCAACTCCAAAAAATCAAAGCTCCAGAGATTTTCTCATCAAAGCCTCTTATTTCCGAGCCCCATATTCCAAATATCCAATCCAGTTTCACCTTGACCCAGACAAGGAAATGTTTTACAAAATTAGTTATACCTCTTTGGTCTATGATCAGAGGGAGTTATCTCAAATCGATTCTTTGAGTCACCAAAGGAAATTACTCTCCTAACCTATGCACTTTAAGGCCCTAACACATAGCTTAGGCACACACTCAGAAATACGATCTGGTTTGATTTCACTTCACGTGAATACGTAGGCAGTCCTCAAGGACACAACCATCCCAACTTTTAACTTTCGACCTCAATCCTCAAAGCCAACTCAAAACTACGATCTGGTTTGATTTCACTTCACGTGAATACGTAGGCAGTCCTCAAGGACACAACCATCCCAACTTTTAACTTTCGACATCAATTCTCAAAGCCAGCTCAGAACTACGATCTGGTTTGATTTTACTTCACGTGAATACGTAGTCAGTCCTCCAGGACACAACCATCCCCACTTTTAACTTTCAACCTCAATTTCAACCTTCTAACCACAATTTCCATTTATACCTCTTTACTGGGGGCTCTTTTTTGTCGCCCAGTCTCCATTTTACCAAATTCCAGGGTCATCTTCTCATCCTAGGGGCTTCTCTTCCGAGATGCCACCCTTTCTTTATTCCTCTCTTATTTTAAGTCAAACTAGTGCTTGGTCCGGACAATGGCAAGGTCTTAGGTCAATTCTCCAAGTTATCGTACCTCAAGAGGGGTCTCTTTTATAGCAAACGATGACGAAAGATGTCCAAAGTAGACAGTTGATCCATGTTTCATATGCCGTCATCATTCTTGCAATCCTTTTGCCTTTGGAACTGATACACGTTGTCACCCACACTTGGCTTAGGGGTTGCGCATATGTAAGCAAAGTCTGTCAAATTCCTCCCTGTGTCTTGTCAAATCTAAGTTAGCATTGCGTCAGTCTATCGTCATGCGTCCTAGTGAGTCAATATCGCATTAAGTCTTGCGACTAAATCCCATTGAATATGCATACGCATTACAAGCAACAAGTTCCACCTTTATTTCAAGTTTTAAACAATCCAAAACTTTTATGTTTCCTTCCTCATTTGAGGTCCAAGTGCTAATTGTTTATGTGCCTATTAGATTGCGTTCTTGTGTGGCTACTAACCATGTAGGTGAGTATCAGAAGCAGTGCTCGCTCCAACTGGGGCTTCGCTCAAGTCTTCATTTTCCCCAGCAACGGTCGAGATATTCCCAGCAGTATTCGCAAATGTTGCTCAAGGTTTCTTCCATGACAATCAAGAAAATTACAAAAATTCCTGATCACTAAATACAATTCATGGGCTTCTCCTCTTTATCAGAATTTCACTTGCGACGATCTGAGCATATTTTCTCCTCAGCGGTGCCAAGGACGCGTTGTTGTTGATCAAACACTTTTCCTCAGCGATGCTAAGGACGCATCGTTGTCGACCTATTATTTTCTCCTCAGCGGTGCAAAGGGCGCGACGTTGTCGACTCAACATATGATTCTTCCCTAGCGGAGTCATCAATATGTTCCCCAGCTAGAGTTCGTTGCCGCTTACAGCCCACGTATTGCTCAAGAAACAGAGTTCGCTCGAGCAGATTCCCCAGCGGTTTCTTCCAATGTCCTGCTGACCCTCATATGGTTTCCTACAGAGTTCGAGAGAAAAAACTCCCGAAGAGTTCTTAATCCTACAAATCTTACATAAACTTACCTTAATCCTTCAGATCTTTCAGAAACTTACCTTAATCCTTCAGATCTTTCAGAGACTTACCTTAATCCTTCAGATCTTTCAGAAACTTGCCTTAAATCCTTCAGATCTTTCAGAAACTTGCCTTAGTCCTTCAAAGTCATTCCTTCAAGAGAGTCCTTCATATGTTCCTCCTTCAGACAACCCTCAGATAATCCTTTTAGTAACCTTTAGATAAACCCTTCTGTAAATTCCAGAAGTTCTTTTCAGTTAAGTTCTTGTTGGACCATAAAGATATATGTTAAGTTTTGATAATGACAAGTGTGTGCTTCGTTTTGTATATACTCTTGCTCATAATCGTTTGTTTAGTCTTTAATAGATTGACTTAAGTTTACAAGTTAAGCAAGTAATGTTATAGCATCCTTGGCTATAACATTGAAGATTTGTGAAGCATCATTCAAGTAATGTTATAGAAGCTTGAGCTATAACATTGAAGATTCTTAAAGCGTCATAGTAACTGTAACAAGTTTCAAGTATGATGATCACTCAAGCAAAAGGCTCGATCAAGTCTATAACAAGCTCAAGATGAAGAGCTTATGATCAAGATAAAGAGAAGATCCTATCACTGAAGATCTCCAGGAAGATTAACTAGTATAGGTCTTCATCTAATAACGGTACTTTAAGAATTAATATTGGGAAGATAAAGTTATAGCTATTTCACCTATAACTTTACTTACCAAGCTTAAGCTTATAGTTGTTTCTACTATAACTTTGAGTAGCAATTTTATGGCACGATTTTAATAGTTTTTAAAATCATTTTCAAAAGGTAAAATTCTTCATATGTGTTTAAAAATCATGTGTGTATATGATAAAGATGAAATATGGGTTGTTATAATGAATAATTTGCATTTCTCTATTGGTTAGTAAAATGGCTTATGGGTCGTCATGCTACCTAGGGTTTGCTAGATTATTTGACCTAACCCTAATCCAATGAGTGGATTTTCGACCTAGCTGGACACGACCAAGGGTTCGGCCGCACGGCCTTGAGCCATCTTGGTTTCATGAGTCCTCTAGTACAAGTAACCTATCCAATTAAATCTAATAATATTTTTATAAGATATTCTCATATCTTACATATATATTTGATTTAATTAGTTTACTTATCCGAAAATCATAGAGATTAAATTAAGGTAAGATAAGATTTACTTTTATCTTATTTACCTAATTTAAGTTATCCCTTGGATTAATTTAAGGAAAAGATAGGATTTGTTTCTTGCGAAATAGTCTACCTATCTCACGGCATCTATTAGGGTTTCGATCCAAAACCCTAATCTTCCTCTGTACTATAAATACACATGATAGTTGTTCATTGAAAATAAGCTTTTCGAAATACATAAATCCTTGCAAACAAATTGAGTTTTATTTCTAGTACTTTTATTGTTTTGCATTTAAATCTTTACGAAAAGTCGTGCTCTTAGAATTTCTTATTGTTCTTAAGGTTACGTTATAAGATAATAGTACTTCATATTGTTTCTTACTCGTTCAATTGTGTGAACATTTAGAAGAACAATCAAGTGCTTTCTTAGTAACTTAAGATAATCAAATCGAATATCTAGTGATATTCAAATTGAGTTATAACTAGAGTTAGTTATACGAGTTGGGTTGATAATTTTGTAATCCGGAGAAAGGTACTAAAATTATTAATCGAGAATAGTGGACGTAGGCTTCGACATGTGAAACTGAACCACTTCAAAACCGTGTGTCTTTGCAAGTTTCGTTTTCATTCATTTCATTACGTTCATAATCGCTTAGTTAATTAATTAAAGTTTTATCAATAAACTTTAAGTAATTAATTGTTTTGATATAAATTAAAAAGTGGACATAAGTTTTTAAATACTCAATTCACCCCCCCCCCCCCCCCCCCCCCCCCCGAGTATTTCGACTGTGATAGACTCTTCAATTGGTATCAGAGCCTCGTGCTCTTGATTACCTAACCGCAAAGAGGCTGATCCGTCTATCTTTTTATCTTTTTATTTTATTTTATCTCCGCTGCCTTACACGTGTGAAATGGATTTCAAGTATCTTAAGTGTCCTATCTTTGATGGGAAGAATTATGGACTTTGGAAAAACATGATGACACACTACATAAAAGGACATGATTGAGAGTGCTGGACGATTATCAAGAATGGACCAAACAAAAATTTGGTCGCATCTTCGGCGTTACCTATGAGAAAAAGGAAGAAGACTATGTTGAGGCTGATTACAAGAAGGTTGAGAAAAACTCGAAAGCGATAAGCCTGTTACAAAACGGCATGACATCGACCGAATTTGATCTTTTTTCTTCTTGCACTTCGGCCAAAGAAATATGGGATGGTCTTGAGTTGGCCAATGAAGGAACGTCGGCTGTTAGAAAATATCGTATTGACTTACTGATTCAAAAATATGAACTTTTAAAATGGAAAAGAATGAATCACTCGATAGCATGTCAGCACGATTTTCTACTATAGTCAATGAGCTCAAAAATCTTGGTAAAACATTTAACTCCGAGGATATTGCTAGAAAAGTACTTAGGCGTTTAACCAAGAAATGGCGTCCCAAGGTCACGGTTATGGAAGTAGTCAGAGATCTTACCTCTCTACCTTATGCAGAACTTATTGGCGCTCTCATGGCTCATGAACTCGTCCTGGATGACGATGAGGCCGAGTCTAGTAATAGTAAGAGCATGGCTCTACAAGCTTCTGCTAAGGAAGAAGAAGATTTTGAAATAGAGGACGAAATAGTTTTGTTTGCTAAACGATTTAATAAACGCATTTTCAGAAACAAGCAAGCAAAATCGTTCAATAACAACAATAAGTCCTATAATAAGAAAACTTCTGAGTCGAAGAATACATTTGCTAACAGAGGATGCTTCAAGTGCGGAGAATCCAGTCATATGATTAAGGATTGTCCCACATGGGAGAAAATTAAAGACAAAGCAAAACGTGAGAAGACCAAGAAGGAATTTAAGCAAGTGATGATGGCATCATGCTGGGGAGATCTCGACACTGAGGACGACGAAGCATCAGAAGAAGAAGAAGTTGCTAACCTATGTCTAAGCAACGTCAGTCTTGACCTCTGTTCAGACAATGACAAAGATAGCATGGACTCCTACTGCTACTTTCTAGGAGACTCCGATTCAGAAGAAGAAGAAAAGGTAAGCTATCTTGAACTTAAGAAAAGTGTTAAGAAATTGCCTAAGAATGCTTTAATTGAATACTTTGAGCAATCTCTTGATAAGTGTCACGAACAAGAGTTGGAGTTGAAGGACTTGAAAGAACAAATTCTCGATATTACTGAAGAGAATCATCTCCTTAAAGCTAAGGCCAAAAAGCTCAAATCTAAAGTTACAGCTAATATGGCTACAACTTCAGATGTGACAAATGCTGAGAAGAAGGCTCTTGAGTCTAAAGTTATAGCTAATGAAGCTATAACCTCAGACCTGAAACTCAACATTAAGCATCTTCAAGCCAGAGTAACAGCTAGTGAAGCTATAACTTTGGAATTGAGGAAAGTCAAAGAGCTTCTTGAGTCAAAGGCTATGGCTAGAGAAGCCGTGATCTCAGATCAAAAGAAGGAGATTTAATCTCTAACTCAGCAATTAAAGGAATCTAAAACCGTACTATCAAATACTAAAAGAACGCATACCGAGACGGTACGAGTTCTCAATGACAGATTCCAAAACTTTCGTGACAATTATGAAGAGACTCATCCTCCCAAGGTCGTAGAATCAGATCATTCCAAATGCAACATTGAGATACAGTCCTTAAAAGAATTACTCTTGCATGCTAGAAAGGTTCACGAAAAATGGGAAGGTAGCACACGTGTCCTAAATTTCCTAACTGAGCAATCAGATAATAACAAGAAAATGGGATTAGGGCACGAGTGCTATGGTTATAGAGATCACTCTAAATGCAAATCAACCCCTTCCGAACGAGATTTCAGAAGAAGAAAATATTAAAATCTACCAGAATACTTGATTTGTAATTACTGTGGTCATACTGGTCATATCCAAGAAAACTGTCAAACATGCTCAGGATTTAAGCAAAGGAATCAACTTTGTTAAAACTTCTGACACTGTTTTCGAGGACAATGTTTGTACCCCATCTAAACCAAGTACTAGTGAAGAACGAAACAATGATCACCGTTGGTTTTATGATATGAGCTTCGACTTTAAGAAGGCTACAAAACCAAAACAGACATCTAAACCTAAAGAGCCCTTCAAAGCCCAAGCTCCCCCAAAACAACCTGAAAGACCACATCATGAGAAACCCAGAACTCAACCAAAGACGATTCCCACACAAACCCATTCGCCTCCAAAACGTAAAGTTATTAAAAAGGTTTGGGTTAGAAAATATTTAGTTTTTAGAGTGACTAACGTCAAAGGACCCAACTTAGCTTGGGTACCTAAAACCTGCATCTAATTATTTTGCAGGTTGTGGTGAAAGAAAATAACCTATGGTACCTTGATAATGGATGCTCAAGGCACATGACTGGAGATGTAAATTTATTTCTTTCACTTGAGCCCTTCGATGGAGGTAAGGTCACATTTGGTGATAACAAGAAGGGCAAGGTTATCGGTGTTGGTAAAGTCGGAATATCCTCTTCTCATGCTATTAGTGATGTTTATCTTGTTAGTGCTCTCAAGCACAATTTACTGAGTATCTCTCAATTATGCGACAAAGGAAATAAAGTTATTTTTCATTCAGATTCTTGTCGAATAATAATTGAAGGAAAAAGTAGTGTTGTACTTGAAGGACAACGTAGAAGGAATGTTTATATGATTGATTTAAATAATATTCCTACTAATTCGTTCACATGCATGAAAGTAACAACAGATGATCCGTGTCTTTGGCACAAAAGGTTTGCTCACATAAATTCAACAACGTTGAATAAGCTAAAGAGATGGGATTTGGTTGAAGGACTTCCCTCTATCAAATTCGATCAAGAAACATTATGGGACTCGTGTGCTCGTTGCAAACATCTGAGATCATCTTTCAAACCTAAGAGAATGGTTAGTACCAATGAACCACTAGAACTTGTGCATATGGATCTATGTGGCCCAATGAAGGTAAGAAGTAGAGGTGGATCCAGGTATGTCTTTGTTCTAGTTGATGATTTCTCTATATATGTTTGGCCAATCTTTCTCAATTCAAAGGATGAAACTTTCGATGAGTTTGCAGTTCTAATAAAGCTTGCCTAAAATAAGTACAAATCAAAATTAGTTTCCATTCGTACGGATCATGGCACCGAATTTGATAACCATGCTTTTATAGAATATTGTAGGGAGAATGGTGTTGGGCATAATTTCTCAGCACCATGAACCCCACAAAAAAACGGTGTTGTTGAACGTATGAATAGGATGTTGGAGGATATGGCACGCACTATGCTATTGTGTAGTAGACTACCTCGAAATTTTTGGGCTGAAGCTGTTAGCACTGCATGTTATGTTCATAATAGAGCTTTGATTAGACCTATTCTCAAGAAGACTCCTTATGAGCTTCTTAGGGGACGTAAACCCAATATATCACATCTACGTTGCTTCGGGAGTAAATGTTTTGTCCATAATAATGGCAAAAATTGATTAAGCAAATTCTATCCCAGAAGTGACGAAGCTGTGTTTGTCGGTTATTCTAATCATAGTAAAGCATATAAGGTTTTCAATAAGAGAACCTTATGCATCGAAGAAAGTGTTCATGTTGTCTTTGATGAGAATAATATGTTTGACAAAGCTGAATAGGATGAGGAAGAAGATTTGAACGAACCTGATTTCCGACTATCCAGGGATGATCTTCCAGAATTGGATGAGGAAGATAAAGAAATTGAGGGCACAAATGATGAACAAGGAAGCCCTTCGAATGATAAAGGAAAGAGAACTGAGAGTTTAGTTGATGATACTAAAACCTCTTCTCAATCCAAGCAATTGGAGAATAAAGTTATAGCTGATGATGCTATAACATCAACTCCAAGCCAGCAAACTAGATCCAATGTTATACCTGATTCTGTTATAACCCCAGGATTGGATTCAGGGGGAACTAGGCTTGAACCCCAATCATTCGAAGAAGGTGAGACTAGTTCAGATGAAGATGTGCCTCCTGTTTCTAAGAAATGGAGATATAAGGACTCTCATCCAATGGAGACCATCCTAGGAAGTCTGAATGAAGGTGTTTGAACTCGTAGAAGACTTAATAACTTTTGCTCATTCTACTCTTTTCACTCAACCATTGAGCCAACAAATATCAAAGAAGTACTTGCAGAACCAGATTGGATCGTTGCTATGCAAGAACAGCTTCAACGGTTCGAACGGAACAAAGTTTGGCATTTGGTTCCAAGACCTAAAGACCGAACGATTATTGGTACAAGATGGGTTTTCAGAAACAAGCTGGATGACACAAGAGTTATTGTACGAAATAAAGCCAGATTGGTTGTACAAGGGTACAATCAACAAGAAGGAATTGACTATGATGAAACCTTCGCTCCTGTAGCCAGACTTGAGGCTATTTGACTATTGATAGCATTTGCTGCTCATAAAGGAATTAAACTTTATCAAATGGACGTTAAGACAACATTTCTTAGCAGTTATTTGAATGAGGAGGTTTTTGTTGAACAACCTCCAAGATTTATCGATAGCAAGTTTCAAAACCATGTTTTCAAACTGGATAAAGCCCTGTATGGTTTGAAACAAGCTCTGAGGTCGTGGTACGACAGATTGTCAAAATATCTTCTTGAAAGCGGTTTTAAAAGAGGATCTGTTGACAAAACCCTATTCTTGAAAACTGAAAATTATGATCTATTAGTTGTACAAATTTATGTTGATGATATTATCTTTGCTTCAACTAATAATCGTTTATGTAAGTATTTTTGAGAATTAATGACCTCAGAATTCGAGATGAGCATGATGGGAGAACTCAAGTTTTTTCTTGGATTCCAAATTCAACAAACTACTGAAAGAATTATGATACACCAACAAAAATACATCAAGGAGCTAATCAATAAATTCGGTATGGAAAATTCTAATTCTAAGCCAACTCCTATGGGTACAGGTAAGAAGTTGACTTTCGATGAAAACGGTAAGTCTGTCGATGAGACGACTTATCGAGGTATGATTAGCTCACTTCTTTATTTAACTGCAAGTCGTCCTGATATTATGTTTAGTGTATGCGTATGTGCTCGATTTCAATCGTGCCCTAAAGAATCGCATATGATCGCAGTTAAGAGAATCTTGAAGTATTTAATTGGTACATCTAAATTATATCTATGGTATCCTCTTGAGTGTAATTTCGATCTCATAGGGTATTCAGATGCAGATTATGCAGGTTGTTCACTTGACAGAAAAAGTACTTCCGGCATAGCTACGTTTGTTGGACCGTGTATTATTACATGGTGGTCAAAGAATCAAAATTCCGTTGCATTATCTACAGCTGAAGCCGAATACATCGACGTTGGGTTGGTATGTTCTCAACTTTTATGGCTTAAGCAACAATTATGTGATTACGGTGTTAATGTTGGATGTATACCTATTTTATGCGATAACACGAGTACTATAATTATATCTAAGAACCCTGCGCAGCACTCACGAACTAAGCATATAGACATTAGACACCATTTTCTACGTGACCATGTTGATAAGGGCAACATAAGACTGGAATTTTGTAGTATAGAAAAAACAATGGGCTGACATTTTTACCAAAGCATTGGCTAGAGAACGTTTTTGAGATTTTACGGTTGGAAATTGGTTTAATTAGTGGCAACTAAACTTGTCACAAATATTTTATTTTCCGTATGACTGACTAGATTTGACGAGATTGTATGACTGTGTCCGTATTTTTCGTTGCAAGTTTATTTGTGTTAAATGTTATATTATATCACGAGAATATTCCGTCTGCTAGTCATGTATATCTTATGCTCTATTACGAACCATTACGTCGGTAAAAAATTTTATCTTTTATATCTCCTTACCGAAATTCCCTTCTATAATTCTATCTTTTGTCAAAATTCTATCTTACCATATATCACAAAGGATTTACCCTAACCAATTTACCTAAAGCCTTGTGTATAATTTGGTATGTAAATAAAAAAAAATCCTACAAAATCTACCTACCTAATCCTATACGCCACCCTACTCCTTTTTCTAATCCTACACAAATTCAATTTACCATAATTCATATTGACTATACCCTATAAATACCCCACCTCCATCCGTCACAATCACCTCACAACTCTCAAAAATTTACCTCTCTCAATACTTGGCTACACTCAACCTCCACAAATTAATCATCATCATGACACCTCCTTCAACCCGCCTCCACTCACCTTCAACTCGATCCACAACTCGGACCGGGTCATCTAAGCCACCATGCAACAAAACCTTTACCCCTACCAAAACTCCCTCACCTCAACCAAACCATAAGTCTACCAATCCTGATCATAACCGGGATGATCCTAACCTAGAGGGGAAACGATGAAAGCTTAACAAGGGTAAAAATAAGGTTGTTGGTCTTGAGGGTTCGGTTGAGAAAACTGTGGTAGTAGTCAATCAAGATGGTCCTCAAAGAGCTATGTTTCGTGAATACATGCCGAATGCAACTTTGACGGGTCTTGATAAGGTCAGGCTTATCGCGGATAAAAGGACCCAGGTAAACCGTGTTATGCGGTATGGTATTCATGGAGGTCGGTCCTATTCCGAAAAATGGTATGGAAAAATTGAAGCTTTACAATTTTTCAAGGATTTCTTAACCTATCAAGAATGGAAAAAGGTGAGCTCTTTTGTTGGTCCAGTATATCCGATTGAGGTAATCCAATTTTATTCTTCCGTTTCTATGAGGAATAACATGTTGCATGCAATGGTCAATGAGTCCGAAGTCACCATCTCCCTTGCCGATTTTTGTACTCTCTTTTCGGTCCCTGATGATGGGATCGAAATCAACCCGAGTGCGGAATGGGGGGATGTGACAGAGGAAGAGAAGCTAAATATTAAAAGGTCTTTTGATGATGGTGCTACGGGGTCGAGTAATATGTTAGCGGGTCCGTTTACTCCTAAGTTGAAGTTCTTTTTAAATTGTCTTTGGAATACGGTTGTCCCGAGGAGAGGTGGTCGTGATAAGTTGTCAAGTTATGAAATGGTGTTGGTCTCAAAGTGGCTTGAAGGGACTAAGGTTAGTCTTCCTCGTCTTGTCTTTCATCGGATTAATCAAACAAGTACTTCCGTCACCGAGGAGAAATTGTATACTACCTTGGACTTGCCGTTTGGGATGTGGATTTCTCGACTTTTGGAAAGTAAAAGGGTTGTCGGTCCTACTAGCTACGGTGTCATGGTCAAAGATGAGATGTGTGACACTCTTCTAAAGTTCATGAAAATTGGTGCAATTGGACCCGACTTGGTGTTCTTGGCTAAGGGCAATGTGGTGGAGAAATCTTCGGATGTAGTGTCGGTTGTGGAAAAGAATTTAGACTCGTTTATGACGAGTATTTGTAAAAAATTAGATGTGCAAAATAAGTTGTTTGCGGAGTTGGTCTCGGATTTGGGTAAGGAGAAGGATGGGGCTTTGGTTTCGAAGGGTTCGAATAATGCCGAGGTCTTAGCCTATTTCCATGTGTTGGAAGATCATGTTGATGCTATAGCTCGTGATGCGGCTAGAGCGGCTAAGGAGTCCGTTCGTCATTCCGGGTCATTGGCTAATTTGGCTAGTCAAGGATGGGCGATTTGGCGTGAAGGGAAGACAATGCATGAGGACATGAGGGTAATTTACGAGGCTACTAAAGCCTTGTCCTTAAAGGTGCTTAATTTTGAGACGTGTCTCACGGCACAAGCTAACCATGTCCGGTCGCGTTTTGATCGTCTTGACTCTCTTGAGTTCAGGACTCGTCCCGGTTATGTGAACCCGAATGTCGTGAAACGCGACTATCCTTAAACCGCCACAATCCTTTCCTTGCTTTCTTTCTATTAGACTTTATATTTTGGAATTATGTCTAATTCGGCCTATTTTCGCTTACTCTTCTATTCGGCCCATTAGGCTTTAATACTTGTTAATTAATTCGGCCCATTGGCATTAGACTACTTGGTTTGTAGTAGACATATGCTATATTTTGCGTGCTTATCGTAGATTATTTTCTCGTTTTATAATCTTTCTTTGCATGATTAATACATGTCTCGGTCTATATTATTCTAGTTGTTTCATGTCTTTTCTCATCTTTTCGATGATGTCAAGAGGGGGAAGAAAATGATCGTGACTTAAGTATTTGCCTAAGCTTGCTCCTTGTTAGAACCTTTAATCTCTTAAGGTCCTTAGATGCTATACTTTGCATATAAGTGACTTGTTCTTGCGTTCAACTGTCTATAACTTTATAGTATTATGTTGAGGGGGAACTTACATTTAGTCACAAATCGTAAGAGACTTGTCATCATCAAAAAGGGGAAATTTGTTGGACCATATAGATATATGTTAAGTTTTGATAATGACAAGTGTGTGCTTCGTTTTGTATATACTCTTGCTCTTAATCATTTGTTTAGTCTTTAATAGATTGACTTAAGTTTACAAGTTAAGCAAGTAATGTTATAGCATCCTTGGCTATAACATTGAAGATTTGTGAAGCATCGTTCAAGTAATGTTATAGAAGCTTGAGCTATAACATTGAAGATTCTTAAAGCGTCATAGTAACTGTAACAAGTTTCAAGTATGATGATCACTCAAGCAAAAGGCTCGATCAAGTCTTTAACAAGCTCAAGATGAAGAGCTTATGATCAAGATAAACAGAAGATCCTATCACTGAAGATCTCCAGGAAGATTAGCTAGTATAGGTCTTCATCTAATAACGGTACTTTAAGAATTAATATTGGGAAGGTAAAGTTATAGCTATTTCACCTATAACTTTACTTATCAAGCTTAAGGTTATAGTTGTTTCTACTATAACTTTGAGTAGCAATTTTATGGCACGATTTTAATAGTTTTTAAAATCATTTTCAAAAGGTAAAATTCTTCATATGTGTTTAAAAATCATGTGTGTATATGATAGAGATGAAATATGGGTTGTTATAATGAATAATTTGCATTTCTCTAGTGGTTAGTAAAACAGCTTATGGGTCGTCATGCTACCTAGGGTTTGCTAGATTATTTGACCTAACCCTAATACAAGGAGTGGATTTTCGACCTAGCTGGACACGACCAAGGGTTCGGCCGCACGGCCTTAAACCGTCTTGGTTTCGTGAGTCCTCTAGTACAAGTAACTTATCCAATTAAATCTAATAATATTTTTACAAGATATTCTCATATCTTACATATATATTTGATTTAATTTGTTTACTTATCCGAAAATCATAGAGATTAAATTAAGGTAAGATAAGATTTACTTTTATCTTATTTACCTAATTTATGGTATCCCTTGGATTAATTTAAGGAAAAGATAGGATTTGTTTCTTGCGAAATAGTCTACCTATCTCACGGCATCTATTAGGGTTTCGATCCAAAACCCTAATCTTCCTCTCTACGATAAATACACATGATAGTTGTTCATTGAAAATAAGCTTTTCGAAATACATAATTCCTTGCAAACAAATTGAGTTTTATTTCTAGTACTTTTATTGTTTTGCATTTAAAAATCTTTACGAAAAGTCGTGCTCTTAGAATTGCTTATTGTTCTTAAGGTTACGTTATAAGATAATAGTACTTCATATTGTTTCTTACTCGTTCAATTGTGTGAATACTTAGAAGAACAATCAAGTGCTTTCTTAGTAACTTAAGATAGTCAAATCGAATATCTAGTGATATTCAAATTGAGTTATAACTAGAGTTAGTTATACGAGTTTGGTTGATAATTTTGTAATCCGGAGAAAGGTACTAAAATTATTAATCGAGAATAGTGGACGTAGGCTTCGACGTGTGAAGCTGAACCACTTCAAAACCGTGTGTCTTTGCAACTTTCGTTTTCATTCATTTCATTACGTTCATAATCACTTAGTTAATTAATTAAAGTTTAATTAATAAACTTTAAGTAATTAATTGTTTTGATATAAATTAAAAAGTGGGCATAAGTTTTTAAATACTCAATTCACCCCCCCCCCCCCCTCGAGTATTTCGAATGTGATAGACTCTTCAGTTCTCACGTCCAGTCCTTCAGAGAGTTGTCCTTCAACCTTTTCTTTGCAGATAGCCTTCAGAGTTAGCCTTCAGAAGTGTTAAGAAGTTTCTTCAGAATCCCTGTAACCCCTAATGCCTTCAGACACCAAGTTATCTTCAGATCAAAGAGTTTTGCCGAAGCGCCTTCAGTCTCGTTTCACCCAAGGGTATCTCAGGTTTGGTTTCTTCTTATGGTTGGCGAGCTTCCTTACGTAGTCTAATAGACTTTAAACGACCCTCCCCGGAAGTCGACAGACTCTAAAATGTTCCCGATGACAGGTCCTTGGCTCAGACCCCTTAAGCCGCCTCACGTCGCCATAGTCTTCAGGTTGTAATATTCGATTGACCTGAGGGCTATACTTTGACTTTTGCCTTGTCCAAGCCTCAGTTAAAGTGGGTGCTCTGTAGACACCTCGTTTCTGCACCTCCCGCCAAAAACCCAGTGACAATTGGGCCGCATGTTTAGCATATATCGCGATTTTATCACGTTTTATAAATCGGTTAATAAAAGGTAACTCGTACACTTGTGTCTACCCCTTGGTTGTCATCTAGTTGTCATTACGGTCGTTTTGGCAGTAATTAGAGTACATTTTGAGTCCGGGTCAAAAACCGTCTTTATTTCCTAAAAACCGTCAAATCCCGAGTCAAAAAGCAATGTGCTTGTCTACCTAAGGTTAAGAGAAGGGCGGGTTACTCGACCGAGTAGGTGATAATCGACTGAGTGTGGGTATGTGATTTTTGGATTGTAGCTACTGGTTATGACCACTCGGCCAAGTAAGTGTGGCACTCGACCGAGTAGGGCGTACTCGACCGAGTACCTAGAGTACTAGAAAGAGTATGCTTTATGTGTTATCTGAGGTCAAGTACTGGAGTGAGATACTCGGCCGAGTAGATTTAGTACTCAACCGAGTAGCTCTTTGGCGGACGTGTTATTTATTTAGAGTCGTAAGCTATATGCTTACATTTACCTTGGTTATATCAGCTCAAAATACCGCCAAAGAGATCAGCCACGTACCTTCAGGCATCTGAGATAAGTCTAGAGGTTGTTGCTAGAATGATTGAGCGGCAAGAAGTACTCATGGAGTAACTCAATAATGTGGGAAAAGGGGAAGGGAAATCGGTGGATGCATCCCAGATGAGCACCACCGTTTCTCGCTTCAATCCCACTACTTATGAGGGCACCGGTGAGCTCAAGTTGCCTGACAATTGTCACTGGGAGATGGAGAGTGTGCTAGAGGTGGTTCGTTGTCCAGAGGAGATGATGGTAGAATAGGCCGCGTTCTACCTAAGGGACGAGGATGAGGTTTAGTGGCACAACGAAAAGGAAGGGGCTCGAGCATACTATTGGAATTTGGGTAAACCTGCAATCCCATGGGCAGGATTCAAGAGGGCTATGATAGATCACTTTGTCCCGAAGCACATTCGCCATAAGTTGAGGGCTGAGTTTGATTCCTTTTCTATGGCTGGCGACATGACTGTCACAAAGTACTACCATCGGTTTATCGAGCTGTCACGTTATGTGGAGAACATGCAACTAAGTCAACGGTGTTTGGCTCTTCGTTTTGAGAGAGGGTTAGCAATGACATGGAAAGGCTACCATCTGGGGTAATCACTGATCTAAAAGATGTCTATGCAAGGGCGGGGCACGCTGTAGATACCTCGTTTCTGCACCTCCCGCCAAACACCCAGTGATGATTGGGCCGCATGTTTAGCATATGTCGCGATTTTATGACATTTCATAAATCGGTTAATAAAAGGTAACTCATACACTTGTGTCTACTCCTTGGTCGTCATCTAGGTGTCATTACGGTCGTTTTGGCAGTAATTAGAGTTTATTTGGAGTCCGGGTCAAAAACCATCTTCATTTCCTAAAAACCGTCAAATCCCGAGTCAAAAAGCAATGTGCTTGTCTACCTAAGGTTAAGATGTCATAAAATGTTATGAGTATATCTCATTTTGAGTCCCAAGTCACTTCTTTAGGCTAAACTTAAAGTTTACATTACAAAATGTGCATTTCATTTAGCTAAAATGACAATCCGACATTTAGACCCGTTTTACGAGGTGATAAAGACTTTTTTTGGGTCTGGCTTATTTCATAGAAGGTTCTCGATCTTTCTCTTATCTTTCCAACGCCACCAAAATCACCTTAATCCGAGTCTTGTAGAGAAAGTTTTGCCTAAAATACGACAAGCTGTCAAAAGCGTTTTCTTGCGCAGAAGAATAATACCCGAGAAAGGACGCAGCAAATTATGCGCCTTTTCTCAAGGCTTTATTTTTGTCCAAGTTTTCGTGTTTCAACCTAAGTCGGTTGTTTCCGAATCTTTCTTTCCTATTCCTTTCCAAATTCTACCCTTACCATAATTCCTCTGTGTGATTAGTATAAATAGAGGCCTTCGCCTCACATATTTTTCACGCGAGTGTCCGCCCTTCTCTGCTCCCTTTGCATTCTAAGACCACGCTATTGCCTTTCGACGCCTACGTGCTTGATCAATTGACCACGTAAGCTCAGTTCATTCTGAGTACCAGTCACGTTTGCATAACCGACCAATTTGACCACTACACAATCAATTAAATCAATTTGTTTTAAAACCTTTTTTAAGGGCACTTTCATATTTGCATAGATCGAGTCGAGTTACCACTAAAAACCGATTTAGTTAAATCTCGCGATGCTAACATGCAAGTCTGAGGGTGTAAAATCCCATCTTAATTCTTTATTAATTTTTTGTATTATAACTAATGTAATAATTTATGTCATAAGCATGCTCGAAACCGTTTTTTTAAATCACTTTTTAAAACCCTTTGACGAAAACAGTATAGAAACGACGTGGGGAAGAATCGCATCAACTGATTCACCTTCCGGAAAGGCCGCAGCATCTGCTGCGCCTCTTCCAGAGGCTGCCTTCAGTTGCTGCACTTCTTCTTCTTCCTCGGATTTTTGTTCCTTTCGTCTTTTATTTTCTTTCTTCGTTCTTTCCCTTATTTCACCTAGTAATTTTCAAATTAGCTTTTATAAATCTTTTTTTCAACCCTTTTTCGGCTTAAATCCCTTATAATTAATATTTGCGGGTTTTCGTCACAAATTCAAACCCGGATTTTAGAGACTCGATTTATCCATATCAAGTCCCTGGAGTTCGTCTTTTGTACATATTTCTCTTTAATTTTCATATTTTGTTTTCTTTCGCTTTCAACCGTCTTTAATTCAAGTTTTGTATATAAATCAATTCCGACATCGTAGAATAACCATAACTTGTAATGTTTCGTTCCTCTTTTATCGCTTTATGACGGTTCCATATGCATGTAATATGATTAAATCACTTCTACTCGGGTTATATACCAATAATTGACATTAAATAACTAACAAACATTAAAAACACATGGGTCTGACTTTCACAGTCAGAACCCAGCTCTAGAACAGACGCATGCGCTGCGCCTCTTCCAGAGGACGCAGCAGATGTTGCGCCTGTTCTGAGCTGGCTTCTGTCCCTGAATTCTTTCTCGCTTTGACGTAGCTCCTAATTACGGTTTAAATTAACTATTATTCGTATTATCACCTCTAATCTGACGTATTTTCATATTTTTTTATTCTAATTTTTATTTTCCTTTATTTTCTTCTTCGAAATCCCGTTTTTGAGCGTGCTTCTGACGTAGATCAAATAACTCTTTGTAATTTTAATTATTTTAATTATTGTAATTCATTTATCATTATTATTATGTATGATTTAATTGTATGACATTCACATGTAATTAATCTAATTTCCAACTTCGACCCAAATTGTTTGCTAATTACGTGTTCACAGACGTAGTCTAATTTCACATGCTATGATTAATCTATGTTTGTTGCATTGCATGCATTACATCGACGACATATCAAATATGAACGATTTCCCTAATCATTAGTAGAGGCTGAAGGGTAATATCCGTATAAAACCCTCTCTTTATAGGATTATAACGCAAAATTCATATGTAATTTATGGTCATAAACGAAATTAACAAAACGAAACGATAAAGATATAGAAATAACCTTCGGTCCTAGTGCAAAAGGCAATGAGAGATCAAGTTAGATCTCCTCCTAATCGTTGCACCCAAGATGTCCGAGTAATGCCCTTGTGCTAGAGATAATCCCCTAATTGCCTTGCAATATCGAGGGGATTGTTTTGTGAGTTTGTGTTGGATGAGAGATCCGGAATTCGGGAGGCACAATTCCCAAAACCCTAATATTTTTTAGCAAAATGAATTAGGTTAGACAAGAGGAGAAGACTCCCCTTTTGTCTATGGGAGCCTCGGCCAAACCGAGTGAGAGGAGCCCAAATGGGCTTTTCATTTTCTCTTCACTTAAACTCGTGGTCCGGTCCATGACTCGCTAAGTGTATATGACGCGGTTTCATTATAAATCACATTATCGGTTATCGGAAATTAAGGCATCAACTAATAATACGGGTTAGTTGAATTATTAATACATGTCCGACAAAACAGTATTGTATAATTATATTCAATATACATTTAATTAAATATAAAACGCTTATATTTAATTTTACGAATTAACTGGTTAATTCGCCTTTAGCCCATGATATTTAATCCGTATTAAATATAATATCTCAACATCACATTTTGACTAATTATTAGTCAAATAACTCAGACTAACTGGTTAGTCAAATTTGGCATCTACATGTCTGTATTTTCATACCGTCACATCTCTCAAACGTATCCTATAGGTGTGACTTTTAGGGACCAGTTGATCACCGCCATCCGTATGACAATAACGTCAAACTTATCTAGCAAGCCAACCGTTATTGATAAACGTGGATCAACTGATTATGATACAAAGTATACCCTTTGATCCTTTTAGAGATTTATAAGTCCTTGCACTAACTGTTAAGGACACCAACCCCAACAAGCTCCCACTTGTCCGTACAAGTGTATGTGCAATGACGTTATCCGCACTAACTGGAGGACACAGCTCCAACAAACTCCCACTTGTCCGTACAAGTGTATGTGCGATAACCGATTCTCATATTCATTTAAAATTTCTCCCACTCAATGTAAAACAATTTGCGGATCTGGATCCACAAAGGTCGTATTTTACAATCGATCCGTATCTAGAGTGGTTTCCCGACTAGAGAGTAACTTAACTGATAAAACGAATCCGTATCCGAGCAAGGCCATGCATTTCGATTCTGACTCCTCGAGTGGCCCCGAGAAACATCGAGTACCCGATAAAGGCTGAATATTTCCTTCAACTCGAACTCCTTCCGATCTAAGCACAGCATGAAATGACCCGAAACAATCTACTTGGCCCCTCATTACGGATGACCGTGATAAAGAAACCAAAGTCACCCAAAATCTGCCTTAGTCTCAAGAGACAGTCGATAGTCAAAAGAATCGACTCTTAGGATCACCATGGAGGTACTATCCACGACCGGGCACCGAATGTTATAAAACATTTAGGACTCCACGTCGTTGTCACAATTGTGTCCTACGAAATATCCGTATAAATCGCCTCTGTGATTGTGATGCGACCATAATTGGCGCATATTTAGCCCCCGAATTACCATTGTTTCCATGCTTTTTAGTGCCTATTTGGGTCATTTCTTATCTTTAGTTCTTTGTTTTGCATATTCTTTGAGATTTTGATCCCTTGGTAGGAAAGGAGTAAGAATCTTGCATTTTCATGGCAAAACAAGGCTAAATTGATCATATTCAATGACCAAGCATCAAGGAGAGACAAGACTAGAAGGCCTTTGTACATAGCATAATAGAAGAGCATTGTTGAGAAAAGGATCCTTGAGTCCCCAAGGAAATCCCCAAGGAATTCATGAAGAAAAGGGAAGAAAAAGAAGAAGGAAAGTCATTGAACTACAATCCGAACGGATTGTAGAGAATCCGTCCGTCCTTGCCCGATCCGAGCGTCCTCACCAGGAATCCGCTCGGATTGCCCATGCCCAGTCCGAGCGTCTTGTTCCTTGATCCGCTCGGATCGTCCATCCCAAATCCGGCCGTCCCGACTCCCAGCCGCACGGATTACATAAAGACAAAGACGCTTTCGTTCTTCAAGCTACGAAATGGAGAAGCCCTTCTCTCGGACAATCCCGGAGGCTCCTTGCTCAACTTAAAAGTGTAATTACTAGTTTAGCCCTTAGTTAACCCTAATGCATCCTCCCTAATTTTCACTATAAATACCCCATTAGTCTAATTAGAGGAGCATGTTCTTCTTATCAATAATTAGTGTAGTTAATATCAATCAAATCTCTCTTCAATATTGTAATCAAATATTAATCAAGTTTTAATCCAAGTTTTAGTTCTTTAATCTCTCTCTTGTTCTTACTTTATTTTGGGTAATTGAAGATTATTTGGGTTATTATTGGGAGATTGACAACCTCTCAATCTAGGATTCAAGTACTTCTATTATTCTTGCTTTGTTATTGGAATCATTAGTAGGTATAATCTCTTAATCCCTTTTTAATTATTGCTAATTACTTTCATTTATTCATCATGTTTCATTATGTTAGTATGATTGACAACCTTTCTAGCATGATCAATATGATAATGAGTGAGTAGTCTCTTAGCTAGGGTTTAATGGGTGATTAGGGAAACCAACATGGGGAATGATTCATGCTTAAATTAATATGCTTTCATATCTTATTTGCTTGCTTGTTTTGATCTTAATACATGCACATGTTATATTTGATGAAATGCTAAGCCTATGAATCCTTGCATTTACTATCATCTTCTATCCTTTCAACTTGACTTGTAAGACATAACCCAACTCGAGTCTTGTTAGACCATGCATGTGTTAAGTAGGGAAGATTAAGTCGACTTGTAGGTGTTGTACAATCCAAGAGATTCGGCTCCGGGACCCAAACTTTCCTAGGATTGTAAGATATAACCCAACTCAATCCATCACAACAATAATTGCTTGCTTATAATTTGAGAACATGTTTGTATGATCATATCCCATGATTCCCCTATGAACCCATGACACCCTAGTGCTTTTAATCAATTGTTTACACCCTTATTTCATTTACCTTGTTAGTTTATTTTCATTGCTATCTTAGTTTAGTAACCTTCTACATCAACCCAATTTGTGACACCCCTAGACACCACTAGTTACAATAGAATCTTCATTTCAATACCCGTCCCTTGGGATCCGACCTTTACTTGCCTCTTTACTAATTGTAGAGTTGTTTGTGAAGTATAAATTGTGTTTTGTATCGACCATTGACCAACGACCACATATGCTTAATTGTGAACACCAAATGGCTTCGATCAAAAATGGCGCCGTTCTTGGGACGGTGTTTAATTGATTTAAGATTTCTTTTATTGTTTTTAGTTGTGTCTTTTTCACCTTGGGGAAGTAAAACTCCTCAAGGTTTGCTCTAATTGTTTTCTAGTGTTTGATATTTTGCAAGAATGGATTTCATAGATTGTTTTGTAGAGGACCATTTGAGTATTCCTTACTTCAAGGATCCCATGCAAGCATTAGAGGCCTTAGAAGCAAGTGAGGCTAAGAGCATGTATTGGGAGTTGGAGGTGGATCTCTTTGAGGCCGCTCTAGCTAACAAAGAACTCACCCATGCACAATCCGAGTTGGTGCATAATATTCTAGTGGAAGCATGTCAACCCATAGAGGATGAGCAATCTATCCTAGAAGATATTCTACAAATTCAAGAGCAAGAGGAACCCATCATGGAATTTGAATATGATGAGGTTAATGAAAGTGAAGAAGAATATGTCATGAGAATGGAATGTCTAATGGAGATGGAGCAAATTCTCAATGACACTCCAAAGGAGGAAAGTGAGGTACAAACTCCTACTTTGAAACCCCTTCCCCCAAATTTGAAATATGCTTACCTTGATGAATCAAAGACCAAACCCGTGATTGTTAATGATAGACTTGATGATGACCAATTGGGTAAATTGCTTAATGTGTTGAAACAACATGAGAAGGCTATAGGTTATAGTCTAGATGACCTTAAGGGGATTAGTCCCAACTTTTGCATGCATAGGATTCATCTAGAGGACGACCATAGACCTACCATTCAACCCCAAAGAAGATTGAACCCCCACATGCAAGAAGTTGTCAAAGGAGAAGTCATGAAATTACTTGATGCGGAATCATATATCCCATATCGGATTCTTTGTGGGTTAGCCCCGTCCAAGTGGTACCTAAGAAAGGAGGTACTACGGTGGTGACAAATGAAAAGAATGAATTAATACCCACAAGAATGATCACCGGTTGGCGTATGTGCATTGACTACCGTAAATTGAACTCCGCAACAAGGAAAGATCACTTCCCCTTACCATTCATTGACCAAATGCTTGAGAGGTTGGCCTCTAACAAATTCTTTTGTTACCTTGACGGGTATTCGGGATTCTTCCAAATCCCTATACACCCGGATGACCAACATAAAACCACCTTCACGTGCCCTTATGGCACTTTTGCATATAGACGGATGCCTTTTGGATTATGTAATGCCCCCGCTACTTTCCAAAGATGCATGATGAGTGTCTTCTCCGATTATCTAGAGACCATAATGGAAGTTTTTATGGATGATTTTAGTGTTTATGGAAAAGACTTTGACTCATGCTTGCATAATCTTTCTCTTGTATTGCAAAAATGTGAAGATGTTAGTCTTGTTTTAAATTGGGAAAAGTGTCATTTCATGGTTAATGAAGGAATTGTTTTAGGTCATTTGATTTCGGAAAAAGGCATCGAGGTAGATAAAGCTAAAGTTGAGGTGATAGAGAAACTCCCACCTCCCGTGAATGTTAGAGGGGTGAGAAGTTTTCTCGGTCACGCGGGTTTTTACCGTCGTTTCATAAAAGATTTTTCTAAAATAGCAAAACCCCTCACTCAACTTTTGCTTAAGGATGCCCAATTCCAATTTACTGACGAGTGCGTTGAAGCTTTTAATAGAATCAAAGAAGCATTGATCTCGGCACCAATCATCCAACCCCCAAATTGGGAGTTACCTTTTGAGATTATGTGCGACGCTAGCAACTACGCCGTTGGAGCGGTACTTGGCCAACGGGTAGGGAGAGCTCTTCATGCCATCTATTACATAAGCAAAACCCTCGACCCTTCTCAAGTGAATTATGACACGACCGAAAAGGAGCTTCTTGCCATTGTATATGCTTTGGATAAATTTCGGTCCTACTTACTTGGATCCAAGGTGATTGTATTTTCGGATCACCGTGCTCTTCGACATCTCTTGATAAAGAAGGAGGCAAAACCAAGGTTGTTGAGATGGATTTTGCTACTTCAAGAATTTGACTTGGAAATAAGAGACAAGAAAGGAGCCGAGAACGTAGTGGCGGATCACTTGTCAAGGATCCGGTTTCATGATGAAAATGGAGAAACCCCGATCAATGACTCATTCCCCGACGATATCTTGATGGCTATTCAAACTCAACTTGAAAGGCACATCACCCCATGGTTTGCCGATTATGCTAACTATATTGTTGGAAAAGTGCTCCCTCCAAACTTGAACCACAACCAAAGGAAGAGATTCCTATTCGAAGTGAAGAGGTACTTTTGGGATGATCCAAACCTCTATAAGGAGTGTAGTGATGGGCTCTACCGGAGATGCATCCCTCAATGGGAAATCCAAGGAATCTTGGAAGGATGTCATTCATCACCCTACGGTGGGCACCATGGAGCAAGAAGAACCGTTGCAAAAATCCTCCAATCGGGTTTCTATTGGCCCACAATGTTTCAAGATACAAGAGAATTCATCATTCATTGCGATGCTTGTCAAAGAACGGGAAATATATCTTGGAGAAACGAAATGCCGCAAAGGGGCATTCTAGAGGTGGAGATTTTCGATGTTTGGGGAATTGACTACCAAGGACCCTTTGTGACATCTAACAGGAACAAGTACATCCTTGTGGCCGTAGATTATGTTTCAAAGTGGGTGGAGGCAATTGCCACCCCAAATGATGATGCGAAAACGGTCACCAAGCTTTTCAAGAAGATAATTTTCCCAAGATTTGGAGTTCCTAGAGCTATCATTAGTGATGGAGGAACACATTTCCATGAAAAGAAGCTTGCATCCCTTTTGACCAAATATGGTGTTCAACATCGAACCGGCTTGGGATATCATCCTCAAACAAGCGGTCAAGTGGAAATTTCAAATAGAGAGATCAAACAAATTCTTGAAAAAGTTGTAAACAAGACTCGGAAAGATTGGAGCACAAAGCTTGATGATGCTCTTTGGGCTTATAGGACGGCCTATAAGACTCCCATTGGTGCCTCCCCTACAAGCTTGTATATGGAAAAGCATGTCATTTGCCAATCGAATTGGAGTACAAAGCTTATTGGGCAATCCGAGCACTCAATCTTGATCTCAAATTGAGCGGTCAAAAGAGGATGATCCAAATCCAAGAGTTGGAGGAATTCCGACTACAATCTTATGAGAATGCAAAGATTTACAAAGAAAGAACAAAATTGCTTCATGATAAGAGGATTCGACAAAAGGCCTTGCACAAGGGAGACAAAGTCCTTCTATTCAATTCCCGCTACCGACTCTTTCCGGGAAAATTGAACTCTAGATGGATGGGTCCCTATGTGATAACCGAAGTTGGGAAGTATGGAGATTTCGAACTCAAAGCGGAAGATGGAAGCAAGTTCAAGGTAAATGGTCAAAGATTGAAGCCATACTATGAAGGAGCATTTGTTGGAGAGGTCGAGGCTACCTACCTCGGTCCTCCTTCTCCTTAACATCTCATCAAGAATGAGAGTTTGGTGGAGTCCTCCCTAAACCACCATTTGTAAATATACTAACCCTCTAACTTGTGTTTATTATTTAATTGCATTTGTTTAATAAGCATAAATTCTTTTCATGAGCGCAAGTAAGGGAGGGTTACTAATGAGTTTTTGAATGAAGGAAGGAGAAAATTCCTAAGTGTGGGGATGCATTGAAAGAAAGGAGAAGAAATCAACACTCGCGGCAAGAATCCGTGCGTCTCTCTGAGATCCTGACGTCTGGCGAATCACGGACGTCCAAGGGAAAACCGTGCGTCCACTGTGTTGAGAAATTGAAGGTTTCTGGACTGATGAAGAATCCGAGCGTCCTAAGAAGAAGACGCCCGTCTGAGAGAATCCGGCCGGATTAGTGGAAAGACGCTCGTCTTTTCCCCTGAGCATTTCAAAGAAAAATCTCTGTCGAAGAATCCGCCCGTCTTCTCAAGAAGACGCCCGTCCTGACCCTGAAGAATCCGAGCGTCTTATGCTCGGGACGCTCGTCTTAAGGGGAGAAAAATTCTGGGATTTTACTCTGTGGCAGAATCCGGTCGTCTTGCCCAGAATCCGCCCGTCCCGTGAGAGGAGAATCCGAGCGTCTCAGCTTCGAATCCGCTCGTCTCCCTGCCCGTTTCTCGACCCGACTTTTCTCAATTAAATTACACCCCACCACCCATATAATGACACATCACTACTCCTTCCACTCACCCTATAAAACTCACCCCCTTTGTAACTCCCATACATATCCAAATCATTCTCTTCACCCTCAAAATCAAAAACCCCCAAATTTTCTAGGGTTTCCAATTCTCAATCAACAAAGAACAACCTTAGCAAATCTTCAAACAAAATAACCCAAATCAAAAGAACTCAAGGATGGCACCTAGAAGATCCTCCTTTAGAAATGCAAGAAGACCTAGGATGGTGGGAAGTTCCTCTACCTCACATCTCAACACCATTAGAAGAGAGCATGTGGAAATTGTAGACCTCACAAGGCTCGACGACTTCTCGAATGTGGAATTCCTTGATGATGTGCAGCGATTGGTCTTCCATCGACTCTTAAGTAAGAATATTCTTCCCACTAAATTCCTTTGTCATGATACTTTGAGAAAACTTGGAATCTTTCACCAAGTGGAGGCTTTATTTGAGGTTTTTGGTCTTTCAACACTCTTTCGCATGTTTGAACCCACATATCGGTCTCTTGTGCTCGAATTCTTGAGTTGCTTAAAGATTACCACTTCAAACAAAGTGATTAGCATAGAGTTTAGGTTGGAGAATGTCTCTAGAACAATGACCCTTGTGGAATTTGCGAGAGTGTTCGGTCTTGATGTCTCGCCTACCCGAACATCAAGACCCAAGAAGTATAGTGTCGCACCCTTGTGGAGGGCCATGACGGGCCGGGACTTCATTCTTACCAAAGAGTGTCTTGCTTTTCACATCCAAAACCCAATCTTGAGGCTCACATACCGATTTCTTTCGGGTACCCTCTTCTTCCCGCCGAGACCCGGCTATTGTGAATCAAATGGACCTCATGTTCATGGAATCCTATCTAAACATTCAAGGGAGAGACGGGTATCATCTCAATGCACCGCTAGTCTTGCTAGAAAAGTGGGCGAAATTCCGAAATGGTGATGATGATGGGAAGAAGCATATAGTGAATGGTGGACTCATAACAAGACTTGCAAAGCACTTTAATCCTAGGTTCAATGAGAACAATGAGTACACTCCACTCTCGGGAGGAATGAGAATTAATGAAGACCTCCTTGTTGTCCAACACCATTGGATAACCCTTGAGGGGGTTGATAAAAGGATCAAATGGTTGACAAAAGGAAGTGATCCTATCTACCTTCCGATGGCCGACCTACCTCGAGTCTCCCCAAGGAGAGGAAGCTTGTCCCCAATACCCTCTTACCTCATTCAAAGTCAAGAAAGGCAAGCTCCACCCCCGCAAGCTCCTCCACCACAACATCAAGAACAACAAACTCAAGGTGAAAAGATAAAGGTGCCTCCCTACCCCTTTCCCTACCAACCTTACAACCATCCGAATCCCTTCATCCTCCCCCGTGACGACTTTGTCACGGGAATCTTGCAAGACTTGCACTACCGTCAATATGAAACCAAGGTGGACAACTATTATGCTCTTTACCCTCAATACCACGACATGGTTCAAAAGGGACGGATAAGTGAAGAAGGAGCTTTTCCTTCATGGGCTCAAATGGAGTTGCTCTTTCCTAACTCGGACAAGGCCAATGAAGGGGCAAACGGTCACAAAGGGGAGGAGAGTGGCGACTCTTGTGGAGGTGATACGGTGAAGCTTGAGAGTGAAGAAGAAGATGAATTCATGGATCCAAGTTTAAGTGATGCTTCTAGGGATATTTGGGATACCGATATTGAAGGAGATGATGCCGATTTCTAGGAGATTACTTCATCACTAGGTGGAGCGGGCAAGAGGCACCCACCTTAGTTCAAGTGAAGTTTTCTCATCTCTCCTCTTTATCTTTATTTTTCATGAAAAGAACTTTGCATCTTGTTTGTTTGTATTTTATTTAACTTTGACTAATTGTTGGTTTAGTCCTAGCAACATCAAAGGACTCACACCTCGGTTCCTTTGAGGTGTTCTTCATTGTTCCCACTTTTGTAAAATCCAAAATGACAATCTAGTTTCATGCATAGCATAGCATGTGCATGAACTCCCCCATGCTTTGACATTAGCAATAGTGTCTTACTTGGTTTGGGGAAGTCAATGCATACGCAACGGGAGGTAATTTAAATTATCCTCTCCGTCATAACAAAAACCATGCATCATGTAGTATAGCTTAGTGTAGAATTGCATTTAGTATATAAATCATGCATCATTCTTGCATAATTTCCATCATTTTGGCCATTGAGGACAATGCCCATATTAGTGTGGGGATGGGAATTCTAACACTTAACTTTTATTCAAAAACCATAAAAATTGAAAAATTTCAAAAATCATAAAAATTTGAAAAATTGAAAAACCAAAAACAAGTTCATTTCCTTTGTATATATTGTCTTGTATATATTGTGTTTGTTTCATCCTTGTTCACTTTGATTGACTACGCCACATCCGAGACATGAGGATATTGAAGACCGCATGGTATGATCTTTCCAATCTCCTTTTTCCTCTTTATGTTAATGACTATGTGGCTTTATTTTGATTGATGCGGTAAAACAATGTGAACTTAGGACTTGCACTTAGTTTATTTGGCATATTAGTTGGTAGAATCATATGCATTAGGATGTTTATATGTTAGTTGCATCATGGCATGTAGTTGCATGTTAGAAAAATTTTGCGAAACCGTCTACTTGGGAAGCTTGACAAGTGTATATAGGCCCTAGTAGATGCTTTTTCTTCTTAAGACTTTGCTTGTTAGAATACTTGTAAAACACCCTAGGATGTGTCATACTAGTATCCTTTGACCCATGGATTAAGGCCTAGTCAAGAGTACCTTGTGGTGTGATAACTCCTTGGCTACCGTTTATTCCAAGGTGACCCTTGAAACCATGCATACTTCTATCATTCATCCATGTTCTACCATACATTTTGTCAACAAAAGGGAATGGGCACAAAAAGAAATCAATTTGAGTTCAATGAAATGAAAAGTGAAAGAAAGTTTGCAAAATGCATCAAATGAAAAGAGGAGCAAAAATAAAACTCCTAAAGCTTCAAATACAAGGCACCCTCGTTACTAATTGGGGTGACTTTGAAAATGTTCAAAAAAAAAGATGCAAAAAGTTGTCAAGTGTTGAAATGCCAAAAATCAAAAAGAAATGGCAAAAAGTGTTCTCAAAAAGTCAAATGCCACAAGAAATTGGGGGGAAAAACAAAAACAAAAGCAAACTCCCAAATGAAACTCAAACATCTATTGATCCCTTTATCCATCATATCCATTTTTGTGCATGGTAGAGAGGGGACGACCCTTCTTCTTGTCTAGGCAAGAGGGGGAATTCCGCGATCCTCCAGTGTTTCTAACACCATAGGGAGTCTACTCTTGACAAAAGCATTTAACGATTGAGGACAAAGGTACCCTAGCTTGACACCTTTTGGAGGTGATTTATTGGTATCCTTCTAGGCTTAGTAGTTTGAACAAATTGCATCTATGAAGGATTGTGTACCCTTGAATTGCTTCCCTTGTAGATAATTTCCGCCACTTAGATGAGGAAAGTGGCTATTCTTTTTGTAGATGCATCCATTATGTGATTTTGTGTGCTTTAATGTTTGGATGTGTCGCCATTTTGGCAAGACCCACCTTGCCTTGCAAGAAGGCATCCTACCTCATGGTTGTCTTGTTGTGAGTTGAAGGGGCGGAGTGAGACCCGCTAATTGTCTCATATCGGCTATTATTATTAGGTTAGGTTAGTATTGGTCCTAGTCTTTGTCACCTCTTTACTCGGGACGAGCAAAGGTTCGGTTTGGGGATATTTGATGCGACCATAATTGGCGCATATTTAGCCCCCGAATTACCATTGTTTCCATGCTTTTTAGTGCCTATTTGGGTCATTTCTTATCTTTAGTTCTTTGTTTTGCATATTCTTTGAGATTTTGATCCCTTGGTAGGAAAGGAGTAAGAATCTTGCATTTTCATGGCAAAACAAGGCTAAATTGATCATATTCAATGACCAAGCATCAAGGAGAGACAAGACTAGAAGGCCTTTGTACATAGCATAATAGAAGAGCATTGTTGAGAAAAGGATCCTTGAGTCCCCAAGGAAATCCCCAAGGAATTCATGAAGAAAAGGGAAGAAAAAGAAGAAGGAAAGCTGCTGAACTACAATCCGAACGGATTGTAGAGAATCCGTCCGTCCTTGCCAGTCCGAGCGTCCTCACCAGGAATCCGCTCGGATTGCCCATGCCCAGTCCGAGCGTCTTGTTCCTTGATCCGCTCGGATCGTCCATCCCAAATCCGGCCGTCCCGACTCCCAGCCGCACGGATTACAGCACAGCACAGTTTCGTTCTTCAAGCTACGAAATGAAGAAGCCCTTCTCTCGGACAATCCCGGAGGCTCCTTGCTCAACTTAAAAAGTGTAATTACTAGTTTAGCCCTTAGTTAACCCTAATGCATCCTCCCTAATTTTCACTATAAATACCCCATTAGTCTAATTAGAGGAGCATGTTCTTCTTATCAATAATTAGTGTAGTTAATATCAATCAAATCTCTCTTCAATATTGTAATCAAATATTAATCAAGTTTTAATCCAAGTTTTAGTTCTTTAATCTCTCTCTTGTTCTTACTTTATTTTGGGTAATTGAAGATTATTTGGGTTATTATTGGGAGATTGACAACCTCTCAATCTAGGATTCAAGTACTTCTATTATTCTTGCTTTGTTATTGGAATCATTAGTAGGTATAATCTCTTAATCCCTTTTTAATTATTGCTAATTACTTTCATTTATTCATCATGTTTCATTATGTTAGTATGATTGACAACCTTTCTAGCATGATCAATATGATAATGAGTGAGTAGTCTCTTAGCTAGGGTTTAATGGGTGATTAGGGGAAACCAACATGGGGAATGATTCATGCTTAAATTAATATGCTTTCATATCTTATTTGCTTGCTTGTTTTGATCTTAATACATGCACATGTTATATTTGATGAAATGCTAAGCCTATGAATCCTTGCATTTACTATCATCTTCTATCCTTTCAACTTGACTTGTAAGACATAACCCAACTCGAGTCTTGTTAGACCATGCATGTGTTAAGTAGGGAAGATTAAGTCGACTTGTAGGTGTTGTACAATCCAAGAGATTCGCTCCGGGACCCAAACTTTCCTAGGATTGTAAGATATAACCCAACTCAATCCATCACAACAATAATTGCTTGCTTATAATTTGAGAACATGTTTGTATGATCATATCCCATGATTCCCCTATGAACCCATGACACCCTAGTGCTTTTAATCAATTGTTTACACCCTTATTTCATTTACCTTGTTAGTTTATTTTCATTGCTATCTTAGTTTAGTAACCTTCTACATCAACCCAATTTGTGACACCCCTAGACACCACTAGTTACAATAGAATCTTCATTTCAATACCCGTCCCTTGGGATCCGACCTTTACTTGCCTCTTTACTAATTGTAGAGTTGTTTGTGAAGTATAAATTGTGTTTTGTATCGACCATTGACCAACGACCACATATGCTTAATTGTGAACACCAAATGGCTTCGATCAGATTGGTCAGTCAACCTGTTGACTTATGGCTAGTTGAACCCACCATCAACCAACGTCACAAAATAATTGCCAGAGTTATCAGCTCATGTGGGCAATTAAGGACTGAAAAATATAATATATATATAAAAATATCAAAACGATGATGTTGTATAGAGTACAAAAGCGAATGAATCTAATCCATAAAAGAGTACTACAACTTAGGAACACGTTTAATTCCCATGGAATTAACGTGCCCTTCATGCTTATCTTGTCGTAATGCTTTAGTGAGAGGATCTGCTATGTTATCATCTCTGTACCAATCTTTTCTATCACTACGCCTTTTTGCTCCACGTAATCCCGGATTAGATGAGCTTTCCGTTGTACATGTCTAGACTTGTTGCTAGACTTTGGCTCCTTAGCTTGGAAGATGGCACCACTATTGTCGCAATAGATGGTGATCGGGTCATTCGAACTAGGCACTCTGAGATAGCCCGTGTAAGAATTGACGCATCCATATCGCTTCCTTTGTAGCTTCGTGACGCGGCATAGTACTCGGACTCGGTCGTAGAATCTCTTGTAACAGTTTGTTTCGAACTCTTCCAGTGATCAAGCCGCCATTAAGAGTAAAAACGAATCCAGGATCGAGATTTCGAGTCATCACGATCCGTTTGGAAGCTAGCGTCTGCAGAATCGGTTGCGCATAGCTTTTGTTCGCCTCCATAAGTCAATGCCCAATCTTTAGTCCTCCGTAGGTACTTAAGAATGTTCTTGATAGCCAACCAATGTGATTCACCTGGATGCTGTTGGAATCGACTTGTCATACTCAATGCATATGCCACGTCGGGACGTGTGCATATCATGGCATACATGATAGATCCTATTGCCGAGGCATAAGGTATCCGTGCCATGCGCTCTTTTGCTTCCGGTGTCTCTCGGTGCCCGAGACTTGCTCAAATGCACCCTTGGAGACATAGGAAGGAACCCCTTCTTGGAGTTAGTCATGTCTTTGAATCTCTCTAGGACTTTGTCTATGTAAGACTCTGATCGAGAGATAGCATCCGTCATGATCTATCTCGATAGATACGGATGCCTAGAATTCTTTGTGCCTCTCCCAGATCTTTCATCTGGAAATGGTTTTTCAACCATACTTTCACCGAAGTTAAGAGAGGTATGTCATTCCCAATCAGGAGTATGTCGTCAACATACAATATTAGGAAGACAATCTTGCTCCCACTCGACTTGATATATAGACATGGTTCCTCGACCGATCGAGTAAATCCATTTTCTTTTATCACTTGGTCGAAGCGATGATTCCAACTCCTTGATGCTTGCTTAAGTCCATAAATGGAACGCTTAAGCTTGCACACTTTCTTAGGATGTCTTTGATCGATAAAACCTTCGGGTTGTACCATGTACAACTCTTCCTCCAAAAAGCCGTTTAAGAAGGCGGTTTTCACGTCCATTTGCCAAATTTCATAGTCATGAAAAGCGGCAATCGCTAAGATAATCCGAATGGAACGCAACATGACTACGGGTGCAAAAATCTCATCGTAGTGCAAACCTGGCACTTGGGTGAAACCTTTAGCAACTAGTCGTGCTTTGTAGATATCTTGTTGACCTTGCACAGAATGCTTTATCTTGTAAAGCCATTTGCATTGAAGGGGACGAACCTTAGCAGGTAAGTCAACAAGATCCCACACGTTGTTCTCATACATGGAGTCCATCTCGGATTGCATGGCCTCAAGCCACGCTTTGAGTCGAATCGGTCATGGCACCTTTATAGGTTGCGGGCTCACTACTCGTTAAGAGTAGAATGTCATCTATGTCATGTTCCTCGACCAGACCAATGTATCTGTCTGGAGGAATAGAGACTCTTCCCGACCTCCTAGGTTCCTCAGGAATATTTACCGCAGCCGGGATTGAAGGAATTGGTTCCTCCAATGGTTGCTCGGTGTTCTGTCTGGAATCTCCGACAGGTCGAAGGTTCTATCACTCTTTGCATTCTCGAGAAATTCCTTCTCTAAGAATGTCGCACTAGCCGCAACAAAAACGCGTTGTTCGGTTGGCGAATAGAAGTAATGACCACGTGTTCCTTTAGGATAACCTATAAAGTATGTCTTGACCGATCGCGGGCCGAGCTTATCTTCAAGTCTCCACTTGACATAAGCCTCGCAGCCCCAAACCCGTATAAAGGACAAGTTAGGGACCGTTCCCTTCCATAGTTCATATGGAGTCTTGTCAACACTTTAGAGGACTTGATTAAGTATTAGAGCAAATGACATAAGAGCATAACCCCATAACGAGTCGCAACACGGTGTGACTCATCATGGATCGAACCATATCAAGTAGTGTTCGATTTCTCCGTTCGGACACACCATTCACCGAGGTGTTCCAGGTGGAGTTAATCGTAGGCGATCCCACAGTCTTTAAGGTGTTGATCAAACTCGTGAGAAAGATACTCGCCACCACGATCTGAACGTAGTGTTTTTATCTTTCTACCAAGTAGGTTATGTACCCTATTTTGGTATTCTTTGAATTTCTCAAAGGATTCACTTTTGTGCTTCATTAAGTAGACATAGCCATATCTACTTAAATCATCCGTGAAAGTGATGAAATACCTATAGCCTTCTCGTGCGGTGATTGACATAGGACCACATACATCCGTGTGTATGAGCCCTAATAGGTCAGCAGCGCGCATTCCAACACCTTTGAAGGAAATACGAGTCATCTTACCGATGAGACATGATTCACACGTGCCAAATGATTGAAAATCAAAAGCCGAGATAGCTCCATTTTTAATGAGCTGTTTTACGCGTTTCTCATTAATGTCTCCCATGCGGCAGTGCCATAGATATGTTTGATCTTTATCACCAACCTTTAACTTTTTATTCATTACGTGTAATATTTCTATTGTCGTCGATCTAAAACATAAATTCCGTTCATGGAGACTGCCTTGCCATAAATCATATCGTGTAATGAGAAAATGCAAGCATTATTTTCTATTACAAATGAAAAACCAAGTTTGTCAAGTGCGGAACCGAAATAATGTTTTTGAAAGACTAGGAACATAATAGCAATCATATAATGATAACTCAAATCCGCTAGGAAGCTGGATCACATATGTCCCCTTTGAGATGGCAGCCACTCTTGCTCCATTCCCAACACGCAGGTCAACCTCACCCTTTACGAGAGGCTCGAGATTTCGGAGGCCCTGCACATGATTACACAGATGAGAACCACAACCAGTATCTAGTACCCAAGTTCCGTAACTTGCATGGTTAATCTCAATCATATGAATAAAAGTAGAAGAAGAAGACATACCAACAGGTTTAACGCGACCCGCTTTTATGTCCTCATGATAAACAGGACATGTACGCCTCCAATGCCCAGTCTTGTGGCAATGATGGCATTCCATGTTTTCGGTCTTGCCTTTTGTCGCGCCTGATGAGTTACTTGCCTCACCAGGCCCACTCTTACCTGATCCCGACTTCTTAAACTTCGGTTTGCCTACTGCTAGGCCTGGCTGAACTTTGCCCTTACCCTTGCCCTTGTTTGACACAACGAGAACATCCTGTTTCATGCTCCCACTGAACTTCATGTCCTTCTCGGTCTGTACGAGGAGTGAGTGCAGTTCATGGGGAGTTTTCTTCAAATCATTCATATAGTAATTCGCTCTAAAATGCGAATAACCATCGTGGAGTGAGTGAAGTATGCGGTCAATAACAATGTTCTCGCTGATCTTACAATCAAAGGTCTCCACTTTTCTCGACATTCTCAATCATGTTGAGAATGTGTGGGCTAACTGGTTGGCCCTTTCGAGTCTCGCATCAAAGAAGCGAGTGGTAAGCTCATAGGTCACGATTCTCGGTGCTTTTGAGAATTCCCTAGTGAGTGTAGTGAAAATCTTGTTTGCACTTTGAGCTATGAAGCGTTTCTGCAAATTGGATTCCATTGCAAAAATAAGTACGTTCTTTACCGCACCCGCTTCCATGGCGAAATCGTTATACTTGTCGATTTCGTTAATTTCAGCCGTGGGGCCTGGGTTTGGTGGGATGGGCTCAATCAGATATTTGAGCTTCCCATCAAAGCAATGGCGGATTCCGTAATGCCGCCTCCCGAGTCCGTGAAGTTTGATCCATCATTCTTCGATCGAGTAGACTGATTCATCCGATCCATGAAGATCCGGCCGGACTCACGGTCCAATGTGACACTTGGCATTGGGTCGTCCTCACGGCCACCAATTATGTTATTAGCGCTTTAAATGTTCGTGTTCTACATTGAAAAAGGAAGAAAAACAAAACGAAATAAGCAACTCATCGAGGTGATTTAAGTCTATTTAAAATTCATTTTAAACATGTAGACTCTCGCACTTGCATAATTGATCTCCCTCAAGAATGATACAAGTGATCCCAAGACTCAATTTCTGTAAATTGATAAGCCAACTGTTTAGCTAATTCTTCCGTAAGAACTCTTGGTCGATAGATTTCCGTAAATCCTATCTATAGTCCACCATAATCACAGGATCGTACAAGTGACCATAGTGTTGAGATAAAATAGGTCAATCGGTTCCAACTTACCCGACGTAGAAGGGGTCATATTATGCCTACCGACGAAGAAGGGACTCATTGGAGTTTGACCTATAAAGACCGTTCTCAATTTTTGTTTATACGAGGAAGATCCCATCAACTAAATTATAATTCATATTAAGTGAACGAATAACTAGCGTTTGCGTGAATGAATTAATTTGGGTGATGGCTTAAAATCGTGTGACATGCGAATGTCATAGAAAACTAACTCGTGACCTCTATATGTGTCAGTTTTCATGCAATAATTAGGTGGTTTGGTTTTTAGGCGGAAAATGATGCATACTATCGTTACAATAAAATAAATAAATGAATGCGATACGTAAATAAAAATTCCTAGTGTGGCCTATCCTAGTAAAAAGAACAAAATACAACTTTGGAATCCACCGTTGGACCCGAAAGCTTGTCTTGGTGTTCCATCTTTGTCCATGTAGCGGGAGTGAGCTCCGGTCTCCATCTTTAGTCTTCTCAAAAATTACAATTAAAAATTACAAATATAAACCTATTTACATTCTAAAAAAAACTGTAATTAAAAGAAATAAAATGGAGATACGAGATCTCAAAATACAACCAAGACCGTGTTCCATCATTCCGGTAACACGTTCTACTAAGGCCACACTAAGTTACAACCGTTTGCAAAATAATTAAATACGTAATTAAAAGGCATTCAAAACATTCAAAATATAAACAAGAACGATAAATTAAAATGCATCAACTAAAATTAAATTTATTCGTGACATAATTCCGTAATTATGTTAAAATTTTATCCAAACCACCAAAGATAATTAAAATTACATGACAAAACCGCTTTAGTCAAGTTAATTTTAATCCGAGATAATCCGTTACAATAAATCATGTTAAAGTAACTTTATTTTACGTGGGTGAACCGTTTCACTAACAAGCGAGAGCATAAAAACCGTTTTATGCATTAAAAAAGGGGCCCGAAAAAAAAACAGAAAATTTTTTTTTTTTTTTTTCTCTGTACTGCTGTACGTGAACAGTACCAGTACCCAAAAAAATTTTTTTTTTTTTTAAATGCTGTGAAAAACGAGAGCATTAAAAACCCAAAAAAAATTTACACGGCTCAAAATCGTGAGCAACTAAAGATCAAAACAAAACGGTTTGATAAAACACAATTGTAATTTTAATCTAGTCCGTATAGAAATCAAAATACAATTGTTACATCTTCAACATATTGCAATCATTATCGATAAAATTACAACATGCGAAGAACGAAAGAAAACAAGAGATTGAACGATCTAACAAAATTGTGTGGCACGCATAACGATGCAAAAAAAACAGAAAAACAGGCCGTGAAACAAGAAGGCCACACGGTTTTCTAAAAGAAATTAGCCACACGAAATTTTATGCAATCATTTTGATCGATCTTTAACATATTGCAATGAATATCGATTACAATACAAAATGCAAAGATCGAAATGAAAACAAAACAAAACAAAATCACAACCAACAACCGTGTACATGGACACGGTTCCCAATGATCCAAAAAAAACGCAGCAACAACAAGAAAAAAAAATTTCTGCCGTGTAAAAACAGTGGCTGCCGAGACAAATTTTTGGAACAAAAATCATCGATTCATTTCGTTTAAAGAAAATTACATAAGAAAAATTACGTGGCCTCGCTCTGATACCACTTGAAGGGTAATATCCGTATAAAACCCTCTCTTTATAGGATTATAACGCAAAATTCATATGTAATTTATGGTCATAAACGAAATTAACAAAACGAAACGATAAAGATATAGAAATAACCTTCGGTCCTAGTGCAAAAGGCAATGAGAGATCAAGTTAGATCTCCTCCTAATCGTTGCACCCAAGATGTCCGAGTAATGCCCTTGTGCTAGAGATAATCCCCTAATTGCCTTGCAATATCGAGGGGATTGTTTTGTGAGTTTGTGTTGGATGAGAGATCCGGAATTCGGGAGGCACAATTCCCAAAACCCTAATATTTTTTAGCAAAATGAATTAGGTTAGACAAGAGGAGAAGACTCCCCTTTTGTCTATGGGAGCCTCGGCCAAACCGAGTGAGAGGAGCCCAAATGGGCTTTTCATTTTCTCTTCACTTAAACTCGTGGTCCGGTCCATGACTCGCTAAGTGTATATGACGCGGTTTCATTATAAACTGTTATCGGTTATCGGAAATTAAGGCATCAACTAATAATACGGGTTAGTTGAATTATTAATACATGTCCGACAAAACAAGATTTGTATAATTATATTCAATATACATTTAATTAAATATAAAACGCTTATATTTAATTTTACGAATTAATCAAGTTAATTCGCCTTTAGCCCATGATATTTAATCCGTATTAAATATAATATCTCAACATCACATTTTGACTAATTATTAGTCAAATAACTCAGACTAACTGGTTAGTCAAATTTGGCATCTACATGACTGTATTTTCATACCGTCACATCACTCAAACGTATCCTATAGGTGTGACTTTTAGGGACCAGTTGATCACCGCCATCTGTATGACAATAACGTCAAACTTATCTAGCAAGCCAGCCGTTATTGATGAACGTGGATCAACTGATTATGATACAAAGTATACCCTTTGATCCTTTTAGAGATTTATAAGTCCTTGCACTAACTGTTAAGGACACCAACCCCAACAGAGGCTTCTATCAAGGCGGGCAGGATTAGGTGTTCGAATTAAAGAGCTTCCTAATACGTACCCTCACCCCTTACTCCAGTTATCTCTGGACATCCGTGTTCATTGCCATCACGAGAGTCATTCTAGACATAGAATGTTAAGGGTAACGAGTTCTTAGTGTTCATGTCACTACTTTGTGTCTAGACATGATGTGAAGTATTCGAACGGTTTTCAATTTTTCCACAATAAATTGGTGGCGACTCCACAAATGCAGGCTTATTCAACCTTTCACCGGTTTCAATGGCTCATAAATCGGTAATGGCCCATGACGTGCTTTGGCAAACCAAGGTTCCGTGGGAGAAGTGTCGCCGCCTCGAAATCAATGCGCGGGTGCGCGCGGCGCGGGTGGCCCATGTTCACACAAATTGACACGGAGATGAAAGAAACCCCCAAATCTAAGAACCCTAGCCTTGGAAATGATGAAGATAGTTGGAGAGCAGTGTTACGTAGTTTAGAGTTGAGAGAAGTGATTAAGAACTGATTATATAATGACTAAGCCGATAACACGACTTATATATGGGATAATTCACATGGTGCCCCTGAGGTTTGGCTTAATTCACGTGGTATCTCTGCTTTTAGGAATGTGCACATGGTGCCCCTGAACTTTCATTTTAGTGCACCATATGCCCTTAATTTTTTTTCTGTTATGACGGCATTAAATATTTGTCTTTTTCCCCCTCATATCTTTACTTTCCCCCTCACATTTCCCTCATAAACCAATAAACAATACTCTCTCCCTCTCTCTCACTTCCCCACTGCCCACCAATCACCACCATTGATGAACCAGAAATTACTTCCCTCTCTCTCAATTACCCACAAAATCCTTGATTCCTTCGTTTTCACTACAATCTCCACAATTACTTCCATCAGACTTCCCCAAATTTAACCATCCACCACCATCCTTGCACAATAGTTATTCGCAATAAATTACTTCTCCTTATCATTGTTCATTCTTTTTCTCCCTTTCTTCCTGTAATCTCTTAACTTATTTTTCCTAATTATCATTTCCATTTTATTTCCTTTCTAACAATGAAGAAGAACTGCAAATTATGCTCATTGAAAATGTCAGATGATAAACCGATGAAATCGGAAAATATGATGATGAAGAATGGCGAAAATGTTGAACAATCAATCTGAATTTGCATTAAATAGGCGGTTTATTGTTTTTATTGAAATCCACTCTCGGAATTATTTGATTATTTGAAGGATCTGGGCATTTTGGGAATTATATTTGAGGAACTAGCTGGTGCGAGTATGTGGTGACCGAGAACGGTGTTGCTGCTCTCATGTGGTTGTTGTCGATGGGGCGGATTAGAGGAGACTTGTCGTGGTGGTGAGGTGGCTGTTGGTGAATTGGACTCGTGTTTTGATTGCAAGTTCAGTATTGAAGATGGAGATGGTGAATGGAGGCAGCTCTAATTAAGCCATGGTGATTGTGAGATTATGATACTACTGCTGTTACGCCGACTCGAACCACGGTGACTCGGTTGGTGTTTGATTGGTGAGGTGAGGCAGTTGAATTGGTGATTGATGTGGCGGGCCGAGCACTGTGAACCATGGTGGTGAATTTGGTGGTTATTAATGGAGTTTATGGAACTATGGATGAATTGTTGTGGTGTGAAATTGAATTATGGTGGAGAAAATGATAAGAAAAGAAAGATAGGTAGTTTGGGAGATCGACTCAAAAAAAAAAGAGTTGCAAGAAGGAAAAAGGAAGATTTTGAGGGAAAAAGAAGAAGTGTTTTGTGAGGACAAAAGTGAAGATGACAAGGGAGCTATATAGTACAAGGTTAGTGTTAGTGTGTTAACGGTGTTATAACAGGAAAAAAAAAGGGTACATGGTGCACTAAACTGAAAGTTCGGGGGCACCGTGTGCACATTCCTAAAAGTAGGGGTACCACGTTAATTAGGCCAAACCTCAAGGGCACCATGTGAATTATCCCTTATATATTCTTCTCCAATTATCTTAATCAAACCGCGGAAAAATAACCCGTTAGACCGGGTACTCGGTCGAGTACCTGAGGTAAGGTACTTGGCCGAGTTCCTCACTATTCGGCCAAGTGCACCCAAAACAGTAGCCTTTTTAAAAGCACTCAACATCTTACTCGACTGAGTAAGTTAGGACCAGAAAACCGTAGTATTAGAAATACCCTTGATTTTCTAGTTGTGCAATTGGCCGAGTACAGTAGCGTACTCGACCGGGTGACACTCACTCGACCAAGTAGAGTGGACCGAGTACGTCTGGGTTTAACCAAGAGCCTATTTAGGTGGCACTTGGCCGAGTGGCTGGTGCACTTGACTGAGTGCTCTCGGGCACTCGACCGAGTTACTCGGCTCAGACCCAGAAATCGCGTGTTAGGCTCCGTGTTTTGGGCCTTACTATATATACCTTGATTCAGTTTTCTTCTTCATTTTTACAAACCCTAAAACTCTCTCTAAACATTTCCTACCATCTTTCAAGAATATTTGGCTTGGAAATTGAAGATTCAACATCATCTTTCATCTTTTCTTTGCCTCTTTTATATTGTGAGTCAAGATCAATTCTTTTAATCTCTTTTGTTGTTTTTTGAACCCTAAAAAATGGGGATACTTGGGGGTTTTGTTATTTGGTTAAATTAATTGGGGATTTGGGTAATTAGATGTATTATATTGTTGTAGGACATGATTGTGATATGAATTACTTGGGTAATTATAGGAGGAGACTTGATGGAAGAGGAATTCTAACAAGTTGCTTGCTTTTATGGAGTTTTCTAAAAGGTAGGGTTTCCCTACTCGGTTTCAATAATATGAATGTGTACATATGTCATTATTGTTGTGCTTAGTCTCATGTGATTGTTGTAATTGCATATTAACATGTTGTTGGGTATTTGTGTCTCAAATAATTGTTATAATTGTTGGATTTGCATTATCCCATGTTAAAGGGGAACTGTTGTTAGTCTCATATTGTTGATATATTTGCATTATAACATGATAATGGGTAATTATGGTTAGTCTCACATTGTTGGTGGAAGTGCATTGTAACATGAGATTCATGTGTTCTTGGCATGTTGAGATTCATGTTCCATGTGAAGGTTACATATTTGGCATACTGTGTTGCATATTGTGATATATGTGATGATGGGTAGATGTTGGTGGATGGTTGGCGGAGTTGTTGTGATGATTTGTTGTTGAGGAGAGGTAAGGCGGTTCGGGAGACCGTCTTACGCTCGGGTCGCTCCTTGGAGTTTCCCACTCTAAGGAGGACGTTCACGTTTATGCCTTGAGGATAAAGGGATTCGTGTTGTGTCACGACGTCTGGCAAGGGTTCGGTTAGCTCCCGGGTTCGATACCACAAATGCGTCCCGCAAACCTGTTTTACGGATTGCAGTCTGGCTCTTTGGTGGTAGTGTTGCGATGTCGTAACCGAGTTTAAGATGGATGTGGAGTTTTGATGGAGGAGACTTGTGACTCGTATGATTTACTCTTGCATTGCATTCATATCATGTCGTGAGTATTTTTATTATTGAAATGGCGTGTGTGGCTATGTGTAAATTATCACCTTCTTTAATTGGGGTGGCTTGTGATGACGTATATGATATTTCTGATCATATGGGGAGTAGTTTGGAGTACAGGTTTAAACTTGGTGATGAGCGGGACATGGGCCGAGCCACGAGCATTTGTGTCTATTCGAGTTGTCACATGTTAGTCGACATAGATTTCATTATAAAGGTTGTAATAGTTGAGACTTTGTATATTGCATTATTCATTTATGTAATTCATTAAATAAGTTCTTTAATAAAATGTTGCTTAATTGGAGTTTTGATTCACTGCTTCGGGAAATCGAGATGGTGATATTCCTGATTACCTTGGTCGGGTAAGAAGGGGTGTTACAAGGAGCCTCCCAAACATCTACCTACCTAATATCTCTCTATAATCCTCACTTCCATGAATGCCAATTGGAGATTTGGCAAGAGTTGACTTCTATTAGCAAAGTATTATATCCTCTCCTATGTCGGTTCTAATCTTCATAGGTAAGTTCTCTAATTTTTACAAGAGGATCCCTATGGATTCTTGATAAATTGGTGAAGTTAATAATTGAAACTACTTAAATTGATAATGGAATATGCGACTACACATGTAGGTGATGAACGATATGCGACTTATCGATTGTGTGGCTTGGCTATACTTGGATGGCAAAAAGGTAGAGACTTTCTACTCAACTATGTGATTTTTGGTGTTTATGTATTTATTGTGTTTTGTGGTGGAATTGGAGTATTTCTTCTTGAGATCCATGACTATTGTTTGTCATTATTATTGATGAGATGATGGTTATAGCATTTGGACTTGAGTTTGGGAACTGGTACGGGCAACCGGGTTCTCGGGGGCACCGTCGTACGCGGAGGGCCTCCCGGAGTCTCCTCTTGTGGGCCCGCCACAAAAGGGATTTGCACATTTACGATCTGGGGAGTGTTAGTGGTCGAGCACGTTCGCCGTGTAAGTTGAGTACCACTTGTTGCCGTGTGATTTGTACCATGCATGTTGTGTCCACTTGCTTTAGTATTGTTGGTCTTGGATTATTGGATGAGTCGGAGCTAGGTGATTATATGGCATTGGTTGTTGGAGGATTGACTAAGTATTTTATACTCACTCCTATTCTCCATTTTGTTCCCCTTTGTTGTGGGCACAAGATTTTAGGAGGAGAATAAAGTATGAATTGTGTGAGTTGGGTGGGGTTTAGTGATAGGAGAGATGAATGAATAAATAGGAATTAAATAAGAAATTGTGAGTTGAGTGGGGTTTGGTGATAGGAGAGAGGAATGAATAAAATAAGAGTAAAATTTTTCCAAAAAAGGAAAGGGGAAGAAAACCCGAATAATCCGTTTAAGGAAATAGAGAAGAAAATGGTGAATAGGAGGGAGTATATTTTTTCATCCATATGTTGACTTGGCGTGTTTTCTTTGTCAAACCCTTTTTCAACTATCTACCGTGATCCATATAATATTTCCGATCATATGGTGAGTAGTGATGTGATAGGTATACTATGGATGTGACGCCGACTTAGGGACTGTGTACGGATTGGTTGCGACACAACGACGCGTTGGTTAATGAGTTAGATACATGTGCTAGACTAGGGTGATGTACTCCCACTCTTACATGTATATATGTTGTAATTGACCGACCTTTGTATATATTTATATTGGTTACGTAATCGTCGGTTAAACTTGTATTGTCGATCTTGATCTACTTTACCTCGAAAAACCCAGATGGTAGCTTTCCTGTTAGCTCGATTAGCCTAGTGGAAGGCACCTGGGAAATGGGGGTTTTTACAATAACACAAACCGATTAAAGTCGAACTCGATCGAAATCGAACGGAAATGAAATTAAGTTCAACCTGAATTAAATCGAACTGATTTATCCTGGTTCGAAACTGAACCGAATGACCCGTTTGCTAGGTGATTTAGTCCTTATATTTTGAATGTGAGAAACTCGGTAACACCTGGTAGCGCCATCTTATTTTTCTTCCTACATACATATTATATTATTTTTCGTTGCTGCAGAATAACTCTAAGAAACATACATACATACATACATAAAAATATTTTCGGGTTTAGTTACCCTTTATTGTCAACAACATATGATTTACTATACCGTTAAAAATAAGATGAAACATGAAAATATAGTTAATTTCCGACATCAATATAACGATATCTAGAGATAACTTCAAGTCTTCAACTTATATATATGGAGGAAGAGGGTATTGCCTTAAGTCACAATAAGACAAATGTTTTTGAGACTTCTTTTTAGACACACATAGAACATCTTGAATATAATTGAGATGGACGTTTTTCCATATAAAAACAAGACATTCATTAAAGATGAGACATTCACTAGTATATCATAAATGGCTCGAAGACTTGGAAATAGGACAACACAATATATGACAAGATTCCATCGACTATAGTCTTTATAGAGAACATGGTAGATTGGTAGTTGAACATATACCTAATTTTCAGTTATTAGCAAGTCGATACTTGCCCCCACCCTCTCCTTCTTAAAACACCTCAATTGAAAGAAGAACAAAGGACCATACTAGGCTAACATGGTCCAACGTTGATTTATCTTTTCACATTTATAAGGTGCGAAATCAAGCCGACCCTTTTAAAACTAAAAGAAATCAGAGTAAGGTCCTGTTTTTTTCTTTTTACTTAATTTTGCTTTAAGTTTTCTGAATTAGATTCATATGAACTTATTTTTCTAGACTGAACTTAATTCTAGGAGTTGAACTGAACTGAATTTAAATGAATTGAACTGAATGGAGCTGTAAAGGTGAACTTAACTAAACTGAATAGAGTTGAAGTAAGAGTTTGTGAAGAGATGAGCTAACTGAATTGAATAGAGAGTTGAAATTAAGCCAGAAAGAATAGGACCTTAATGACTTTTCTGAACTGAACTGAACTGAACTGAATAGAGCTGGAGTAAGAGTTAATATGTGAGTAAATGAGCTGAAATGAGCTTGGCTGAACTGAATGATGTTAAACTGAATAGAGCTGAGTTGAAGTGAAATGAGGTGAAATTAAGCCAAAAAGAACAGGGCCTGAGTTTATATGAGCTTAACTGAACTTGTTAACTTTTATGAACTTAATTTGGAGTTGAGCTTTTTTAAACTGAATTTATAAAAGATGAACTTAAAGGAAGTGACTTATCTTGATCTTGAGACTGGTTGGTTTGCCCTTAAGCTTGATCTTGAGAAAGCTTTTGACAGGCTTGAATGGGATTTCGTCCGTACCTGCCTTATCTCTGTTAACATTGACCCCGAAACTATCTCTCTCATTATGAGTTGCATTTCCACGTCCTCTGCTTTTGTGACCTTTAATGGCACACCTCTTGATACTTTCTCCCCCTCCCGAGGTATTAGGCAAGGTGACCCTCTCTCCCCTTACCTTTTTATAATTTGCATGGAAGCCCTTTCGCGTCTCATTCACCAAGCCTGCAATGACAATGAGTGGACCCCGTTTCCCCTCGGGAAAGGTGGAGTCTCTTTCTCTCATCTTCTCTTTGCCGATGACATTCTGGTCTTCGGTAGAACTTCTGAAAGAAATTTGTGCGCTCTCCAAGACACCATCCTCTCCTTCTGTTCCAGCTCCGGTCAAAAGATCAACTGTTCTAAAAGTAAAATCATCTTCTCAAAGCACACCCCCCCTTCTGAGGCTGTCTTATTCGAGAACGCCCTTGATATTAAGAGAACTAACAACCTTGGCACCTATCTTGGTTTCCCCCTCCTGGGCAGGAAACCTAAGCGTTCTGACCTTCAATTCATCTTGGATAACATCCAGTCGAAACTTGCCACTTGGAAATCTAGGTTTCTATCTAGAGCTGGTAGGTTATGTTTGATCAAATCCACCATTAATGCTATCCCCAACCATGCGATGCAATGCATTCGCCTCCCTTCCTCCATTCTCCGTGACATTGATAAGATCACTAGGAGTTTCCTCTGGTCGAGTCAGTCTGCCAACAAACTCCATCTAGCAAATTGGGACCTTGTCACCCTCCCCCTCTCCTTAGGTGGCCTCGGAATCAAAGCCGCGGAGCCTCTTAACGATGCCCTCTCAACTAAACTCTGCTCTAATATCCTCCTAAACCGTTCCTCCCCAGCTGCTCAAGCCATCCACAGTAAATACTGCACCCCCACCCGCCGCTCCTTCTCTAGTGGTTCTCATATCTGGAAGAACATTGGCAAAGGGTGGTTCTTTCTTAAAGATCATCTCACTTGGTCAATTGGAGACAGCTCCACCATCAGACTTTGGGATTACCCTTGGCTTGACCTCGGTCCTCTAAGGGGTCTCGTTCTGGGCCCTCTTGGCTTTTCCTCTTCTAACGCTAAACTCTGTTCCATTATCACCAATGGTGCCTGGGACCTTACCTCCTTGGACTTCGTCCTCCCGACCACATCAAGATCGATTCTTTCCACCCCCATCCCAGTTACCACTAGGCCGGATACTCTCTCCGCCTCCCTTGCCCCCAAAGGCAAGTTCTCTATCAGTGATGCTTATGCTTCCCTCTGTCGCCCTCCTCTCGCCCCCACCCTTACCCCCTCCGTCCCTGATAACCTCATCTGGCTTTGGGATCTCCCAACCCAACCTCGTATTAAAGTCTTCCTCTGGCTTTTGTGGTGGAATAAACTACCACATAAAGCTTCCCTTTTCGGAAAAAACATCTTACCCTCTCCTTCCTGTTCCATGTGTCCTAACCCTTCTATCCCTGAGACCTCTCTTCATGCTCTTCGAGATTGTAGTTTTGCCTCTCACTCTTGGTCTGTCCTTAATGCCCCTGATTCGTTCTTCACTGCCGACCTCCATTATTGGATCTATGATAACTGCACCTCCAAACCCCGTAGTTGGATTACCCTTTTCACCTTCGTCCTTTGGCGCCTTTGGTTGCGCCGCTACGAGTTAACCTTCTCCCCCTCCGCCTCTACTCCCTCCTCCCCCTCCTCCTTCTGCGCCTTGGTTGCCTCCCAATCCTTTGCCTGGACCTGTGCCTCTAACCGTCCTCTCACCACCCCTGTTATTTGTTCCACCCACCTTGATGCCTTTAGCTACCCTTTGAGCTGGGCCCCTCCTCCGCTTGGTTGGCTTAAAGCCAACGTTGACGCGGCCTTCTCCCCCTCTTCCTCTGTTACTAGCCTGGGGTGTGTTATCAGGGACGGTTTTGGTTCCTGGGTTTTAGGTTGGTCCACCCGCTCTTTTGGTCTTAACCCCTACCTGTGTGAGGTCCTTGCCATTCGGGAAGGGATTTTACGCTCTAGAGTCCTTGTGAATAACATTTTGATTGCCTCTGACTGTCTGGATGCGGTTACTTCCATTCTGGGCGCTTCTGCCCCCTGTGGACCCTTTACTAACATTATTCTTGAGTGTAGGACCCTCTTGCAGGACTACCCGCATTTGAAGCTTGTTTTTGAGAAGAGATCGGCCAACCGGGTCGCTGATGCCATTGCCCACTATTCCATTAGGGACTCTAGTATTTCTTCGGGTTGTTTTGAGTGGGATCACACCCCTCCTTTTGTTTTAGAACTCTGTACTTTAGACTCTGTTTTGGCCTGCGTGCCTCTTTCCCCGGACCCGCCCCCGTGATGTACCTTTGAACTTCTGTTTGCTTTATTTATATATAATGCTCCCTTTGTCCAAAAAAAAAAAAGGAAGTGACTTAAGTTCAAAAAAACATGGCAAAATTAACAGTCATTAACACGGAACAAATTAGTCATATTAACCATATTCCTACGGCAATCCCATCAAAAAGTAAAGGCTATTTAGTTCTGATATATTCCATATATAATTACGTATTTACGACATATTTATCCCGAGACTCCAAGAGACTTTTAACTCACAAGGATTTATTTGATTAATAACACAACTTATTAATTTGATAATTACTTTTGCTGTCTCAATTATTTATTTATCTTGTAAAAAAGTATTTTAATTAATGGTAAATAAAAAATTTGAAACGGAAGGTAAATTACTAAAGCCCAAAGATTTAGTGGACAATAATGAGATTTTGTCAATGTAAGTGTAAAGGAAATATCTTCTCAGTTGAAAATATCGTCTCAGTTATTCGTTTCCATAATTTAGATCCGTATATATTTGTAATTTAGGAAATATATCGTTCCGTATCTCTTTGTAATTAGGCGTGTCTTGCGTAGCAATCCTTGTAACCCTAGCTTAGCTCTACTATATATATTGTACTCATCGTTCATGTATTATTATGCAATGCAATTCAATAATATTCAACCGTTCATAATTCTATCATGGTATCAGAGCCTCGTGCTCTTGATAGAGGTTAAATCCCTCGGAGTAGATCCTATTTCCGAAAATCTACCCACCCAAAACCCGACCCACTTCCGCTGCCGTCACCCACGAATTGCATCGAACATACACCGTTACTGAAACCAATCTAAAAAAAAACCGACCCCGATATCGATATACCAAAAACTCGAAGTAAAGGGCGACTATATTGGCAGCCAAAGTTGTTGCACCCTCCTTCGATCCGATTTTCTTTTTCACATTGATTTATGAGATGAAGAACGAATTAATTACGACTCAAAAGTGATCAATTTAAGGAATGATGTTTCAAATTGCGAAATTGATAACACGTTATTGTCAATTTAAGCCCTAATAACCTTCACTAAAAATCCGACCCGTCATTAATCGTCACCATTCACAACCATCGTGTTATCATCATCCGACCACCATGCTACAACACAATTAAACACCTCCCATTCTCGTCTGAAAACCTAGTTTAAACTCTCGGAAACCGAGCCAAAGCCTCACGCAAATACACCACCAAACAGACCCTGTTTTCACAAAAACAGAGGTCTGACCAGCAGCCTTTTCGACCGTTTTTCGCACCATTTATGACTATCAATGATCCCGACTCTTCCCATATTCACAAAATTCGTAATCTCACGATTCCAAAACGTCAAAAAACTCGGATTTTTGTTACCGTTTGACCCTCCAACGACCTCAGCAAAGACCGTCGCAAAACATACTTTATTTTCAAAAAATCGGCTAACTTGGGCATATTTCGACACCTTCTTCTCCGACTGCCTACACGATCAACACGACACCTCCGGCTACCTGCCATCACCGACTTGGTCATCCGTTCGCGCAATTTTCTGTGCCAATCTTGGCGCGTCTCATTACTCCGCCAATCCGATACCCGTATGAAAGAACTTGCACTTGATTTTCACTTTGTCCGTGCGCAGGTCTAATTGGCTGATACATTCACCAAGCCGCTACCTCGAGCTCGTTTTCTCCGTTTAGTCTCCAAGATCGGTCTTACTCTTCGACCGACCGTCTTGCGGGAGCGTGTAAAGGAAATATCTTCTCAGTTGAAAATATCGTCTCAGTTATTCGTTTCTATAATTTAGATCCGTATATATTTGTAATTTAGGAAATATATCGTTCCGTATCTCTTTGTAATTAGGCGTGTCTTGCGTAGCAATCCTTGTAACCCTAGCTTAGCTCTACTATAATTGTACTCATCGTTCATGTATTATTATGCAATGCAATTCAATAATATTCAACCGTTCATAATTCTATCAGTAAGGACTGTGCCAATAAAGCATTGTATCAACGTCATTTTTAACTTCTAACTTCTAGTAACGGCGACACTTTACCATTGTAGTCGATCTTTAATACTTTTATGAGCTAGGAATATTTAGCAGTCGATCTTTAGGAGCATAACTGAGCTTACTTTTTTGTTCTCTTATGAGAAATATTTAAATAAAACTTAAGTAATTTGTTGAGTCGGAGGTAGTATTAGCGACAAATCATGATGGGGGGATATATATCCTTAGAAATTATCCCTCCATTATCCAGATCTTTATGCTTATAAGAACAAACCAAGTGAGCATAACACTACAAGGAAAAGGCTAGTTAGCGACCAACTGAATTAGTCGCTAATGCTCAAAAATTAGTCGCTAAAGCCAATTAGCGACCAATTAGCGACCAAATTTCGAGTGATAGTCGCCGTAGGCCCGATCGCGATTCCGATTAGTCGCAAAATTAGTCGCTAATTTGCGACTAACTGAATTAGTCGCTAATCTGCAACCAACTGAATTAGTCGCTAATCTGCGACCAACTGAATTGGTTTCTAATTTGCGACTAATTTAATTGGTAGTAACTTAGCAACTAAAAGCTATTTGTTGGTCGCTAAATGTATTTCAGATCGTAAAAAAAAATACATACTCCCAACCCATATTAGGCTGAAAGTAAGGCTTAAACCCACAATTTTGACGTAATGAAGTATTGATTTCCTCAATTAAAAATATTGATTAACTTTATTACATGTATAACCCAAATTACAATTAGCATAATACACTATTGATATTCTTGCACAAGAAAACTATTTGTACAATTTGAGACTAAGTTCTTCATCCTAAATTTGAGATGTTGATTTCTTCATCTGCATCAAAGATTGTACCTAAAATGCAAAAGGCACACAACCATATTAAATTTACTTGGTGTAAAGATTGAAAATATGTACCAAAGACTTGAAAAATAAAAGTCTGTATACTCAACAATATATATAACCAAATATAATTAAAGTAAAGAGAGAAAAACTTGGTCTTACATTAAATTAAAAGAAATAACATAAATTCTAATGACCAAAAAACCAAGCATTACTCATAGCATAAGAACAAAGACAGCCAAAATTGCATCTAAAGCTTAAATATAAAACTTAACTAACCAATCATATGAAATTATCATACTAAAGCTACCAAACAATAACGGTCGACCAACAATAAGACCAATTGTTTTTTGATATAGTAGCAATAATGGTGGAATATTCAAGATCTCACCTTAAAAATGACCAAACCCAGAGCAAATGAGAAGTGTACTCGAAGATTAATGTTGATTCGGATCTATAAATTTATATGCGTGATCTAGCCATCAGTTTTGGAAGAAGGAGAAATTAATATTTGTTCATACTAATGGTATTCTATTGAAATGATAAAGATTAGAAGAAACTCATGTTGTGAAAGAAATTAAATGAACTTAAATCATATTAGAGGTGGATAAAGAGGTGAAATGGTGAGTTGATGATGATATTTCTTTACTTTGTGAAGAAAGATGGAAAAAAAGAGCAGGTTAGCAAAGTATGCGGCTGGCTAGAGGAGTTAGAAACCCTAAGACTTGGTATTATATGATAGCTAGATACATTCATTTTGGCGGAAAACGAAATTTTAAGCATGAATTCTCCCGCCCACCTTCCTACTCTGCTCTCTTTTTTGTTTCGTTTGTATAATTATATACGGAGTACATTATACTCATTATTAAATATTATATAGAGTATAACCAATAACCAATATTTTTATAGGAATTCTTACTTAAGACGGTTTTAACTTAAAATGTCTTTTACATCCGATTAAAATAAGGATGGACATTAATGAGTATGTGAGAGGTCTTTGATTAAGACGGTCTTAAACAAGACCAACTATAATTTTTAATGTAAAAAAAAAGGCAGGTTTTTCAATCTCGCATTAAATATCATACTTATATATACGGAGTATTTCACATCAGTATTTTAAAAACTCAAGAAAGTTGTAATTACATAGAAAGTTTAAAATTTAACTTGGTATTTAATTAGAAACTAACTCGTAATGGGATGCTAACTAGCATCTAATATTTGCAACCAATCTTAAATGGATGCTAATTAGCGACAAATTTGTGAGTGGTTGCTAAGTAGCATCTAATTTTTGCAACCAATGATAAATGGATGCTAATTAGCGACCAATTTGTGAGCGGTTGCTAATTAGCATCTAATTTTTGCAACCAATGTCAAGTTGGTTGCTAATGAGCAACCAATTCGAAAATGGTTGCTAATTAGAAACCAATAATTGGTTAGTCGCAAAGGTTGGTTGCTAAATGACCTTTTTCTTGTAGTGTAAGGTGATAATGTGTATGACGACAGTACTAATGGAGTAATTAGTTAATTACAGATATGACCGTATACAGTTATACTATAAAAAGAACAAAAATTATAGCAAAAAACCGAAAAATTTTCACTGTTTAGGGTGAACGAGTGGCCTTGCTAGTCCCGCCCATCTACCATTTCCATTAACAAAGCATTTAGGCCGGTCATGAACCCCTTACGTTTCAAGAGGTTAATTGATTTGAAGTGTTTAAGTCATCACACTTTACAAGTTATTTTGTTGAACACAAACTTTTGTACAAGTTCAATTATGAGACTTATATACTCCGTATGTGTTAGTTAGTACAGGTAAAATTGAACTGGATCGGACAAGGTTTACAATCGTTTCATGCATGCATAACGTTACAAAAGTGGGAAATTGTTCTTACGATCATCTCATATACAAAGTACGGAGTATAAGTTTACATTTAAAATATCGTAAAATTTTATAATGACAGCTTAATTATTTAGTTCTGAGTTATGGATAGGAGATTTGCGATGGGGCGTAACATAATCCGTTACCATCACGTCTTCGACTGGTTTATCTTCTTTTGTACCAGTAGCCTCCTTAGCCTCTTGTGATTTCGATTCTAGCATTGATCTTTTGTTTTTCTCCAAACCCTAAATACATATGAATAATAGTGTATGTATTAGATAGTTATCTACTTAGGGTGAAAATTCGAACCTGCAACCTATTGTTCAAACAATTAGACTACGTGATTTTAAAACTTATCTCAACTAGTTAATCAGTATGAGTATTTGACCTAGAATTTACCTGCAATTTATCTATCACGCTTCTGCTTCCATCCGATGTTATCATTGATATATCGTGACCTGTATCAACGTCGTACATCCATGAACGATAGCATATTAGATTAACTGAAAACATTGAGAGTTCAGAAATTCTTATATCTTAACAAATCGTGTTGTAACAAACCTGAGAGTGTTTGTTTTGTTTTCTCAGATGCTTGAACCGTCTTTATGGTATTCATTTCTTGTTTGAGTTTTGTATTTTCTTCAATGACATCCTGCAACATAATATGCACAGCCAACGGTACGTTACTTTGGACCACCATGGAACGTTGGAACTTATACATGGTTTTATCTTCGTGTTATCATGTACATAGAGTACTATCAAAACGACTTTATGGTACTCGTTTTGTCTTAATTATTTATTTATCTTTATATTTGACAAACAAACTAGAGTTAGAGGATGAGACCCCGAGATAACAAGTGAGCCATGCATATTATATTTATGTTCAGAAGGATGATTAATTTACAAATCGAAAAATTTCAAAATAAAAATGATACTCTGTAACATATAAATGTCACCCTAAAATAATATTGCTCCGTAAAAAGTAAACAAATGACCTACTTAAGCTAGTACCTATAATAAATATACAAAGTACGTACCTTGCTATGGATTGCAAATCCAAGAGAGTGCCTTGCATGGCATGCATGGATGGAAACTAATAAAAAGGCCATAAAAATAGCAACAATACCCATGACAAAAGATATATAGTACAATAAGTTGGCACTAAAATTCGAAAACGAAGAGGAAAAATAATATTTTGGGCTCTCGAGTCAAGTATATAATAAGAATAATTTTTAATAGTGATTGATTTTATTTAAATGAGACGAATGAAGGTGATAATATATATAGTAGTAGAAGAAGAAGCAATAAATGCAGATAGGTATAAGTATAAGAAAAGGGGTAAGAAATAGAAAAGGAAATGAAGGTCCATAATTGCGAGAACATGGAAATGTTTTAGAAAGTCTCTCCATTTAAACAGTCATTTTCATCCGAAATTTCAGACAGATCATATATGACCAATTTATAGCTAAATGTGACCCAATTTAAATCGTAATGTTTTACCATAAAAATATGATTCGGTTTAAACGGTCACATTTTATCATAAAAGTGATCAAATAAAATTATCTGAAGGTTTCAAACGGCATAATCCGTCTCAAATGAGAATTAATTGAAATGTTTAGGGTCACAATGATCCTTGATATTGCCAATTTCAATATCTCCAAGGACTCTTCTTGTCCCCCTTCTTCTCCTACACTTTAATCTTATGTAGGGTCTCTCTATTGTAGTCCCACCACACTACAATAGTGTTTATATATGTAATGCATGTATCAAAAGAGTCACTTCTCATGTAATTGGATAATTATGTATGGCACCACGAGGTCCACAATTTAAAGAACACAAATTCTCATTTGTGACGGCACTACCCGTCACAAGTTTACGATGGGTCGAATACATACTAAATAATAAGAAAATAGGGCGGATAATTGGTGCAAGTGGGCCGAGTAGAGAATAGTAGCCTCTGACATTGTCTTTTGATGTACATTAGAAAATAAAAATAATACTCCTTGTTTATAGTTCCAAGGTCATTTAAACCAGATACTCATTTCATTTGTTATGTTTTGACTTCTGAATTTCTAATTTCCATCACAAAATTTTAATTAAAAAAAAAACTCTCTATGTTCATATTAATCCAAATGTTCAAAATCTAGAAAAAACATCATATTCAAAATCCAACAAAAAATCTGTCACAAACATGTATGTATCCGTCACAAAATCAGAGACATATCATCTTCGTAACCGGATGAAGCAAAATATGAGCAAGAAGACGAGATTAACGGTAAACATTGGGTTTTCTTTTTATTGTCCTTAAATGTTTCGATTTAATATGTTGAAATTTGAAGGTAAATATTGGGTTTGTTTTATATTTTTATTTTTGTTATTAGATTTATTTTTGAGATCTATAAATAAAAATATTACTTGTGTTAAATGTATGAAAAAATCCCTATAAAAAAGACTCCTAATTTGTTTTCCCTTTTGTGGTTGTCTTTGTTCCATTGAATCTGATTTTTTATTTTCTTTGTAAACTATTTTTTTTTTTTGAGTTAATGTTGAATGCATTTTCTTTTTGATTTACTGATAACCATGATAACATAAATGGTCACAAATTATCTCAAAATCATTACGAATATTAATATGATATTTACGCGTTGTTTCATTTCAAGGTAATGTGGTGACATTTGAAGCTAATATGGAGACCTTTATTGTCTATAAGGTTACAGTCTATGCTAATGTATTTAAATATTTGTGGTGATAATGTCTACTATTGTCTACAGATTTGTCAAGTAAGGACACTCAAAGATGAAGTATTATTGGAGAATAGTTTCATATATATAGGAGAGTTATTATACTAATTCTATCATTTTCAGGAAATACATATTAATACTATATATGAATATGTAGTCATATATTCTAAAAATATTTATAGTTTTCTTCATTTTGTTTGTTAACCTGCACAAGTACTGATTATTAGACCTTAGGAGATGGTAACATATTGATCAATTAAGTAAACATGATAAGTTTCAATTTCCTATTTATTTATTTTTATCAAAGTCCAAGATTGTTCCCATTTTTAGCTGCTATGAAATTTTGATTAAATAACCGAAGGCAATGTTACCATATCGAGTCCACTTGTTTATATATTAAAGTACTTTGTAACCAATTTTAGAGATCTTACAGACCTTAAGAGATTGTAACATATTGATCAATTAAGTAAACATGTAACAGACTGAAATATGTTTCAATTTCCTAAATATTTGTGACCATATTTAACTGGGTGTACTCTATTTACCCCATCACATATTAGTTGGCTGAAAATGATGACTTATACTCTTCAAATGGTCACATAATAAAATTTAGGTAACCATGTTACAAAATATAATATATGACAATTTTAAGGATAAATGCTTTCATTTGTATATTCTAATGAGGTGTCTTAAATGGTAACATATGGTGACATATTGAATAATTTTGTGAACATGTGTGAGATCTGCATTAAATTTCCCTAATGGAGCTGTATGTTTATATCTTTCTACAAAATGTCACCTCTTTAGATTGGTCACGCGTATTGAACGATAAAGTAAATATCTTGTACTATGAACTGTAACTTGTATTTAGTTTTATCTTGTAATACGGACTATCAAATCTTGATCGTCATTTGAAATAATATCATCTATAACATCATCAATATTCGAAAATAATGAGCAACTTTTGTACTGTTTTAGAACTAAAGTGGTCACATATTAGACAAGTCATTTTGTCAAATATGTCACCATTGTTATTCATAATTTCATATATGTTATGATGATATGAATCATTCAAATCAAATCAAATATAATGTAAAATGGTTATATTTTATAACTAAGATGATAATATTTCATTCAAATATACTATGTGTAACACCCCACGTTAATCGAAGAGGTCCTGTGTTAGGCTTAAAATGGCTAGTGCTTAAAGGGTTTGAAAGTACTACTCATATCAACAAAGTGCACTTTCTTTTATGGTCATCCATGCGAAAGAACTCCAAAGTTAAGCGTGCTTGGCTGGGAGTAGTCTTAGTATGGGTGACCTCCTGGGAAGGTTTTCGGGATGCGCATGAGTGAGGACAAAATGCGCTATAAAGGACCCGTGTTGATCTGTGGGCCATGTACACAGCCTGGTGAGCTATCATAAGTAACCGCTCCCGACCCGGTTTGGGCCGGGGTGTTACACTATGTCACCATTTTAATTCAGATATGTTATCATTCTAAGATTCTTTTTCTTAAAAAACAAATCAAATGTAATGTAAAAGGATCACATTTTCTAATTAAAATGTTCTGCATAACTCTATATTTTAAACCATTTCTATTCATATTCTATCTAAAATGGTTACATATACTTACTAAGATAGTAACATTTTATACACATAGTCAAATGTGACCATTTTGATTCATATATAACATGATCATAAGATTCTACATTGTTCAATACAAACAACTACTGTCCAATTCCCCGCCCACAATTCTTCAGCGCTTCTTCACATTACCACCTCCCTTTGCGGCTTCAACACCATTATCGCATGCGAAACTCTTTCTCATCCCAACTCTAGTGTAAGTGTAACATTAGGTGAAGTTGCTATTCAAAGATGTTGCCTCTTCTTCAGCACCCATCGACTGCAAAAAAAAAACCCATAATCAATATGTCAATATTTTTGCTTAATATGTAGCCATTCAGAATATTATGTCACCATTGGAGTTACATATTTCACATATTGTAAAATGACTACATATCCTGACTAAGTTGGTACATTTTATACGCATACACACATGCTACCTTTTGTATTCTTACATGTTAATATTTTAATCAAATCTAATCAAAACAAACCGTAAAAAGGTTATATTAATCTGCCTAATATGGATACATTCTGACCAATATGGTTACTGTTCCGGGTGTAATTCCAGAGCAGTTATTTGTTACCACCCGTGCTTGTAGAATGACGTCTTTGGTTGAATCCTCCTTGCGGTCTCCTGAAACAATGAACAAACTGAGGGCTCGGCTTTGGGCCGAGCGAACTCACTCCGACGCTCAAGTCAGTAAACTTAGAGAGAGAAGTTGTTGTTACTTGGCGAAGTATGTATTGTAGAGAGATAAGGAAGATATTACCAGATGAATAGTGATTCTTAGGTTAAATTGTGGATCTCCTCCTCAATGAGAGTTGAGGAGTATTTATAGACTTTCACCTTTTGTCACGTAGTGGCCAAGTGGCCAAGTGGCTAGCAGGTGGAAAGACTGATCTACCCCTCGGCCGAGGGACCCATGGCAAGCCGGCGGGCCTGGCGACTCACCGCCGAGGGGTCTTGGATATGAGTTCGCGGATGTGTGCCTCGGCGGCTAGTTGTCCCCGCCGAGGCACAAGAGACAGCCGACGGTGGCGTCGGTTAGGCATCTAAGCCGTTGACTTGCTTGTGGATATCTTTGACCTTGCTCAATAAGTTGATCGTCGGCGGGTGCGAGAATATGCCCCATCAATTTGCCCCAGGCGTAGTCTGTCTTGCCGTGGTATGGGCTCCGATGTATGTTGAGCGTATATTCTGCGCAAGTAAAAATTTCTGCCCCGGCTTCTTCTTCCCTCGCATGGCTCTGCTTAGGCCGTACCATATCCCCCCTCCACATGGATGTGTAATGGACATCCGATGTGGAAAAAGGCAATACGCCCGGGCCGAGACCGGGGTGGAGAGTGCTTGGTTGTTTCGATTGCCCCCTGGCCGGTGCTTTACGCTTGGTTGGTCATGTAGGCCGGGGAGAAACGGATACTTAAGAATTTGTTGAGGAAGATGAACAGCGAGAGAGATATGAAGGGGCGTGTTGAAGACGCTTGGTCATTGTTGCATTGATTGACGTTCAACTGTTGCAACGATTGACATTCCGTGGTTGCATGTCCGACACGTGTCATTTCTTTGATTGGTTTGGCGTTTCATGGGCTGTGCCCTGATTGGTCCTTCTTTATGGGCCTTTCCCTATAAATAGGGCAGTTAATCCCTGAAATTGGGCACCAATTTCATTTTCTCAAAAAAAATTTTCTTTCTAGCCCTCTTTGACGAAACTTCTCTCTAGCTTTCAGAATCATTACTCTGGCGTAGCATTTTCTTCAAGGTAAACAAACAAATTTTCTCTTTTTAACTTGTAAGTTTTGTTGTAAACATGTCTTCTGCTGGTGCCGGACCTAGTAAGCCTGCGCCGGGGGGTTCCCCGTCGCGTCTTGATGAGGAGGCGATACTAAATGTCATCCCGATAAGGTTTGGGGGCCCTAGGTCTCCGTCTCCTGATGTCGATCCAAAAGCTTTGGAGGGTTGGGAGGATGATGATGTTGATGATGACTGTGAGGAAAGGATTCCTTCTGGTGAAGAGAGGCCGCATATCCTGGACCACGGCGATGCGTGCATGACTGGTCCTGACCGTGCCTGGACCAATAAATTCGCCAGTTGTTCCGGTGGAACTCTTTTCGAGGGTCATTTCTACTTCGGTGAGGGGTACAAAATTGTTATCCCTGGGAGGGTCGAGCGTCTGTTGCCCTCCTCCGGGTCATATCGGCGTATATATCAGGCATCTGGAGTATGGGCTCCGGTTTCCTTTGAATAAATACGTCACGGCCATCATCAAAGCTATGAACGTCGCCGTGGCTCAACTGCATCCGTTGGCCATTAGGACGATAGTTGGCTTCGTGTGGCTCTGTCTTTTCAAGGGGGAGGTACCTACAGTTAACTTATTCCGCCGGCTTCATCATCTTCGGGCATCGACCCCCGTAAAAAGGTGGGGTGGTACAGGCGTGCGATGGAGCGGGCGTCCTCTCTGATGATAAGCTTTCTTCCCGCAACGACCGGAAGGGGCGGTGGGTGTATGTCGAAGTGCCGGATGACTATCCGCTGCGCCGGTCCTTCCAGCACCAAGTCAACTTACGGTGCGAGAGTAAGAGGGAGCGTGAAAAATGGGTCTCCCGAGTAAGCTCAAGATGGATGCCGTAGGGTTCCTCTTGGTGCGACGAGGAGCGGGCGTCGTTGTTTGATGCTTTGAGAAGGGATGGGTGCCCCCGACTCGGTTATTCTTCGGATGAGCTGCTTTGCCGCGTCGGCCTCATCTCACCCCTCAACCAGGGTGAGTAGGGTCGGTGTGAGGCCCATCTTTGCCTGTTACGCTCCTGTTTTTAGAGCTTTGTTTTACTTCTTTTATGTAACTCTTGTCTGGTTTCTTGCACGGACCGGTTTGGCCAGGATCTCATCGAGAGGACCTTGAAGAGGTTAGGGCTTGATAAGGACGGGAACGTCGTTGAGCGGCACCCCTCGGGCGACGCGCGTGATCGTAGACGCTCCCAACGAACTTATGGATAAGCGGTGAAGGCACTTTGACCCGGCGGCTCAAGCACGGGTTCTCGGAGGCGTGCCGAAGAGAAAACCGAAGCGACATCCAGGTTGGCGACGGCGTCAATCCCAACTCCCTCTTCAACCCCAACGGCCCAGAAGGAGCATGTGGAGGTCATCGATGTCTCCGAGGAGGTGGTGACCGTTGCGAAGGGCCCTCCTCCCCCCGAAGAAGAGAAAAGAGCCACTGCCGCTTCTACCGTTCTTAGGGAAAAGAATGATTCACCCCCTCCATCTAAGAGGGTCCAGACTGGTACGGACCTAACTCGTGGTTCGAGACTTAGCCGGTTCATTATGCATTCCCGACGACGGACTCTCGATGTGTCAATGAATGTTGACATGGATGCGCTGTGTAAATTTTTGTAGATCCGCCGTCGGCGCCGTCGTACTCGAGCGGCAATTAGAAAAGCGAAACGAGAAGGCGGGTGATAGGAATGTCACCGTTGACTCCGCACTCAGGAAGGTTCCCCCGCCGAGCTTGTGGCGGAGGGTACAAGAATGTGCAAGAGGTCGGCGAAGTGGACTCAATCGGCGGCTCCTACATTATGGAGCGAGAACGAGGCCATGGCCCGTGGGCCACCGATCCAACGGCTTAAGCTTGATCTTTCCGCTGCAAAGGGAGAAGCCGGAAGGCTAAGCTTGACCTCCTTCTTTGCTCGGAAGCGTGCGGAGGAAGGCGAGAAGCGCCTCTGCGGCCGAGAGGGCCAAAGTTGAGGCCGCCGATGCCACCTCGCCCGATTCTTTGGAGGAGCGGGACAGGTATAAGGGCGGTTATGACGCCGTTGTTGCCAAGAGGGAAGAATGGAGGGAGATGTATGAGGCGCGATCGGAGGCACTCGCGGACACTAGAGGCATCCTTGCCCAAAGGGAGAAAGATATTGAGGTGCTTCAAACTAAGATCCTCCCGACCCGTGTGCTCAATTTCGGGATCGGTAGGAAGCGACCGGGGAGGCAATAAAGAAGCTCATTCCTGAAGACTCCTTCCCGTGGGAAAAATTTGAACAACTTCTGGATGAGATGGCCGATCTGCATGAAAAAAGCGGTTGCGGAAAAGGAGGAGGCGGCGAAGGCGCTCGGATAGCCGAGGCCAAGGCGGCCTATGATGCAAAGATGAAGGAGGCCAAGAGGAGGTTGAAAGGTCAAGGCATGTGGAAATGACAAGCTTTCCTCGAGCCGCCACCGAAGTTGACGCTAGCTGCTTTGCCGATGGAGGGCAGCAGCTAGCATAGGGAGACGGGCGGTCGTCACCAGACTCACCCGGCATCTCGGATAGCTGTAGCTGTTCGGGGGCTAACTATTGAGCCTTTCCTCCCTGCCATCTTTTGGCGCTTCAAATTATCATGTCTGTAACCTTTTGCTTTTCTTTTCCCTGTTTTTGTAAAACTTTGGTAGGTTGCGTTTTGGCTTATCCCTATGGGGACGGCCGTCGTCTGCATTCTTCTCGTTTGTAATATGTTATCATTAATGAAAGTTTGCTTGTTTTTGCCTTTGGCTTGGCCGAGGTCTTTTCTTGTCTTCGTCTGAGTTGTCTTCTTACGTTATTAATTGAGCGCTTCTTTTGTTTCTACCTTGGTCTGGCCGAGGCAGTTAGAATGCGTATCTCAACTGTGTTTAACGTTCTGAGGCATGCTTTGATCTCTTTTGCGAGTATCAATTCTATGCCGGTAGTGGCCGTCGCGCGTCTACCTCTTGGAGTGACTCTGCGTGTCTACCTCTTGGGGTGGCTTTGCCGTAGCGTCTACTTCTTGGTGTGGCTGCGACGGCGCACGCTTCTTGATAGTGACTCGCCGTGGCGTCTACCACTTGGAGTGACTTCTGCGGCGTCTACCTCTTGGGGTGACTGCCGTAGCGTCTACTTCTTGGGGTGACTGCGACGGCGCACAGCTTGATAGTGGCTACTAGTGGCGTCTACCACTTGGAGTGGCTGCTGCGGCGTCTACCTCTTGGGGTGATTTGCTAGTAGCGTCTACTTCTTGGGGTGACTGCGACGGCGCACCTTCTTGATAGTGATTGCCGTGGCGTCTACCACTTGGAGTGACTGCTGCGGCGTCTACCTCTTGGGGTGGCTACCGTAGCGTCTACTTCTTGGGGTGACTGCGACGGCGCCTGCTTCTTGATAGTGACTGTCGTGGCGTCTACCACTTGGAGTGACTGCTGCGGCGTCTACCTCTTGGGGTGATTGCCGTAGCGTCTACTTCTTGGGGTGACTGCGACGGCGCCTGCTTCTTGATAGTGACTATGGGGGAAATGAACACTGATGGAAAACTTGGGATCATTCTTCATTAGAAATGAACATGCGTCGGGGTGCCCACAGTTGTCTCGGGCACCTCCGCCGCTATACAAAATTTTTCCCGAGATTGTCCGTCCCAATGGCCTATCAAAGGCGCACCCTCCATGTCTGTCAGCCGGTGTGTCTTGAGAGAGCGTCGGACCTGGGAATGTAATGTATCTGGAAGGACTTTAGTTTGGCGGTGTCGGCTTTTATCCCTTCCAGGTATCTTCCCATCCCATCGTCTCGAGCCTCGTACTCTCCACTGATTTGGTTGGCCACCAATAGTGAGCATGTTTTCACCACGACGTGCTCCGCCCCGGCAGCCCTAGCTAACTTGACTCCATTTATCACCGCCTCGTATTCGGATTCGTTGTTTGAGGTCGAGAGGGTAAGTTTCAAGGCGTGCTCAAACACGTCCCCGTTTGGGCTGGTGATAAGAATGGTAGCTCCTGAGCTGTTCGCCGTGGGGGACCCGTCAGTAGTTATTTCCCATACGCCGGGATGCGGCTCCTCTTGGTCGTTCGGGGTTCCTTCAACCATGCCGACGTCGGTATTCATCGGATCGCCCTCCTGCTGCGAGGATGGGCTCTTCCCCTTCCCTGACTTCTTCGCCACTTTGAGAGAGTGCATGTTGCACCCTCTGGCGGATATCTGGGTGTTGACCACCTCGTCCTTCTCGTCCTTGGAGACGAGCTTATGCGCTTCCCCCCGGTCCGAGACATACATCAGTGTCAGGGCCCGGATTGACATTACTGCATCAGCCTCGCTCAGGGTGACGCGGCCTATGAGGACGTTGTAGGCGGACGAGCCGTCAATGACTACGAACTCAGATAGGACATTCTTCGCCGCATTTCCTTCGCCGAACATCACCGTGATCGATCAACCCTGGGGTACCAGTGGCCCGGAAAAACTGTACAACGGATTGGTGCAGGGGCTCAAGTCTTCAACCTTCAGACCGAGGTTGAGAAAGCACTCCCTGAACATGATGTTCGTGTAGGCGCCTGTGTCAATCAGGCACCTCTTGACCAGGTGGTTGGATATGTCTAAATGGACTACAAGTGGGTCGCTGTGAGGGGCGATGACTCCCTCGTAGTCCTTCTTTTCGATAGTCATGTCGGGGATGTTGGAAGCGGGGACCGCTGTTTTGGGCACAAAGTTGATGGCCTGATACAGCTCGTTCAGGTGCCGTTTATGCCCATGAGCGAACCCACCGTTCTCGTTGCCTCCGATGACAACATGGATCACTCCTATCCGTTCAAAGACGGATTTCTTATTTGAACCGCCGGCCTCAGTCTTTTGGCCTTTGGCAACATACTTGCCGAGGCTCCCCTTCCGGATTAGCTCTTCAATGGCATTCTTCAGATGCCAGCAGTTGTCAGTAAGGTGACCGGTATGGCCGTGGTACTCACAGTACTGGCTCGTGTCACCGTCCCCCTTCGGCTTGGGGGGCCTTTCCCACTTCAGGCCCTCGCCCTTGCTCAGGGCGAAGACCTCGGCGGCGGATACAACCGGGGGGTGTGATCACCGTACGCCTTTGGTGGTACGTTCCGAACTTCCCCGGCGCCCGCCGAGCTCGCTTCGGCGGATCTATCGACCGTGACCTATTATTGTCACGGCGTCTTTCATCCGGGTTGTCCTCCCGGTGGCTCTTCTTCTCGAGTGCCCGACCTCGCGTGGCCTACCCAGTCTTGTGATAGTCTTCCACCTTGATGGCCTGGTCGGCCATCTTTCTAGCGGCGTCTAAGCCCAAAACCGCCGCACTTGATGAGCTCGTTTTTAAGTCTCCCCTTGGGAGGCCTTTCATCGCCGTGAAGGTCGCCCACTCATTGTTCGGCTCGCGAATCTGCTGAACCTTGGCGTCGAATCTCTTTACATAGCTTCGGAGAGACTCGCCTCCCTCCTGCTTGATAGTCAGGAGGTCCGATGTCTCCACGGCCCTCCTTTTATTGCAAGAGTACTGAGCTAAGAAGGCGTCCCTTAGGTCGGCGTAACAATATACCGAGCCGTCGGGCAGCCCCTTGTACCAACTCTGAGCCATCCTATGCAAGGTTGTTGGGAAGACTCGGCACCAGACTTCGTCGGGTTGCTCCCACACCGACATGTACGACTCAAAGGCCTCGGCATGGTCGGTGGGGTCGCTATCCCCTTTGTATGTGAACGCCGGCAACTTTAGCTTGGTTGGCACGGCGGTTTCAAGGACGTAGGCATTGAGGGGCTGTCTGACCACATGTCGAACGACACGCGGCGATCGGCTCCTCGCATTCCTAGTCCGGCTCCTCTCCCCGTGGCGGGAAGGGCTTCTTCTCCGACTCTGGTGAGTCGGGCTTCTTCTCGACTCGGTGAGTCGGGCTTCTTCTTCGACTCGCGAGTCGGACTTCTTTCACTCCTCCTGGGGTGCCTCGTCGATCTGCGGCGACGCCGTCCTCCCGCGAGTGCGGGAAGGACTCAGGTCTACCACTAGCATTCTGGGCTCCTCCGGCGTCTTGACAGGGCCATCCTCTTCCAGTGCTCCATTCAAGTCTCTTGGAGTCACATTCTGGGCCCTGGTCTCCTGGACGGGTTCCGCCGCTCTTGTCGGTGTGACAGTGTGAGCCGACGTACTACCAATAAGGTCCAGGAGTAGCTTCGGTTTAAGCTACATCAACCACATGTCCCATGATGGTGACCTGGTTGGCGACGGGCGTATCGGCATTATTGGCATCCCGTACTCGGTTGAATTACCCGGCGGTGGAGGGTCACGAACTCGAGTGTGGATGGTATCATCTGGCGGAGTCGGTTTCGTCGATTCACGAATACCTCTTGTTGTTTTGACATCTTCTTAGCTTTTTGGGTGGGTTTTTGTTTTGTTTTTTTTTTTGTTTGGGAATGAATGTGATTAGCTTCTAGTATCTTTCCCCACAGACGGCGCCAATTGTTCCGGGTGTAATTCCAGAGCAGTTATTTGTTACCACCCGTGCTTGTAGAATGACGTCTTTGGTTGAATCCTCCTTGCGGTCTCCTGAAACAATGAACAAACTGAGGGCTCGGCTTTGGGCCGAGCTAACTCACTCCGACGCTCAAGTCAGTAAACTTAGAGAGAGAAGTTGTTGTTACTTGGCGAAGTATGTATTGTAGAGAGATAAGGAAAATATTACCAGATGAATAGTGATTCTTAGGTTAAATTGTGGATCTCCTCCTCAATGAGAGTTGAGGAGTATTTATAGACTTTCACCTTTTGTCACGTAGTGGCCAAGTGGCCAAGTGGCTAGCAGGTGGAAAGACTGATCTACCCCTCGGCCGAGGGACCCATGGCAAGCCGGCGGGCCCTGCTGACTCACCGCCGAGGGGTCTTGGATATGAGTTCGCGGATGTGTGCCTCGGCCGGCTAGTTGTCCCCGCCGAGGCACAAGAGACAGGCCGACAGGTGGCGTCGGTTAGGCTGTCTAAGCCGTTGACTTGCTGTGGATATCTTTGACCTTGCTCAATACGTTGACTGGTCAGCGGGTGCAGAATATGCCCCATCAGTTACATATTGTAATTCGTATTGTAAAACAATTACAAATTGTAACTAAAATGGTAACATTATACACATAAACTCACATTTCACAATTATATTATATGATGTTTTCATAGTATGTAGGATGATGAAGATGAAGATAAATATAGAAACAATAAAATCAAAAAAATAACATATAGAATAAACCCGAGTTTTTAAAAAGCAAACATAAAATAGATACAAAATACGCAAATAGTTTTTTTAAAGATCATAACAAATTAACAACAATCTCTAAAAAAACAAAAACCAAGAACAATAAGACCAAAAAACCCAAAAAATTGAAATCAAATATACCAAGAACAATAAAACCAAAAATCCCATAAAATTGAAATCAAATAAACCAAGAACAATAAAATAAAAAACAACAAAACCATAAACTGGAAAAAATATAAATCAATAGAAATGATAATACCTCCTTCCAAATCGTCGCTTGCATTTGTCCGTCTAGTATTCTTTTTAGGTGGCGGCCTTTTAGCTTGTGTTTTCTTTACCACCATGTCGTCACTTTTTTGCTTATTGTCTGGGTTTTTTTGGGATTTGTTTGAACTTAGAGAGAGAATAAGAGGTTGAAAAGAGAGAAAATGTGAGAAGGCGTAAATGAGAGAAAAAGTGGGAGGTTAGAATATGTTAATTTTGAATTGTGTGGTAAATAATGTTCATTGGGAAAGTAATTATTTATATTAAACAATTAATGTGTCACTTCCTCTCCCCTCTATAATTAAATCAGTTTTCTATTTTTTATACAAGCCAACTTGCCCCACCTTCTCTACCATTTTCAATAAAACGATACTATTCGATCAGTCGCAAGCTTGTGACGGACTATCCGTCACAAGCAAGACTAATTGTTTAAAGAAAGGGCAATTCAACCGAATTTCAGTTGTATTGGAGAATATAATTTTGGCAAATATTAAGCATAAATAGTTTGGTGCGTCTCCGTTTGATTATGACTTGAATATATAAAGTTTGTCACTTTGAATGACTCCGTCGGGTTTTGTTTAGGACTTTAGGTTTTCCTATATTTTTTGGGTTTGTCTTAAAAAATATTATATAAATACTCTAAGCCGACTTATATCAAGCGTTATAACTATCGTAAAAACTTTGAATCAAAAATTTGAAATTTGTAACTCCTCAATTAATATTTAATAACTTTACTTTAGAACGTAGTTGACACACTATTAGTTTACAAACCCACGCTTGATCATTTACCTGGCATGGACCCAGTAAAGAACCTTAGTTATGCTGCAAGGAAATCCAACCTTCCTGGTTTTCATATTTCAGTGTAAAATGTTCTTCGGACCTTGCTTGATTCAATAATTGAACCTTGAATATGCACTTACGAAGTTAATAGTTTAAATCTTGGCCCCTACCCCTTATCATTACTCCAAGACCCACCATACCTAGACCATCTTGAACACTTGATTATTGTTCTCAGCCAAAACCTTAAGGTGATGATTGAGACCCAACTATTATATTTATATCCTATTACGCCCTCTCACTCGAATGAATAGTACCCATCGCGCTTGAAGAGTAGTTAGTGCCGAGAATCCCCCAAATCATGGGTTGAAATTCCACTTCGTGAGATATTAGAGGGTGTCGGGATTCTAACTTGTGACCTTTAATAATGACGCTGGTTGTGATACCATATAATAGATGAACACTGTTTAATAAGTTGATTGAAAACATATACTGTATTATGATGGTTAAGTAGCATAGTCAGAAATAAAGAGATGACCATTTGTGTACTTTCCACCAAACTACATGCAATTAAGTATAGTTTACGGCTATATGATCTACACCATGTCACCAATACTCACCATATGTTAAAGATGTATACAAGTATAATACAAACTACTACAAAACAATGGGTTGGCAAATGTATTAAATGGAGAAATAGATCAAAGAAACAAAGAGGAAGAAAAGCGGGGCGGCTTTGCCCATTTGTTTCCCAAGTGGTGCGCCATTCCCTGTCTTGTGTGCTCTTAGTGAACATTGCTGCATGCCTTTTGTCTCCTTCCATTCTACTTTTATAACTCTATTTGACATTTACGAGTATATTTTACCAAAAAGAGATATTAGTGTAATGGTTAGTTTAAGATGAAGAAACAGTTGATAATAGGTTATAGGTTAAAATTTCAAAAGAAAAATAAGATAACGGTATTATCTTCTCACATATTGATGTGATTGTTAATTGCGCACATTTAGTCCCTTAATTGAACCTATTTTGCATACTAATATTGCATTTTATGGCCATTTTATCCGTCAAATCCTTTCTATTTTGCTTTTCTATTGCATTTTATATGTCTTATAGGAAAGGAGATAATGAGGCGGAATTCCCGTCTCTCGCGCATATTCGGAAGCTTGTTGACGATCTTGGATGGACTAGTATGAAGAGGAGGCAAGAATGATGACCAAGGATGTAGGAATAAAGAGTATATAGAAGGATCATAGGCTTAAAAGTAAGAAAAAGGGAAACAACGGCTCAACCCGCTCGGGTCAAGCTCAAGTAGAGCGAGTTACAGCACAACCCGCTCGGGACAATCTCAACCCGCTCGGATTGAGGCTCAGGATGCGCGTTTTTCACTCGGAACGAGCGGATTGTTTTACAGGAAGCGTTTCTTTGCAAGCTAGGACGTGCATGTCCCTCGGGACTTGCAAAGCTCTATTTAACACTTAAGCATTGTTATTTACTAATCTATCCTTGCTTAACCTAATGATGTACCATTATATATATTCCATTTGTAATAATTAAGGGATTAAGCTTCTTTAGATAGATTAAGCCTTCATTAGGAGTAGATTAGAATAGATTAATCTCACTCATTCCACAAAATTACATATTAATCTTTCCTTAATCATTGTTCAAGTTTATTATTGGGTAATTGAAGATTATTGGGTTATTATTGGAGAATTGACAACTCTTCATCAATCAATCATTTTTTCTTCTATTATTCTTTGTTTTATTATTTGGATCATCTCAAGTAGGTATAATCTCTTTTACTCTTGCTTAATTATTGTTAATCACATCATTTATTCATCATGTTTTGCTTTGTTAGTATGATTGACAACCTTATTAGCATGCTAAACTTGATCATGAGTGAGTAGTCCTTTAGATAGGGTTAATGGGGAATTAGGGGAAACAAACATGGGGATTGATCTATGCTTAATCTAATATGTTCTCCATAATTAAATTGCTTGCTTGTTGTGATTTCAACCTATGCACATGTTATGTTTGATGAAATGCTAGACTATGTAACCTTGCATTTTTTTACCCATCTCTTATCTTTTCAATGAGGCTTGTAAGACATAAACTAACTCGAGCCTTGTTAGACCATGCATAGAGTTGAATAGGAGGAGACTAAGTCGACTTGTAGGTGTTGTACAGTCTAGACGACTCGGCTCCGGGACCTAAATCTTTCTAGGGATTGTAAGATATACACTAACTCGATCCCATCACAACAATAAGTGGTTGCTTCTAATTGAGAACATGTTTGTATGATCTATTTCCATGAAACCCCTATGAACCCATGACACCCTAGTGCTTTTAATCAATTGTTTACAAACCTCTTTAATTGCTTTACTTAATTTACATTCATCTTGTTGATTAGCTTAGATTACATCTCATCTCAACCCAAATTGTGACAACCCTTAGCACAACTACGATTAGATTGAACAATTTGAATACTCCCGTCCCGTGGATCGACCCCGACTTGCTTGCTATGCTAGTAGTTGGGTATAAATATGTTTGATGGCGGACAACGACCCGCTCCATCAAAATGGCGCCGTTGTCGGGGACGGTGTTGTGTATTTGAATTATTCTTTTGTCTAGTTTTAGTTGTGCTTCTTCTTGAGGAATCTTAGTTCCTTGAGGTTTTTATTTCTTGTACTTGTTCTATTTCATTTGCTCAACATGCCTACATTCACTTTTTGGCAATATGAAAATGAGTCATTTGATAAATATATTGCAATATTTGAAGATTATATGACTCATGCTTGGCATCATGGTTTTACTCTTTCAAATTATGAAGCATGTTGTGTTGTTTATAATGGCATGAACCTTGAAACCCGCAACTTGACATTTCACTTGAGTGGTGGTAGGATATGTGAGATGAGTTGTGAGGAATTTTGGGAATTTGTTGAGTTCATGACCACCCATTATCTTAAGCAAATTGTACATGACATCTTTGAAAGTGCCAAGGAAGGTATGGAAGCAATAAAAACCACATTTCAAAACTTCATTGAGGAAAACTATGATGAAAATGAGATTTGTGATAATGAGACACCTTCCTATAACCTTGAGCCTACCCACCATGCCCACAAATTTGCCCCTCCTTGGGAAGATGGAGTGCTAGATGAAGAGAGTGATGATAAGGAGTACATTCTTGATTGTGAAACCAATGCTTGGATGTCGTCACCTTACTCTTCTTATGTAACAATGAACCCAACTTCCATGAAATTTTATGTTAATGGGCAAAGAGATAATGAGATGGATGTGAGTTTGAGTGAAAACTCACCCTTTGAGGATGACATTTAAGAGGGAGACAATTGTGTTGAGCTTGGTGAGCCTTGTTACGACAACCCCTTTGATAATGGACCTTGTTGGGATGAGGAATTTGATGAGGACATTTGGGAACCCCAAATAGACACCCTTGAAATCACCTTAGATGATAATGAGAGTACTTGCATTGAATGTGGTGATTTTGACTATTTGGAGGAAGAGTTGAGTGAATAACCAACCAACTACCCATTTTATGTTCCTACCATCCATCACATCTCTTATGATTTTTGTCATAGTATTCTTGACATGCTTGTTCGGTCTTTTACTTGGGCATTTTTCAATTGCATAATCATGTGTTGCTATCATGCTTATTCATCTCCCACTCCCAAGAATTTTACCGACTTCAACGTGCTTTGAGTGCTATTGATATTTTGGCATGAATTTATTAATTGACAATCTTTGGTTTGATGGAGTTCCTCAATAACCATTAACTTGTATATATGCATTTAGTGTAATTTTGCATTCATTCATTTAATAAATTGCATGATAGATGAAAGGGAGGGATCTTATATTTTGATTGAACTTTTTGAAGGAAATTAATGAAAATGAGAAGATGGAAATTGTAAGGAAATGAAGAAAATGGAGAATTTGGGCTTGTGAACATCTCTGTTATCATTAAAAAGGTGTTGGGTCAAAATTGCTTGAAATCTGTGCATCCTGAACTCAACCCATGCGTATTGAAAGCCAAGAAAAGAGAAAAATATCCCTGCCAAAGAATCTGCGTGAGTTCTGAAGAAAACACGCATCCCAGACCTCAACCCGCGCGGGTCAGGAATAACCCGAGCGTCTCAGCTCCCAACCCGAGCGAGTCAGATACAACCCGAGTGGGTTCAGCCTAAAGTTGCAGAAATTGTTCAGAATCCGGGCAGATCATCACCAACCCGCCCGTGTTCAGCTATTAACCCGTTTTTGTTCTTTATTTCAGCCATGACTTTGCTCTACACTCAAATCTCACCTACCATCTTCATCTTCTACCTTCAAGCTCAACCCCAACTCACAAAAATCACTCAAATGTCCATCAAATCCAACCAAATCACCATTAAATTACTCTAAAAATCATTCTAATCCATTTCTACACAATAAAAACCAACTTTCCAACCTTCTACATACTCAAAATCACTCATTTGCATCACTTTAATTAAAATTTGGAGGTTCCAAAATCCGTGAGCTCCATCTTGTGTTTCGGGTTTGATTTTTGCCTTCTAGCTTCACTTCAATGCTTCTAGTGTTCTAATAAGGCATTTTCAAGGTTGTTTGGATCTTATTTGTGGAGATTTGAAGCATTCTTGAGTAGTGATACTTGGTGAATTTTAAGACTACAACAAATGAGTTTTTGGGGCAAGGGTAAGACTACTACGTCACTACACCAAATCGGACCATCAATAAGGAGCGTATCACAATGGTTTAATGCATTTAATAACGACACTTAGATTACCGTTTTCAAAATATTGGCGGAAACCTAGACCGCGCTAATAAGAATAAAGGTTTCCGTCGAAAACCGTTCTTATTATAATGTGACAACGGTTGTTTAACAAACCGTTATCGAAGACGTTTAACAGTTTCCATATACTCGTTATATAATCACCCTTATCAACGGTTGTTAGACAACCGTTACCAGTTTAAGAAAACGGCGTTTAAAATCACATTAAAATTAACACTAGCAACGGTTTTTGGTACCCGTTGTTATGTTATAGCTACGGGTTTCTTGTAACCGTTATCATTTGCTATTATGATATAAGGGTTCCTCTGTACCCGTTGTCATTTATCATTTACCGGTGAAAAATAACCGTTATATACTTTTTTCAATGTAAAATATTCAACCGATGCATGTATGATAAATAATGAACCGTTGCATGCATTGTTTTGTTTGACCATTATTTACTATCCGTCCATTATTAGATCAACACATACATACATATTTTCCTATAAATATCACTTATAATGTGATCAATTAACCATATTCACCAATTCAACGTTCAATTAATCAAAGCCTATAATTTAATTAAAAATATTACACTTCGATCACCATGTCGTCGTCGTCTTCTACACCCGCCGAATCACAATCAAATACGCGCTATGTCCATCCTATTACGTGTATTATACACAACCTTCCAAACAAATATGATGACAATAGTAAGGTTTTTTCGAGAAGTTTTACTTGGATAAGAGATATGCTTCGTCAAGGTGGTTATACGAACGTTAAAAAGGTCCACCCAGCTTGGACTAAAGTTCTTGGTTTTCTTGGTTACGCAATGATCGAGTTTGAAGATTTTGGGAAGAAGTTGGAATCTTTTCGTTAAGCGAGAAAACTACAGGCAAGATACGAGGATCATGATGCTGGGAACAAAAATTATTATACGGATGATGTGTTACAAGCGCAATATTTATGGATTGCAACCGCTTGTGACATTAATCTATTAAGAACATATCGGCACTATATTGACACTGTGCCTCATTCATGGGAGGCAGAACAAGTGCCTCTTAATAATCCACATATTGAATTCCCAATATTTGTGGTAATCGCAGGGGAATTACAAGATGATTATGTTAATTAATTATTATTATTATTCTAATTAATGGTTTTAAAACCGTGCATCTTTAATTTCTTGTTATGTATCTGTTTTTCTTGAATAATATATGCGTGGTAGAGTATTTTATTTTCTAATTATTTATTGCAAGTTACGTAGGTTTAAAATATTTGTTAATAAGTCAACTTTTACATTAATTTAATTACCAACGATTTTGAAAAAACTTATAAATGTGACTATAAATGTTAAAGCATCATTTACTAACATTCATTAATCAAATCACAATATTCCATCCCCATTACACAAATTTGAAATAACATGGCAATGAACCCTAATTTTATCAACAACGAAGAATGGCTTACACAAACGATTGAAGATGATGGGAAGGTTGTCGCCGGGCTTCCCGCCCATCAACACCCATTAATCAAAGAATCCCTTGAACATCAACGGAATTATTAGATTAAGAGGCGTGAAGCAGTCCAGCTTGTCAACAAAGCCTCATAATCATCATCATCTTCATACCCTCGTCGGCCTGTTACTCGCAACTTGGCTGCAGCCAGAGATATCTTGAGTTGTACTCTTCTAACTTTATCTCCACATGCAAGTCGTGTCCTTGCATATATTCAATCTGTTATTGCAAAATATAAAGCCAATGACCCGGAAGTTAGCGGTATAGCAGAGTGGCGTGATTGGTGGCAGGTTGAGAAGCGTTTTTTTACGCTTAACCGGGGTTGTTCCGGCTTATTATACATCTTTTAATTTCTGATAAATGCTGTAATGTATTTGGTTTAAAATTAAATGAAATGATCATTTTGAAAGTGTTGAGTTATGCTTGTTTGATTTGCTTCCATTTTTTGAACTCCATAGATCAGTCAGTAATCAAGATCCAGATTGCTGCTACGTAATACTCATCAACAACGGTTTACCTGCAATCGTTGTCAATTGGTTCATCAACCACGGTTCACCTACAACCGTTGCAAATTTGTTCATTAACAACGGTTAACCTACAACTACAACCGTTGTAAATTTGTTCATTAACAACGGTTTACCTACAACCGTTGTCATTCGTGACGTTCTAACTTCAACGTGCACCGTTTATTAATTGTTTGACCATACGACTCAATATATTAAAAAAATAAATAAATGTAAGATATGACCATACGACTCATTATATTAAAAAATAATTAATTGTTTGACCATACGGTATTTTTTAAGCCGTGTGCCAGTGGCTAATATTTCTCATTATTCTTGATTTGACCAATGCACGAGATTCGATTATTTTTATTGAATCAACGTTCCATTATTGGTGGGTTTGAATCAACACTGCATTATTGGTGGGTGATTCTATAATTTTAATTTTGTTCCAAAATTATGGTCGTTAACCAAGGTACTAATATTGTGAGTTCATGGGTGCAGAGGGATCGTAAGTTGTCAGAAGAAGCAGAAAATAAAAGATTAAGGGAATTGCGGCGTCAATCGAGCTATATTGAAAGCGAGAAGAAAATGGATGCGTTACGAGAAAGGTTAAAGGAACAATGTCCTTTCCATTTCATTAAGTTCCCCCCTAAACATATAATTCTTGAAGGTACAGATGAGAATTCATCGGCTTTCGTAGTTGGTTCTTCTGAGGATTTGATGGTGGGGTATATATTACCCAGATGCGAATGGTATGCATCTACCGTGAGTGAAGCAACAAAAGTTTGGCGTCAATGGTGGTTTAGGTCATCGAAAGTGATGTCGGATTTAGAGGAAAAGACCAGAGTTGAAATAGACTCCTACACCATCATTAATGGGAAGAGATATTGTCCATGACGTAGTGTATTTTGGGTCATTTGATTAATGTATGTTTATTAATTGCTCATTGGGTTGTATTTAGGAAACTAATTGAGGAAAGAAGTTACATTAGGTTGTGTATAATTTAGTCTTGAATTTTCATTTTCCCCCACTTGCTATCCCAGTTGCCTAATTGAGGAAAGAAGTTTGTACTAACTTAATACGGATTAGCAAATATGGAAGATGTTTTTTTTTTTGGCGGGAAAAACTTGACCCAATGAAAGATAAATGACAACGGTTAGGCACCAACCGATGTAATATAATGAAAACAATTACGGGTTTATAGTTAGCCGTGATCATATTGCAAAATACAGAATACGGTTTCGCTTAACCCATGTTTACTAGTTTCAATCAAATATTCAAACAACACATATGCAAACCTTCTCCTCGCTCACTTAAACCCTCAAACACATATTTTCCCTAGAACCACTACTATTATCCGTCGCAGTCGTCTTTGCAGTCGTCGTTGCCGTCGCCATCGTCGTCGACTCTGCCGTTGCCATCCCGATTGCCTCTGTCGTCCCCTCCGTCATCGTCATACCGGGGCCGGCTTCTCCTCTTTGAAGAAGTAAAAATAAACCCTACTCCTTCGTCTCATTAACTTAATGTCTTTATTTTCTTAGTTGTGATATTATCCCCTAATTATCTTAGGTTTATTGTGTGTTAAACAACACCTATTATTTTAAGTATATTGTGTGTTAAACAAATCTATATTTTTAGGTATACTGTGTGATCATTTATTGAGACGGTGCTCCTTCTATGTCGACTTAATGCTTAAAGTTAGTAGTTTGTTAATTTCTGGTTTAGATATGGGTGGAAAGCGGAAAAGAAATGATGGGAAAAGGTCAAACGAAGAAGATTCGGGTGATGTGAATAATTTGGAATCGGATACTGGGCGAAGGACCCATAGGGTTTCCCTAGAAGCAATAGATAGAGGGATAACTAATGAACTTGAATGGGATCCATTAACGGGGCTGCCAGATGGTACCTTTGCTGCAAATTTCGCGAGTTGGATTGGTTATTGTGTAAGAGAGTATGTGGCTCTTGGTTTGCCGCGTATCGATCAGTTGAGTAAAGACCGGGAGGAAAAGCTATGGGGGAGAATAAAGGTATGTATATACAATAATAAATGCTTTAGATGAAATTATCTTAGTATTCGATATGTGCTATTAGCCGAAACTAACCAAATATGCTCACCATATATACAGGCAGCTTACACTATCCCCCAAGAACATGATGGTTACCTAAAAATAAAGATAGGGGATTCCTTCAGAGCATGGAAGTTAAAGGTTGCTCAGAACAACTTGTTCGACAAGAAGACCGGGGACATAAACAAGAAACCACCAAAGAAGAAGTATCGGTTTGTCAGCCAGCAAGATTGGCATAACTTTATTGCTTATAGGCAGTCTGACAAGTTTAAGGTAATTTATCTGCGACTCATTGGGATCACTTTATTAGTAATCACTTAATAAGTAATGAAATATGCTTACGTTACTCGATACAATTCATTTTATGAAGACTATGAGTAGGCAGAAGCAAGAAAACATTTCAAAGAAAGAGAGCGTCTTTCATGGCTCCAGAGGTGGTTATAGATTGATTAAGAAGAAGCTTGGAACTGTCAATCGTCACGACGCTTGGGTGGCCGGTCACACTCCTAAGAATGGAAAGTTAGAAACTCCATATGATAAGGCCATCAAAGAGAAAATTGTAAGTTTGAATAAATATGTCACTCCTACTACTGGTGGTCGGTTATATAATTGTGAGTTTAAATAAAATTTAGTTGCATAATGGTTTTATGTGTATGTAGAGGATCTGTGAGAAGGAGGTACAGGAAGGAAAATGGAAGCCTGAAGGACGCGATGTCATTCTTGCTAGGGCAATCAGCAAAGCAGAGCATCCAAGTCGTGTGAGAGGGGTATCGACGCATGTTGGTATCACTAAGTATTTTGGGAAAAATACTCGAAGGACAATGAGTGGTGATGATAGGGTATATAAATACTGTATTTTATTCAACATAATTTTTTTTTTATATATATATATATATATATATATATATATATATATATATATATATATATATATATATACTTTGAATTATACAATTTTAATCATATTCATTTCTACTACACAGCTACAAACAATGGCCAGGTTGATACTCAGAATGGTGGAAACGGGGGATAAGCCATCTGAAGAAGAGTTGGTTATGGTTCGGCAAGTCATAAAGGAAGTAGAGGAGAAGAAGAAAAAAGCGGGCATGCAAAGTGAGAAAGACATGACAAAGGATCAAGATGGGGTAGATAAAGAGGAAGCCATGAAGGCAAGGGAGAAGAAGGTGGAGGTGGGAGCCGAAGACACTTTCTTATCATCTCCAATTCCGGGTTTTGACGAGGTATTAGCTACTACGACTAGTTTATAATTGTTGTATATATACTAATTAATTAAATTTATTATTTAAAGTAGTGCATGTATATATACTAATTAATTAAAAATGTGAAGGTCGTTTGCAAGAAGCCTTGTGTTCTTTACTACCAAACCTCTACAGTGGCATCGGGCAGAATTGTTGTTGCTAGGGGAGTTGAGGTTGAAGGCAATCAATGCATTGCCCTCCGTGAGGGATGGAGGGAAGTGGAAGTAACCGAGTTATATCTGGAGAAGTATGGTACTCTAATAGTACCATGTAGTGAAAATTGGCTTTTCCAAGATGTCGTGGGTTCTATTGTGCAATGGCCTGAAGAATTCATTACTGTTGACATCTCCGGGGTAGTTATGCTAAAGCGAACGCATTTTATATAATGAACGCTTTTAAATTTATTAGGGTAACCTTATCTAACATATAGTAAGTATTTGAATTTTTACATTTTCAAGAGTTACACGAAGCCATTATGGCTGAAATTAGGACTACTACGTTAACACCCAAAGTCACTTATTCGACTGCCTCTCCACCCAAAATTCAAGAGGTAGTAATAATTTGAAAAATAGATTGTGAGTTTTTCCTTTTTTTTTGGTTATTTAAATTATATATAACGTCTCGTGTAATGTATATATTTTTTTTTTCCAAATTGTAGACCGGGGTTAAATCTACTCTTGCTGCACACAACGTTGGTGTTCCTCTTAAACCTAGATATCAGACCGATGGTTATAAGCAAAAATTGAGTACTCTATTTATATGGATGGGGAATCACTTTGTCATTTTCTCGACCTTGACGAGTTAGATGCTATGCACATTGTAATTTGGATGAAGTAAGTTTTTTAATTAAAACTTGGCATTTGGTTTTACGAATAGTGATGTTTATTTAAATTATCAATGAAAATAATATTCCTCGTTCCATTTGACGTAATAGGTACCTGTGTACACACATGGCTGAGGGGAACTATGTTTCTCATGACTACGGATTCATGTCACCTGAATTGTTATCTCATAAGTCCTTTGGATACACATACAGAGAGTACATCGATAGAATTGCTGAACGGTTGATGACGCCCAAAAGCCTATGGTTTTCCCCATACAATGAGAATCGGTATGTATAGTAGTTTATTATAGTGAATCACGATTCTATTCATTTATTAACACTCTTACATGCATGTATATGAACTAACAGTTCAATTTTCAATATCTCATAGCACGCATTGGCTGCTAACGGCAAGCAATGTGAAAAAAAGGCATAGTGTACTGGATTGACTCTTGCGGACATCCTCCCACTGATAAATTTGTAAAGATGATGACTGAGTAAGTTTACAATCTTATATTATAATGTCAATTGTTATTGTATGACCTTTGAAGACTAGGATCCTTTTAATGTCCCATCAGTATTACTGAGCCAAATGCTAATTATAATTTCCTGTATATATTTATGAATTAATTTGTTTCAAACAATTGGAGCATCAAGTCCAACTTTTGTCACGATAAAAGTAAGTGTATTCTTAATAATTACTCCTATCATTTAATTTATGTTTATGCGAGAGGTTGATCTAATTTGGCTTATCTGTATGTGATTTATATAATAGTCTCCTGTACAACAACCAGGCATCAACGAATGCGCCTTTTTCTGTTGTCGGTCCATGTGGGAGATTATCACCCGAAAGTATATCAACATAGAGTCACCGGTTAGTGTGTTTTAATAACTATTTCAAATGTAACTTAGGTTTAATTCTGTGTAATATTTCACTTATTCTGTCTATTTTGATTAAGTATATTTTGATTTGTAGTTCCCACCTTCAATCAACAACAAATACCCAACCTATTCGAAGGATGACATCGCCGACATGAGAAATAAGTGGACCACTTATTTCCTTTCATTACCGGAGTGTCAATAGTTCGCTCATTATGTATGTGTGTATATAGAGCCATGTGTATTTAGTTTTGGTTACCTTGTTTATAATATTTTGATGCTGGGTTGAATAGATCAATATGTGTAATATTCTGATATTGCAGGATTGAAATTTTGCAATGTCTTATTTCTTCTTTGAAATGCTATTTTGCGGAGCATTTCAAATGAACTCATTCTTTTTAAAAATTAGCATTTCAGCAGGTGCTAGAACCTGATAAAACAATTTTTTTTAAAATTTTTTTTTATAAATTCGATCATGGTTAAAAATAAAACCGTGGTCAATAAATCTATTGAAAACGGTCGCATTTAAACAGAAACCCGTTGACATATTCATCCATAATATAACGGTTTAATAATCACAAACCGTTGTCGAATTCATGATATTTAAAACGGTTTAATAAGCATAAACCGTTGTCATATTTACTATTTTACAACGGTTGTGTTTTTCATAAAAAACGTTGTCATAGGTTTCCGTAGAGCATTCAGACTAATACTACCACGGTTTCAATATTATAGACAACGGTTTTTGAACCGTTCTTAATATTGTATTACGGTTATCTGAACCCGTTATTTATATTTCATAACGGTTCCGCCTTTTTAACAACCGTGGTCACGAAATAACAACGGTCGATGTAATAACGGTTCCGTATTTTGTATTACAACGGTATATCACCTTATCTAACCATTGTTGCACCGGTTATTTGGCGTAGTGTATACTACTAATGGGTCAAAGAGGAGAAAAGGAAGTAATTATAATGCTCCACCGGAGTTCCAAATGCAAGAAGAGGAGCTAGTACCGGAAATAGAGCAACTTGATGATTTCCCGGAGGTAGTATTCATAAAAAATGAGCATAGAAGACGATTTGTGAAACTACTAGGCAAGGAATTCGAACCTACTCGTTTTATTTGTCGTAAAATTTAGGATAAGCTTGGTATTAAAGGACAAACCGAGTCTTTCTTTGGAGGAATGGGTCTTGAGACTTTATTTAATATGCATGAGAAAACATATCTTAGCCTCACCTTGGAATTCTTGTGTAGTCTCAAAGTCTTTGAAGGAGAAAGATATGGGGTGTCTTTGGAATTTAGGTTGTGTAATGAGACCCACCAAATACATTTGGGTACCTTTAGTAAAATGTTTGGACTTGTGATACCCGAGACCGACCTTGAGAAACCCGTGGGGTTCACGGAGTCACACTTGTGGAGAGCGATCACCGGGTTGGATTTAAATGGTTTTAAGAGATGTCATACTTTCTACATTCATCATCTGGTTATTAGAGTGTGGCATTAATTTATAGCGGGGACTATCATTGGTCGGAGTGACACGGGAAGTATGAGTCAACTTGACATGACATTTCTCGAGTCATATTTGAATGTCCAAGGTTGATGTGACTCATATTTGAGCATATTTAGTCCCCGAATTAGCCTCTTTCCTATGCTTTATAGTACATAATTGGGTCATTTACTATCTTTAGTTTCACATTTTGCATATTCTTTGAGGTTTTGTTTCCATGGTAGGAGAGGAATGCAAACCTTGCATTTACATGGCGAAATGGAGCTAAATTGATCGCATCTAATGACCAAGAATCAAGGGGAAGACAATACTAGATGGCCTATGTAGATAATAAAGTGAAACGGGCAATGACGAAAGTATCCTTGCATCCCCGGATTGATCCTCGCGGATTATGAAGGAAGAAAAGAAGAAATGTTGTCTGCCAAAGGATCCGAGCGGATCACAGAGGATCCGAGCGTCTCCCTCCACCACCATACGAGCGTCCCATGCCCAAGACGCTCATCCTGAAGCAAGAAGATCCGAGCGTCTCCCTTGTCAATCCGCTCGGATCGTACCCCAGAGAGCCCGTGCCTGTTTTCAAGTCGCTCGGATCATGGCAAGACTAGCAAAATGGAGATGCTCATCTCCTTGGAGAGGAGCATTTTATCAACTTTTCTTAAGGACTTAATAGTCATTTAAGCCCTTAGTAACCCTAATCTTTGTACTTAATCTTTAGTATAAATACCCCATTGTACTACCTAGATTAGGATCATCTAGGAATCAAGTAGTAATCAATTAGTAATCATTCCTTAATATTGTAATCAACTCTTAATCTAGTCTTGATACAAATCTCAATACTTAATCTCTCTATTGTTCATCATTTATTTTGGGTAATTAGAAGATTATTTGGGTTTATTTGGAGGATTGACAACCTTCCATCAATCATCAAGTACTTCTATTATTCTTTGCATTATTATTTTGGAATCTCCATAGGTATAATTCTCTTAATCCTTGCTTTAATTATTGTTAATCATTTTCATTCATACATCATGTTTTGCCTTGTTAATGTGATTGACAACCTTGTTAGCATGTTAAACTTGATCATGAGTGAGTAGTTTCCTTAGCTAGGGTTAATGGGGAATTAGGGGAAACCAACATGGGGATTGATTCATACTTAATCTAATATGTCTTCATAATTAATTTGCTTGCTTGTTGTGATTCCAACTTATGCACATGTTATGTTTGATGAAATGCGAGCCTATGAATCCTTACATTTTTTACCCATCACTTAACTTTTCAATGAGACTTGTAAGATATAAACCAACTCGAGTCTCATTAGACCATGCATATAGTTGGATAGGAAGGACTAAGTCGACTTATAGGTGTTGTACAATCTAATCGATTCGGCTCCGGGGCCCAAACCTTCTTAGGGATTGTAAGATATACACTAACTCGATTCCATCACAATAATAAGTGCTTGCATCTAGTAGAGAACATGTTTGTATGATCAACTCCCATGAATCCCCTATGAACCCATGACACCCTAGTGCTTTTAATCAATAGTTTACATCCCATTTTAATCATCTTGCTTGTTTCTATTTCCTTTCTTTTATATTGTTAATTAGTTTAGTTGACCTCTTATCTCAACTCAAATTGTGACACCCTTAGACACAACCATTTACAATTGAAAATTCTACATCAATACCCGTCTCTTGGGATCCGACCTTTACTTGCCTTTTTACTAAGAGTAGTTAGTGAAGTTATAAATATTGTTTTGGTTGAGTAACTTTTTACGACAAGTTTAAAAACCTCATGAACCAAAAATGGCGCCGTTGCCGGGGACGGTGTTAACTTGATTTGATTTTCTCTAATTGTTTTTAGTTGTGTCTTTCTTTACCTTAGGGAAGTCAATCTCCTCAAGGTTGTTCTAATTGTTTTTGAGTTGTTTGATATTTTGCATGTCTAGGAGATCACAAGGTAACTTGTTACCCATTGATCTTGAAATCGAAAGAACTTTGACCAACAATAGAAGACTTGCTAGGAATACTTTGAGAGGTATTGGTGAGATTGTGGACATTCAACCAAATAACATTGAGTTCATCAACCCTTTTGCAAGAGAAGGAGAGGATAACCCAATACAAAACCCACCACAAAATCAACCCACAATGCCTAAATTTTCATCACATTCCGTACTAACCGAGGAGAACCTACCAAATGGTACTCCTACACCACAACATTTAACCGGTAATTTCATTGCCAAATCCTCATTCATACAATTGGTTGAGAGAAGTCAATTTGGAGGGATGCCTAGTGAAGACCCTCATTCTCATATGGAGACTTTTTGTGACTATTGTGATGCGATTTCTCAAACCGGAGTTACTCAAGACCAAATCCGATGGGTCTTATTTCCTTTTTCTTAGATTGGTTCCGCAAAACAATGGTTGAAGAGCCTAGATAAGGCTACTCTTGGTATTGATTCTTGGAAGAAATTGGCACTTGTTTTCTACAAGAAGTTCTATCCTCCGGAAAAGACTAACATATTGAGAGCCCAAATCATCGGGTTCAAATAAAGGGATGAGGAATATTTGTATGATGCATGGGAGAGATTCAAGGACACTTGTCGATCTTGTCCACACCATGGACTTAGTGAGTGGTTCCTTGTACAATAATTTTGGAATGGTCTATATGAAGACTCCCGAAACATTCTCAATATGGGATCAAATGGTATGTTCACCGAAGTTGATGACAATCAAACATGGAACAAAATTGAAGAAATGGCAGTCCATTACTCACAATATAGTAGACCTCGGAAGGCTACTAGAGGAGGAAGGCATGAGGTGGATTCCATTACTCAATTAGGTGTTCAACTTAGTGCTCGTATTCATACGATTAATTTTAAGTTTGAGAAGGCCATGGCTAAACTTGAAGAGGCCTCCAAATCACCCAAGCAACATGTTAATGCTATGGTGGCATCATCATCAATTCCAAGTGGAGTATGTGAGAGTTGTGGAACTTTAGGACATGACCAAAGTGAATGTAGGGGAACAAGTGAATGTTTTCCAAGCATACAAAAGTTGCACCCCTTATTCTAACTATTACAATGAGAATACCAAATTCCACCCCAATCTTTCATACAAAAGTCAAAATGTTCAAAACCCTCAAGCATACAGCCCACCTCCAATGAGAAACCAAGCTCAAAGACCCTTTTACAATCAAAACCAAAGTTATCAAAATCAACCTCTATACAATCAAACAAATGACCAAGGTTTTGATGTTCAAAAAGCGGTCCTCCAAATGCAAAAGAACCAGCAAGAATTTTTCACTCAAATGCAAAAGGATAGCCAAGCAAAAGACATCACCATCAACAACATACTAGCTCACACAAAGATGTTGGAAACCCAAATGTCTCAATTAGCATATTCTAGTTCTCAAAGACAAAAGGGGCAATTACCACCTCAAGGTAATCCCCCAAGACATGAGTCGGTGAGTGCCATCCATTTGAGGAGTGCTACAAGGTATGAAGGGCCGAAGAGGCCCATTGATGAAGATGTTATGAATGCTAGTGACAAGGAAAGAGTTGAAAACTCTAAGAAAGAAGTGAGGGGTAATATCCGTATAAAACCCTTAAATTTTAGGACTATAACGTAAGTTTAACATGCGATTTATTGTCATAAACGAAAAACAATAGAGAAACGATAAAGATCAAGAATCAACCTCGGGTCCTTTGAAATTCGGCCTAAGAACAGAAATCAAAGTAGATTTCCTCCTAATAGTTGCACCCAAGATCGTCTGAGACTATGCCCCTTGTGCTAGAATTGCTCTCTAATTGTCTTGCAATATTGAGAGAGCCTTTTTGTGAGGTTTTTCGATGAGAGATCTAGGATTTCAGAGAAGAGAGCTCCAAAACCCTAATTTTCTTTCAAATGAATGAATTAGGGCCAAAAGGAGAGAGAGCCTCTCCTTTTGTTTTGATCGTCCAAACCGTGAGCCAAAGGGGAGGGAGTGGGCTTTCACTTCCTCCTTATTTTTTAACTCGTGATCCGACTCAAAATACTAAAATGTATATGACGGGATCTTTATTATAAATCGTCATCGGTTATCGGTTATTAAAATATCAACTAGTAACATGACTCGGTCGATATATTAATACTTGTCCGACAATGACAATATTGTATAATTAATTAATTCAATATACATTAATTAAATATAACCGTTTATATTTAATTTACGAATTAACTGCTTAATTCGCCTTAGCCATTATTATTTAATCCGTATTAAATAAATATCTCAACATCGCGTTTGACTAATTATTAGTCAATAATAACTCCGACTAATCGTTTAGTCAAATTAGGCATCAACATGATCTGTATTTTCATCTTGTCACATCTCTCAAACGTATCCTATAGGTGTGACTTTTAGGGACCAGTTGATCACCGCCATCAGTATGACAATAACGTCAAACTTATCTAGCAAGCCAACCGTTATTGATAAACGTGGACCAACTGCTAATAATACAAAAGTATACCCTTTGATCCTTTTAGAGATTTAAATGTTATTGCACTTACTATAGAGGACACCAGCCCCAACAAGCTCCCACCTGTCCGTACAAGTGTATGTGCAATAACGTTATCCGCACTAACTGGAGGACACGGCTCCAACAAACTCCCACTTGTCCGTACAAGTGTATGTGCGATAACCGATTCTCATATCCATTTAAAATTTCTCCCACTCAATGTAAAACAATTTGCAGATCCTGATCCGCAAAGGTCGTATTTTACAATCGATCTGTATCATGAGTGGTTTCCCCGACTAGAGAGTAACTTAACTGATAAAACGAATTCGTATTCGAGCATGGCCATGCATTTCGATTCTGACTCCTCGAGTGGCCCCGAGAAATATCGAGTACCTGATAAAGGCTGAATATTTCCTTCAACTCGACCCCTGCCGATCTAAGCACAGCATGAAATGACCCAGAAAAAATCTACTTGGCCCCCTGTTACGGATGACCGTGAGAAAGAAACCAAAGTCACCCAAAATCTGCCTTAATCTCAAGAGACAGTCGATAGTCAAAAGAATCGACTCTTAGGATCACCATGGAGGTCCTATCCACGACCTGGCACCGAATGTTATAAAACATTTAGGACTCCACGTCGATGTCACAATTGTGTCCTACGAGATATCCGTATAACTCGCCTCTGTGATTGGTCAGTCAACCTTTTGACTTATGGCTCGTTGAACCCACCATCAACCAACGTCACAAAATAATTGCCGAGTTATCACCACGTGGGCAATTAAGGACCAAAAATATAATGTTTGTTCAGTTCACTTTGTGGTGTTCAAAATTGTCGTACAAATCCACATGAAAAAAAAAATATATAAATATCAAAACGATGATGTCGTATAGAGTACACAAGAAAATGAATCTAATCCATAAAAGAGTACTACAACTCAGGAACACGTTTAATTCCCATGGAATTTACATGCCCTTCATGCTTATCTTGTCGTAATGGTTTAGTGAGAGGATCTGCTATATTATCATCTGTAGCAATCTTTTCTATCACTACCTCCTTTTGCTCCACGTAATCTCGGATTAGATGAGCTTTCCGTTGTACATGTCTAGACTTGTTGCTAGACTTAGGCTCCTTAGACTGGAAGATGGCACCTCTATTGTCGCAATAGATGGTGATCGGGTCATTCGAACTAGGCACTACAGATAGTCCTTATAAGAATTGACGCATCCATATCGCTTCCTTTGCGACTTCGAGACGCGGCATAGTACTCGGACTCGGTCGTAGAATCTGTCTTTGTAACACTTTGTTTGGAGCTCTTCCACCGATCAGCGCCATTAAGAGTAAAAACGAATCCAGACCGAGATTTCGAGTCATCTCGATCCGTTTGGAAGCTAGCATCTGCAGAACGGTTGCGCATAGCTTTTGTTCGCCCCCATAAGTCAATGCCCAATCTTTAGTCCTCCGTAGGTACTTAAGAATGTTCTTGACAGCCATCCAATGTGATTCACCTAGATGCTGTTGGAATCGACTTGTCATACTCAATGCATATGCCACGTCCGGACGTGTGCATATCATGGCATACATGATTGATCCTATTGCCGAGGCATAAGGAATCCGTGTCATGCGCTCTTTCTCTTCCGGTGTCTCTGGTGCTTGAGACTTGCTCAAATGCACCCCTGGAGCCATAGGAAGAAACCCCTTTTTGGAGTTAGTCATGCTGAATCTCTCTAGAATCTTGTCTATATAAGACTCCTGACTGAGAGATAACATCCGACGTGATCTATCTCGATAGATACGGATGCCCAAAATTCTTTGTGCCTCACCCAGATCTTTCATCTGGAAATGGTTTTTCAACCATACTTTTACCGAAGTTAAGAGAGGTATGTCATTCCCAATCAGGAGTATGTCATCAACATACAATATTAGGAAGACAATCTTGCTCCCACTCGACTTGATATATAGACATGGTTCCTCGACTGATCGAGTAAATCCATTTTCTTTTATCACTTGGTCGAAACGATGATTCCAACTCCTAGAAGCTTGCTTAAGTCCATAAATGGAACGCTTAAGCTTGCACACTTTCTTAGGATGTTCTGGATCGATGAAACCTTCGGGTTGTACCATGTACAACACTTCCTCCAAAAAACCGTTTAAGAAGGCGGTTTTCACATCCATCTGCCAAATTTCATAGTCATGAAAAGCGGCAATCGCTAAGATAATCCGAATGGAACGCAGCATGACTACGGGTGCAAAAATTTCATCGTAGTGCAAACCTGGCACTTGGGTGAAACCTTTAGCAACTAGTTGTGCTTTATAGATATCTTGTTGACCTTCCACATAATGCTTTATCTTGTAAAGCCATTTGCATTGAAGGGGACGAACCTTAGCAGGTAAGTCAACAAGATCCCATACGTTGTTCTCATACATGGAGTCCATCTCGGATTGCATGGCCTCAAGCCATAGCTTTGAGTCAGAACTAGTCATGGCACCTTTATAGGTTGCGGGTTCACTACTCGTTAAGAGTAGAATGTCATCTATGTCATGTTCCTCGACCATACATATGTATCTGTCCGGAGGAATAAAGACTCTTCCCGACCTCCTAGGTTCCTCAGGAATATTAACCGCAGCCGGGATTGAAGGAACTGGTTCCTCCAATGGTTGCTCGGTATTTGGTTCGGAATCTCCGATACTCGAAGGTTCTATTACTCTTTGCATTCTCGAGAAATTCCTTCTCTAAGAATGTCGCACTAGCCGCAACAAATACACGTTGTTCGGTTGGCGAATAAAAGTAATGACCAAGCGTTCCTTTAGGATAACCTATAAAGTATGTCTTGACCGATCGCGGGCCGAGCTTATCCTCGTGTCTCCACTTGACATAAGCCTCGCAGCCCCAAACCCGTATAAAGGACAAGTTAGGGACCGTTCCCTTCCATAGTTCATATGGAGTCTTGTCAACATGACTTTAGACGGACTTCGGTTAAGTATTAGAGCAAAATGACGGAAGAGCATAACCCCACAATGAGTCAGGTAACACGGTGTGACTCATCATGGATCGAACCATATCAAGTAGTGTTCGATTTCTCCGTTCGGACACACCATTCAACCGAGGTGTTCCGGGTGGAGTTAACGTAAGGCAATCCCACAGTCCTTAAGGTGTTGATCAAACTCGTGAGAAAGATACTCGCCACCACGGTCGATCGCAGTGTTTTAATCTTTCTACCCAAAGAGGTTACGTACCCGATTCTGGTATTCTTTGAATTTCTCAAAGGATTCACTTTTGTGCTTCATTAAGTAGACATAGCCATATCTCGCTAAATCGTCCGTGAAAGTGATGAAATACCTATAGCCTTCTCGTGCGGTGATTGACATAGGTCCACACACATCCGTATGTATGAGTCCTAATAGGTCTGCAGCGCGCATTCCAACACCTTTGAAGGAAATTCGAGTCATCTTACCAATGAGACATGATTCACACGTGCCAAATGATTGAAAATCAAAGGCCGAGATAGCTCCATTCTTTATGAGTTGTTTTACGCGTTTCTCATTAATGTGTCCCATACGACGATGCCATAGATACGTTTGATCTTTGTCACCAACCTTTAACTTCTTATTCATTACGTGCAATATTTCGGTGGTCTGATCTAAAACATAAATTCCGTTCATGGAGACTGCCTTGCCATAAATCATATCGTGTAATGAGAAAATGCAACTATTATTCTCTATTACAAATGAAAAACCAAGTTTGTCAAGTGCGAAACCGAAATAATGTTTTTAGAAAGATCTGGTACATAATAGCGATTATATAAAAATAACTCAAATCCGCTAGGAAGCTGGATCACGTATGTTCCCCTCGAGACGGCAGCCACTCGTGCTCCATTCCCGACACGCATGTCCACCTCACCCTTTACGAGGGGTTCGATGTTTCGGAGCCCCTGCACATGATTACACAGATGAGAACCACAACCAGTATCTAGTACCCAAGTTCCGTAACTTGCGTGGTTAATCTCAATCATATGAATAAAAGTAGAAGAGGAAGAAGACATACCAACAGGTTTAACGCGACCTGCTTTTATGTCCTCATGGTAAACATGACATGTACGCCTCCAATGCCCAGTCTTGTGGCAATGATGGCATTCCATGTTATCGGTCTTGCTCTTTGTCGCGCCCGATGAGGTGCTCGACTCACCAGGCCCACTCTTACCCGATCCCGACTTCTTAAACTTCGGTTTACCAACCGCTAGGCCTGGGTGAACTTTGCCCTTTCCCTTGCCCTTGTTTGACACAACGAGAACATCCTCTGTTTCGTGCTCCCACTAAACTTCATGTCCTTCTCGGTGCATGACGAGAAGGGAGTGTAGTTCATGAGGACTTTTCTTCAAATCATTCATATAGTAATTCGCTCTAAAGAGCGCAAAACCATCGTGGAGTGAATGAAGCATGCGGTCAATCACGATGTTCTCGCTGATTTTACAATCAAGCGCCTCCAGTTTCTCGACATTCTCAATCATGCTGAGAATGTGTGGGCTAACCGGTTGGTCCTTCTGGAGTTTCGCATCAAAGAAGCGAGTGGTATGCTCATAGGTCACGATTCTCGGTGCTTTCGAGAATTCCTTAGTGAGCGTGGTGAAAATCTTGTTTGCACCTTGGGCTATGAAGCGTTTCTGCAAATTGGGTTCCATTGCAAAAATGAGTACATTCTTTACCGCACCCGCTTCCATGGCGAAATCGTTATACTTGTCGATCTCGTTAATTCCAGCCGTGGGGCCTGGGTTTGGCGGGATGGGCTCGATCGATATTTGAGCTTCCGTCGGCGGCGCGGCATTCCGTAATGCCGCCTCCCAGTCCGCGAAGTTTGATCCATCATTCTTCAGTCGAGTAGACTGATTCATCTGATTCATGAAGATCCGAAGCCAGGACTCTCGGTCCAATGTGACACTTGGCATTGGGTCGTCAGCACGGCCAGCCATTATGTTATTAGCAGTTTAAATTATCGTGATCTACACTGAAAAAGAAGGGAAAAACAAAACGAAATAAGCAACTCATCGAGGTGATTTAAGTCTATTTAAAATTCATTTTAATCGTGTAGACTCATTGCACTTGCATAATTGATCTCCCTCAAGAATAATACAAGTGATCCCAAGACTCAATTTCCGTAAATTGATAAGCCAACTGTTTAGCTAGTTCTACCGTTAGAACTCTTGGTCGATAGATTTCCGTAAATCCTATCTATAGTCCACCATAATCACAGGATCGTACGAGTGACCATAGTGTTGAGATAAAATAGGTCAATCAGTTCTAACTTACCCAACGTAGAAGGGGTCATATTATGCCTACCGACGAAGAAGGGATTCATTGGAGTTTGACCTATAAAGACTATTCTCAATTTTTGGTTATACGAGGAAGATCCCATCAACTTAGTTTTAATTCATTTTAAGTGAACGAAAAACTAGCATTGCGTGAATGAATTAATTTAGGTGATGGCTTATAAAAACGTGTGATATCTGTATATCATAGAAAACTAACGCGTGACCTCTATATGAGTCAGTTTTCATGCAATTATTAGGTGGTTTGGTTTTAGGCGGAATATGATGCAAATTATCGTTACAATAAAAATAAAAGAATGCAAAACGTAAATAAAAATTCCTAGTGTGGCCTATCCTAGTAAAAAAGAACATAATACAACTTTGGAATCCACCGTTGGACCCGAGAAGCTTGTCTTGATGTTCCATCTTGATCCATGTAGCGGGAGTGAGCATCCGGTCTCCATCTTTGGTCTTCTCAAAATTACAATTTAAAATTTACAAAAATGAACCTATTTACACTCTAAATAAAAACTGTAATTACAAGGGAAAACCAAAACAGAGATTCAAGATCTCAAAATACAACCAAGACCGTGTTCCATCATTACGGTAACACGTTCTACTAAGGCCACACTAAGTTACAACCGATTGTAAAATTAAATACGTAATAAAAACATTCAAGGCATTCAAAAGTAACGATAAAAGAAATGCATCAACTAAAACTAAAATTTATCCGTGACATAATTCCGTAATTATGTTAAATTTATCCAAACCACCTTATAACAATTAAAATTATGTGACAAAACCGCTTCTATCAACTTAATTTTAATTCATGATAATCCGTTACTTTAATTTGCTTTAAAATAACTAAATGGTACGTGAGTGAACCGTTTCACTATCAAGCGAATGCACAAAATCCGTATTATGCATAAAACATGGCCGGAAAAAAATTGAAACACGAAAAAAAAAATTTTTTTTTTCTTCTTCACGGCTGAACCGTGAACAGTGCAGCAAAAAAAATTTCCAGCAGCTCAAAAAAAAAAACGTGAGCATCAACAATCATCAAAAATCGATTTGACAAAAAAAAACAAAAAACCAATTGCAAATTTAAACTAATCCGTATAGAATTAAATCTACAATTGTTCAAATCTTTGACAATATTGCTATAATTATCGTTTAAAATAACAATATGCAAAGAACAAATCGAAAAACAAAAGACCGTCTGATCAGACGTAAGCCAAAAGGCACGGTTTCCAATAAAACGAAACAACCGAGTTAAAAAATTTCTGCCGAGACAAAAAAATGGCTGCCGCACGTTTTTTTTATGCAAAAATTTATCGATTCAATTCGTTTAATGAAAATCACAATGAAAAATTTACGTGGCCTCGCTCTGATACCACTTGAGGGGTAATATCCGTATAAAACCCTTAAATTTTAGGACTATAACGTAAGTTTAACATGCGATTTATGGTCATAAACGAAAAACAATAGAGAAACGATAAAGATCAAGAATCAACCTCGGGTCCTTTGAAATTCGGCCTAAGAACAGAAATCAAAGTAGATTTCCTCCTAATCGTTGCACCCAAGATCGTCTGAGACTATGCCCCTTGTGCTAGAATTGCTCTCTAATTGTCTTGCAATATTGAGAGAGCCTTTTTGTGAGGTTTTTCGATGAGAGATCTAGGATTTCAGAGAAGAGAGCTCCAAAACCCTAATTTTCTTTCAAATGAATGAATTAGGGCCAAAAGGAGAGAGAGCCTCTCCTTTTGTTTTGATCGTCCAAACCGTGAGCCAAAGGGGAGGGAGTGGGCTTTCACTTCCTCCTTATTTTTTAACTCGTGATCCGACTCAAAATGCTAAAATGTATATGACGGGATCTTTATTATAAATCGTCATCGGTTATCGGTTATTAAAATATCAACTAGTAACATGACTCAGTCGATATATTAATACTTGTCCGACAATGACAATATTGTATAATTAATTAATTCAATATACATTAATTAAATATAACCGTTTATATTTAATTTACGAATTAACAGCTTAATTCGCCTTAGCCATTATTATTTAATCCGTATTAAATAAATATCTCAACATCGCGTTTGACTAATTATTAGTCAATAATAACTCCGACTAACTGTTTAGTCAAATTAGGCATCAACATGACTGTATTTTCATACTGTCACATCTCTCAAACGTATCCTATAGGTGTGACTTTTAGGGACCAGTTGATCACCGCCATCAGTATGACAATAACGTCAAACTTATCTAGCAAGCCAACCGTTATTGATAAACGTGGACCAACTGATAATAATATAAAAGTATACCCTTTGATCCTTTTAGAGATTTAAATGTTATTGCACTAACTGTAGAGGACACCAGCCCCAACAAGAAGAAGAACCCACCACCATTCAAGAAGTTTCAAAGAAGAAGAATGAAGAGAAGGCTAAGGAGAAAGAGCCTATTGTGATTAGACTTCCATTTCCAAGTCGTCAAGCTAAGCCTAAGTTCGATGAACAACTTGGAAAGTTCATGGAGATTGTGAAGAACTTGGAAGTCTTTAATCCCATTCACCGAATTAATTAATCATGTTCCGGCCTATGCGAAATACATGAAAGATATTCTTACAAAGAAGAAATCCATCCGGAAGCTAGAGACTATTGCGTTCACTAAGGTGAGTAGTGCCATCCTACAAGGAAGTTCACCTCCAAAACTCAAGGATCCGGGAAGTTTCTCTATTCCATGCACCATTGACGACACTACAATCAACAAAGCTTTATGTGACCTTGGAGCAAGTGTAAGTGTCATGCCATACTCGGTATGCAAGAGGCTAGGAATGGGAGAACTCAAGTGCACTAATATCACACTTCAAATGGCGGATCGATCAACGAAGACACCTTTAGGGGTATGGAAGGATGTGCCGGTAAGAATTGGCAAGTTCTTCATCCCGGTGGACTTTGTTATTGTTGACATGGAGGAAGACTCGAACATTCCTATAATCCTATCATTTTAGGAAGACCATTCTAACACACCGCGGGAGCGGTTATTGATGTCAAACATGGAGAGCTCACACTTGAAGTGGGAGATGAAACAGTCACTTCTAACCTTAACAAGACAATGAGAGCTCCCCGCTTACATGAGCCATGTTTCATGATCGATCATTATAGCCGAGAAAGTGATAGGAAGAAGTTGGCATCTCAATGCAAAGGACAAGCTATGGGTAAAGAGTCACCACCCATATGGGAGAAGAAAGTGGATAATCTCCAATATGCTCCATCCAAAGAGCAAGAAAGTTTCAACAAGAATAAGAGCTTGAATAGCTCACCACCACTCATGACAAGAGAAGAAGAAGGCCTCATTGGCCATAATGACAAGAAGGAAGAGGAGTTGTTCTCATCAACTCATAATACTATTGGGAAGCAAGCTAATGAAGTATGCGGTTTATAGGATGATGAGTTCGAAGGATTAGTCAATCCTTATATTGGCAATGCTATGACCGTGGACCAAGGCTTCGGTGACCACTTCCACTCAAGTCACCACAATGAAGAACACAATGTGCAAAGGTCTATTGAAGATCTTTATAATGACAATGAACAAGCCTTCGACTACTTCTTCAAGGTGTTGAGCAACATCAACAACACATTGGCTATGCCCCCTTGACATCTCATACATGAATGAGAGTTTGGTGGAGTCCTACCTAAACCACCATTTGTAAATATTCTAACCCCTTAACTAGCACTCTACTTATTGTATTGCATTTTTTTGTCAATTTTTGGATTTACCATTCTACTTTGATCAAGATTATCTTATTATTTTGAGAGAAAGTGAGGGAGGGACTTAAATGTTTCTTGGTGCTTTGACTTAGTCTGGGGATAGTAATTGCCTAGGCTATCCAAGCCTTTATAGTGTCCCCACAATGAAGACCAAAGGAAGGAAGACGGAATGACTTGGGTTATGAAAATACCCACGGGTGGAACTGAACTCGTGAGGTACATGAGCAATACGAGCGTCCTCAAAAGAACCCGCTCGTACTGGCTGAAAATCCGAGCGTCCTGACTGAAATACGCTCGTCCTGGCAGAACTGAAAAGGAAAAATTTGCACTGGGTATGAATTCGAGCGTCTCCTCAGGAATCCGCTCGTCTCAAACAAAAGACGCTCGTCTCAGTAAAGATCTGCTCGTCTTGGTTATATCAGAATCTGGGATTTCACCCTGACCTGGAATACGAGCGTCCTCAAAGGAATCCGCTCGTCTCCATACAGCAATACGCTCGTCTCCTGCTGAAGATGCTCGTCTCATCATGGGTTACATTTTATAAAACTGACTGGGCAACAATCCGAGCGTCCCGTGCTGCAGACGCTCGTCTCCCTCTACTGCAATTCAAAAACACGTGATTAAAACCCCCTTTCCCATTTCATTTCATTCATTCAAAACACAAACACACCCTCAAAACCCTGAAAACCCTCAATTCCTCCATCCATAAAAATCAATTTTCCTAACCAAATTCACCCAAATCAATTCCAAACTTCCCCAAAGCTCAAACAAATCACTCCTCTATCAACAAAAAGCCATTCAAACATCCAAATCCTCAAAAATTGAATCGATTTTCTAGGGTTAAAGGCAAATTTCGAAAATCCTAAATCGATTTGGGTTTTATTGAAGCTTGAGGATACCAGAAGAATTCAAGCAAATCATTGGTTGTTGATACATACAAGGAGAAGAACAATGGCTAGGACCAAAGGTGGAAGCAAGGCACCCACAAAACCAAACCTTTCCAAAAGGCAACAAGCACTTCAAGTTTCCAAGGCTTTGGTGGTTCAACAAGCAAGAATGGAAACTCAAGAAACTCCTATTCCTATGGTGGAAGCTACTACTTCTATCCCGGTTATTGAGCAACTAGAAAAATATCCGGAGGTAACTTTCACATCCGATTCTCATAGGAAAAATTTTGTGTCTCTTGCTAAGAAATCGATTTTACCCACCAAGTTTATTTGCCAAGATGCCTTGACCAAATTGGGTGTCCTTGAAAGAACCAAGAATTTCTTTGAGTCTATGGGGTTGCTTACATTGTTTAATATGCAAGAATTAGCCTACCCCTCCCTCACCTTGGAATTTCTAAGTTCATTGAAAGTTACAAAGGTGGAGACTCGAACGAATATTAAATTCCGCCTTGAGAATGTGGATAGGACGATGTCCTTTAATGAGTTTGGCAAAGTTTTCGGTCTTGATAATGACTCGACTTATATGAAGAAACCTTCAACAAAATATGATCCCGCCCCTTTGTGGAAAGCTATTACCGGGAGGAAATTCGAGTCCTTCCATGAATGTCGTACCCTTTATGTTCATCACCCGGGCATAAGGGGGTGGCACAAGGTTGTGGGAAATACTCTTATTGCTAGGAAGGGGACTAATCACTTCACCGAACTTGATTTCATCTATCTCAAGTCAACCTTGAATGTCGATAAGAAGTTCACCAAGAAATACAATATCCTTCAACTTTTAATCGAAAGGTGGCTTAATATCGATCATGGCAAGGAAGGCGCGGCCTTTATAGTAAATGGGGGATTGGTAACGTGGTTGGCAAAACACTTCAACCAGAATTTCAACAAAGATGACACTTATAAGCCGGTTAAAGGAGGCCACCTCATTGATCTAGCCAATATGGTTCACAAATTCCATTGGGTCAAGAATGACACCCTTGACAACAAATTTGAGTGGCTTACAAAAGATGCCAAGTCCTTCATTCTACCGAACAAAATTTGCCAACTAAATGTCCGAAGCCCGCACTATCTTCTCTTACTCTCCGAGGAAGCCGAGTCCATAATGCAACACCATAGGGAGGCCATTGCCGAGCCCTCCTCTATTATCACTCCACCCTACCCGTTCACCTACCATGAATTCCGACCCGAAAATGTTATGGTGGGGAATGATTACTTGACTCTTTTGATGCAAGAAATGCATAGGCAAGCCCATGAAGACCGAGTCAATGCATATAGAGCTCAATATCCGCCCCTCTTACACCTAGCTAGACAAGGACTTCTTGACCCATCATGTCCTTTGTCTAGTTGGGCGGATAGGGAAGTTTTCTTTCCTAATGCTCCTAAGGATTCTAGCATGGGTGATGAGGAGGTTGTTGTTGAGAGTGGTGGAGAAGAAGATGAAGAAGGTGAATAAGATGAAGGAAGTGAGGAAGAGGAAGAAAGCTCAAGTGATAGTGGTGAAGCCTCTGGGTCTATGGAGGTAGATGATGATAATGATGCTATTGAGGATAATGATGATGATGATGATGATGATGATGATGATGATGATGATGATGATGATGATGGATATGGTAGTGATGTCGCTATGAGCGACGATTGAGGATTAGACAAGCTTTTGGAGGATACCACTACCCATTGTGAGTTTCCTACCCGTCCTTTTAGCTTTGTCTTTATAACATTTTTAATTTATTCTTGATCATGAGTATTGAGTCCTAGCACCATATAGAAGACTCCCACCTCGGTCTCATTGAGGTGTCTTTTATTGTTCCCACATGAAAAATCCAAAATGACAAGTTTAGTTGCATGCATAGCATTTTTATGCATGAACTCCCTCACTCTCACTAGGTTTGGGGAAGTTCAGGCATAAACATTGGGAGTTAATTTAAATTATGCTCTCCAACCAAACAAAAATTCATGCAGCATATAGCATAGTTTAGTTTGCATTCACTTTTGTATATATATATATATATCGTATAGTTTTCATTTAGTATATAAATCTTGCATTTTCATAGAGCTTGCATAATTTCCTATTGTATTGGCCATTGAGCACAATGACAATACTAGTGTGGGGATGGGAAATTCTAACATGACTTATAAAACAAAAAGGATAAAAATTGAAAATTTTTGAAAAATACAAAAACATGTCTTTTTATTTCATAAACATAAAAACCATAAAAATTTGAAAAATTGAAAAAATCAAAAACATGTTCATTACTTTTTAGTGTAGAATTGTATATATTGTATATACTTGTTTGTTTGCTTGTTTGTTTATCCTTTTTCACATTGATCGACTATGCCACATCCGAGACATGAGGATATTGAAGACCACATGGTATGATCTTTCCAATCTCCTTTTTCCTCTTCATGTTAATGACTATGTGGCTTTATTTTGATTGATGCGGTATAAACAATGTGATTATAGGATTGCATTTAGATTATTTGGCATACTAGTTGGTAGAAGCATATGCATTAGGATGTATATATGTTAGTTGCATCATGGCATATAGTTGCATTTAGAAAAATTTTGTGAAATCATCTATTTGGGAAGCTTGACAAGTGTATATAAGGCCCTTGTAGATACTTTTTCTTTTTGAGACTTTGCTTGTTAGAATACTTGTAAAACACCCTAGGATGTGTCATGCTAGTATCCTTTGACCCATGGATTAAGGCCTAGTCAAGAGTACCTTATGGTGTGATAACTCCTTGGCTACCGTTTATTCCAAGGTGACCCTTGAAGCCATGAAACCATCATCCATATTCTACCACATTTTTGTCAACAAAAGGGAATGGGCACAAAAATCGTTCAAATTTGAGTTCAAGTATTGAAATGAAAGTAAGAAAGTTTGCAATTGCATCAAAAGAAAAGAGGAGTAACAAAAATGAAAACTCATATGCTTCAAATGCAAGCACCCTCACTACAAATGGGGTAGCTTTGAAAATGTTCAAAAGAAAATGCAAAAAATTGAAATTGTCAAATATTGAAATGCCAAACATCAAAAGAAATGGCAAAAAGAAAGTGTTCTCAAATGTCAAATGCCACAAGAAATTGGGGGGAAAAAAAACAACAAAAGCAAACTCCCATATGAAACTCAAATACAAATGATCCCTTTATCCATCATATTCACTTTTGTGCATGGTAGAGAGGGGATGACCCTTCTTCTTGTTTAGACGAGAAGGGGAATTCCGCGATCCTCCAGTATTTCTAACACCATAGGGAGACTACTCTTGACGAAAGCATTTAACAATTGAGGACAAAGGTACCCTAGCTTGACACAACTTGGAGGTGATTTATTGGTATCCTTCTAGGCTTAGTAGTTTGAAGAAACCGTATCTATGATGGAATGTGTACCCTTAGATTGCTTCCCTTATAGATAATTTCCGCCACTTAGATGAGGAAAGTGGCTATTCATTTTTGTAGATGCATCCATTACTTGATTTGCGTGCTTTAATGATTGGATGTGTCGTCATTTTGGCAAGCCCCACCTTGCCTTGCAAGAAGGCATCCTACCTCATGGTTGTCTTGTTGTGAGTTGAAGGGGCGAAGTGAGACCCGCTAATTGTCTCACATCGTCTATATTAGTAGGTTAGTTTGAATAAGGGTCCTAGTTTTTGTCACCTCTTTACTCAGGACGAGCAAAGGTTCGGTTTGGGGATGTTTGATGTGACTCATATTTGAGCACATTTAGTCACCGAATTAGCCTCGTTCCTATGCTTTATAGTACATAATTGGGTAATTTACTATCTTTAGTTTCCCATTTTTCATATTCTTTGAGGTTTTGTTTCCTTGGTTGGAGAGGAGTGCAAACTTTGCATTTACATGGCGAAATGGAGCTAAATTGATCGTATCTAATGACAAAGCATCAAGAGGAAGACAATACTAGATGGCCTATGTAGATAATAAAGTGAAACGGGCAATGACGAAAGGATCCTTGCATTTCCGGATTGATCCTCGCGGATTATGAAGGAAAAAAAGAAGAAATGTTGTCTGCCAAGGGATCCGAGCGGATCACAGAGGATCCGAGCGTCTCCCTCCACCACCATCCGAGCGTCCCGTGCCCAAGATGCTCGTCCTGAAGCAAGAAGATCTGAGCGTCTTCCTTGATAATCCGCTCGGATCGTACCCCAGATAGCCCGTGCCTGGTTTCAAGTCGCTCGGATCATGGCAAGACTAGCAAAATGGAGATGCTCATCTCCTTGGAGAGGAGCATTTCCTCAACTTTTCTTAAGGACTTAATAGTCATCTAATCCCTTAGTAACCCTAATCTTTGTACTTAATCTTTAGTATAAATACCCCATTGTACTACCTAGATTAGGATCATCTAGGAATCAAGTAGTAATCAATTAGTAATTATTCCTTAATCTTGTAATCAACTCTTAATCTAGTCTTAATACAAATCTCAATACTTAATCTTTCCTTAATCTCTCTATTGTTCATCATTTATTTTGGGTAATTAGAAGATTATTTGGGTTTATTTGGAGGATTGACAACCTTCTATCAATCATCAACTACTTCTATTATTCTTTGCATTATTATTTTGGAATCTCCATAGGTATAATTCTCTTAATCCTTACTTTAATTGTTGTTAATCATTTTCATTCATACATCATGTTTTGCCTTGTTAATATGATTGACAACCTTGTTAGCATGTTAAACTTGATCATGAGTGAGTAGTTTCTTTAGCTAGGGTTAATGAGGAATTAGGGTAAACCAACATGGGGATTGATTCATGCTTAATCTAATATGTCTTCATAATTAATTTCCTTGCTTGTTGTGATTCCAACTTATGCACATGTTATGTTAGATGAAATGCGAGCCTATGAATCCTTGCATTTTTTACCCATCACTTATCTTTTCAATGAGACTTGTAAGATATAAACCAACTCGAGTCTCATTAGACCATGCATATAGTTGGATAGGAAGGACTAAGTCGACTTGTAGGTGTTGTACAATCTAATTGATTCGGCTCCGGGACCCAAACCTTCTTAGGGATTGTAAGATATACACTAACTCGATCCCATCACAACAATAAGTGCTTGCATCTAGTAGAGAACATGTTTGTATGATCAACTCCCATGAATCCCCTATGAACCCATGACACCCTAGTGCTTTTAATCAATTGTTTACATCCCATTTTAATCATCTTGCTTGTTTTTATTTCCTTGCTTTTATATTGTTAATTAGTTTAGTTGACCTCTTATCTCAACTCAAATTGTGACACCCTTAGACACAACCATTTGCAATTGAAAATCCTACATCAATACCCGACCCTTGGGATCCGACCTTTACTTGCCTCTTTACTAAGAGTAGTTGGTGAAGTCATAAATATTGTTTTGGTTGGGTAACTTTTGACGACGAGTTTAAAAACCTCATGAACCAAAGGTCTGCCAAAGTACAACTTTAATCCCGCACTTGAATTATTTGTCCGGTTTCGAAATCTAGCAAAGGGTACGACAAAGTCAAAGGGAATTGTGATGGGTGGTCTTGTGACTAGGATGGCCAATGTATTATGTCCGGGTTAAATGATGATGAGAGGTATGTAGCTCTACCCGGAGACACTTTGATTGATGAGAAGGCTATCTTTAGGCATCACAAATGGTGCAAGTATAATGATTCGGGAAGCATTGATTGGTTCACCAAGGGGAGCACTACATTCACCCTTCTTTGTTGGGACCTTCCTCCTACTATGCCTAGGTCGAGCTACCTTGCACCTATGCCGAGCTACCTCCTCCCCATTGAGAGGATTGTGGCTCCACCATCTAGGAGACGTGAGGAGGCACCTTCTACTCCTTCCCATGCACCATCACCATCCCAAGGTCCAAGCCTTGGATTTCCACCGTTCCTTCATGGTGTTTGGCCCTCTTATGCGGAGATACCTCCATACCCCCATGTCTACCGACCCTACTCACCTCCTCCTCCTCCTCCCGGCACCCCGCCATCGGCCATGGATATCTTGATGGGTATGATGAGCAACATGGATTTTAGGATCCACCAAGGGCAAGAAGACAACTATTTGGCCCTTTATCCTCAATACTACCATATGGCGCAACAAGGGTTTATTGGTCCTAATGGTCCTAGGACTTCTTGGGTGCAACATCACCTTGTGTTCCCAAACCAAGACAATGATCAAAGAGGAGGAGAGGAAGAAGAAGAAAGTGAAGTTGATGATAGCCTTGATGATGGAGGCTTTGTTTGAGATCGTGATTGTAAGACCCTTTCTTTCCCTATCTCTTATGTATAGTTGCATTGCATTTTAAATTATCTTGCATTTAGTTTACACCTCACTTGCACTTGTATTATATTTCACATTGCATTTACATTAGTTAGCTCATATAGTATAGTTGCATTGTAATATATCTCATATGATTAGATTAGTTTGTATTATAATATATATCTCACATGATTCATGCAGTTAGTTGCATATAGACTTGCATGCATGCATAATCACTAATGACCAAACCTATTTTTTTCTACACTAGAAATAGTGCTTAAATCGATTTGGGGAGGTTTGATCATAGGTGAGAACATGCATCATCTAGTATAGTTTAGATTGCATTCATTTGTTATATATGTCATATAGAATTGGTCCTAGGACTTCTTGGGTGCAACCTCACCTTGTGTTCCCAAACCAAGACAATGATCAAAGAGGAGGAGAGGAAGAAGAAGAAAGTGAAGTTGATGATAGCCTTGATGATGGAGGCTTTGTTTGAGATCGTGATTGTAAGACCCTTTCTTTCCCTATCTCTTATGTATAGTTGCATTGCATTTTAAATTATCTTGCATTTAGTTTACACCTCACTTGCACTTGTATTATATTTCACATTGCATTTACATTAGTTAGCTCATATAGTATAGTTGCATTGTAATATATCTCATATGATTAGATTAGTTTGTATTATAATATATATCTCACATGATTCATGCAGTTAGTTGCATATAGACTTGCATGCATGCATAATCACTAATGACCAAACCTATTTTTTTCTACACTAGAAATAGTGCTTAAATCGATTTGGGGAGGTTTGATCATAGGTGAGAACATGCATCATCTAGTATAGTTTAGATTGCATTCATTTGTTATATATGTCATATAGAATTGCATTTAGTTAGAGCAAGCATTCATTCATATCATATCATTGCATTTGTACTTCAATTTCCATAAAACTTTAAAAATCCAAAAAACATGTATTTCTTTTTCATTCCTTCTCCTACATGTACATTGAGGACAATGTCCAAAATAAAGTGGGGGATGGGAATTTATATTCCAAAAATGCATAAAAATTTGAAAATTTTTGAAAACTCCCAAAAATATGTTCTTTATTTTCATAAAAACAAAATCCATAAAAATTTGAAAATTTCAAAAACCAAAAAACATGTTCTTTAATTTAGTAGTGTAGAATTATATGTACTTGTGTTTTTGTCCTCTTCTCACATTGATACAACACTACATTTGAAGCATTGTCAAGGAAATGTGAAGACCGCTTGGTATGATCGCTCTAATCTCTATTTCCCTTTCATTTATTTTCATTATTCATATGAGGAGAATGGGCTTACATGTCAAGGAGGATGTGGTGTATTTTGTTGTTGCGGTTTGTGTATCTATGTGTTATTAGGAGTTTGCATTTAGTTTATGTGGCATAATAGTTGATAGAAGCATATGCATTAGAGTTGTATATATGTTAGTTGCATCATGACATGTAGTTGCATTTTAGAAAAATTTTGTGAAAATGCTTATTTGGGAAGCTTGACAAGTTTATATAAGGCCCTTGTAGATAATTTTGCTCCTTGAAACTTTGTTTGCTAGAATACCCTCAAGACACCCTAGGATGTGTCATACTAGTATCTTTTGACCCATGGACTAAGGCCTAGTCAAGAGTACCTTGTGGTGTGATAACTTCTTGGCTACCGTTTATTTCAGGTGACCTTTGAAGCCATGCAACCGTTCTTACACTTCCATCATCATATTTTGTCAACAAAAACGGAATGGGCACAAAAACATCAAATTGAGTTCAAGTTATCAATGTCAAAAGTTTGCAATTGCATCAAAGAAAAGAGGAGTACCAAAATAAACTCCTATACTTCAATAAAAGCACCCTCGTTACAAATAGGGGTGACTTTGAAAAAATGTTCAAAAATGCAATATTGAAAAGAATGGCCAAAGTATCAAAATGCCAATCATCAAAAATGGCAAGAAATGTTCTTCAAATGTCAAATACCATAAGAAATTGGGGGGGGGGAAATCAAATCAAAAAGCAAACTACAAATGTGAAACTCAAAACATCTTGATCCCTTTCATCCATTGATCTTATTTTGTTGCATGGTGAAAAGGGGACGACCCGTCTTCTTGTCTAGGCAAGAGGGGGAATTCCGCGATCCTATAGTGTTTCTAACACCATAAGGAGTCTATTCTTGATGAAAGCATTTAGCGATTGTCGACAAAGGTAACCTAGTTTAACACAACTTAGAGGTGATTTGTTGGTATCCTTTTAGACTTAGTAGGTTGGAGAAATAATATCTATAATGGAGTGTGTACCCTTGAATTGCTTCCCGCTTAGATGATTTCCGCCACTTAAATGAGAAAAGTGGCTATTATTTTGTAGATGCATCCATTACTTATTTTGTGTGCTTAATGCTTGGATGTATCGCCATTGTGGCAAGCCCCACCTTGCCTTGCAAGAAGGCATCTTACCTCATGTTTGTCTTATTGTGAGTTAAAGGGGCAGAGTGAGACCCGCTAATTGTCTCACATCGGCTATATTATTAGATTAGTATAAATAAAGGTTATAGTTTTAGTCACCTCTTTACTCGGGACGAGTAAAATTTCGGTTTGGGGATGTTTCATGTGACTCTTAATTGCGCACATTTAGTCCCCTAATTGAACCTATTTTTCATACTAATATAACATTTCATGGCCATTTTATCCGTCAAATCCATTCTATTTTGCTTTCCTATTGTATTTTATATGTCTTATAGGAAAGGAGATAATGAGGCGGAATTCTCGTCTCTCGCGCATATTCGAAAACTTGTTGACGATATTGGATGGACTAGTATGAAGAGGAGGCAAGAATGATGACCAAGGATGTAGGAATAAAGAGTATATAGAAGGATCATAGGCTTAAAAGTAAGAAAAAGGGAAACAACAGCTCAACCCGCTCGGGTCAAGCTCAGGTAGAGCGATTTACAGCTCGACCCGCTCAGGACATTCTCAACCTGCTCGGGTTGAGGCTCAGGATGCGCGTTTTTCACTCGGGACGAGCGGATTGTTTTACAGGAAGCTTTTCTTTGCAAGCTAGAACGCGCATGTCCCTCGGGACTTGCGAAACTCTATTCAACACTTAAGCATTGTTATTTACTAATCTACCCTTGCTTAACCTAATGATGTACCACTATATATACTCCATTTGTAATAATCAAGAGATTAAGCTTCTTTAGATTAGATGGAGCCTTCATTAGGAGTAGATTAGAATAGATTAATCTCAATCATTCCACAATATTACATATTAATCTTTCCTTAATCATTGTTCAAGTTTATTATTGGGTAATTAAAGATTATTGGGTTATTATTAGAGAATTGACAACTCTTCATCAATCAATCAAGTTTTATTCTATTATTCTTTGCTTTATTATTTGGATCATCTCAAGTAGGTATAATCTCTTTACCCTTGCTTAATTATTGTTAATCACATCATTTATTCATCATGTTTTGCTTTGTTAGTATGATTGACATCCTTATTAGCATGTCAACCTTGATCATGAGTGAGTAGTCCTTTAGATAGGGTTAATGGGGAATTAGGGGAAATAAACATGGGGATTGATCTATGCTTAATCTAATATGTTCTCATAATTAAATTGATTGCTTGTTGTGCTTTCAACCTATGCACATGTTATGTTTGATGAAATGCTATACTATGAAACCTTGCCTTTTTAACCCATCTCTTATCTTTTCAATGAGGCTTGTAAGCCATAAACCAACTCGAGCCTTGTTAGACCATGCATAGAGTTGAATAGGGGGAGACTAAGTCGACTTGTAGGTGTTGTACAGTCTAGACAACTCGGCTCCGGGACCTAAATCTTTCTAGGGATTGTAAGATATACACTAACTCGATCCCTTCACAACAATAAGTACTTGCTTCTAATTGAGAACATGTTTGTATGATCTATTTCCATGAAACCCCCTATGAACCCATGACACCCTAGTGCTTTTAATCAATTGTTTACAAACCTCTTTAATTGCTTTACTTAATTTACATTCATCTTGTTGATTAGCTTAGATTACATCTCATCTCAACCCAAATTGTGACAACCCTTAACACAACTACGATTAGATTGAACAATTTGAATACCTCCGTCCCATGGATCGACCCCGACTTGCTTGCTATGCTAGTAGTTGGGTATAAATGTGTTTGATGGAGGACAATGACCCGCTCCATCACATATATTGTGATTCATATACATTACTCTCCATTATGTGAGGTGTACATGATGCATGTGAATATTTTATATGGCGATACAAGTAATCAATATCATGTACTCACTAACACCATAACACAACAAGATTACAAGAATACACCAAAATTGGTGACTGATTTCAGTCGCCCGACTATAAAATCAGTCGCCATTTTCATTTAATGTGTGGATTTTCACAGTCGCCATTTTGACGACTACAATAGCCTTCATAATTCACCATCAATTATATCCCTTCCCACCCTATGCAGTGCATTCACCTTCCTGTTAGAAATTATTAATCTCATTATTCAACATATTCATATATGTTACATTTTAATTTAGTCATAAAATTAAAACTAGATCTTATGCATGCAAACTAAAATAGAAGTAGAGTAGAAATCGTCTTTCTTACTATGGGAGTTTCGGATTAAAGGGCACAAGCAAGATCTCCTTCTTACTTGTTCTTGAGCTTTCCTTACAAATGGAAGAACAAGGATTCAAAGATAGAATCCCTCTTTAAAGCATATACCCAAGATGACCCTTAAAAGATTATTATTATTTGATCTAGAATAATTATAATCTTACTAAAATGACCCAAAAACTATTGTTTTGATCTCTATTATTTCGGTATAGAAAGGAAGGATTTTGGAGATTTTATCTCTCTAATTTTTCATAAGATGTAGAGAGTTAATTATCTTTCTTACACTAGAATTATAATGTAAAGTAGGGAATGAATTATTAGAGAGAAAATACCTCTATAATGGCCCTTTGAAAACCGGTTGGCATGGGGAGAGTAGAGCCAATGCATGAGCTTGTAATTCTTCTCAAGAAAAACTAGGTTTGCATGGCTACAAGCTAGTTATAATCATTATGCTTTCCACTTAATTATTTAACACAATTTAAACATTATACTCCCTCCATTTTTCGGCACTTACATAAAATGGGAGGTCCATTTTATATTTTGTCATTTGTCAATTATCACATGTTACTAGTCATGTGAAATTGTCATGTATTTTTAACATATTAAAAATCAACGTATTAATAAAAATACGTCATGTACAAAATCGACTTAGTAATTCGTAATTACTTGTACCAAAACGGTTTATTAATTATAAATCACAACGTCTTGTATTTATAATAAATTATTCATTCAGTTCCAATTGTTTCCGTAAACAATAATTTCATCTAAGTAATAGAACAATTCGATCACTTAGACCGCATCTTATTTAATCAAATTACAATGAGACACGTAAATATTACTTCCAAAATCGTCCGTCAATTTACGTAATTTAATTAACTCGTATCGTCATACGATCAATTAAATATTGAATTAAGAGTATCATCCTATAGGTATGACCTTACGGGATCAACTGATCACCACCGTCGTACGACAGTAATGTCAAACTCTAGTCAGCCAATCATTACCGATATGTGTGGACCATTGATCAGAAATGTTACTTTCCACATGTATTCTTAAATATGAGATTTAAACATGTGATCATCATGATCAACAGTTGTGATCGCATTATTGTCGGAGGACACTTATTCCAACAATCTCCCACTTGTCCTCGACAAGTGTGCGTCACCAATTCTCTTGTCCTATTACTATCTCCCACTCAATGCAAGGTGTTGCTCACGGATTTTTGGAGCTCCAATTTTTGAAATGATGAAAATGGGTGATTTTGAGCAAATAGAAGGTTGGAAAGTTGGTTTCTATTGTGTAGAAATGGATTAGAATGATTTTTAGAGTAATTAGATGGTGATTTGGTTGGATTTTATGGTTATTTGGGTGAGTTTTGTGAGTTGAGGTTGAGTTTGAAGGTAGAAGATGAAGATGGTAGGTGAGCTTTGAGTGTAGAGTGAATTTTATGGCTGAAAAACAAAGCATTTCACGGGTCAAAGGCTGAACACGGGTGGGGTAGTATTATTCTGCCCGTGATTCTGGGAAAATTCAGCATTCAGAGGGTGGACCCGCTCGGGACAGATCTGACCCGCTCGGGTTGGCTTAGAACCCGCTCCAGATAATTTCAACCAGCTCGGGTTGGCAGCAAAGACGGGCGTCTTTCTTCAAATCCGCTCGGATTCTTGGGCAGGAACTTTTCTTTCTTTTCTTGTCCTTCAATCCGCTCGGATTTGTCTCGGGATGCGCATCTTTTTTGAAATTTTGGCCCAACACCTTTCTCTTGATAACACACTTACTCATAAGCCCAAATTTTCCATTTTCTTCATTTCTTTACATTTCTCATCTTCTCATTTTCATTAATTTCCTTCAAAAACTCAATTAAAATATGAGATCCCTCCCTTTCATCTCTCATGCAATTAAATAAATGCAAAACCACACTAAATGCATATATACAAATTAATGGTTTTTAAGGGACTCCATCAAACCAAAGATTATCAATTAACAATTTCATGGAAAATCATCACTAGCACTCAAACCACATAGAAGTCGGTCAAATTCTTGGGAGTGGGACATGACTAGGCATGCATAGCAACACAAGATTATGTAATTGAAAAATGCCCAAGTAAAAGACCGAACAAGCATGTCAAGAACATTATGACAAAAATTATAAGAGAAATGATGGATGGAAGGAACATGAAATGGGTAGTTGGTTGGCAATTCACTCAACGCATCCTCCAAATAGTCAAAATCACCATATTCAATGCAAGTACTCTCATTATCATCTAAGGTGATTTCAAGGGTGTCTATTTGGGGTTCCCAAATGTCCTCATCATATTCCTCATCCCAACAAGGTCCATTATCAAAGGGGTTGTCATAGCAAGGCTCACCAAGCTCAACACAATTGTCTCCCTCAAATATGTCATCCTCAAAGGGTGAGTTTTCACTCAAGCTCACATCCATATCATTCTCACTTTGCCCATTAACATCAAATTCCATGGAGGTTGATTTCATTGAAACACAAGAGGAGTAGGATGACGGCATCCAAGTATTAGTTTCACAATCAAGAATGTACTCCTCCTCATCATCACTCTCCTCATCTAGCACTCCATCTTCCCAAGGTGGGGTAATTTTGTGGGCAAAGTGGATTGGCTCAAGGTTATAGGAAGATTTCTCATCCTCACAAATCTCATTTTCATAGTTTTCCTCAATGAAGTTTTGAAATGTGGCTTTTATCGCTTCCATACCTTCCTTGGCACTTTCAAATATGTCATGTATAGTTTGCTTGAGACAATGAATGGTCATGAACTCAACAAATTCCCAAAATTCCTCACAACTCATCTCGCATATCCTACCACCACTCAAGTGAAATGCCAAGTTGCGGGTCTCAAGGTTCATGCCATTATAAACAACACAACATGCTTCATAATTTGAAAGAGTAAAACCATGATGCCAAGCATGAGTCATATAATCTTCAAATCTAGCAACATATTTATCAAATGATTTATTTTCATATTGCCAAAAATTGAATGTAGACATGATAAACATATGAAATAGAACAAGTACAATAAAACTCAAGAAAAAGAAGCACAACTAAAACTAGACAAAAGAACAATTCAAATAAACAACACCGTCCCCGGCAACGGCGCCATTTTGATGGGTGATGTCGTCGGGTCACATCCAATCAAACACATTTATAATACTCAACAAATAACTAGTTAGTGGTAAGTCGAGGTCGATCCATGGGACGGTGGTATTCAAATTATTCAATCTAATTATGGTTATGCTTCGGGTTGTCACAATTGTAATGGGTAGATGATTCTAATCTAATAGAAGCAATGGGAAGTAAACAAGCAACAAAATTAAGAAATGTAAACAAATGACTAAAAATGCTAGGATATCATGGGGTCATAGGGAATTCATGGGAGTTAATCATACAAACATGTTTCCTACTAGATGCAAGCAATTATTGTTGTGATGGATCGAGTTGGTTTATTTCTTACAATCCTAGGAAGGTTTGGGTCCCGGAGCCGAATCGATTAGATTGTACAACACCTACAAGTCGACTTAATCCTCCCCATCCAACTATATGCATGGTCTAATGAGACTCGAGTTGGTTTATGTCTTACAAGTCTCATTGAAAAGATAAGAGATGGTTGTAAATGCAAGGATTCATAGGCTTAGCATTTCATCAAACATAACATGTGCATAAGTTGAAATCACAACAAGCAAGCAAATTAATTATGGAATCATATTAGATTAAGCATGAATCATTCCCCATGTTTGTTTCCCCTAATTACCCATTAACCCTAGCTAAGTAACTACTCACTCATGATCAAGTTTAACATGTTAATAAGGTTGTCAATCATACTAACAAAGTCAAACATGATGAACAAGTAAGAAAGATTAAAAATAATTAAAACAAGGATTAAGAGAATTATACCTATGGAGATTCCAAAATAATAATGCAAAGAATAATAGAAGAACTTGATGATTGATGGAAGGTTGTTAATCTCCCAATAAATCCAATAATCTTCTAATTACCCAATAATAAATTTGAATTACTCAATAATAAACTTGAACAATGATTAAGGAAAGATTAATGTGTAATTTGTGGAAAGATTAGAGAGTAATCTATTCTAATCTACTCCTAATCTAATCTAAGGAAGGATTGATTTAACCTAATGAAAACTTGATGGTTTGATTATTACAAATGGGGTATATATAGTAGAGCATCATTAGGTTATGCAAGGGTAAAATAGTAATTTAACAATGCTAATTGTTGGTAAGGAATCGCCGGTCTCAAAAGAGAGACTCCGGTCTCTTTTTGCTAGTCTCTCAAGAAATACGCGCGGATCATGGTTCACGTAGCAAGGGAAGATTTTCTGTCCAGGAATACGCTCGTCCCGAGCTGAAAACAAGCGTCCAGAGCTTCAACCCGAGCGGGTTGAAATTGACCCGAGCGGGTTCATCAGTATCCTGCTCCAGATAGTCTTGACCCGCGTGGGTTGAGCTGCTATTCCCTTTCTTTTTGCTTCTAAGCCTAAGATGCCTCTATATACTCTTTATTTCTTCTTCCTTGGTCATCATTCTTGCCTCCTCTTCATACTTAGTCCATCAAATATCGTCAACAAGCTTCCAAATATGCACGAAAGACGGGAATTTCCGCCTTATTATCTCCTTTCCTACAAAACATATAAAATGCACTAGGAAAGCAAATAGGAAGGATTTGACGGATAAAATGGTCATGAAATGTTATAAAAGTATGCAAAATAGGTTCAATTAGGGGACTAAATGTGCGCAAATAATGTTCACATCAAATATCCCCAAACCGAACCTTTACTCGTCCCGAGTAAAGAGGTGACAAAAACTAGACCTTTATTTAAACTATCCTAATAACATAGCCGATATGAGACAATTAGCGGGTCTCACTCCGCCCCTTCAACTCACAACAAGACAACCATGAGGTAGGATGCCTTCTTGCAAGGCAAGGTGGGGCTTGCCAAAATGGCGACACATCCAAGCATTAAAGCACACAAAACAAGTAATGGATGCATCTACAAAAGAATAGCCACTTTCCTCATCTAAGTGGCGGAAATTATCTACAAGGGAAGCAATTCAAGGGTACACACTCCTTCATAGACGCAATTTCTTCAAACTTCTAAGCCTAGAAGGATACCAATAAATCACCTCCAAGTTGTGTCAGGCTAGGGTACCTTTGTCCTCAATCGTTAAATGCTTTTGTCAAGAGTAGACTCCCTATGGTGTTAGAAACACTGGAGGATCGCGGAATTCCCCCTCTTGCCTAGACAAGAAGAAGGGTCGTCCCCTCTCTACCATGCACAAAAATGGATACGATGGATAAAGGGATCAATAGATATTTGAGTTTCACTTTGGGAGTTTGCTTTTGTTTTTGTTTTTCCCCCCAATTTCTTGTGGCATTTGACATTTGAGAACACTTTCTTGCCATTTCTTTTTGATTTTTGGCATTTAAACACTTGACAACTTTCAACTTTTTGCATTTTCTTTTTGAACATTTTCAAAGTCACCCCATATGTAGTGAGGGTGGCTTATATTTGAAGCTTTAGGAGTTCTATTTTTGCTCCTCTTTTCATTTGATGCATTTTTTTTTTTGCAAACTTTCTTTCACTTTTCATTTCATTGAACTCAAATTGATTTCTTTTTGTGCCCATTCCCTTTTGTTGACAAAAATGTGGTAGAACATGGATGAACGATGGATGGATGCATGGTTTCAAGGGTCACCTTGGAATAAACGGTAGCCAAGGAGTTATCACACCACAAGGTACTCTTGACTAGGCCTTAATCCATGGGTCAAAGGATACTAGCATGACACATCCTAGGGTGTTTTACAAGTATTCTAGCAAGCAAAGTCTTAAGAAGAAAAAGCATCTACTAGGGCCTATATACACTTGTCAAGCTTCCCAAATAGACGGTTTCTCAAAAGTTTTCTAACATGCAACTACATGCCATGATGCAACTATCATATATACATCCTAATGCATATGATTCTACCAACTAATATGTCATATAAACTAAATGCAACTCCTAACAACACATAGATACACAAACCGCAACAACAAAATACACCACATCCTCCTTGACATGTAAGCCCATCCTCCTCATATGAATAATGAAAAAGAAATGGAAGGGAAATAGAGATTAGAACGATCATACCAAGCGGTCTTCATTTTCCCTTGCTAATGCCTCAAATGTAGTGTTGTATCTATGTGAGAAGAGAACAAAAGCACAAGTATATACAATTCTACACTACTAAATTAAAGAACATGTTTTTGATTTTTCAAATTTTCAAATTTTTATGGATTTTTGTTTTATGAAATTAAAAGACATATTTTTGTGATTTTTCGAAATTTTTCAATTTTTATGCATTTTGGAATATAAATTCCCATCCCCCACTTTATTTTGGACATTGTCCTCAATGTACATGTAGGAGTAGGAATAAAAAGGAAATACATGTTTTTTGAATTTTTTGATTTTTTTTTTTTGAAAGAAAGTACAAATGCAATGATATGATATGAATGAATGCATGCTCTAACTAAATGCATTTCTATATGACATATATAACAAATGAATGCAAACTAATCTACACTAGATGATGCATGTTTAATGCTTAAGTCACTTATGATCAAACCTCCCCAAACCGATTTAAACACTATTTCTAGTGTAGAAATGAATAGGTTTGGCCATTAGTAACTATGCATGAATTCTAATCTATATGCAACTATCTACATGAATCATGTGGGATAAATACAATGCAAACTAATCTAATCATGTGAGGTAAATTACAATGCAAACTATACATGAGGAATAGGGAAAGAAGGGTCTCACAATCACGATCTCAATCAAAGCCTCTATCATTAAGGCTATCATCATCTTCACTTTCTTCCTCTTCTTCCTCTCCTCCTCTTTGGTCATCTTCATTCAAGCCTTGGTTTGGGAACACAAGGTGCGGTTGCACCCAAGAAGGCCTAGGACCATTAGGATCAATAAACCCTTGTTGTGCCATATGATAATATTGAGGATAAAGGGCCAAATAGTTGTGTTCTTGCCCTCGGTGCATCCTAACATCCATGTTGCTTATCATAACCATCAATATATCCATGGCCGATGGCGGGCTACTCGGGCGAGGGGGAGGAGGTGAAAAGGGTCGGTAGACATGGGGTATGGAGGTATCTCCGCATAAGAGGGCTGAACACCATGAAGGAATGGTGGAAATCCAAGGCTTGGACCTTGGGACGGTGGTGGTGCATGGGAAGGAGTAGAAGGTGCCTCCTCACGTCTCCTAGGTGGTGGAACCCTAATCCTCTCAATGGGGAGGAGGTAGCTCGGCATAGGTGCAAGGTAACTCAACCTAGGTGTGATAGGAGGAAGGTCCCAACAAGGAAGGGTGAATGTAGTGCTTCCCTTGGTGTACCAATCAATACCTCTCAAATCATTATATTTGCACCATTTGTGATGCCTAAAGATGACCCTCTCATTAAGTAAAGTATCTCCGGGTAAAGCCTCATACCTCCCATCATCATTAAACCCCGGACATAAAGCATCGGCCATCCTAGTCACAAGACCACCCATCACAATTCCCTTTGATTTTGTCGCACCCCTTGATAGATTTCGAAATCGGACAAGTAATTCAAGAGCGGGATTAAAGTTGTACTTTGGCAAAACTTGGACATTCAAATATGACTCAAGAAAAGTCATGTCAAGTTGACTCACACATCCCGTGTCACTTCTACCATGAATAGTCCCCGCTATAAATTGATGCCACATCCTAATAACCGGGTGATGAATGCAAAAGGCATGACACCTCTTAAAACCCTCTAATTCCAACCCGGTGATTGCTCTCCACAAATGTGACTCCGTGAACCCCACGGGCTTTTCAAGGTCGGTCTCAGGTATCGCAAGCCCGAAGATTTCACCAAAGGTACCCAAATGCATTTGATGGGTCTCATTACACAACCTAAATTCCAAAGACACCCCATATGTCTCTCCTTCAAATACTTTGAGACTAGACAAGAATTCCAAGGTGAGGCTAAGATATGTTTCCTCATGCATATTAAATAAAGTCTCAAGACCCATTTCTCTAAATAAGGACTCGGTTCGTCCTTCAATACCAAGTTTATCCAAAGTTTGACGACAAATGAAACGAGTGGGTTCGAACTCCTTACCAAGTAGTTTCAAAAATCGCCTCCTATGCTCATTTTTGATGAATACTACCTCCGGGAAATCATCAAGTTGCTCAATCTCCGGTACTAGCTCCTCTTCTTGCATTTGGAACTCCGGTGGAGCATTAGAATTGCTTCCTTTCCTTCTTTTTGATCCCTTAGAAGTAGTAGCCTTACTCTTGCCCCAAAAATTCATTGTTGTAGTCTTGAAATCCACCAAGTATCACTACCCAAGAATGCTTCAAATTTCCACAAATAAGAGCCAAACAACCTTGAAAATGCCTTACTAGAACACTAAAAGCAATGTAGTGAAGCTAGAAGGCAAAAATCAAACCCGAAAATCAATTGTTGCTCACGGATTTTTGAAGCTCCAATTTTTGAAATGATGAAAATGGGTGATTTTGAGCAAATAGAAGGTTGGAAAGTTGGTTTTTATTGTGTAGAAATGGATTAGAATGATTTTTAGAGTAATTAGATGGTGATTTGGTTGGATTTTATGGTTATTTGGGTGAGTTTTGTGAGTTGAGGTTGAGTTTGAAGGTAGAAGATGAAGATGATAGGTGAGCTTTAAGTGTAGAGTGAATTTTATGGCTGAAAAACAAAGCATTTCACGGGTCAAAGGCTGAACACGGGTGGGGTAGTATTATTCTGCCCGTGATTCTGGGAAAATTCAGCATTCAGAGGGTGGACCCGCTCGGGACAGATCTGACCCGCTCGGGTTGGCTTAGAACCCGCTCCAGATAATTTCAACCCGCTCGGGTTGGCAGCAAAGACGGGCGTCTTTCTTAAAATCCGCTCGGATTCTTGGGCAGGAATTTTCTTTCTTTTCTTGTCCTTCAATCCGCTCGGATTTGTCTCGGGATGCGCATCTTTTTTGAAATTTTGGCCCAACACCTTTCTCTTGATAACACACTTACTCATAAGCCCAAATTTTCCATTTTCTTCATTTCTTTACATTTTTCATCTTCTCATTTTCATTAATTTCCTTCAAAAACTCAATTAAAATATGAGATCCCTCCCTTTCATCTCTCATGCAATTAAATAAATGCAAAACCACACTAAATGCATATATACAAATTAATGGTTTTTAAGGGACTCCATCAAACCAAAGATTATCAATTAACAATTTCATGGAAAATCATCACTAGCACTCAAAGCACGTAGAAGTCGGTCAAATTCTTGGGAGTGGGACATGAATAGGCATGCATAGCAACACAAGATTATGTAATTGAAAAATGCCCAAGTAAAAGACCGAACAAGCATGTCAAGAACATTATGACAAAAATTATAAGAGAAATGATGGATGGAAGGAACATGAAATGGGTAGTTGGTTGGCAATTCACTCAACTCATCCTCCAAATAGTCAAAATCACCATATTCAATGCAAGTACTCTCATTATCATCTAAGGTGATTTCAAGGGTGTCTATTTGGGGTTCCCAAATGTCCTCATCATATTCCTCATCCCAACAAGGTCCGTTATCAAAGGGGTTGTCATAGCAAGGCTCACCAAGCTCAACACAATTGTCTCCCTCAAATATGTCATCCTCAAAAGGTGAGTTTTCACTCAAGCTCACATCCATATCATTCTCACTTTACCCATTAACATCAAAATCCATGGAGGTTGATTTCATTGAAACACAAGAGGAGTAGGATGACGGCATCCAAGCATTAGTTTCACAATCAAGAATGTACTCCTCCTCATCATCACTCTCCTCATCTAGCACTCCATCTTCCCAAGGTGGGGTAATTTTGTGGGCAAAGTGGATTGGCTCAAGGTTATAGGAAGGTTTCTCATCCTCACAAATCTCATTTTCATAGTTTTCCTCAATGAAGTTTTGAAATGTGGCTTTTATCGCTTCCATACCTTCCTTGGCACTTTCAAATATGTCATGTATAGTTTGCTTGAGACAATGAATGGTCATGAACTCAACAAATTCCCAAAATTCCTCACAACTCATCTCGCATATCCTACCACCACTCAAGTGAAATGCCAAGTTGCGGTTCTCAAGGTTCATGCCATTATAAACAACACAACATGCTTCATAATTTGAAAGAGTAAAACCATGATGCCAAGCATGAGTCATATAATCTTAAAATCTAGCAACATATTTATCAAATGATTTATTTTCATATTGCCAAAAATTGAATGTAGACATGATAAACATATGAAATAGAACAAGTACAATAAAACTCAAGAAAAAGAAGCACAACTAAAACTAGACAAAAGAACAATTCAAATAAACAACACCGTCCCCGACAAACGGCGCCATTTTGATGGGTGATGTCGTCGGGTCACATCCAATCAAACACATTTATAATACTCAACAAATAACTAGTTAGTGGTAAGTCGAGGTCGATCCATAGGATGGTGGTATTCAAATTATTCAATCTAATTATGGTTATGCTTCGGGTTGTCACAATTGTAATGGGTAGATGATTCTAATCTAATAGAAGCAATGGGAAGTAAACAAGCAACAAAATTAAGAAATGTAAACAAATGACTAAAAATGCTAGGATATCATGGGGTCATTGGGAATTCATGGGAGTTAATCATACAAACATGTTTCCTACTAGATGCAAGCAATTATTGTTATGATGGATCGAGTTGGTTTATATCTTACAATCCTAGGAAGGTTTGGGTCCCGGAGCCGAATCGATTAGATTTTACAACACCTACAAGTCGACTTAATCCTCCCCATCCAACTATATGCATGGTCTAATGAGACTCGAGTTGGTTTATGTCTTACAAGACTCATTGAAAAGATAAGAGATGGTTGTAAATGCAAGGATTCATAGGCTTAGCATTTCATCAAACATAACATGTGCATAAGTTGAAATCACAACAAGCAAGCAAATTAATTATGGAATCATATTAGATTAAGCATGAATCATTCCCCATGTTTGTTTCCCCTAATTACCCATTAACCCTAGCTAAGTAACTACTCACTCATGATCAAGTTTAACATGTTGATAAGGTTGTCAATCATACTAACAAAGTCAAACATGATGAACAAGTAAGAAAGATTAACAATAATTAAAACAAGGATTAAGAGAATTATACCTATGGAGATTCCAAAATAATAATGCAAAGAATAATAGAAGAACTTGATGATTGATGGAAGGTTGTTAATCTCCCAATAAACCCAATAATCTTCTAATTACCCAATAATAAACTTGAATTACTCAATAATAAACTTGAACAATGATTAAGGAAAGATTAATGTGTAATTTGTGGAAAGATTAGAGAGTAATCTATTCTAATCTACTCCTAATCTAATCTAAGGAAGGATTGATTTAACCTAATGAAAACTTGATGGTTTGATTATTACAAATGGGGTATATATAGTAGAGCATCATTAGGTTAAGCAAGGGTAAAATAGTAATTTAACAATGCTAATTGTTGGTAGGGAATCGCCGGTCTCAAAAGAGAGACTCCGGTCTCTTTTTGCTAGTATCTCAAGAAATACGCGCGGATCATGGTTCACGTACCAAGGGAAGGCTTTCTGTCCAGGAATACGCTCGTCCCGAGATGAAAACGAGCGTCCAGAGCTTCAACCCGAGCGGGTTTAAATTGACCCGAGCGGGTTCATCAGTATCCTGCTCCAGATAGTCTTGACCCGCGCGGGTTGAGCTGCTATTCCCTTTCTTTTTGCTTCTGATCCTAAGATGCCTCTATATACTCTTTATTTCTTCTTCCTTGGTCATCATTCTTGCCTCCTCTTCATACTTAGTCCATCAAATATCGTCAACAAGCTTCCAAATATGCACGAAAGCCGGGAATTTCCGCCTTATTATCTCCTTTCCTACAAAACATATAAAATGCACTAGGAAAGCAAATAGGAAGGATTTGACGGATAAAATGGTCATGAAATGTTATAAAAGTATGCAAAATAGGTTCAATTAGGGGACTAAATGTGCACAAATAATGTTCACATCAATGACTCTCGTGGATGCCAATGAACATGGATGTTTACAGAGATCTGGAGTAAGGGGTGAGGGTACGTATTAGGAAGCTCTTTTGATCGAACACCTAATCCCGCCCGCCTCGATAGCGGCCTCTACTAATGATTAGGGACATCATCTATACTCGATATATCGTCGATTATATGCATGCAATGCGACATCCAAGTTTTAATCCTAGCATGTGAAGATTAGACTAAGTCGGTTAACACGTAATTTAGCATACAATTAATGTCGAAGTAGGATTTAATGCTCAATTACATGTGAAGGCATACAAATGATGCAAGAAACATGATAAATACAATAAATAAAATTACGATAATAAAAATTACAATAATTACAATGGGTTTAGCGATTTATGTCGAAAATACCTTTAAAACGGATAATTTGAGAAAAAGGATAAAAGAAAGAATTAACGAATATATCAGTAGGCGATAATACGATTAATAGTCAATTATACGTAAACTAATTAATTAGGTCAAGGCAGAACGGAAGTTCAGAGGCAGAAATCAACCTGAACAGCGCGAGAGATCGCGCCTTTGGAAGAGGCGCGCAGCGATTCTTTGCGTCTGTTCCAAGGGTGAGTTCTGGCTGTGAAGCCGGAACTACAAATCGTTAATTATTAATTGGTGAATTTAAATGATTGATTAATATATTTACTCGGATGGAAAATTATCAGGTTATTTACATGTGATTGATGGTCATAAAAGCAATAAAACATGGATGAGACGGATTTAAGACGAATTATTTATATGAACGAACGATTGATTAGTGACATGGGTGAACAAAATAGGTTAAACATGACGAATTAATGACAAATTAATGATGAATATGACAATAGACAGATGAAAATATATCAAAGATCGAATTCCAGAAACCCGATATGAACGAATCGAATTCCTACAATCCCGGATTGATTTTAATGACAAAAACCCACAAATATTGGATTATAAGGGATTTAAGCCGAATTTTAATGACGAATTGAACGTGTTAATGATGATGATTTATGTAGATGTGAAATTATACTATTGTATCAAAGAATTAAAGAAAACAAATGAAAACGAATAAAAGTTGACGAATTACAGAGGACGAAGGAAGAAGAAAGGAAGCAGGAACTGCGGCAGCCTCACGAAGAGGCGCAGCAGGCGCTGCGCTCCTTCGAAGAGGCGCAGCAGTTGCTGCGTCCTTTCTCGACAGTTTGTCTTCTGGAAATCCGTAAAAAGGGGTTTTAAACGAGGTTTTAGAAATCGGTTTTAAGAGGTGTTTTCGACATAAACCTTACATTAATGATACAAAAAGGTAAATAACAATAATAAAAGAGAGATTTACACCCTCAGACTTACATGTTTGACGAAACGAGATGAACTAAGTTTACGATTAGTGATGCTCGACTCGAATGTAGACGAAAGTGCCCTCGTAAGAGGAAAAACGTTTAAGATTAATTAAGTTTATTAGTTGTGGAGTTGGTCAAATTGGTCGGTCATGCAAAACGAGGCTGGTACTCAGAAAGATCCGAGCTTACGTGGTCGAATGTTCAAGCACGTAGACGCCAAAAAGTAAGAACAAAGGTCTAGAATGCAAAGGGAGAAGAGAACGGCGGACACTCGCGTGAGAAATATGAGGAGCAAAGGCTCCTATTTATACTAATCACGTGAAGGAATAGGGTTTTCGGAGAGACTTTGGAAGTGAATCTCGGAAAGATATGAAAAAGATACGAAAAATACGCAGAAAGGACCGGGAAGAGGCGCAAAGATCATCGCGTCTCTTGGAAGAGGCGCAGACTGCCTGTCCGTCTTTCCCAGTGGGTTTCCTCCTGCGGAAGAAAGATTTCCGTGTTTAGTTTATGGAATAACGGAATAATTTGGTTTTCCTTAATATTTTGTATGAATATTACGGGAAATTGTTTACCAAAGATTAAAGATTGTGAAATATTTATAAAATATAGAATAGAAATATCCTAACATTCCGAAGACATTCGACTCGGGATTTAGCAATTATCGAAAAATGAAGACGGTTTTAGGCCCGGACTCCAAATGTACTCTAATTATCACAAAACGACCGTATCGGCGCGTAGATGACAACTAAGAGGTAGACATTAGTGTTTGAGCAATCACTTGACGATAAACTTACGAACTGTCACAAATCGTTCCGCGTACCAAACATGCGGCCCAATCATCACCGGGTGGTTTGCGAGGGGTGCAGAAATGAGGTATCTACAGAGCCCCCACTTTGACTGAGGCTTGAACAAGGCGAAAGTCAAAGTATAGCCATCAGGTCAATCGAAGATTACAACCTGACGACTATGGCGATGTGAGGCGGCTCAAGGGACCTGAGCCATGGACCTGTCGTCGGGAACATTTTAGAGTCTGTCGACTTCCGGGGAGGGTCGTTTAAAGTGCATTAGACTACGTAAGGAGGCTCGCCAGCCATAAAAAGAGATCATACCTGAGACTTCTTCTCGAGATGCTTTTGGAGGTGCATAGGAGCTAAGGCTAAGCGTAGGAGCTAAGGTTAAGACCTAAAAGATATGTAAGGATTGGTGCTAGGGTGTGGGGCCCTAAACGAAAGCATCAATGGGAAGGAGGCCCGAATATAAGTTCAAACTAAGGGGGTAACTAAGGCTCGAGTGTAGGAACTCTACGGGTTTGGGAACTTCTGGAGAACGCCACCTTTATCGCACTCCGCGGGAAAACAAGAAATATTGTGAGTAGCAGGACACAGGCGGGAACTGCTGGGAGAAATATGCTTGGGGTTGTCTTCAAACAAACTTCGGAAGAACTTGAGAAGGACGATTGTATATCGCGAACTCTCGTGTCGGAAAACCTTATCAGGAACTTATCTCCATGTCTCGAGAGGGATTGTCGATCCGCTTACTCTCGCTGGGGGATATAATGAAGGAACCTTTCTCCATGTCTCGAGAGGGATTTTCGATCCGCTTACTCTCGCTGGGGGAAAATAATGAAGGCGTGTCGAAACACCTGTGAAGGACTACCCGCTCGTTGTGACAAGCAAAGTCTTGGAAGCGATAAATAACGCATGATAGTCTGCTGTTGGCTTAGAAATGCGGGTCTGAACGAAAGATAATCCTCAAACGGACCAAAAAAAGATAAAATGGCATCGAGGAAGAGGCGCACCAAAGATGGGCCCACAAATAACGAACTCATCACGAATTTTTGAAAACTCGTATGGAGGGAACACCAGGAAGAGGCGCAGCAAGAGCTGCGTCTCTTGGAAGAGGCGCAGCGCCTGCTGCATTTGTTCCTGGAGGTGTCTTTTCTGCGTAAAAACGCGATAAACATAGGGTTTTAATTCATTTGTTCGAAACACAAATTCCTCAATTTCTCTCTCAAATCTTAACCATTTCCGCCAAAATTTGATCCAAAAAGCTTGCATTCATCATGACTAATCGAGGTATGTATATCATTCTTGCATCAATCTTCTATATTTTGCTTAATTTGGATCGAAAAAATTAGGGTTTTCAACCCAATTAATTCGAAAATTTGGGGCTTTTCCCCCAAATGGATTTACCTTATAAAATTGGTATTAGAAACGGATAATTGGTAATATAAGGAACATAACCATGTGTTTTTTTCGAATTTTCGTTGAGTTTTGAGCATTTGAGTGAAATTGAGACGGTTTCACAGCTAAACCGCAAATTGCTTCGAAAATAGTCTTAGGATTGCCCATTTGCGACGAAACTTGGTATTTGGGATCCTTGGATGATGGGTAAACTTCCTACCATCTCGGAATTTTGGTTTGTGACGGCTTTTTCAGGACACTTTTCTAGGGCATAATCGCCGTTATAACGAAATGCTGTCGAAATTTCGACTCGAACCCATGACTAGGCTTCAACTTAGGCTTGACTTGACCCTAATTACCACATGAGTGATCAGGTTTGTGAGAATATGGCCAAAGATGGCGAGAAAAGAGCGATTTCAGGGCTTCCGAAAGCTCGAAAATCCCTTAACTAAGGCTCGTCGTCACGTGACGCGGCCTGAATTTACTTTAACGTTGCAGGTGATGAGGCTTCTACTTCTGGGAGAGCTCCCATGGAGATAGACATTGCTGTTGACCCTTCTCGTGCCATCGAGGAGGCTTTGGAGGAGGCTTTCACCGCTGCGGTTATGGCTGCTGGGGACGAGGTCCATGAGGAGGAGGCTGTTGAGGAGGAGGAGGCCCCGAGGTGGGCCAACGTTGGACGAGGAGGTCTTCACTGAGGGGAGCACCCGCGTGGGCTGAGACCTGGGACAGCAGGCACTTGCTTTGGGCTGCGGAGGGTCACCTGTCCTACAGGACGGTGAAGAGCTTGGTAATCTTGAATTCATTACTCATCACTCATCTTCTTTCATTCGATTTGTTCATACCTTATCCAACTTTCATTCAAAACTAAAGATAGCTTTTTTGTTTCAAATCACAATAGGAGGCCGGGAACATCAGGTCGTTCTCGGGTTACACGACGGCGATGGAGTGCTACGAGCGGCTGTCGGCGGAGGAGCGCGCCATGATCGAGCGTGGAGCGTTTGGTGCCTTGGTGCAGGCTTGGAGGGATATCGCGGAGAGGAAGCTGCGGGCTAACCTTAGCCTGGTCCGCGCTTTCTTGGACCGATTCTGGGACACGACTTCCACGTTTCACATGCCTTTTGGTGAGGTGGGAGTCACGTTGGAGGACTACGGCATGATTTCTGGTCTGCCATGTGGGTTTGAGGTTGTGGAGTGGCCGGAGACTGCCATGAGGGTGGACTCGGTCAAGGCTAGGAGGTTGATCGGCTGGAACTTGTCGCCGAAGGTCACATAAAGTCCTGGTTTGGTGCCCGCCTATGTCCGAGACTACTTTGCGGGAAGACCCGGCCCGGTGACGATTGACGGAGAGAGACGACTCCTCCTCCCCGTCACCGAGCGAGGGCTCGTTTGTGGCTTTGGTGGTTTCTCGTCTTCGATCTACCTCGGAGACAAGGGAGAGAGGTCATCGACGGCTTATTCCCTTCCTTTCGACCCGAGCTCCCTAGGGCGTTGGGGCCGGTCATCTGCTGGTTTTGCGGTCCTCATCCGCTTCATGAGGGCCATGGTTCGTCCGGAGTGATGGAGAAGGGGACTTCTCCCCGGTGCTTTGTCGGCCCTGGATCGCTTGGAGGTATGAACCTTCATTTGGATTAAAATCAATTGTTTTCCTTATCAAATTACGAAAGATCGTCATTGACTATCTCGCTTTACAGGCGTGGGTGTACTCCTACTTTCCGAGCCTCTCGCCCAAGAGGACGGAGCCGCTGGAGAAGGCCTATCCCGTCGTGAGGGATTGGGTGATGTGTAGGATGAGGAGCAAGCGTTCCTCTCACGGTGTTTACCGGCGGGACGTGAACGCTCTTCAGCTGAACAACGTGAGCATCTCACTTATATTCATTTTTCTTCTATATTGCCTTTAATCGATCATAAGAATGATTCCTTGTTTGTCTTGTCCCAGTGGGTGCCCAGGCCTTGGGCGGAGTACGCTGAAGCGCCTCCTTTTGTGGCTGAGGTCCTTCGACCTAGGAGCTCAAGCCGGCTGCTGAGAGGACGTCGATGGGTCATGTGTGCTACTGGGCGAGCGCTTGGCTCGTCGGTGCTCCGGGATGTGTTGACGGTTCCCATCGACCCTCCTAGGACGATATTCGGGGCCTTCTAAGGCCGAGAGGAGGCCGACTTGGTCAAGGCGTTGGTGGTGACGCCCTCCTTCTTCCTGGTGAGGACTACTCGGCGTTCCTTTACGAGAGGTTGGCGTACTGGCCGGTTGTGGTGAGCATCTTTACTCTCCTTTATCCTTGATTTTGAGAATATGATGAAAGATCGTCGATTAATGGAAAACATTTGACCTTGCAGGAGGTTGAGGCGCGGGTATCGAGCCCCCAGAGTACCCCGAGACCCTTGAGTACACTGACGCGACTGGGACGACGATCTCCGAGCTGCGTGACTTTCACGTGGTTGTGACGGATGCTGGCTTGGACGATTGGCAACATCTGATTCGGAGGGTGAGCCTCTAATTTGCATGATTTTTGTGTAAGAACACATTTGGTTGAACTTATTCAATTATTGAGAACTTTTTTTTGAAAATGCAGGTTGCGCCATCTCGGTTCGTGGCGTTATGGAGGGTGGCCAACCGGCTGCGAGCTACTGTCGTCGAGGCACTTGTCGGCGGTCGAGGTCGTCAGGTATGAACCTTGTGTCTATTTCATTTTTGAATTTTGATTTTCCAACTTCTCTTGTAATTGCTTGAAACGATTGACATTAGCCAATTTTGTTGTTTACAGAGGGACCGTGAGCTGGAGTAAGAGTTGGCTCAGTCTCGGGAGGAGACAGCTCGCTTGTTGAGGGAGCTCGAGGTTCGCGACGCCGAGGTTGATGCTCTCGCGGCAAGAGTTGCGGAGCTGGAGGGCGACCGGCAGTAGTTTTGCTTTGTTGTTTGTATCTTGCACATTTGTACATTTTGGACCTTTATTTTGGACATTTTGGACTTTGCTTGGGGCTCGAGCCCCCAGTTTGTTGTACATTTCCCTTTTTTGTTGTATATATGATGGCCTGAGTGCCTTTGCTGCTAGGTTGCGTTGCTTGTACCTGCAGGTTAGCTTTGAACAGGTTTGGTAGATGACGATTTATGCCGTCATGCTGCCGAAATTTACATAGAAATCACGTAGAACATACATTTGTATATACACACGACCTGAATTAGCGCAAAACGAATGACTCAAAAGAATGCGAAAATGCAAGAGAGAATGCAAAAATGCAAAAAATTTGCCGGAAATGGAAATGACCGGACGGTAGGGAGGGTTACCCCTAAAAAAGAAAAAAATAGAAACCTATAAGTTAGAAATGAAATGATTAAAAAAAGAAATAAAAGAAATATATAAGTGAAATATACAAGTTTTGAAATGAATTAAATTACAATGAAAATTATTTCCTAAAATGAATTACATTAAAATGAAAATTATTTCCTAAAACGAAAATATACAAGCGTGTTAGAATGACGGGAATGCTGATATTGCCTCGAAATGCGTGCCCGCGGAATTAGGAAACATGGAATATGGTAATTTCCACGTATTTACCAAAATAATAACCCGTAGGAATAGGAAATTATTCGTCAAGGAATTTAGGAAAGATCCAACGCGGAAAATCACAGAGACCTTGCTGAGGAAGAGGCGCATGAGTCGCGTCCCTTTGAAGAGGCGCAAGAGTCTTTGCGCCTGTTCCCAGTGTGTCTCGCTTCTGCGATTTTAGGAAACAGAGTTTAGTATAAATAGAGACGTCGATAGAGTTTTTATTCACACAATTCTCCCGTCTCTTCTTCGTCTTATTACATAAAATTCTTAATATAATCACTCATCATGAATACTTTGGAGATTCGCCTAAAAGAGTGGACCAACGAGTTTTCAAACATGGAGAAACACGACATGGGCGCCTATAATCTTGGATCTTTGTTGAGTTTGAAGCTTATCAAGGTTGTCAAACCATTCTTGGATGCTTGTCTTGATTACTGGGACCCGAATTATCATATTTTTGCTTTCCCCGGAGGCGACATTTGCCCATTTCCTGAAGAAATTGCTGCGATCGGTGGGTGGGATCCAGAACACTTGCCTGCCATTCCTTCTACTTCGCAAGGGTATAAGAGCAAATTTAGAGACTTGCTTGGATTGACTAGAATTGAGGTGGACCGTTTAGTGACCTCGAAGGGAGTGGGAATGTTGGACTTCATTGACCGATTCATTAACAGGGCCGACCCCACCGTTTCTTATGTTGCTAGGCGAAGGGCATTTGGATTTTGTTTGTTGCATGTGTATGTCCTCCAAGGGCGTGTTGATGAAGACTTGAGAGGTGATCCCCGTCTTCTGGGCCTAGTTGAGCAAATAGAGCTGCGCAGGAGCCCAGCTTGTTTATGCTTAGGAGAGATCCTGTTGGGCTTGGATAATAGGAAAGCCAATCGTGACCTACCGTACTTGGGAAGTCCCGTTATTTTGCATGTAAAAGAACATTTTCTCTTTTCTTTTTTTTTTTTTTTTTTTGTTCTAATACCCGCTTTTGGTAGGTTTGGCTTATGGAGCGTCTTCGATTGATCGAGCCCCCAGTTCATGTTCCTTCTTATTATGCTCGTTCGATTGCAATGAGGACCAGGCTTTACATGGTGGACTTCACTCGAATTTGCAATTATTGGGAGAATAAATTGAAGAGTGATGATGGCCCCTTGATTAGGTGGATCGTACCATGGTGGCACCTCAAATCACATCCGGAGTGTCTTCCTTGGATCCTACTCGATCTGTGCGCATTCCCGGCTTGGAATTCATGGTGTGCATCTTCCCGAAAGGCGATGAGACAGGTTGGACTAAAGCGGATTTATCCCGGCTTGACAAAAATCCCCCGCAGACTGCCGTGGCGCTTACTACTGAGAGTCGAAGGGAGTGGGCCATTAAATGGGCCCAAAGAAACGTGTGGTTCTTGAACTCTTCTGCTAATGCCTTATAGGTGTCGGATTCTTATCTGCGGTGGAGGAAAGCTACTACTCCGGAAGAGCGCGAGAGATTGAGGAAGCGCGAGCCTGTTGACTACAAGGTGCGCGAGGTGGAAAAGGAGAAAGATAAGCATTTGACTGAGGGAGAGGAGGAAGCCGGGTTTCGAGTTGTTCATCCTGCGAAGAAACCGAAGACCTCTCTTGTCGTGGACAAAGTGATTGACAAGAATGGGAAGCCTAGGCCTCGAGAAAGACCGTTGGTGATTAGGTCCGAAGTGGCGCAGGAGCGTCCGGCTCGAGGTCGTGACAAGAAATATGACAAGAATGACAAGGGCAAAGGGAAGATGGAGGAATAGCCCAAGTCTTTATTATTATTTATTATTATTATTATTGTTGTAATAAAAAGGTGGGGTTTTTAGAATCCTAGCCTATTTTTATTTTTATTATGTAGCGTATTATTATTAGAAAATGAATGAAATAAAAAAGGTTAATTGGTTATGAAACCGTTGTGATTTTCCATTTATTATTCTTGTCGAATTCCAAATGCGATGCAAATGTCCTTCTATTTACATTTTAAAATAATGGGTTGTATCCTTTGAAGGATTGCCTACGTATTCATTAAGAAAATGAAATCAAACCCTTGTGCGTAGTTCGGGTAAATGTAAAAGAATAATTGTTCTAAGCAAGAGCTTGTAATGAACTTAGAAAATAAGCATGAGCTTTTTGCTTACTCTGAAGGTGCAGTTTAGTTTATTCGATGCAAATGTCCTTCTATTTACATTAGCTTATTTCAGCTTGGCCAGGGGCCGTTTATTTAGTGCCACAAGAGCGACACGTGAGGTTACGCGAGGCGCGTTTTTGTTCCAATTCTAGGCATAATACCGTTTTAGTTGGTCGAGGTTTGTCGGGTTGGAAAACTCATTCCCATCTAGGTCTGTGATTCTAACCGCACCCCCTGGAAGTATGGACTTGACTAGAAATGGCCCGGCCCAATTAGGTTTGAATTTTCCCCGTGGGTCGACAGGTAAAAGATCTCTAACCGACTTGAGTACTAAGTCTCCTTCCTTGATGTTTCTTGGCTTAACCCTTTTGTTGAAGGCTCGTTTGATACGTGCTTGATATGTTTGGACATTATTCAAGGCGCGTAGCCTACGTTCATCCAGGAGGATGAGTTCTTCATATCTATCCCTCTTCCAATCGGCTTCCAGGATTTGACTTTCGAGTAAAATACGCAAGGATGGTATCTCTAGCTCGACTGGCTGTACAGCTTCCATGCCATAGGTCAGATAGAAAGGAGTGGCCCCATTAGGCGTCCTAACAGATGTGTGATATCCCCACAAAGCAAAGGGTATCTTGCTTGGCCAATCTCGATAGTTGTCAATCATTTTCTTGAGAATTGTGACAACGTTTTTGTTTGCTGCCTCTACCGCGCCATTAGTCTGTGGTCTATAGGGCAAAGAGTGGTGATGCCTAATTTTGTACTTGGCTAGCAATTGCTCAGTCTCAGCTTGGAAATGTGATCCATTATCACTAATGATCTCATGTGGGCAACCGTATCGACAGATGATGTTGTTTTGTATGAACTTTGCCACGTTTTTGGCCGTAAGACTAGTGTAGGAAGCCGCTTCTACCCATTTGGTGAAATAGTCGATTGCCACTAGGATGAAACAGTGACCTCCTGTTCCGACTGGGGTTATCTTCCAGATTATATCGATTCCCCAGGCAGAAAATGGCCAAGGAGATGTCATCGTATAGAGCAATGAAGGAGGGACATGTTGTACATTCCCGAAGATTTGGCAATTGTGGCAATGTCTTACGTATTTGATGCAATCGGATTCCATTGTGGTCCAATAATACCCCAAACGTGTGATCTTCTTTGCCATCATGGGCCCACTCATGTGAGGACCACATTCTCCATCGTGGACTTATTCCATCACTTTCCGTGCTTGTGAATGATCAAGGCAACGTAGGATTACACCAAGAGGTGTTCTTTTGTACAACTCTCCTTACATGAGAACGTATTGGGAAGCTAGTAGGCGTATAGCACGTTGTCCCCTTTTGTCCATATCCGGTGGATAGGTACCGTTGAGCTTGAAATTTAGGATTGCTTGGAACCAGGGTTCCTGTGCGATTTCCTCTTCGTCGGTGATTTGGTGGACATAAGCTGGCTCTGACCGTCGTTCGATACATAAAGACATTTCCACCATGTCATCTGGCATATTAATCAAAGATACAAGTTTTGCAAGAGCATCTGCAAATTGATTTTCTTCCCGAGGTAGGTGTAGATAGGTCACGTGATCAAAGAATTGGGCAACTTGGTCTATTCTGGCTTGATAAGGTGCTAAGCTTTCGCTTCGGATTTTCCAAGATCCCGTAACTTGATTGATGATCAGGGATGAATCCCCATGTACTCGGAGGTTTTTAATTCCAAGGCTCACTACCGCTTGTAGTCCAATGAGACAAGCTTCGTATTCTGCAGCGTTATTTGTCACCTCGAAGTCGAGTTTGACAGAGATTGGCGTATGCTCGCCTTCAGGAGAAATGAGCAACACTCCTATTCCAAATCCTCTTAAGTTTGATGCCCCATCAAAGTAAAGGTCCCAGGAGTCTACATCAGTTTGGAGTATATCCTCATCTGGAAATGACCAAGTGTCTATCGTTTGTTCATCGTTGATCGGAGCCATTTGGTGTTCACAATTAAGCATATGTGGTCGTTGGTCAATGGTCGATACAAAACACAATTTATACTTCACAAACAACTCTACAATTAGTAAAGAGGCAAGTAAAGGTCGGATCCCAAGGGACGGGTATTGAAATGAAGATTCTATTGTAACTAGCGGTGTCTAGGGGTGTCACAAATTGGGTTGATGTAGAAGGTTACTAAACTAAAATAGCAATGAAAATAAACTAACAAGGTAAATGAAATAAGGGTGTAAACAATTGATTAAAAGCACTAGGGTGTCATGGGTTCATAGGGGAATCATGGGATATGATCATACAAACATGTTCTCAAATTATAAGCAAGCAATTATTGTTGTGATGGATTGAGTTGGGTTATATCTTACAATCCTAGGAAAGTTTGGGTCCCGGAGCCGAATCTCTTGGATTGTACAACACCTACAAGTCGACTTAATCTTCCCTACTTAACACATGCATGGTCTAACAAGACTCGAGTTGGGTTATGTCTTACAAGTCAAGTTGAAAGGATAGAAGATGATAGTAAATGCAAGGATTCATAGGCTTAGCATTTCATCAAATATAACATGTGCATGCATTAAGATCAAAACAAGCAAGCAAATAAGATATGAAAGCATATTAATTTAAGCATGAATCATTCCCCATGTTGGTTTCCCCTAATCACCCATTAAACCCTAGCTAAGAGACTACTCACTCATTATCATATTGATCATGCTAGAAAGGTTGTCAATCATACTAACATAATGAAACATGATGAATAAATGAAAGTAATTAGCAATAATTAAAAAGGGATTAAGAGATTATACCTACTAATGATTCCAATAATAAAGCAAGAATAATAGAAGTACTTGAATCCTAGATTGAGAGGTTGTCAATCTCCCAATAATAACCCAAATAATCTTCAATTACCCAAAATAAAGTAAGAACAAGAGAGAGATTAAGGAACTAAAACTTGGATTAAAACTTGATTAATATTTGATTACAATATTGAAGAGAGATTTGATTGATATTAACTACCCTAATTATTGATAAGAAGAACATGCTCCTCTAATTAGACTAATGGGGTATTTATAGTGAAAATTAGGGAGGATGCATTAGGGTTAACTAAGGGCTAAACTAGTAATTACACTTTTAAGTTGAGCAAGGAGCCTCCGGGATTGTCCGAGAGAAGGGCTTCTTCATTTCGTAGCTTGAAGAACGAAACTGTGCTGTGCTGTGATCCGTGCGGCTGGGAGTCGGGACGGCCGGATCTGGGATGGACAATCCGAGCGGATCAAGGAACAAGACGCACGGACTGGGCATGGGCAATCCGAGCGGATTCCTGGTGAGGACGCTCGGACTGGCGAGGACGGACGGATTCTCTACAATCCGTTCGGATTGTAGCTCAATGACTTTCCTTCTTCTTTTTCTTCCCTTTTCTTCATGAATTCCTTGGGGATTTCCTTGGGGACTCAAGGATCCTTTTCTCAACAATGCTCTTCTACTATGCTATGTACAAAGGCCTTCTAGTCTTGTCTCTCCTTGATGCTTGGTCATTGAATATGATCAATTTAGCCTTGTTTTGCCATGAAAATGCAAGATTCTTACTCCTTTCCTACCAAGGGATCAAAATCTCAAAGAATATGCAAAACAAAGAACTAAAGATAAGAAATGACCCAAATAGGCACTAAAAAGCATGGAAACAATGGTAATTCGGGGCTAAATATGCGCCAATTATGGTCGCATCAAATATCCCCAAACCGAACCTTTGCTCGTCCCGAGTAAAGAGGTGACAAAGACTAGGACCAAAACTAACCTAACCTAATAATAATAGCCGATATGAGACAATTAGCGGGTCTCACTCCGCCCCTTCAACTCACAACAAGACAACCATGAGGTAGGATGCCTTCTTGCAAGGCAAGGTGGGTCTTGCCAAAATGGCGACACATCCAAACATTAAGCACACAAAATCAAGTAATGGATGCATCTACAAAAAGAATAGCCACTTTCCTCATCTAAGTGGCGGAAATTATCTACAAGGGAAGCAATTCAAGGGTACACAATCCTTCATAGATGCAATTTGTTCAAACTACTAAGCCTAGAAGGATACCAATAAATCACCTCCAAAAGGTGTCAAGCTAGGGTACCTTTGTCCTCAATCGTTAAATGCTTTTGTCAAGAATAGACTCCCTATGGTGTTAGAAACACTGGAGGGTCGCGGAATTCCCCTTCTTGCCTAGACAAGAAGAAGGGTCGTCCCCTCTCTACCATGCACAAAAATGGATACGATGGATAAAGGGATCGATAGATGTTTGAGTTTCATTTTGGGAGTTTGCTTTTGTTTTTGTTTTCCCCCCAAATTTCTTTGGCATTTGACTTTTTGAGAACACTTTCTTGCCATTTCTTTTTGATTTTTGGCATTTCAATACTTGACAACTTTTTGCATTTTCTTTTTGAACATTTTCAAAGTCACCCCAATTAGTAACGAGGGTGCCTTATTTTTGAAGCTTTAGGAGTTCTATTTTTGCTCCTCTTTTCTTTTGATGCATTTTTGCAAACTTTCTTTCACTTTTCATTTCATTGAACTCAAATTGATTTCTTTTTGTTTTGTGCCCATTCCCTTTTGATGACAAAAATGTATGGTAGAATATGGATGAATGATAGAAGTATGCATGGTTTCAAGGGTCACCTTGGAATAAACGGTAGCCAAGGAGTTATCACACCACAAGGTACTCTTGACTAGGCCTTAAACCATGGGTCAAAGGATACTAGCATGACACATCCTAGGGTGTTTTACAAGCATTCTAACAAACAAAGTCTTAAGAATAAAAAGCATCTACTAGGGCCTATATACACTTGTCAAGCTTCCCAAATAGACGGTTTCGCAAAATTTTTCTAACATGCAAACTACATGCCATGATGCAACTAGCATAAATACATCCTAATGCAAATGATTCTACCAACTAATATGCCATATAAACTAAATGCAATCCTAAGTTCACATTGTTTTACCGCATCAATCAAAATAAAGCCACATAGTCATTAACATAAAGAGGAGAAAGGAGATTGGAAAGATCATACCATGCGGTCTTCAATATCCTCATGTCTCGGATGTGGCGTAGTCAATCAAAGTGAACAAGGATGAAACAAACACAATATATACAAGACAATATATACAAAGGAAATGAACTTGTTTTTGGTTTTTTCAATTTTTCAAATTTTTATGATTTTTGAAATTTTTCAATTTTTATGGTTTTTGAATAAAAGTTAAGAGTTAGAATTCCCATCCCCACACTAATATGGGCATTGTCCTCAATGGCCAAAATGATGGAAATTATGCAAAGAATGATGCATGATTTCTATACTAAATGCAATTCTACACTAAGCTATACTACATGATGCATGGTTTTTGTTATGACGGAGAGGATAATTTAAATTACCTCCCGTTGCGTATGCATTTAACTTCCCCAAACCAAGCAAGACACTATTGCTAATGTCAAAGCATGGGGGAGTTCATGCACATGCTATGCATGAGACTAGATTGTCATTTTGGATTTTACAAAAGTGGGAACAATAAAGAACACCTCAAAGGAACCGAGGTGTGAGTCCTTTGATGTTGCTAGGACTAAACCAACAATGATCAAAGTTAAATAAAATACAAATAAACAAGATGCGAAGTTCTTTTCATGAAAAATAAAGATAAAGAGGAGAGATTTAGAAAACTTCACTTGAACTAAAGTGGGTGCCTCTTGCCCGCTCCACCTAGTGATGAAGTAATCTCCTAGAAATCGGCATCATCTCCTTCAATATCGGTATCCCAAATATCCCTAGAAGCATCACTTAAACTTGGATCCATGAATTCATCTTCTTCTTCACTCTCAAGCTTCACCGTATCACCTCCACAAGAGTCGCCGCTCTCCTCCCCTTTGCGACCGTTTGCCCCTTCATTGGCCTTGTCCGAGTTAGGAAAGAGCAACTCCATTTGAGCCCATGAAGGAAAAGCTCCTTCTTCACTTATCCGTCCCTTTTGAACCATGTCGTGGTATTGAGGGTAAAAAGCATAATAGTTGCCACCTTGGTTTCATATTGACGGTAGTGCAAATCTTGCAAGATTCCCGTGACAAAGTCGTCACGGGGGAGGATGAAGGGATTCGGATGGTTGTAAGGTTGGTAGGGAAAGGGGTAGGGAGGCACCTTTATCTTTTCACCTTGAGTTTGTTGTTCTTGTTGTTGTGGTGGAGGAGCTTGTGGGGGTGGAGCTTGCCTTTCTTGACTTTGAATGAGGTAAGAGGGTATTGGGGACAAGCTTCCTCTCCTTGGGGAGACTCGAGGTAGGTCGGCCATCGGAAGGTAGATAGGATCACTTCCTTTTGTCAACCATTTGATCCTTTTATCAACCCCCTCAAGGGTTATCCAATGGTGTTGGACAACAAGGAGGTCTTCATTAATTCTCATTCCTCCCGAGAGTGGAGTGTACTCATTGTTCTCATTGAACCTAGGATTAAAGTACTTTGCAAGTCTTGTTATGAGTCCACCATTCACTATATGCTTTTTCCCATCATCATCACCATTTCGGAATTTCGCCCACTTTTCTAGCAAGACTAGAGGTGCATTGAGATGATACCCGTCTCTTCCTTGAATGTTTAGATAGGATTCCATGAACATGAGGTCCATTTGATTCACAATAGCCGGGTCTCGGCGGGCGAAGAGGGTACCCGAGAGAAATCGGTATGTGAGCCTCAAGATTGGGTTTTGGATGTGAAAAGCAAGACACTCTTTGGTAAGAATGAAGTCCCGGCCCGTCATGGCCCTCCACAAGGGTGCGACACTATACTTCTTGGGTCTTGATGTTCGGGTAGGCGAGACATCAAGACCGAACACTCTCGCAAATTCCACAAGGGTCATTGTTCTAGAGACATTTTCCAACCTAAACTCTATGCTAATCACTTTGTTTGAAGTGATAATCTTTAAGCAACTCAAGAATTCGAGCACAAGAGACCGATAGGTGGGTTCAAACATGCGAAAGAGTGTTGAAAGACCAAAAACCTCAAATAAAGCCTCCACTTGGTGAAAGATTCCAAGTTTTCTCAAAGTATCATGACAAAGGAATTTAGTAGGAAGAATATTCTTACTTAAGAGTCGATGGAAGACCAAACGCTGCACATCATCAAGGAATTCCACATTCGAGAAGTCGTCGAGCCTTGTGAGGTCTACAATTTCCACATGCTCCCTTCTAATGGTGTTGAGATGTGAGGTAGAGGAACTTCCCACCATCCTAGGTCTTCTTGCATTTCTAAAGGAGGATCTTCTAGGTGCCATCCTTGAGTTCTTTTGATTTGGGTTATTTTGTTTGAAGATTTGCTAAGGTTGTTCTTTGTTGATTGAGAATTGGAAACCCTAGAAAATTTGGGGGTTTTTGATTTTGAGGGTGAAGAGAGTGATTTGGATATGTATGGGAGTTACAATGGGGTGAGTTTTATAGGGTGAGTGGAAGGAGTAGTGATGTGTCATTATATGGGTGGTGGGGTGTAATTTAATTGAGAAAAGTCGGGTCGAGGAACGGGCGGGAGACGAGCGGATTCGGGCCGAGACGCTCGGATTCTCCTCTCACGGGACGGGCGGATTCTGGGCAAGACGCCCGATTACGCCTCGAGCAAAATCCCAAATTTTCTCGCCTCAAGACGGCGTCCCGAGCATAAGACGCTCGGATTCATCGAGTCGGGACGGGCGTCTTCTTGAGAAGACGGGCGGATTCTTCGACAGAGATTTTTCTTTGAAATGCTCAGGAGAAAAGACGGGCGTCTTTTCACTAATCCGGCCGGATTCTCTCGGACGGGCGTCTTTTTCCTTAGGGCGCTCGGATTCTTCTTCATCCGAAAACCTTCAATTTCTCAACACAACGGGCGCGGTTTCTCCCTTGGACGTCCGTATTCTGCCAGGACGTCCGGATCTCCGAGAGAGACGCACGGATTCTTCTTCTGCGAGTGTTGACTTTTTCTCCTTTCTTTCAATGCATCCCCACACTTAGGAATTTTCTCCTTCCTTCATTCAAAAACTCATTAGTAACCCTCCCTCACTTGCGCTCATGAAAAGAATTTATGCTTATTAAACAAATGCAATTAAATGATAAATACAAGTTAGAGGGTTAGTATATTTACAAATGGCGGTTTAGGGAGGACTCCACCAAACTCTCATTCTTGATGAGATGTCAAGGAGAAAGAGGACCGAGGTAGGTAGCCTCGACCTCTCCAACAAATGCTCCTTCATAGTATGGCTTCAATCTTTGACCATTTACCTTGAACTTGCTTCCATCTTCCGCCTTGAGTTCGAAATCTCCATACTTCCCAACTTCGGTTATCACATAGGGACCCATCCATCTAGAGTTCAATTTTCCGGAAAGAGTCGGTGCGGGAATTGAATAGAAGGACTTTGTCTCCCTTGTGCAAGGCCTTTTGTCGAATTCTCTTATCATGAAGCAATTTTGTTCTTTCTTTGTAAATCTTTGCATTCTCATAAGATTGTAGTCCGAATTCCTCCAACTCTTGGATTTGGATCATCCTCTTTTGACCGCTCAATTTGAGATCAAGATTGAGTGCTCGGATTGCCCAATAAGCTTTGTATTCCAATTCGATTGGCAAATGACATGCTTTTCCATATACAAGCTTGTAGGGGGAGGCACCTATGGGAGTTTTATAGGCCGTCCTATAAGCCCAAAGAGCATCATCAAGCTTTGTGCTCCAATCTTTCCGAGTCTTGTTCACAACTTTTTCAAGGATTTGCTTGATCTCTCTATTTGAAATTTCCACTTGACCGCTTGTTTGAGGATGATATCCCAAGCCGGTTCGATGTTGAACACCATATTTGGTCAAAAGGGATGCAAGCTTCTTTTCATGGAAATGTGTTCCTCCATCACTAATGATAGCTCTAGGAACCCCAAATCTTGGGAAAATTATCTTCTTGAAAAGCTTGGTGACCGTTTTTGCATCATCATTTGGGGTGGCAATTGCCTCCACCCACTTTGAAACATAATCTACGGCCACAAGGATGTACTTGTTCCCGTTAGATGTCACAAAGGGGCCTTGGTAGTCAATTCCCCAAACATCGAAAATCTCCACCTCTAGAATGCCCCTTTGCGGCATTTCGTTTCTCAAGATATATTCCCGTTCTTTGACAAGCATCACAATGAATGATGAATTCTCTTGTATCTTGAAACATTGTGGGCCAATAGAAACCCGATTGGAGGATTTTCGCAACGTTCTTCTTGCTCCATGGTGCCCACCGTAGGGTGATGAATGACATCCTTCCAAGATTCCTTGGATTTCCCATTGAGGGATGCATCTCCGGTAGAGCCCATCACTACACTCCTTGTAGAGGTTTGGATCATCCCAAAAGTACCTCTTCACTTCGAATAGGAATCTCTTCCTTTGGTTGTGGTTCAAGTTAGGAGGAGCACTTTTCCAACAATATAGTTAGCATAATCGGCAAACCATGGGGTGATGTGCCTTTCAATTTGAGTTTGAATAGCCATCAAGATATCGTCGGGGAATGAGTCATTGATCGGTGTTTCTCCATTCTCATCATGAAACCGGATCCTTGACAAATGATCCGCCACTACATTCTCGGCTCCTTTCTTGTCTCTTATTTCTAAGTCAAATTCTTGAAGTAGCAAAATCCATCTTAACAACCTTGGTTTTGCCTCCTTCTTTATCAAGAGATGTCGAAGAGCACGGTGATCCGAAAATACAATCACCTTGGATCCAAGTAAGTAGGACCGAAATTTATCCAAAGCATATACAATGGCAAGAAGTTCCTTTTCGATCGTGTCATAATTCACTTGAGAAGGGTCGAGGGTTTTGCTTATGTAATAGATGGCATGAAGAGCTCTCCCTACCCGTTGGCCAAGTACCGCTCCAACGGCGTAGTTGCTAGCGTCACACATAATCTCAAAAGGTAACTCCCAATTTGGGGGTTGGATGATTGGTGCCGAGATCAATGCTTCTTTGATTCTATTAAAAGCTTCAACACACTCGTCGAAATTGGAATTGGGCATCCTTAAGCAAAAGTTGAGTGAGGGGTTTTGCTATTTTAGAAAAATCTTTTATGAAACGACGGTAAAAACCCGCGTGACCGAGAAAACTTCTCACCCCTCTAACATTCACGGGAGGTGGGAGTTTCTCTATCACCTCAACTTTAGCTTTATCTACCTCGATGCCTTTTTCCGAAATCAAATGACCCAAAACAATTCCTTCATTAACCATGAAATGACACTTTTCCCAATTTAAAACAAGACTAACATCTTCACATTTTTGCAATACAAGAGAAAGATTATGCAAGCATGAGTCAAAGTCCTTTCCATAAACACTAAAATCATCCATAAAAACTTCCATTATGGTCTCTAGATAATCGGAGAAGACACTCATCATGCATCTTTGGAAAGTGGCGGGGGCATTATATAATCCAAAAGGCATTCTTCTATATGCAAAAGTGCCATAAGGGCACGTGAAGGTGGTCTTATGTTGGTCATCCGGGTGTATAGGGATTTGGAAGAATCCCGAATACCCGTCAAGGTAACAAAAGAATTTGTTAGAGGCTAACCTCTCAAGCATTTGGTCAATGAATGGTAAGGGGAAGTGATCTTTCCTTGTTGCGGAGTTCAATTTACGGTAGTCAATGCACATACGCCAACCGGTGATCATTCTTGTGGGTATTAATTCATTCTTTTCATTTGTCACTACCGTAGTACCTCCTTTCTTAGGTACCACTTGGACGGGGCTAACCCACAAAGAATCCGATATGGGATATATGATTCCCGCATCAAGTAATTTCATGACTTCTCCTTTGACAACTTCTTGCATGTGGGGTTCAATCTTCTTTGGGGTTGAATGGTAGGTCTATGGTCGTCCTCTAGATGAATCCTATGCATGCAAAAGTTGGGACTAATTCCCTTAAGGTCATCTAGACTATAACCTATAGCCTTCTCATGTTGTTTCAACACATTAAGCAATTTACCCAATTGGTCATCATCAAGTCTATCATTAACAATCACGGGTTTGGTCTTTGATTCATCAAGGTAAGCATATTTCAAATTTGGGGGAAGGGGTTTCAAAGTAGGAGTTTGTACCTCACTTTCCTCCTTTGGAGTGTCATTGAGAATTTGCTCCATCTCCATTAGACATTCCATTCTCATGACATATTCTTCTTCACTTTCATTAACCTCATCATATTCAAATTCCATGATGGGTTCCTCTTGCTCTTGAGTTTGTAGAATATCTTCTAGGATAGGTTGCTCATCCTCTATGGGTTGACATGCTTCCACTAGAATATTATGCACCAACTCGGATTGTGCATGAGTGAGTTCTTTGTTAGCTAGAGCGGCCTCAAAGAGATCCACCTCCAACTCCCAATACATGCTCTTAGCCTTACTTGCTTCTAAGGCCTCTAATGCTTGCATGGGATCCTTGAAGTAAGGGATACTCAAATGGTCCTCTACAAAACAATCTATGAAATCCATTCTCACAAAATATCAAACAACTAGAAAACAATTAGAACAAACCTTGAGGAGTTTTACTTCCCCAAGGTGAAAAAGACACAACTAAAAACAATAAAAGAAATCTTAAATCAATTAAACACCGTCCCCGGGAACGGCGCCATTTTTGATCGGAGCCATTTGGTGTTCACAATTAAGCATATGTGGTCGTTGGTCAATGGTCGATACAAAACACAATTTATACTTCACAAACAACTCTACAATTAGTAAAGAGGCAAGTAAAGGTCGGATCCCAAGGGACGGGTATTGAAATGAAGATTCTATTGTAACTAGCGGTGTCTAGGGGTGTCACAAATTGGGTTGATGTAGAAGGTTACTAAACTAAAATAGCAATGAAAATAAACTAACAAGGTAAATGAAATAAGGGTGTAAACAATTGATTAAAAGCACTAGGGTGTCATGGGTTCATAGGGGAATCATGGGATATGATCATACAAACATGTTCTCAAATTATAAGCAAGCAATTATTGTTGTGATGGATTGAGTTGGGTTATATCTTACAATCCTAGGAAAGTTTGGGTCCCGGGGCCGAATCTCTTGGATTGTACAACACCTACAAGTCGACTTAATCTTCCCTACTTAACACATGCATGGTCTAACAAGACTCGAGTTGGGTTATGTCTTACAAGTCAAGTTGAAAGGATAGAAGATGATAGTAAATGCAAGGATTCATAGGCTTAGCATTTCATCAAATATAACATGTGCATGCATTAAGATCAAAACAAGCAAGCAAATAAGATATGAAAGCATATTAATTTAAGCATGAATCATTCCCCATGTTGGTTTCCCCTAATCACCCATTAAACCCTAGCTAAGAGACTACTCACTCATTATCATATTGATCATGCTAGAAAGGTTGTCAATCATACTAACATAATGAAACATGATGAATAAATGAAAGTAATTAGCAATAATTAAAAAGGGATTAAGAGATTATACCTACTAATGATTCCAATAATAAAGCAAGAATAATAGAAGTACTTGAATCCTAGATTGAGAGGTTGTCAATCTCCCAATAATAACCCAAATAATCTTCAATTACCCAAAATAAAGTAAGAACAAGAGAGAGATTAAGGAACTAAAACTTGGATTAAAACTTGATTAATATTTGATTACAATATTGAAGAGAGATTTGATTGATATTAACTACCCTAATTATTGATAAGAAGAACATGCTCCTCTAATTAGACTAATGGGGTATTTATAGTGAAAATTAGGGAGGATGCATTAGGGTTAACTAAGGGCTAAACTAGTAATTACACTTTTTAAGTTGAGCAAGGAGCCTCCGGGATTGTCCGAGAGAAGGGCTTCTTCATTTCGTAGCTTGAAGAACGAAACTGTGCTGTGTTGTGATCCGTGCGGCTGGGAGTCGGGACGGCCGGATCTGGGATGGACAATCCGAGCGGATCAAGGAACAAGACGCACGGATGGGCATGGGCAATCCGAGCGGATTCTGGTGAGGACGCTCGGGCCGGCGAGGACGGACGGATTCTCTACAATCCGTTCGAATTGTAGCTCAGCAGCTTTCCTTCTTCTTTTTCTTCCCTTTTCTTCATGAATTCCTTGGGGATTTCCTTGGGGACTCAAGGATCCTTTTCTCAACAATGCTCTTCTACTATGCTATGTACAAAGGCCTTCTAGTCTTGTCTCTCCTTGATGCTTGGTCATTGAATATGATCAATTTAGCCTTGTTTTGCCATGAAAATGCAAGATTCTTACTCCTTTCCTACCAAGGGATCAAAATCTCAAAGAATATGCAAAACAAAGAACTAAAGATAAGAAATGACCCAAATAGGCACTAAAAAGCATAGAAACAATGGTAATTCGGGGGCTAAATATGCGCCAATTATGGTCGCATCAATCGTTGATGGGATTCTCTGCAAAGAATTCGGCAACGGCGCGCCCTTTTATAACTTTCAGGGGCACGTATTTGAGATCGAACTCTGAGAGCATCAAAGTCCATCTTGCTAGGCGTCCGTTGAGGACGGGTTTTTCGAAGAGGTATTTGACTGGATCCATTTTGGAGTATATTTTGACGGAGTAGCTAAGCATGTAATGGTGTAGCTTCTTCGTTGCCCACACAAGAGCGAGGCATATTTTTTCGAGTTGTGAGTATTTGCACTCGTACTCCAGGTACTTCTTACTAAGGTAGTAGATAGCCCTTTCTTCCTTTCCTACGGTTTGAGCTAGCATGGCACCCATGGCTGTTTCGGTTACTGTGAGATATAAACCAAGAGGTTGATCCCGTTGAGGTGGCATGAGCACTGGTGGTTTAGCCAATATCTCTTTGATTCGGTCAAATGCCTTTTGACAATCATCATCCCACATGGTGTGGTCCGTTTTCTTGAGCTTCTTGAAGATAGGCTCACAAATCCTTGGTGAATTTCGATATGAATCGACTTATATATTGCACTTTTCCCAGGAATCCTCTGACTTCTTTTTCTGTTTAAGGTTGTGGCATTTCGATCAGAGCCTTGATCTTGGAAGGGTCTATTTCTATACCTCGTTGGCTAACGACGTATCCCAGGAGTTTACCCGATGTTACTCCGAATGCGCACTTCTAAGGATTGAGCCTCATGTTGTACTTTCGTAGCCTTGCAAAAAATTTGCGAAGGTTCGCAATATGCCCCTCTCTATCCTTGGACTTGACAATCATGTCGTCTACGTATACCTCAACTTCTTTGTGCATCATGTCATGTAAGAGTGTAGTTGCGGTGCGTTGATATGTAGCTCCGGCGTTGATTAACCCAAACGGCATTACCGTATAGCAATAGGTTCCCCATTGAGTGACAAAGGCGGTCTTATGTATGTCTTCTATGGCCATCTTGATTTGGTTATAACCTGCATACCCATCCATGAAGGATAGTAATGCGTGGTATGCAGTATTATCCACCAATATGTCAATGTGTGGTAGAGGGAAGTCATCTTTAGGACTTGCTTTGTTTAAGTCTCTAAAATCAACACAAACAAGGATTCTCCCATCCTTTTTGGGTACAGGTACTATGTTGGCTATCCAGTCAGAATACTCGGAAACTTTAATGAACCCGGCTTTGAATTGCTTATCGACTTCTTCCTTAATCTTGAGAGCCCATTCCGTTCTCATTCGATGAAGCATCTGTTTTACAGGCTTGAAACCCGGCTTAATTGGGATTCTATGTTCGGCGATATCCCTGTCGATCCCTGGCATGTCTTTGTAGGACCACGCGAAAACGTCTTTGAACTCGTGTAGGAGGTCTATGAAGTCGGCCCTTTCGGTAGAGCTCAAGGTAGTCCTTATCCTAAGTTTTTGGGGTTCTAATTCGGTTCCTACATTGATGGGTTCGGTGTTCTCTATTACTGGTCCCCCTTCCCCTTCCTGTAGTATTTCTTTGGCTACGTAGGGAGGTATTTCAATTGAGTCTGGGTCATGGTCATCCTCAGTATCATCGTAAACAGAATTGCACTCAAGATAACACAAAGAGTAAGCAGAACCTGATTTATTCATATTAAAGTTTGAGAAAAGTTGAAACAAAGAAGCCATCTGATCTGTGATCAGTGGCGGTAAAGGGACATTGGTTGGGACATTTCCCGAACTACTATTACTATTCGAGGCTAAGCTATGAGAAACAAAGGGAATGGGGATGACGACAGGAGGAGACTCCTTAGTGACTTATCTAGACTCCGACTCTGACTCTGACTCGAATTCGTCGTCTTCTGGTTCTCCTTTGAACATCTCTCCTTCTCTAGTGGTGAGCTTGAAGAGTCTTCCTTGATTGTTGGTCCACTTGATTGATTTTCTCCATCCTTTCTGCTGATTCGCGTTAGCTTCTGTGATTAACGCGGTGGGGTTGAAGTGATCGTCTTGAAGTATCATGGTAATGATCTCAGCCTGCTCGGCTCTAACAAATCGATCTTCTCCAAACAGTGGACTAACATCTTGTTCGTCTAAGCAAGGTGCTTGACGGGTTTTGACGGTAGGAACCGTTTCTGGAGGGATGAAGTAGCAATCGTGAAAGATCTCGATTCCGGCTAGCTTCCTTTCGAGATAATGCCAAGGCTCGGGAAATCCGTGAAAGAGTTCTAGACTTCCTTCTTTAACAAAGTATCCATTTAGGGTAGGGAGATAGGGTCGTATTTGGACTCCTACGTACTTACAGTTTTGAACTTGAGCAAGCATCTCGAGAGCTTCCTCTTTGGTGGGTTTGTACCCTAGTCCAAGTGGTATCCTTTTTTAGTTGCCTTCCTTGTATGGTGCGAAGGTGTTTCTTCGGATAGGGTTTAAAGGCATTCCAGGGAAGTATCCCTGGGATTTGAGTATGTGGTTGACCACTAAGTTGGAGTAGGGATTGTAGTATAAGGGTGCCAATTCGCTTTCTAGGACACTTATGCTTTGGAAGCCCCCAAGTTCATATATTGGATCTGCAAGGACTTGATTGTTCGACTTCTTTTCGATTATTGCCTTGATGGGTGACGAAGTGATCGTCACCACTTTGCCATTTAGTGGGATCTTGATCTTTTGATGAAGGGTGGATGTCACCCCTTTGGAAGCGTGAATCCAAGGTCTTCCTAGGAGTATGTTGAAGGAAGCTTCAATGTCCACTATTTGGAAGTTAACCTTTCGCTCGATTGGCCCTGTGGCTATGGTTAGGTTAACGAGTCCTACTACCTTTCGTCGTGTACCATCATATGCGCGAACACCTTGATTGGTAGGGGTCCAATCCGACTCTTTCATGCCTAATTTGTATGCCGTTTTGAGGGGTATGACGTTGACCGCGGAGCCATCATCAACCAAGGTCATTGGCACATTCTTCTTTAGACAAATGACAGTGATGTAAAGAGCCAAGTTGTGACTAGCCTCAAAAGGTGGCAAATCTTCATCTGAGAAAGTAATAGGATTACTTAGCTTTGGTGATTCTTGGAAGACCAAGTTGACTACATCTTCGGGTATGGAGTTATGTGCTACATTTAGTTTGGCCAAGGCTTGCAGTAAAGCTTGGCGATGTGGGAATGAGCTTGCTACTAGTTGCCAGACTGAAAGATCAGCCTTTGTCTTCTGTAATTGCTTGAGCAAATGATCAGTGGAGTCTTCTTCGTTATCATTTGGTGTGACAACGTTGGTTGGACCGTTTTGAGTAGTGTTTTGATACGGACGCCCCGAACGAGTTAGGAGGTCCACATCTTGGTCTTCACCATTTTGGACTATTTCCTTGACTAGGGAGTGTTCAATGAGATACTCGTCTTCATCGTCATCGGCCCGTACTCTATTGATTGTAGCTAGTTCCCTCCTTCTCATGATTTCGTCTTCTAATTGCGTGATTTGGTCGACTAGTTTATCAACCACGGCGACTATTTCTTGCATAGTAGCATTTTGAGAGAAGATTAGTGGCACATGCTCTTTAGGTGTCGCGTTGGAGTCATGTAAAGTTGTCACCACATTTTCCAATTCCCAAACTTGCCTATCCACACTCCTTGCCCATGTGATGAAGTCGGAAATGGTAGGGGAGATAGTAGAGTAGAACCCTTCATTCTCGATCGCGTAGATCTCATCTTCAATTGGAGAAATGAGGTGTGAACAATCTAAAGTAGATTCTTCACTTGTGATCACTAGAATCCCAAGAGGGTTCTGAGTGTTGTTGGGTTTACCTCCCGGCGGTATTGGTAGTCGACCGTCCTCGATCATGTCTTGAAGCACATTTTTCAATTTGTAGCATTTTTCTGTGTCATGCCCCTTGCCCCTATGGTATTCACAGTACGAGTTCTCGTCCCAGAATTTGGATTTCTTTTCGGGTTCGGGAGTAGGTCCTATGGGTTGGAGTTTGCCTTGCTTCATTAACCTCTTTAGAGCGTTGGAGTAAGTGTCCCAAAGATTTGTGAATTTCCTTGGTGGGGTACTTTTCTTGGATGGCTCGAGAAGGTTAACCTCATCGGTCTTGCTAGTGGAGCCGTATGAACGACTTGTTGAGCCTTGATATCCTCGACCTACCGTTTTGGACAAGAGCCCTTTACGGATGTCATCTTCAATCAATGTTTTGGTATCTCAAATGATTGGCATAGATGGGTTTGAGATTGTCCACGAACTTCTCCACAAGGGTAGCCTCATCCGGGCGTTCAACTAGTTGGGTACTAGTCTTCCTCCACCTACTTAGGAAGTCGGTGAATCCTTCTTTGTCATTTTGGGTAAGAACCTCTAGGGTGCGCATGTTAACTTGGATCTCGGCATTATCCGCATATTGCTTAGCAAACTCGATCGCGGCATCTTCCCAAGTAGCGATCTTCTTGTGTTCTAAAGAGTAGAACCATTGCTTTGGGATGGTGTCAAGAGATGAAGGAAAGATCCTTAAGAACATCTCAGGTTTGATGCCTTTGATAGACATGTAATCCTTAAAAGCACGGATGTGGTTCAAGGGGTTTTCGTGCCCCTTGAATTTAGGGATATCCGTCATGTTGAAGTTGGTTGGCAATTTGGAATTTACGGCCTCATACTTGCGGTTATTCTCCCTATAAATGTCACCCCCTTTAAGATAAATCAATTGCTCCTCTAAGTATTGGAGTCTTTTCTCGGCTACAGTCATTCCCATGGGAGGATTTTCGTCCTTGAGGTCACTCGCGAAGTCACCCACTACTTCACTTTCTTGAGGAGGCAACCTCCCCTCTATGGCGTAGATCCGTCCCTCGATGGTGTCAAGGCGATCATACACTTGGTCTTGGGTAACTTGGATTTGGGCTAGCGCGGCTAGGATTCGATCATTACCATCTTGAAGTTGGTTGAAGTTCACGTCGCTTGTTTCAGGCATCTTGAAAAACTGGATACGAGATCGATGACGAATAAAAACACGATCGACCATTCTAACACACTTGCTAAGAGAAGAAATGTTTTGACTCGTGAAGTGGGTGTGTGCCACTTGTGTTGAGTGAGCTTTGAAGAAAAGACAAAGTTTTGAAAATGTGTATCCTAGTCAACTATAGTGTAGTTGTAGGAGTGGACTCGAAGTGAGGTTTTGAAATGGGCTTGGGCCCGAAATTTGACTCGACAAACGGACAGAGTTTTGACTGGGTTTTGCGCTAATCAATGGCCTTTTCGAAATTTTCATTTAAAAATGGGTTTTGATTTTTTACAAAAAACGTCATGGTTTCGTTTAGAAATGGTGATCACGTAAGGTACAAACATTTATACAAGCATTATAACGGGATGCTGAGTGCATTTAAAAAGGTTTTGGCTTAAAGGGTGGGTTGCCATACCGAACAATCAAACCCGAAGTCTGTGGAGAGGCTCGTACCAAACAAGAGTAAGGCCGATTCCTAGTCCATTTCCTCAAGTAATGAAGGTCCTTGATACAAACAAGAGTAAGCATCATGGTATGGATGACGTCAATCGCTATCCGTCCTTAGGCCCAAATAAGAATTAGGACCGTTTAGACGGGACGATTGGTCGAATGGGTTGGGTTGGGCCTAGGAAGCCGAATAAAACGGTCTAGGAAGATCGAGTTATTAAAACCGACAATTGTCTTGTACAAACTATTCCCTAACCTTGTTCAAGTTTCACCCTTTTGGCTACACGTAAGTGTATTGTCCCCAATAGAGTCGCCAAACTGTGGACAATGGGCCCATGGGGGCGCTTGGGAAGGAACAAGCGTTTGCATTTTGTGGAGTCGCCACCAATTTATTGTGGAAAATTGGAAACCGTTCGAATACCTCGTGCCATGTCAAGACACAAAGTAGAGACATGAACACCAAGCAATCGTTACCCTTAGCATTCTATGTCTAGAATGACTCTCGTGGATGCCAATGAACACGGATGTTCACAGAGATCTGGAGTAAGGGGTGAGGGTACGTATTAGGAAGCTCTTTTGATCGAATACCTAATCCCGCCCGCCTCGATAGCGGCCTCTACTAATGATTAGGGACATCATCTATACTCGATATATCGTCGATTATATGCATGCAATGCGACATCCAAGTTTTAATCCTACCATGTGAAGATTAGACTAAGTCGGTTAACACGTAATTTAGCATACAATTAATGTCGAAGTAGGATTTAATGCTCAATTACATGTGAAGGCATACAAATGATGCAAGAAACATGATAAATACAATAAATAAAATTACGATAATAAAAATTACAATAATTACAATGGGTTTACCGATTTATGTCGAAAATACCTTTAAAACGGATAATTTGAGAAAAAGAATAAAAGAAAGAATTAACGAACAGATCAGTAGGCGATAATACGATTAATAGTCAATTATACGTAAACTAATTAATTAGGTCAAGGCAGAACGGAAGTTCAGAGGCAGAAATCAACCTGGAATAGGCGCGGCGAGATCGCCCTTTGGAAGAGGCGCGATTCTTTGCGTCTGTTCAAGGGTGAGTTCTTAAGGCGAAGCGAACTACAAATCGTTAATTATTAATTGGTGAATTTAAATGATTGATTAATATATTTACTCGGATGGAAGTGATTATCAGGTTATATACATGTGATTGATGGTCATAAAAGCAATAAAACATGGATGGATGAGACGGATTTAAGACGAATTATTTATATGAACGAACGATTGATTAGTGACATGGGTGAACAAAATAGGTTAAACATGACGAATTAATGACAAATTAATGACGAATATGACAATAGACAGATGAAAATATATCAAAGATCGAATTCCAGAAACCCGATATGAACTAATCGAATTCCTACATTCCCGGATTGATTTTAATGACAAAAACCCGCAAATATTGGATTATATGGGATTTAAGCCGAATTTTAATGACGAATTGAACGTGTTAATGATGATGATTTATGTAGATGTGAAACTATACTATTGTATCAAAGAATTAAAGAAAACAAATGAAAACGAATAAAAGTTGACGAATTACAGAGGACGAAGGAAGAAGAAAGGAAGCAGAAACTGCGGCAGCCTCACGAAGAGGGCGCAGCAGGCCTGCGCTCCTTCGAAGAGGCGCAGCAGTTGCTGCGTCCTTTCTCGACGATTTGTCTTCTGGAAATCCGTAAAAAGGGATTTTAAACGAGGTTTTAGAAATCGGTTTTAAGAGGTGTTTTCGACATAAACCTTACATTAATGATACAAAAAGGTAAATAACAATAATAAAAGAGAGATTTACACCCTCAGACTTACATGTTTGACGAAACGAGATGAACTAAGTTTACGATTAGTGATGCTCGACTCGAATGTAGACGAAAGTGCCCTCGTAAGAGGAAAAACGATTAAGATTAATTAAGTTGATTAGTTGTGGAGTTGGTCAAATTGGTCGGTCATGCAAAACGAGGCTGGTACTCAGAAAGATCCGAGCTTACGTGGTCGAATGTTCAAGCACGTAGACGCCAAAAAGTAAGAAAAAAGGTATAGAATGCAAAGGGAGAAGAGAAGGGCGGACACTCGCGTGAGAAATATGAGGAGCGAAGGCTCCTATTTATACTAATCACGTGAAGGAATAGGGTTTTCGGAGAGACTTTGGAAGTGAATCTCGGAAAGATATGAAAAAGATACGAAAAATACGCGAGAAAGGACTGGGAAGAGGCGCGGCGATCATCTGCGTCTCTTGGAAGAGGCGCAGCACCTGCTGCGTCTGTTCCTAGGTGGTTTCCTCCTGCGGAAGAAAGATTTCCGTGTTTAGTTTATGGAATAACGGAATAATTTGGTTTTCCTTAATATTTTGTACGAATATTATGGGAAATTGTTTACCAAAGATTAAAGATTGTGAAATATTTATAAAATATGGAATAGAAATATCCGGAACATTCCAGAACATTCTGACTCGGGATTTAGCGGTTATCAGAAAATGAAGACGGTTTTAGGCCCGGACTCCAAATGTACTCTAATTACTGTCAAAACAAACGTATCGGCGCGTAGATGACAACTAAGAGGTAGACATTAGTGTTTGAGCAATCACTTGACGATAAACTTACGAACTGTCACAAATCGTTCTGCGTACCAAATATGCGGCCCAATCATCACCGGGTGGTTTGCGAGGGGTGCAGAAATGAGGTATCTACACATTCCAACCCCTGGCCAAAAAGCCGATTCTGTGAGGGAAGGGTGGATATGCTTGTATGAGTATGCTTTCCGTCTGGTTCTGCGGTTTCCTTTTCCTCCCTTGATCCAAGAGTTTCTGAACCTGAATCACTTGGCCATCTGCCAAGTAGCTCCGTATACCTGGCGGACTTTGCTTGCTATTGTGGCTATGAATAGCCGCTTTGGCTATGATATCGGTCTCTCAGATCTCGCCCACTTGTTTTCGGTCAGGTCTCTTAGCCGGGGCCAAGTGACCATCCGAGTTCGGGATGGGGAGAAAAATTGCATTCTTTTTCCGGTGAAACCTGATGACAGCAAGTGGTTTACTCGTTTTATCTTTGTCAAAGTTGACACCCTACCTCCTCCGACTGACTACATTGTCAGCGTCTGGCGGTCAACAGACGGTATTTGCATGCCCTTATTCCTGTGTATTTTCCTTTGACGCTTATACTTCCTTACTTGGTGTTTTTTGCAGATCTGTGCCACTTGCCTCAATCCTCTGACGAAGCTGCGTCTCTTTCCAAGCTATTTGGTCCACCCCCTAAGCATAGGACCTTCCCCAATCTGGTTCAGGATCCTGCCTCCGCGGTGAAGGAAACAGCAGCTGAGGAAAAAGAACACTGTGAATCAATGTCGACTGGTGCGTTGTTCTTCCTTTTTTGACTATGTTCTATTTCTGGATATTTGATATTTCTGGTTCTGACTTGATCTTTGCTGCTTCCAGGCTCTGCAAAATCTAGAATTTCGCTGGACGATGTCTTGGCCCAGAGAGAAAAGAAGCGGTTCCCAAACTTACTCCTGCTTCTGGCCCTGCCATGTCTGCTTCTGCTTCGATCCCAGCGTCTGGAGTCGTCCCTGCTTCTGGAGCTGTCCCTGCTTCTGGAGCTTCTCCTGCTTCCAAATCTACTCCTGCTGCTGGGGTTATCGTTCTTACACTTCCAGATGATTTTGGAAGGGCTAAGTCTAAGAGTAATCTGGGCTTAATGAACCAGATGCTACTTCCTGCTCCTAGGTCTGCGTTGGACAGTAGGGCCTTGAATGATTTGGTGGATCGTGCAGCGGAGCACTCCTTTGAGGTAACGGATTCTGATTGTTCCATTTTTTTTTTTTTGACATTCTGCTCTGGTGCGACAGTCTTTCCAGATGGCTCTGTATCTGCGGGAGAAGGTGCCTCTCCTGGAAGCAGAAAATGCTAATTTTCAGAAGCAGATGAAGGAAGCCAATGAGGGCAGGCTTAAAATTCAGGCTGATTTAGATAAGTCCCAGAGTCTGTTGTTGGAGGAGGCTGCTTAGAAGCAGAGGTTGCAGAACAGTCTTTCCGCTGTTGAAGGGCGGATTTATGGTGCTGAAAAGAGTGCTGCTGCCGCTGAGAAATGCGCCTTAGAAGCTGAGAGACGTGCCTCAGAGGCTGAGAAACGCGCTTCTGATGCGGAGGCTCGTGTTTCTCAGAACCAGGAAGAGAAGGCTTCTGATGTGCAGGAGTTGAAAGAGACTTTGGCGAATGCTCTGTCCTATGCTGCTCTGGAGATGAAGATCAAGTGGATAAAGGCGTTCCAGAATGGAGAGCATTCGGCTTGGGACTTAGGAGCTGAAGAGGAGAGGCTTGCTGCTGATTTCCCTGATGGTCTGAACCTGGATGTGCTAGCTGGCTTAGTGGAACCTGGTGTTGCTTCTGCTGATGATCCAGGTGTTGAGGAAGAGGTGAATTCTCCTGCTCCTGACACTCAGGCAGCTGCTTCTGAAGCTGTGGAGCATATTGACATAGATTAGCTTTTTATGCGTCTGAAAGACTCTTACCATGTTTAGCTAGTTTCTGGCCCTGCGGGGCGTAACATTTCAGTTTTTATTTTGAACAGTTTAATGTATTTTAGTCTGGTTCTGGTACCAGACATATTTTGCTTTTGAACTTAAGTATTTTCGGGTAGATATATCTTTGTGTCGTACCGTTTCTGGTGCTTTGATTTGTGCATGCACGTCGTTTGTTTGGCCATCGCTGTTTGATTGCTGGCTAAGGGGTCTAGTATGCCCACTCGTCCAGAGGAGCCAGGCTAGCGTGGGTGCGAATGCATCGCGGGAGGCTGGTTGTCCCGGATGTACGTGCTTAGCCACGGACACACGCCTTCTGTAATGAATACAGACTCTGCCAGATTAGTTTGCATTTTATTCACTTGGCTTATTTGAAAGAAAATAAAAAGGGTTCTATACTTAAAACATTCAAAGTGGTCTTGCAACTTAAAATTTGTTAGAATTAAAATACGAACAAGTCTGTTTTAGAACCAGAAATGTTGAATTCAGGAATAACATTTAGAACCAGAAAACATTCAGAGTCAGAAGATATTCAGATCCAGAAAAATATTTAGGGATAGAAAAATATCTTAGAAATAGGAAAATATTTTAGAAATAGAAAAATATTTGGAGACATAAAAATACTTAGAGACAGAAAAATATTTAGAGCCAGAAAATATTTAAGGCAATATCTAGAACTTTGGGCCGAGTCAGATCGGTAGGCCGAGTACCCGATTCTTGACCATCTTTGGTGACTTAAGTGAAATATTTTTTCAAGTGGGTGATATTCCAGGATCTGGGAACCATTTGCCCTTCCAAAGTCATGAGTCGGTAGGCTCCATTTCCAACTACGCTCTCTACTTGGTATGCCCCTCCAAGTTGTAGGCGAATTTTCTGCTTCTTTGGTTCTTGGTATTCGGAAGACTTTCCTCGGGACCGGATCTCCCACTGCCAGGTTCTTACTTTTACATTCTTGTTATAGCTTCTAGCCACGATCAGTCGGTAGGAAGCCATCCCGATCTGGGCGGTTACGAGTTCATCTATCGTGTCCGGATTGCTTGCCATTTCCACGATTCCGATCTTCATTATGCATCCATATCGTGGGTTGGGACCCTAACCGGATGGGATGACTGTACACTCGAACACCAGTGAAGGAGTTTGTCCCGTTGCAACCTTTGGTGTGGTTACACGACCCGAGAACCGAAGGTAGCTCTTACGCCCATTTGCCCCCAATCTCCTCCGGCTTCTTTTTCAAGTTTTCGACGATAATCTTATTGCTGGATTCAGCTTGTCCGTTGGAGTGGGGGTTCCTAGGAGTAGATTTCTGCAACGAGACATTCCACCTAGCACAAAAAGCTTCTGTCTTATTTCCAATGAATTGGGACCCATTATCACATATAATCCCAGATGGAATGCCAAACCTGCATATGATATTGCGTTTAATGAAAGATATCACCTGGGTTTCTGTGACCTGGGAGAATGATTCTGCATCTATCCATTTGGACAAGTAGTCCGTCATGGCGAGCATATAGACTTTGTTTCCTGGTGCTCTGGGTAGTGGTCCACGATGTCCATTCTCCACTTCATGAAGGGCCATGGTGAGATAACCTGGTGCAGAGGCTCTGCTGGCTAGTGGCTAACGTGGGCGTGCCTATGACAAGCGTCACATCTTTTTGCGAATTCCATGGCATCTTTGCGCATTGTGAGCCAGAAGTATCCCTGCCTCAGTGCCTTGCTGGACAGGCTCCTGCCCCCTGCATGGTTTCCACATTCTCCACTGTGGAGAGCATGCAAAACAGCCTGAGACTCTTCCCGATCCAGGCATCGAGGTAGGGTCCAGGCGAGGATTTCCTTAATAGAACACCATCAATTAGTATGAATCTGAATGCTCTCATTTTAAAGCTCCTTACCTCCTTTTTATTTCTTTGGTAGGACATCATTCTGCAACCGGATCTAGGTAGGGTTTCCTCCAGTTCAGAAATGTCTGTTCTGCTGGGTCCGCGAGTCTTTGGGCGTGGTCGGACACAAAGTCCGCGAGCACGAGACTTTATGGCCGTACGGGGTTCAAACTTCAAATCGTAACCGCTCAAGTGCACGGACCATTTAGCCATCCTTCCCGATAATTCTGGTTTCTCATGATAGTTTTAAGGGGATAGTTAGTTATCACGAAATTGTATGAGACTCGAAGTAGGGACGCAATTTATGGGATGCGGTAACTAAGCGCAAGGACAAGTTTTTCTAGTGACGTGTACCTGGTCTCTGCTGAGCAGAGACTTACGATGTAATATCTTGGATCTTTGTGATCCTTCCCGCTCTCGTATTAATCTTGCACCGATCGCTTTATCAGCGATGGCGGTGCGAGAACAGTGGCTCTCCTGCTCGGCTTTGACAGAGTGGTGGGGTCTTTGAGATAACGTTTCACTCTGAAATGCTTTCTCATGATCGTCCGTCCACTTAAATCTACGGCTTTTTCTCGAGTACATCATAAAACACTGCATCATGTCCCGAAGACACGGATATGAACTGTTCGGGGCCGCCACTCTTCGATCGGGCTGTTGGATGTCTTTCGGTTTCTGTGGAGACTCCAGCTGCAGAATTGCTTTGATTTGCTCGGTGCTGGTCTCTATCCCCCTCTGGGTCACCATATATCCCAGAAATTTCCCACTGGATACTCCAAAGGTGCACTTTGTAGGATTCGACTTCATTTGGTATTTTTTACGTGGGGTATTGAAAGTTTTGCCAGTCTTTGGTGGTCTTTGTGAAGCTGCTTCAATTTGACGACCATATCGTCTATGTATACTTCCATAGTTTGGCCTATTTGCTCTTTAAACATCATGTTTACCAGCCTCGATAGGTAGATCCCGCATTTTTCATCAAAAGGCATGACATTATAACGAGATACCCTCGCTCGGATCCGAATCTTTGTCTTTTCCTGGTCATTGGGGTGCATCTTTATCTGGTTATATCCGCTCCAGGCATCCAAGAATGTCAGCATCTCGTGCCCTGCAGTGGCATCCACCATGGCATCTATGTGTGGTAGTGGGAATGGATCCTTTGGGCAAGCTTTATTTAAATCCGTGAAATCGACGCAGACCCTCCACTTGCCATTCTTCTTTGGAACCACCACCACATTAGACAACCATTCTGGATACTTTACCTCTCGAATTTTTCCTGCAGCAAGTAGGTTATCTACTTCTTTTTTTATGACCTGGTTCCTTTCAGAAGCAAATTTTCTTCTTTTCTGCTGCACAAGTTTATAGCTTGGATCCACACTTAGCTTGTGAGTTATCACACTTGGGTCTATACCTATCATATCATCATGTGACCAAGCAAAGCAGTCTATGTTAGTTCTCAATAACCGAACAAGTTCCTCATGAATGTTACCTGTGCATTCAGATCCAATGAGCACGGTTCGTTCTGGGTGCAGCGCGTCCAGGGTGACTTCGTCTAGCTCTGCCTGCTGAGGCTCAATGTATTCATCCTGGATGCGCTGTGTAACACCCCCATACTCCAAGTGCCTTATCAGGACCACCCAGGTATAAGGATGTTACCATCTCGGTTACCCGAGGCAATGATAATCAAAAGACAATAACGAAACATACTTAAAAGTAAATAGTTTAAGTGATTACATGATCAAAACCAACACTGATAAACGGAAATACAACATTCTCAGACGGTCTACTGCTAAAACTATCAAAGCTATAAAACACCGTCTGACACAGCGGAAGACTTCTAACTGCCACGTGATGACTCATCCCAGCTATCCCATACGCGTCATATCATACCTGCTCAATAATCGCTCACCACCCCGAATGGATCACCACGCTTTTAAAACATTTAAACGGGTCGATACTATTTACACAAGTTATAGATCAACAAGACAACCAACAACACATGCTCAAGCAATCATACACAATCAGGCACTCCACTCCATCTCCGTCACCGATCGTCCACTAGACCACCACAGTGGGGGACCGCAGCCGTTCCCACCTAAGCCCCGCTCATCATACCGAGCGATAACCCTGTCCCATTAATGTGCACATCCCCTTCCGTGGCGGGTTCCACGAAGGGCGAAACTAGGGCGTGAAGCCACTCCCGCAAGTGACTCCACTCAGCCGAGAACGCATCTCGAGAACCACAGACAAACAATCACAATCACAATCACAATCGTCTGAATCAACCAATTACACTAATTACAGCACAAACACCACACATCATGTAAGTAATACTGAGTAGGGAAACCCTACCTGGAAAGCAACACAATCATCAGACGATCTAGCAGCTGTCTCAAAACCTCTCCTCTACAAATCCTTCTCCTATCACATAGTCACATAATCACAATCTAACCTTAACAAATCATAAAAACCCCCAATTCCCAAAATTAGGGTTTAATGAAACTTAACGAAATACTATAAAATTGGTATGTAGATCTTACCCTTGACGCAAGGAACACTATGATGTAAAGAACAATGAAATCCGACCTCTCAAGCTCCGGGATTTGTCAATAATGTGATTGATGCGAAGAACGTAGTTTTGTTTTCTCTTTGAACGTAATTAGGTTTGATAAAATGTATTAAGGAAGTGACGGAGTTGTCTATATATTCAATCGCATTATTAACATAACCCGACAAATTATCACCCCGTAAACCGGCTACTCGATCGAGTAGCTAAGGTACTCGATCGAGTGCCCCCTTACTCGATCGAGTATCCTAGTTACTCGATCGAGTACCCAACAGGTCAGAAACTATTATAAACTGCAACTCACCCTTACTCGACAGAGTAAGGCCTACTCGATAGAGTACCCCAAGACTCATAAATACGTAGTATTACACGCTGGCTCTGTAATTGCTATGCGGGCGAGCCGGTTGTTGACTTCAGAGCCACCTTATAGCAATCCTTAGCTTCTACCTGATCCCCACGTATCTCTTGCACCCCCCAAGGCGTCGGAAACTTCAGGCATTGGTAGTACGTTGAGGGAATTGATTTCATCTCGTGGATCCAGAGCCTGCCAAGGATCACATTGTAAGTAGAGGGTCCGTCAATAACCAGATACCTTACCTGCTTGTTTACACCTCCGGCGTAGGTTGGGATGACGATTTCTCCTAGGGAGTGCTTTGTTTCGCCACTGAAACCAACCAAGGGAACCGCCTTCTTTGCTAGATCCTTCTCGGGGAATCCCATGCCTTTGAGTGTCTCTAACATGATCAAGTTGACGGAGCTTCCGGTATCCACCAGGATCTTCCTCACCTCGCAATTTCCTATGGGAAGCGTGATGATTAGGGCATCGTGGTGCTGCTCTGGAGCAGATCCTGCGTCTGTTTCGTCAAAGGTGACTGACGGCAGATTCTGGCGATTAATCCTGCAGGAGTTTTCTGGTCTGTCTCCTTTAGTTCTAGTTGCGTGTCTCTTAGCTGCTGAATAGGTCAGCCCACACAGCTCCGATCCACCTGTAATAACATTCACAATTCTAGTGCAATGAGGAGGAGGGGATGGTAGAACCTGATCCGCTGAGTTTACTCTGGTTGTGTTTCTGGGTAGGAGATGATCCAGGTTTCCTTGGTCATAGTGGAATTTGACTTCCTTTCTGAGGGAGTGGCATTCATCGGTGTTGTGGGTGTTGCTGCCGTGGAACTCACACTTCTTGCCTGTGTCCCTGCTGCTGGGGTTTCCTTCTGGAAGTTTTGGCCATCTGACTCTGCGTCCCAGCTCCTTCAAGGCTTTGAATAGTCCTGCGAGATTGGTAGTGAAACCATACTCACTTATTCTCGGAGGCAGATCTGCTTAGCTCTTTCCTTCAGAATTTCCAAAAACTCTATTCACGCTCCTGCTGTAGGGTTTGGGTCTTTCACTCTTCTTCTCTACTGGAGCTTTTCTGGATACTGGGTCTGAATCATAAGTGCCTCTTACGGGTGCAGAGTCTTCCTCCAGCCTCATGACAGCAATTGCCTTTAATTGTACCTCCTCAAAGGTAGTGTATGGATGCATGGTCAGGTCCTTGTATAGCTGTGAATCCTGGTGCAATCCTCGGCGGAAGGCTTGTATAGCGGTTGCTATATCGCACCTCGAAATTGACACTTTCTCCTTGTTGAACCTATTCAAGTAATCATGGGTGGACTCCTCAAACCCTTGCACTATCCGGTAGAGGTCACTGTGCCTTCTCCGCTTTCTGCTGTGTGCTAATCTGGTTGAAGGCATTGACTAGGTCGGCGAAGTGGATATGCTCTTGTTCGGCGGCCGACCGACGAACCACCGGTAGGTCGCTCTCGACGGGTTGATCCGAATCCCTTGCACATAAAAGCTTCCTTTAGAGATCCGATTCGCGGTTATCACCATCATTTTCGCTTGTAGTGGTTGATATGGTCAAGCGGGTGCGTGGTTCCGTCATAGCGTCATGGTGGGGCACACATCCTTTAGGGACACCGATTAGGGCTATGTCATCCACGAAAGGGGAGTCTGCGTGGTCTCTCTGTTGCTTTCTCCAACGGACGGGCTACGCCGGTATCCTATACATCGGCTCCCTCGGCTCCTGGTATTGCTTTGCTCCGTAATTACCGCTCTGCGAAGAGGTTAGAAAGCAGTGGAAAAGAACCGGCGGTGTACCTCCTAGCCGGTGCTCGAGAAAATTGGCCTGGTCTTTGGGTGGTTGGTCATTGGTGTTGCTGACGATTATGGATCCAGTGCCATCCTGGTGTCTGCTTTGTAATCCTCCGATCCGGCTCCACTGGTGTGCGGTTGCGGGATAGAATTGCGGCATTGGTGACGAGTCCAGTTGCCATCCTGTTATGCAGTGCGCGAGGGTACACGAAAAAAGTGGAAGGTCGAGATCGATGGGGTGCTAAACGGAGCGTTACATTGTCTGCTGCAGACCGGGTGGATTATCAAACGATAGGCATCCCAATCCTCCGGCTCAATCGGCTCATTGGGTGCTACTCCTGCGAGTCCCGTCCACCGTGACTAGTTACGATGGAATTGATCGACTCGACCCTCCACCGGCCGGTTACGGTAGGAGCCTGCGGCGCCCGATCTTTGGCTTGAGTGCGGGTGCCATCACGATCCGAGCAATCGGGTTACGTTATCCTTCCTCAGATCCTCAACGGCCCGACGCAGAGTGTCCATCCCCTGAATCATCACCTGCAACGGATCAAGTGCTGGAGGTCCTCTGCTTTGGAGGGCTTCTGCACCTGAGCTTTCCTGGGTCTGGCTTTTGGATGCAGCTTCCCCTCTGTTGGGGCTGCTCTCCCTATTGGATTTGGACTGACCGGATGCACCTGCTGCCTTTGGAGTCTGCGGTGGCTTCGAAGGCCGGGCATGGCTCGGTTGACATCTTGTGGGGATCGTCTGGCCGACGCTGGGGTGCATCGGCGATCATGCGGATGCGAAGTAAGTCTGCTCCCGGAAGACGGGTGACATGCTCTGGGCTTTGGAAGGATTCAGGCAGTTCCGGACATTGTGATTACTGGTTTGGTCTTGCGAGATTTGGCTATAGAAAATGATCACTATGCCCCACGGTGGGCGCCAAACTGTTTTGGTAAAAATTTACCTAATTATCGATTTGATTTGTGAGTGATAGTGATTAATCTACGACCGACTCATATTTGATTAGGACGAATATAATGAATAAATATGCAACGAAATAAAGAAGGAAATAAAGATGAACGAAAAGAGTGACACGGAGGATTTTTGGTGACGCGGAAAACCCGGTGTGGGAACAACCGCGGAGGGAGTCGGAATCCCGCCAACTTTTGCACTATAATCGATGTTAAATTATCAAGTAAGGAAATACAAGTATAATGTTGCTCGAGAAATATTGATGATTATTGATGGGACTTGGAGGAGTGAAGTGCCGTTTTGGATTGTTGTTCGATGCCTTGAATGTTGGTCTTCTCATCCTTATATAGTTGTTGGAATCAGATCTAGGATTGCTGAACTTCTCCCTGCGTCTGCTCCTGGAATCTCGGGTTGTTACCATGAAGATAGGTAACAGTTGTTGAAGGAGTCCAAGCCCAATCTTTCCTTCCTTTTGCACGTGGGTTTCTTCTTTGGCCCATATTGTGTTTGTTGCTTTTTGATCCCATGGTCCACAATGTGCCACCTCAGCGATCCCTCTCTCCTCTCATCCACCAACTACTGCGCGCCACGTTGCTACTCTTTCTGCCAATAGAATAATGCCACGTCACAGGTGATAAGTGGTATTTTTTATCCATAACACCCCCCGCAAATTAGCAAACGGCCCATATTTAACGGCCCATTCAGTAAAGGCACATGTTAGAAACGACAATGGTACATGCTCAAAACGGCCCACTTGCCCCTCTCTCCCTCTCTCACGTGCCCTTCACATGAGGCAATGTCAGTCCTGTCTCGATTTCAAATGTTACTTGTTTTAATGCAACCACCTGATGACCTGAACCCAACTACTATAATTCACATAATGATATATAATAAATACGTCTTCATCCGTCTAAATAATTTATTTACCTTTAATTCAAATACCCTCACAAATAAGGTAAAGAGAGTACTTGATTTTGCACTAAATTATCCAACTTACATGAAATATGAATACTGTAATAAGTTTGTCACTAGTAAGCAGAGCATCTGATGATGACATTATTTACAACATTTACAGCAGCTGATTCTTTTGGGTTGGAGAAATAGATTATTGCGAAATCCGAGCCAAAATCACCGTGTCTAGTTTGAGATTGTCCTGCTTGAAAATCAATCAACTGGTTCCAACTATTCCGAAGCGTTTGTCCCAAAGGTGTTCTCTCCACTGTAAGTCACGTAGAGGAAACCGTCTTCGTCTTTCTTTTCCTCGTAAATAGCAGACATTATCGCTCCTGCATAGAAGAATTAAGTTATCCATATCAGCAACTAGGTTCAAGTGTCATTGTCTCAATACATACTACTCGGTACTCTAATTTCTGAACAAAGAGAACAAATTTTACTATATCCGAGATAGATAGATAGATAGATAGATAGATAGATAGATAGATAGATAGATTAGTAGAATACTGTAGTTTCAGAACAAATGAACTAGGTACATCTGAGTATCTGACAGCAACCAAAATATGATCACAAATTCTTGTTTGTGACGGCACATATCCGTCACTCTTGAGTGACGGATACCATTTTACCTCACAAAGTACCCACTTTTTCTCTCTCTGCAACACTATTCATGTGGTCCCCTTTCTCCACTAACCCATTTTGTTACCATTTTAACTCACAAAATATCCGCCACAAATGGTAACCCGTCACAAGGGAGATCAATTGAAATATGATAAAGTCACGAAGTGCAACCTGCATAACATTGCTAACAGAGTTTCATTTTAACAAACTATATATAAGGGCTGACAACATTACCCGTAGGTGGGAGGACATTATCCACAAATATAAAGATGGCTTTTTCAGCGCTAAGCTTGATCCTTTTGCGGATTACATAGACAAACTGTCCTACTGTCAAATCAGCGGGCACCAAGTATCTGCAAAATTGTGAAACGGCAAAAAAAGTCTCAGCGTAAGTTTGTAAGGACATCAGTTGGAATTACATATTCATCACTGTACTATGCTAATAACCTTAATTCTTTGTCATTCTGATGACAGTATTACATCCTTGAATTTAGTATCCCGTTACACTGAACTCATAAGGAAACCAAAAAGACACCATATAAACCTTGTAAAAAACAACTTCGAAAATGTCAAAATTACTTTATATGATGACTCGCAGCAATCCCAACTTCTAAAATACTTCTAAGTTGTAAGAGTCCTTTATGACCTGCTGATATAAATTGATAAACTATAGAAATTTGAAGCCCAGAACAGTTTGAAGGCATAAACATTTCTCGCAAATATCTCTCAAAAACTTCTACGCAGTTCGATAGAATCATGATTCATGGGTGACAGAACTGAAGGAGCTGAACCATCTAGACTTGGAGCTCTTAAGATATGCCGAGGTCTTTAAATTCATAACCAATTTAATGCAGACTTTACAGCTGTAGTCAAATGAACACTACAGCAAACGCAAGGGCCCATTGATTCCTAGGCTCTCGTTACACACATAATTACCGAATTCGCTCGGTGCCCTACGAATCGCGAATTGTTAAAAGCGAATACCAGCATGTTGCTTACTGAAAATACATATAACACATATTCTATAGGAGCGAATTCGCTATGAATTGGTAAGGACATATTCATAGCGAATTCGGTAACCATGGAACTTACACATATAATGCCCAAAGAGTCAACGCGCTACAACGCCCAAGAAGGCGAGAACCCACATCCTTCAAACCTCTGATAGGTAAAAATATTGGCATCTGGCCATTGACATACCAGATGACGCAAAACAAGAATACAGAAACTAGTTTGTGTTTATAGTGCCAAGTATGGAGTATATTGAAACAAAGGAATGAACATCTTACTTTTTCTTGTCAATATTTGGAATATCGCTTCTCTCCGCTTTCTCGACAATAACCTTCAAAAAAGAATTTGTAGAAAAGATACAGGTCAGACATAACACGGAAGGATTAGAGTTCACACCAGAAACCCTCGAAAAGAAGGTGCTCTGATAACCAAGTTTACGGGACCTACTTCTAAGCTTGATAAGGCTCAAACCAAGTGTTAAATCATGAAAATGGATCGGGCCACACCCACAGGAAAGAGAGAGCTTACTTCATAAGCTCAATGAGATTCCATCCTAAAACCAATTGGTGATAGGAAGAGTAGCCTCTTAATTTATAAAGTAGTGACTATGCATACAAGCTACTCCCTTTGACCCAGAAAATTGTTTACCTTTACTTTTTTTTTTTCCTTTTTTTTTTGTGGGATTGAGGGAGCATCAAAGAAACAAAAGACTACCACCTAACCGTAGTCTATTACAGCAGACAGGCCATCATAATTTGAAAATTCATATACATGCTGGAAATCATGTATATGAATTCTACTTAGGTTCTCAAAAATCGTTTTAATCTTTATTCTCGATTTAAATATTAAGTTTTTATAAAAGAAATCCGGACTTCGATTTTAAAACCTATAGGTTTACCTTGACTTCGTATTATGTTTTACTCTCCCTTTTGTTTTTCATTTTTCCCTTTTCTATTTTTCTCGCATTTGGAGGTGTGCGTTCACCCATAGACGGTTCTAAAGGATGATTCATGTCAGCCGACCCCAAATCATTTTGGGATTAAGGCTCTGATGTTGTTGTATGCTGGAAATCAGCAGTGGTCTAGTCTGTCATTGCCGCTAATCTTATTAGAATAGTGGACTGCACAATAAGGCGTACAAAACGAAAAAACCGAATCAACAACTATATTATTCGTCAGGAACCCAAAGTACCAAGTATACATGCACATGTCCTAGAAAAATGTGATGAAGCTCCAGACTCTTTATCACATGTCTAGTGTGACGATCGATCCACCCTTATAACTTCTATTTGTATAATCTGTAATCATGTATTTTTCATCTCAGAAATGTAATGCATACTTCCATGGTCTTGATATTACATTCTTAATCTTTCAAGTCACGTAAATTTTAGATCCTTATTCTAGACATTCAATGTGTCATGCCAAAAGTCTAGAACGATCAGATCCTGCTTAGAAAGTGCTAGTCAATGGAATAACTTTCTATCTAAAGTCTAAAGTATTGTTTATGCTCATTATGAGGCGATATTTTGATCACTGGAAACTTCAAATTTGTATGCCACACACTTGACACTTTCGATGGGTATGGATTATGGACTTTCAAGACTAATATTTTAGGTCAGAAGCGGATCTTAGAAGATCAGCAATTTTCTAACTACAATAACTACATGTTCATATCCTACTCTAGAAGCACACACCCACTTCCCCACACTTCAAGTTCAGGAATCATGTCCAAGTCCCAAATCAAAATTAGGTGCAATAATATAGACTAAGGCACTTCTTACCGGTATTCTGTCTGAGTATTTCTCCCTTATCCTAGCAGCTTCAGCCCGTCTTTTCCCTAGAAATAACAGGGTTGAGAGTTAATAAACTGAAACAAGAATTGCTTATACAGCTAGCATTAATAAATCAAAAGATAAATAGCCTACCAAGATCATGCTCAAGCTTGAAGGAGCTCTTAGCCATCTGTCCTGAAAGAAATCATACACGAATAAGTCAATGTGCCATTTGATTTCTATAATTATATAAGTAAGATTACTTGTTCAGCACTTTCACAGACAACAGTAAATCAACATGTAAAGGCTATACTTGTTTCACATTTTGTTAATAACCTCTACTTTAGATGTAACACATGATGTTTCAACTATGAATTATCATCACCACCACCAGTACGTTAAATCCCCTCCGCTCGACAATATCTACCATGACTCCCTTATTAACGGGTTGATTCTATGGTATAAGGTGTCCCGCCCAAACTCACCCCCACCCACCCACCCTATGGCCATATCGATGTAAGTTCTCCCCCTTGCGCTGTCCTGTCTGTGTTCCTGTGCTACATCATAATAATCAGGCATTTCTCCCTCGCTGTTCTCCTCACAGCCTCGGCTCATTCCTCAAGTGTCACTCTTAGAGAACAACAAATCTGGTATGATCAACAACAGAGACAGAAAACACATCAAAGTATTCAAATTTGGCAAAATGTAGGCATTAGCCTTCAAGACAGGATACAGAAACCAGGAAAAAGGAGAGTGAAATCGGGAGCGAATGTTAACACCACTCATCGAATAGGAGCTTCATGAGCAACGAGTCAACGACCTTAGAAGAAACTTTGAAAGAATAAGAAACGATCAAAGTTTTAACATTGTAGGACACCTTTAGCAATTAAAGAATACAAAATGTGAGAAATGGGTGAGTTCAACCAGATCTGGTTGACTGAGATGATAATTTCATTGGTTAATAGAGGAAAACATGTGGTTAATTTTTTGGGTTGATTTGTAGCATATCATCAACATTGACAGAACGAGTATGGGGGTTACAGACATGGAAATAGAGGGGAGATGAAAAATTTAAGTTGGCGTAAATTATTGACACACATGGCAGTTTGAAACAAATACTTCAGACTATGGCACAAATTTCATACTCCATACGCGATCAGTAAACTCATTTCCCTATCTTAATATGACTAAGTTTGCACGCTGAAGCTCAATCTTATCTAACTACTTCGATGTTGATATAATTCAAATTACGTGAACACTTTCAAAGTTGCACCACAATGAAAGTAAAGCTAACCTCTCAAGTCTCAACCTCATCTAAAACAAACATAACTTTCCGTTGTATACTCCGCACCACTAACTAACTATTATAAGCAACAAAAACTAACAATCCAGAAACTTTACGGAAATGCTAGGCTTTGCTGCAGGTAAGGACTAATCACAAGATCACACAATTTCCTATTTGATCAACCTTGCATACTGCAAAAATTCATCAATACTAAGAAATTAGTTTCGAGGGTAGGCTAATTCACACAATTATTACAGCCAAATATCCTGAAACCAAAATCTAACAGCTTCTACAGCAGAAATTACAATGGACCAAATTTTTCTTTTTATTGGTGTCAAATGAGCCACAACTCACAAAGGCATTACGCACTAGGCTAAGACATCTTCGGTTCAATTTATCAAGTCTAGAACACATCTACTAGAACCACCCATCATCAAATTTACTACAAACAACCCGATAAAGAAAAATAACAAACTATAAGTAAAACCCCATCAAATCAAAACAGCACATAATAATAAAAACTTCAACGTCTCAATCATTTGTATACCTTTATTTAAAATATAGTCCGTATCAATCATTTGTGTAGCTTTAATTAAAATACATCTCACAACTAATATAAAATGTAAACAAATGTTTGGGACCGAAAAGATCAAATTTCCATACTAAAAAAATCCCATCAAGTCTAAAAAATCAAACAAACTAGCAGATTGCAGTCATACATATAATTCAGTGATCAAACCATGAAATTGTATCAATAACAACACAAACTTTATAACAAAAGAACCCCACAAAAAAAAAGCAAAAAAAAGCATGAATTAAACAACCTGAAGTAGATAAGTTGGAAGGAAGAAAGGGAGATGATTAGATGAAGAAGAGGTTGGTGTTAATTTGGATGGATAATTTAGTCAAACCCTGTTTGGTTAGATATAATAAATGATAGACAAAGGAGTAAAGCATAATGGAAGGACCTGAAATATGGTAAAACATTGCAATTAGGACCTCAAATATAATAACGAGGCTTTAAGGACCCCAACTGATTTATGCCGTTAACCTTTCTACTTCCGTCTATTCACTGTTGTCTAATGTCTAAATACTCATTTTTAGAAGTTTAACAAAAAGTAATTACTGGCCGGGTATTGCTCATTCATGTACATGAGTTACTCATTTATATACATGATTTACTAGTTTTTTAACTAGTTTCTCCCTTTCAACTCTCCATCCACTGCAACAAGGCAACCACCTCTCCTGCCGCCACCACTCGTCCACCCCTCTCCCGCCCCTTCCCGCCATAACAGTTTCCCCAAGCCTAACACCATTGTCTACCTTCTTAATAGCATTTTCACCGTCAATTTCTATAGCATGAAATGGATGAGCATGACACTAACGAGATGGTGCCAAGCGCTAATCATTCTAACAGGTTCCAATTTCAAGTAGAACCATTATCAATGTCATAAATGGGCATCAATGTCATATATGGGCAGTGGGACACTAAAAAATGGCGGACAATAACTATGATTCATACACCATCAGTACTAATATGCAAAGCCGATGTACCCTTATTACTATTCACATACAAATGTTTTCCAGATCGAATTTTCAAGTATTACGTATTGATTATTGGATTTTCGATTTTCTAACTGAATTTTCAGATCAAATTTCCAAGTGCAGTGTAATTTTATGAAGTACCCTTAATTTAATTTAAATATATCAAACTGATGCTCATAGATGGAAAAAAGAATTATTAGAAGTACTTAATTAATATGTGAATTAAAATTTAGAAGTATAATTGTTGAATTTGTTAGGAATTTGATCAATTTTTTGGATGAAAGGGAAAAGGGAGAACATTCTTTTTTTTTTTTTTTTTTTTTTTTTTTTTTTTTAAATAAGGGTAGGTGATGGAAAAATTATGAAAAAAAGTCCGTGAAGGAGTAAAACTTGTACATGAAAGAGCAACTACGTTACTGGCCTTCATGTGCTCATCTCTCTCCTATTTTCTGATTTCATTACTATTCAGTAAGTCATTATGTAGGTTGATGATAGTTTTTCACCAATTCTTGTTTTTCCATTAAAGTGGGTAATACTTGACACGTTTTAATCATAAGACGGATAATTTAGTCTTAAAGAAGAATTATTTGTGATATAAATAAGCAATATCCTCCCATGTTGGTTTTATTTGACCTGTCACAAACTTGTGACGGTATCGGCCGTCACAAATGAGAATTTGTGATAAACAAGTATGTGCCAAATAAGAAATATACCGAAGTTACCAAATTCGTAACTTGCTCCAACCAACTCGTTTGCCAGGTCTAGATGGAAAAAGTATAAATTTAATTAAAAAGAGTATTTTCGTGTAATAAGTTATTCATGAAACAATATTTGACAATTTATTTTTATAATTTAATGTAAATGATATTAAATACTCCATATGATTTAATTTTGGTTCATTTTGGCTCACTTCGGTTGATTTCAAATGTGTTAGCTATGGACCTTGTGATTTCAAGTTCGGTTAGCGCTGAGAGTATATAAATGTATCATTCAAGTAATTTTCAGATTTTGGGTTTGTTTTATACTCGCCTCCGTTGGCGTACAAAAATTTCAAAGTCTTTAGTAGTATATCATTTCGAAACTTGCCCTCGCTAAAATTTTCCACTCCCGCTAACTTTAAATCCCGACTCTGCCATTAATCTTATTGAATCGTTCTTTTGTAATGCGTAAAAACTAGTGTTATTAGAAATCCGTTTTTACAATAATAAATTTATCACCGTCTTACTCCCTCCGTCTCGGTCATTTTTTTTTTTTTTCATTTTTGGGTGTCTTAGTCATTTGTTTGTCTTTCTATTTTAGAAATGCATATGGTGGGCAATTGAATCTTCAACTTGTCATCTTATAATTGACTTTTTTCTCTTTTCTCGATCTTTACGTCAAAAATAAAGGCAAAACAAATGACTGGGACGGCAGAACTGAAGGGAGTATATACGTAATTGGGCTTAATGATAAATTGATAATCTAAACGCAACATCATTAACATTGACAAAATAAATTTCAACAACATTATATTAGGAAATATCCCACTAATGCTCCACTTACTCCCTAATCTATGCCACTAATGCTTCACTAATGCTCCACTTACTCCCTAATCTATGCCACTAATGCTTCACTAATGCTCCACTTACCTAATTTAGGGGAATAATGCTCCACTTACTCCCTATTCTAAGGGCTATGTTTCCACCATTAGTTAGTATAATGCTTCTTGTAATCCTATATATATAGGATGTTATTATTGTTGAAATTGGTAAGCAAGAAACACAATATATGCATTATTTGCAATCTTGTCATCCAATTCTCTATTCCTCTATATCTTAACATGGTATCAGACTGGTTTCCATCCTCTCCCTACAAACCTCTATCCTAAAACAAACCCTACTCAAAAAAAAAAAAAAAAATCCAACAAACACTCATGGCTGGAGACGACACAGACACAAATCCGCCTGTCGTTTTCCCAAGAATCGATCCCTCTAATCCTTATTATCTCGGTTCCCAAGATGGGCCGGGTGCAAAAATCTCCAATATCGAACTTCGTCATGACAACTATGACGTCTGGCATATGTCCATGAAAATGTCGTTGAAATCACGACGCAAGTTTGGCTTTGTTGATGGAACAATAGAAAAACCCACCAAGGAATCCGATCTTGAAAACTGGGAAGCGGTCCATTGTACTCTTGTACAATGGATTCGTAACACGATCTCTCCCTCTCTACTTGATAACGTGACTTACGGCTACGATGCTTCGATTTTGTGGGCCGAGTTGGAGTCACAGTTTGCGGTGGTAGACGGTATGAAAATTCATAATCTCAAAACTCAGTTAAAGAATTTTAAGCAAACCAAAGGTATGACTGTCACCTCTTATTTTGGTAAATTAAAATCGCTTTGGGACTCGCTTCTTTGTTCATGAACCACCATTTTCGTGCAAATGTAACAAATGCGAGTGCGACATTGGAAAGGCTGCTATTAAGCGTCTTGACAATGAAAGATTGCATCAATTTTTTATGGGACTAGATGCGACTTTATACGGTAATATCCGCTCTCAACAGTTTCAACTTGATCCCCTACCCACTTTAAATCGTGCGTATAATATTGTGCTTCAAGAGGAGCGTCTTCGTTCCGAGTCTGTTCCGGATGTGTCTGATGTCAGTGCATTTGCACTGTCTTCTGCCAATGACAATTCTGCTGTGGATTGGCGGGTCATGCGCGATAAAGAGCGTGCTCATCGGCGTCCTCTGTTTTGCTCTCACTGTGAGACCCGCGGACATGCGGTTGCTACTTGCTTCTTCAAGACTCATCGCTTCCCTGACTGGTGGGGAAACAGGCCACGAACCCTCGCTGAATATCGCCAATACTGGGATGACGAACACGGGAGGCTCACGTGGTTCGGTGCCTCTTTTGCAGGGTGGTCGAGATAAGGACGAGGCTATCCCTGTTCGTGCTAATCTTTGTCTTTGGGTCCTACGGCTCATTCTCTTCTTGCCTCCGATCGCCTAAGCGGTATGTGTAATTGGATTCTCGACATCAAGGGGCTTCCAATCATGTCACGGGTACCCTGTCATGTTTGCAAGACCATAAAACAATCATTGGTAGGCCTGTTTGTTTACCGAATGGCCACCAAGTCATCGCCGCTATGACAGGCACCGTTTACATTAATGAATTTCTCACTCTTCAGGATGTTCTTTATATACCGAGCTTACAATGCAATTTGATATCTATTTCGCAGCTTACATCGAACACTAATCTATGTTTTGAATTTGCTAAATCTTCTTGTCTTATTCAGGACCGTTCCTTGAGGACGACGATTGGAGCCGGTGAGTTACGGGATGGACTATATTGGATTCGTGCGGGGACAAGGACTGCGGTGGTGAATAACGTGACGCAACAAGGTACTTTTAATCTTTGGCATCGGCGTCTTGGTCATCCGTCCGATAAAATAGTCAAGCTTATTCCTCCACTAAGTAGTTTCAATTGCGATAAGACTATTACTAAGGATTTGGTTTGTGATATTTGTCATTATGCAAAACAACATCGTCACGCTTTTACTTCATACTAAGCATGCTTCGGATTTGTTTGAATTGATACATTGTGATTTATGGGGCTCTTATCGTACTCCCTCGTCGTGTGGTGCACGATATTTTTTGACCATTGTTGATGACTACTCCCGAGCAACTTGGGTTTATTTACTTCTCGATAAAAAGGAAGTGACTGATATGTTTATGAGCTTTATTAATATGGTTGCCACTCAATTTTCAAAAACAATCAAAACGGTTCGTAGTGACAACGGGACGGAATTTAACTGTATGGCCGCGTATTTTTTCTCTAAAGGAATTAAATTTGAGACATCTTGCGTCGGTACGCCCCAACAAAATGGGCGTGTCGAAAGAAAACATCGCCATATTTTAAATGTTGCGCGTGCTCTATGTTTTCAAGGTAATCTTCCCACATCTTTTTGGGGCGAATGTGTCCTCTCGGCTGCCTATTTAATTAATCGAACTCCTTCATCTTTACTCAATGGAAAGACTCCATTTGAATGTCTATTTGGAGCATCGCCCTCGTACATAAATTTACGAGTCTTTGGTTGTTTGTGCTTTGCTCATAATCAATATACTAAAGGCGACAAATTTGCTAAAAAAGGACGTAAATGTGTATTCGTGGGTTACCCGTCTAACAAAAAGGGTTGGAAACTTTATGACCTCGAAACCAAGTCATTTTTCGTTTCCCGAGATGTTGTTTTTCATGAGACTGAATTTCCTTTTATTACAAATGAGGCCACTACACTGTCATCTTCCCCTACGAACGATTCGCTTCCATATGATGAACTTTTTGATGAGTCACTTTCTTATGATCCGGGTACTTCCGCATCGCCTGATGGGGCGGGTAATTCGACCCTTGACGGGTCTGGTCCTACTACCGGTGGTGCAGCTGGCACGGTAGAAATAATTGTCACTGATCCGAGCAGCGAAACAGAGGCTGCCGCACTTGGCAGGGGCCATCGACTTCGCTTTCCGAATTCCCGACTTCGGGGATATATCCTTGATACAACGCACAGTCCATCCCCGTCTCCCAGTCCACCGAGCTCTCCCACGTCGTCCTCAGGTACGTCTTATCATTTAGCAAATTATATTAATTGCAATTCATTCTCGGAGAGACATCGTAATTTTTTAGCAACCGTCACCATGGGTGTTGAACCACCATCCTTTAAAGATGCTATACGAGATGATGGGTGGTGCGAGGCTATGAAGCTCGAAATTGATGCTCTCGAACGAAATGCGACTTGGGAACTCTCCGACCTTCCACCTGATAAGAAGGCCCTTGGTTGTCGATGGATTTATAAAATCAAATATAGGTCCGATGGATCGATCGAACGTCTTAAAGCCCGACTTGTTGTCTTTGGGAATCATCAAATCGAAGGGTTGGATTATGGTGAGACTTTTGCTCCTGTTGTTAAAATGGTCACTGTCCGTATTCTTTTAGCCATTGCAGCTATAAATAAATGGGAGCTTCATCAAATGGATGTGCATAACGCTTTCTTACACGGTGACTTGGACGAGGAAGTCTACATGAAAATTCCTCCCGGTTTCAGCCGTGGTAAAGAAGGCAAAGTTTGTCGTTTAAAAAAGTCTTTATACGGTCTTCGACAAGCTCCCCGTTGCTGGTTTGCCAAGCTCACAACGGCTCTCAAAGATTATGGGTTCAAACAATCCCATTCCGATTATTCGTTATTTTCTTACTCGCAAAACCAGGTTCGGCTCTTTATTCTTGTTTATGTTGATGATCCGGTTATTGCGGGAATGATTCTTCCGCAAGTTAAATTTCAAGTCGTATTTGGGCACGTGCTTTCATATGAAGGATTTGGGACCGCTCAAATATTTTTTGGGTCTCGAAATTTCTCGTAGCTCGGAAGGAATTTATGTCAGCCAACGGAAATATGCCCTTGACATAATTTCTGAGGTTGGTTTATTGGGATGCAAGCCCGCTCAAACACCCATGGAGCAACACCACACACTTGGCGAAGCTATCGGTCCTTTACTCGAAAATATCGAGTCATATAGAAGACTTGTTGGTCGCCTTGTTTACCTCTCCGTGACTCGCCCCGATTTATCCTATGCCGTTCACATCCTATCTCGTTTTCTCCATCAACCCCGAGAGGAACATATGTCCGCGGCATTACGGGTCGTCAAATATCTCAAAGGAAGCCCGGTCAAGGCATTTTACTTCGTCTTTGATAGTAATTTAAGCATTACGGGTTGGTGTGATTCGGATTATGGCGGTTGTCCAAACTCGAGACGATCTGTAAGCGGTTGGTTCATCTTTCTCGGTGGGTCTCCTGTTTCGTGGAAAACAAAAAAGCAAACCACGGTCTCGTTATCCTCTGCCGAAGCAGAATATCGATCCATGGCAAATATTGTTTGTGAATTAAAATGGTTGAAAGGTCTTCTTCTAAATTTCGACATTCATATCAAAGACTCCCATGAAGGTATTTTCGATAGCCAATCCGCAATTGATCTTGCTCGCAACCCATTTTTCACGAACGCACGAAGCACATTGAAATAGATTGCCACTTCATTCGGGATGCTATTATTGATGGCTTGATCACCACGGCTCATGTGTCTACTACATCACAATTGGCCGACATTTTTACCAAAGCCTTGGGTGCACCGCAATTTCTTACTCTTCTCCGCAAGCTAGGCGTTCTCGACCTTCACGCTCCAAAATTGAGGGGGTATTAGAAATATCCCACTAATGCTCCACTTACTCCCTAATCTATGCCACTAATGCTTCACTAATGCTCCACTTACTCCCTAATCTATGCCACTAATGCTTCACTAATGCTCCACTTACCTAATTTAGGGGAATAATGCTTCACTTACTCCCTATTCTAAGGGCTATGTTTCCACCATTAGTTAGTATAATGCTTCTTGTAATCCTATATATATAGGATGTTATTATTGTTGAAATCGGTAAGCAAGAAACACAATATATGCATTATTTGCAATCTTGTCATCCAATTCTCTATTCCTCTATATCTTAACACATTAACATATGGCAGCTGTTAAATGAGGGCTTGAGGTAGTGGGCTAAATAAGAGAGAGAGTGTAGTTAGCGAATTTAATTTTCATTTTGTATATTGTGTTGATGCAGAACGTGGATGTAAACGGCTCAAGTAGTAGAGTTAACGGAATAAGGTAGCTGAGGTCCTTAAAGCTTCCTAAAAATAGTTTAGGTCCTTATTTCTCCTTTTTATCATATTTGAGGTCCTTCTTCTTTACTTAACTCACTTAAAAGCGATCTCTTTCTTGTAAAAGATAATAATAATACTCGTATGGCTATCAAACATAATTTGGACCGATCTCTTTCTTGTAAAAGATAATAATAATACTCGTATGGCTATCAAACATAATTTGGACCGCAAGTCATCATTTATTTGTTTCTTGTACTATATGCTTCCAATTTCCATGTGAGGTCAATGAGTTACTTGATCTAATTTTGTTGGGACCTTTTTAAATCATAGATTTAAGATTACAATTTTAAGGTCATGAAATGGATTATATTTTCCTTTTGGTAAATTTCGGATTAAGTAGGTTTGAAAAGGTTTTGAAATCAACTTAATATATAAGTCGATTTGGAAAATCTTTTGAACTTATTAACCCTAAGAGCATAAGATGAGACTCTTCATATTTTCTCTTTTCTTTTCTTATTGATACACCTCATTTTCCATTAACTTTTTCATTTACCCTCCCTAATTTATATCTACATCTATGCAACAATGGGGTTCCCCAACAATATTAATTTCCACCAAAAATTTGAGAGTCTCCCCAAAAGCAACATAAAATGCCTTGCTTTTTCTTTGGGAACCTTCCCTACAAATAGAGGAGCTTCATTTATTGGGAGGTTGTGTGCAATAACGAGGTTCCCCATTTAAGGAGAGAGAGGGCATATGAGGATGTTAATTTTCCACCTTTGCGGATGCTCTAAGTCTCCGATTATCATCTACGATGTTTGATGTACTCACTTAGATATATAAAGGCCTCGTCCGGGCTACCTCTATTTAGCCTTAAAATTTATTTTCAATTAAATAAAACTATTTTAAAGTTGCATATAACTCATAAATTTATCATTAATATATTTGTGGGATATTCTACATGGTACCCCTCAACTTTTCGACTTTCTACGAGGTACCCCTACACTTTTTAAAACATATATGGTACCCCTAATTCTTGTCATTATCACTAAGTGTACCCCTAAACTTTATTTTTCGTCAATTAAACTCAGTTTTAGGCGTTAAGTGATTACTTGGACGCGTAACCAAGCTTGTCATTTATCATCTCATGACATAAGGACTCTATTAGGCTCAATATCCATCTTTGGACGTGATAATTTGGCATGGGATCAATAAATTTTCCGTCAAAAATTTTTTAGCCCATATATATCAATAAATATTAGGATCGAGATGGATATTGAGCCTAATAGAGTCCATATGTCATGGAATAATAAATTACAAGTATGGTTACGCGCCCAAGTCATCACTTAACGCCTAAAACTGAGTTTAGTTGACGGAAAATAAAGTTTAGGGGTACACTTAGTGATAATGATAACAATTAGGGGTACCATATATGTTTTAAAAAGTGTAGGGGTACCACGTAGAAAGTCGAAAAGTTGAGGGGTACCATGTAGAATATCCCTATATTTTTCTTTGACATATTTTAAAATTACGATGAAATAAATTATGAGACAAATTCACTACTTCTGCTATTAAAATTTTATTTGAATCAATTGGTTATCTAATTTTTCATTTATACTTTCGTTTGTTGTTAGTATTGTTACTTTTGTTACATTCGTTATTACTACTGTTACTTTCACTACTCCCGTCGTAATTATTATTACGTAATTATTGTTATTTTCACTAATAACGCATTATCATTGATAATTTCACTACTTCCGTTGTTATTTCTATTACTTTCACTACTCCTGCTCACTGCTAAAGTTGTTTCTCTGACTATTCAAATGAGTGATTACCATCATAGTACTATATTCAACGTTACTACAATTCTTTTCATTATTAACAGAATTATTACTTTTATACTATTTAAGCATGCAATTGTAAGAGGTTTATATATTTATATAAATATACTAGTATTGGTGCTCGGTGTGACAATCCGCACACTTCGAACCCTTAGATTTATTCATGCATATGTAATTTCATTTCCCTTATATATTTGTAGTAAATACTTTCCTAATTTAGCATAGTTAACATAGCTTTCTTTCCATAAATAGGTATATCGCTATTCTACACTAGTTTTGTAATTTCAATGTTTCCTGCTACCAGGATGTAACTATCATATTTCCCTCTTTAGGGAGTACTAGTGAATGAAACTCTGCTTCCTACCTTGTGCCTTCGTATTGCTTGTTGTTTCTTTGTTGTGAACGACTCTTTGCCTTCACTTTTCTAACAAGCCGTGTTTGTGGGATCGACACTAGGATCTCGACTCACACACCCGAGACCGATTACGAATGCCTAGTGTTTGACAAACACTAGTGCTTGACGCTCTCGTGCAATCCTGTTGAGTGTTGCCGAGACCCGAGTATCGTGCTAGTGAGCGATCCTTCACTAGTACGAAGATCCTTGTCGCTTGCATCTTGCCTTGAGCCGGGCAAGGGTGCGCGCCACGATCCGGCAAAAGTACCGGACCGTGACATTTGGTATCAGAGCCTGGTCATCGGACGGGTTTCTGTACGCCGCATTTGTTTATCGAGATCGAGAAAATGGGCGAAACAATCGAGGACCGAGTGGATGCCTTAGAGGAATCATTCGACGTTAAGCTTCCCAAACTCGAGGGCGTCGTCATGCGGATGGCCGCGAGCCTCGAGGAGTTGCAGAAGACGGTTTGTGAACTCGAGACGAAGGTGGACGGGATGAACACCCGCATCCAAGCGATCAGTGATGCGATCCCCGATGATCGGGAGGAAGAGATCAATCATCTCCACCGAAAGGTCGAGATGTTAGAGAACACTTGTGCCACGCTCGTGAAAGCGGTGGCCAATGACGGGAAATCTGTGAGGGGCCATAAGGTGAAGGCACCTCCACCTCGTACCTACGATGGGGCGAGGGATTAAAAAGCGGTCGATAACTTTATCTTCGATATGGAGCAATACTTCCGAGTAAGTGGGCTCGACGAAGACGCGGAAGTTGTCACGACAAGCATGTATCTAGTCGACGATGCCAAGATGTGGTGGAGGGCTAGGTACAAGGAAATCGATGCGGGCACGATTACGGTGACATCGTGGGCCGACTTCAAGAGGATCTTGAAGGATCACTTCTTCCCCGAGAACACGGAGTTTGTTGCTCGGAAGAAGTTGAAGGAAATCAAGCACACCAAATCAATCCGAGAATATGTGAGGGAATTCTCAGCGTGCATGCTCGAGATTATCGAAATGTCCGAGACGGACAGGACATTCGAATTTATTGACGGGTTGAAGAGGTGGGCACAACAGGAGGTCATGAGGCAGAATCCCAAAACTCTGTCTTCGGCCATATCGGTCGCGAAGCGCCTGCTCGACTTTCACGGAGAGCGAGAGGCACCAAGAGTTGTGGCACCAACGAGGAATACTGGTGCGTCACAGAGTGGGTACAATGGACAAAGGCCACAAAATAGCGCCATTTCAGTTGGGAACAGTCGGTTCCGCTCGCAAGGAAGTCAAGCCCAATCGGCGAGCACTGCGAACTCTCCCTCAAGCTCGTCTTCGAAGGCGGGAAACTCAACTACTTCCACAACGAAGAAACTGTTCGCGTGTTTTGTGTGCAAGGGTCCTCACAAGATGGCCGATTGTCCGAACAAAGCGAAGTTCAATGCCATGTTCAAGAAGATGCCGAAAGGGGCTCAAGAATGTCTTGATGGGGCATTGGCCGATATCACCAAGAGTATGACGAAGACTCGAGTGATGGTGAAGACCAACCACGGATGGGCTCACTTCAAAGGATTAGCGCGATGGGGAAATACGAAGATTCCTGCGCCAATAAATCCAACGGGCTCATGTACGTGGACTTTATGGTGAATGGGAAGCAAGCACGAGCCTTGATCGACTCGGGAGACTCCCACAACTTTGTTACGAAAAGGGAAGCTGATCGGTTGGGACTAGTTCTGCGGGATGCTAACAGCTGCCTGAAGCCGGTCAATGGGAAATTAAGACGCGTCCAAGGAGTGGCTAAGAATATCGCGGTCGAAGTGGGTGAGTGGGTAGGGGAGCTCGACTTCACCACCGTTCCACTGGATGACTTCAAGTTAGTACTCGGGATGCAGTTCTTTCAGAAAGCATTGGTAATATTGAAACCGAGTGACGGATCGTTGCTACTAATGGGGTCTATCGTAGTGAAGACGGCGACAAAGACAAGGGGCAGCATCGAATTTCGGCTATGAAGGTGATACCGACGCCGAAACAAGGGATGCGACCTTGGAGAATGCCCAAAGGTTCGGTGGAGCCGAGGGCGTACAAGACCCAGGCTAACTACGCTGCTAAGTGGCCTGGGGGACGAGAGGAGAGTCTACCACCTCACCGAGGAGTAGACAATGAGGGCCGAGATGCCCAAAGAAGAAGGCCTCGTGACTTTAGGGGGCCGCGTCGATGTGCTGAATCGACGTCCTGGTTTGTGGGTCAGTCGACCCAAACAAGAAGGCCTCGTACCATCAGGGGGCCGCACCGAAGTGCTGATTCGGCGTCCTGGAGAACTCACTTACCCTTGAATGCAGGTACTGAAGTGGTGATGGACAAGGCGAAGGTGCGCCGGAGCGAGCACCTGGAACGATCTCGTGAAGTTTCCGCTCGAGCAACGAGGACTTGGACTTTCCATAATGACCAGAGGCGAATGGCTTGCTTGGAGGACATGATGTTCGGGATTCTCACCGTCAAGGAAATGCACTCTATTCTTGAAGGGACGATGAATCCGATCATGGTGTGGACCGAGAAGTATCTACAAGCCGAACTCATGAGAAAGCCAAACCACAATGCAGCATGGACGGCCACAGCTCACCGAAGATGTGTCACTGAAGCACCATTCAAGATTTTTGTGTTGCCGAGGGCGGCAACAGATTAGGTGGGGGAGAGTGTGACGATCCGCACACTTCGAACGCTTAGATTTATTCATGCATATGTAATTTCATTTCCTTTATATATTTGTAGTAAATACTTTCCTAGTTTAGCATAGTTAACATAGCTTTCTTTCCATAAATAGGTATATCGCTATTCTACACTAGTTTTGTAATTTCAATGTTTCTTGCTACCAGGATGTAACTATCATATTTCCCTCTTTAGGGAGTACTAGTGAATGAAACTCTGCTTCTTACCTTGTGCCTTCGTATTGCTTGTTGTTTCTTTGTTGTGAACGACTCTTTGCCTTCACTTTTCTAACAAGCCGTGTTTGTGGGATCGACACTAGGATCCTGACTCACACACCCGAGACCGATTACGAATGCCTAGTGTTTGACAAACACTAGTGCTTGACGCTCTCTTGCAATCCTGTCGAGTGTTGCCGAGACCCGAGTATCGTGCTAGTGAGCGATCCTTCACTAGTACGAAGATCCTTGTCGCTTGCATCTTGCCTTGAGCCGGGCAAGGGTGCGCGCCACGATCCGGCAAAAGTACCGGACCGTGACACCCGGCTACGGCCGGGCTATTTCTATTTACCATTAAAATTTATTTTTCAATTAAATAAAACTACTTTAAAGTTGCATAACTCATAAATTTATCTTAATTATATTTTTCTATGTCATATCTTAAAATTACGATGAATTAAATTATGAGACAAATTCACTACTCCCACTATTAATATTTTACTTAAATCAATTAGTTAGCTAATTTTTCATATATGCTCTCTTTTGTTGTTCGTATTGTTACTTTTATTACATTCATTATAACTACGGTTACTTTCACTACTCCCGCCGTAATTATTTTTTTTTTGAGGGGTTAATTATTATTACTTTCACTACTGCCGCATGAATATTGATAATTTCACTACGCCCGTTGTTGCTTCTATTACTTTCACTACTCTCCTAACTAATATAGTTACTTTGACTATTCAAATGAGTGATTACAAACATATTATTATATCCAATGTTAGTACAATTATTTTCACTACTAACATAATTACTTTTACTATTTAGTCATACAATTTTAAGAGGTTATATATTTATATAAATATATTACATATAGGCATTAAATCAAATCGAAATAATTATAGAATATTATATCTTTTGGAAATCATCATATCATATATTATATTAAAGCAAAAACCATCTACCACGTGTCATCGCAGATGGCTTCTGCCACTTGTCATCTTCAGCAAATTAAAGCAAAAAATAAAGCTAAATTAATTAAGAAATAACCCTTTAATTTTTACTAAAATAAAATGTCATAATCATGGATTCTTCCTAATAAAGATCCCCTATTTACTAATTTTTTTTGGTAAAACAGAAGATGGAAATACCCAAAAGTAAGGAAAGGGTACAAAACAAAATAAAACGCAAACAACCAAAAACTAGACAGCCACCACCCGAGGCCAAGCAACACCACCAGCATCATCTTGCATCAAACGGAAAAGTTGACTCGGTATATTAGACAGATTAAACCTCCGAAGCTGAATGTCTTGTGTCACACCCAAGTTCGCTAACCAATCCGCACATTTGTTGGCTTCCCGATACACATGGAACATTTCAACATTCCAATTCGTATCCTCCATAAACGACTTGCATATTCGGATTAAGTGAGAATGAGCCGTGGGAAATAAATGATCAGCCTTCATAAAGTGCTCCACAACACCAGAATCCGACTGAATTATAAGACGAGGTATCCTACGCTCCATAGCCAACATCAATCCCCTTCGAAGTACCATAAGCTCGACCCTCGTAACAATTGCCACCCCCAAACGCTCAGCAAAAGCTATTACCATTTGCCCCGCACTACAACGAAAACGCGGGATAGTGACGGGTACACTGACGGAAAAAACAAGCCGTCGGATAACATGGAAAACTGACGGTTTTCTGACGGAATTTCCGTCAGTAACAAATATTAACGGAAATTCCGTCAGATATTATTGGCGTGTTGACAAAGTCAATGGCGGTAAAAAGTATTTGACGGAATTTCCATCAGTGAAGTAGTATTACTGACGGAATGTCCGTCAGATGATTCTCACACACAGGGGTGCACACCAGCTGTGAAGTTACTGGACATCTGACGAAAATTCCGTCAGTAATACCACTTTCCTGACGGAAATTCCGTCAGATGGTTTAGATATTTCAATGTGATTGTGCAACCCAGCTGTCACAATAATTGAGTATCTGACGAAAATTCCGTCAGTACTAGCCAATTATTGACGGAATTTCCATCAGATACTCACTTATTGTGACGTGGGACTGTTGGGTGAATTATTGACTGAGTAATTATGCCTCTGACGGAATTTCCGTCAGTAATTTAATAATACTGACGGAATTTCCGTCAGGAATACTAAATCACCGACGGAAATTCCGTCAGATACGTCTTTTATCTCACACCCGCACAATCCCCTCAACACTTTACCAATTTTTTCCCCAAATCTAAAATCGCTTCCGCCTAACCCTAACTCTCTAAAACCCGACACCACCACCACCCTCCTCCACTTCCGGCGCCAACACCAGCACCACCACGCCGTCGCCATCACTATTAGGTAATTAATTTTGTGTTTCCTTCTTCTCTTCTTTCTCTTTTTCCTTTTCCTTTTATTGTTTTCAATTTTTTTTGCTTCCACAGCCACCGTCGTGCCCCCACCGTGCTTGCCATCGCCGCTGCCTGCCGCCTTTTCCTTCTTTCTCATTCTTCCTTTTTAATTATTTGTAAAGTTAATTAGATATTGTTTAATCTCCTTTTAATTAATTTTTGTTTAATTAGCTTAATTGATTTAAGATAGTAGTTATTGTTGCAATTGTTATTGAATTATTGTTGGTGTTGATGCATGTTGACTTAGGATAGAAGCCCATTTTGCTTAAATGTATGTTGTGTTGTGAAAATTTTGTGAGGTGTTAATAATATTGTTAAAAATTAGAATTAATGTTAATTAGATTAGCTATATAATCTTATTGTTAAAAATTGGAAATATTGTTAAAAATTGGAATTATTGTTAGTTAGATTATTGTTAAATTTTGTGAAATGTTAATGTTTTTAAAATGATAATTAGACTTAATGTTAATTAGATTAGATATGTAAAATGAAAAATTAGTCATGTTAGTTAGTTTTTGTTAATTGACATTATTGGAAAAGTAGTCATTGTTGTATGTTTTGTTTTTAATATTGTTAAAATTATTGTTCATATTAACCTCGTACCCGTTCAAAAATTACTCACATGAGTAATTTTGAATAGTCCCCGTTTTGGGACTGTCTTTGTACGTTTTAAGTCACTTAGGTAGAAAACATGTACTTGTGATTTGTTAATGAGGAAAAAGTTTGGTGATAATTACTTTAATGTTCTCTGAGTGCATATGTGGAGTAATTATTTATTCTACAGTGTATATTTGGAGAACGGATGGGAATTGCTGCGAATTTTTTTCCTCATTAATAAATCACAAGTACATGTTTGATAGTGACTTGAAACGTACATTGATGGGTTTAGGTTGGAGTGATAAGGACCCAATTCAAAGAAATAAAGATTATTTGTAGACAATTGTCATTTATATTGGTTAAAATGTTAAATTATTGTGTATTATTCCTGATTGTGATTGTTGTTAAGTTATTATCTTTTTTAATGACATACATAAATATATATATTTTGAAATGTATGTAGATACATAATAACATAAAAAGATTAGAATAGCAGTGGATGTATAAAAGATTAGACGAAAAAAAGAAACCCAAGAAAGCATTTGCAGAGGGGGTGAAAGAGTTTATTAAATTCGCGGAAGAAAGTAGTGAGTATAAGAATTTAGGTGAAATGAGGTGTCCGTGTAAGAAATGCAAAAACCTAGGTTTTAAAAGGAAAAGAAATGTTCAAATTCGTCTTTGGTCGAATGGTTTTGCTGATAATTACTATGTATGGACATATCTCGGTGAGAAACTACCTAGTAAAGCAAGTACAAATGCTAGTGAGAATCCTTACCGTGAGTTCGTGGAAAATGTATTGCGTGATACTGTTGACCAAATTTTGGAGGACCGACTCAATCCTGATGACCTTAACGATGAAGAAGTGCGTTATGAAGCCCCGAACCCCCAAGTTTCTTCCTTCTTTAAAATGTTAGAGCAAGCCAAACAACCAGTGTATGAGGGAAGTGATATGAGTTTGTTGCAAGCGGCTGCTAGGTTGCTATCACTCAAATGTGAGAAAAACATATCTCTTAGATGCACTAATGGTTTTTTGCCGTTCGTTGGTGACCTAATTCCAAAGGAAAATCAAATGACGCGCAATTTTCATGAGATTAAGAAAGTTCTCAAGGGACTCCAACAACCCCATGAGAAGATTGATGCATGTCTCAATGGATGCATGCTTTTCTGGGAGGAAAATTCTAATCTTGAAGAATGTACAAAGTGTCGTGCATCTCGGTATAAAGGTAAAAAAAATTCAAGTGGGAGGCTAATTCCTTGTAAACCAGTAACTTATTTCCCACTTGCGCCAAGGTTACAAAGACTATATGCAACCAAGCACATGGCAGGTGAGATGAGTTGTCACTACAAAAACTCCCGATTAAGAGAAAGGGGGACAATGGCACATCCAAGTGATGGAGAAGCGTGGAAACATTTCGTTAGAGAGCATCCAGATTTTGCAAGTGAACCCCGGTATATTTGGCTAGGTTTGTGTACGGATGGATTTCAACCTTTTGGGTAGTTCGGGACGAAATACTTCTGTTGGCCCGTGATTGTGACTCCGTACAACTCACCTCCTTGGTTATGCATGAAGAGACAATTTCCGTTCTTATCTGTGCTCGTTCCTGATCCTAATAACCCTAAGTCAAATTTAGATGTCTACCTCTAACCGTTGATCAAAGAGTTGAAAAAACTTTGGGAAATCGGCGTGGACACCTATGATGTCTCTAAAAAAAAAATTCAATTAAAGGCTGCATTAATGTAGACGATCAACGATTTCCCGGCATATGGCATGCTTTCTGGTTGGTCCAAAAGTGGGTATCATGCTTGTCCTTATTGTCCAGAAAATGACCATGGATCTTTTTGGCTTAGAAATTGCAAAAAGGTTTGTTGGTTTGATTGTCACCATGAGTTCTTAAGACCTGACCATCCTTTCCGCAACAATTGTAAGCATTTTATAAAAAAACAGAAAAACTGAGAATCGCATAGCCGCATCGAAATTAACGGGTGATGAAGTGTGGGATTCCGTAAAAGACTTGCCAAAAATAGTTGATGCTTCTGATCAAGAATTGAAAAGATTGAAAGATAAGAATGAAGGTTGGTGGAAACAAAGCATATTAAAGAACTTCCCTCTTTGAAAACGTTCTTTGATTCGACACAACTTAGACGTTATGCACATTGAGAAAAAAAGTTTTGAACAACTTATCAACACCATGATGGATGTATCAGGTAAAACTAAATTTGGCCCTAAAGGTAAAGACGACTTTAATGAACTTTGCTATAAATAGCCCATATCATCTAGGTTTGTTTTATCAATCGCGGAGAAAAAGGCTCTATGTGACTAGGTTGCTAATTTAAAATTTCCGGATGGTTATGCTTCAGATTTGAGTCGGTGTGTTGACCATAAAAAGATGGTGTTGCATTCCATGAAAAGTCATGATTGTCATGTCTTTATGGAACGACTACTCCCTGTTGCCTTGAAAGAGTTGCTCCCGACAGGTTCTTCGAATGCAATAACTGAGATAAGCCAATTTTTTAGAGACCTGTGTACTTCTACGATTAAAGTTGATTCTATGGAACGTCTGGAGTCAAACATTGCGGAGATAATATGTAAGTTAGAGAAGATATTTCCCCCGTCTTTCTTCAGTTCCATGGAGCATTTGCCTCTTCACCTACCTTATGAAGCGAAAGTTGGAGGACCTGTTCAATATCGATGGATGTATCCATTTAAGAGATTTATTAATCATTTAAAAAAAAGATTGGTAACAAAGCTCGGGTGGAGGGTTCAATATGCAACGCTTTTTTGTTAGAGGAAATTTCAAATTTCTGTTCATTTTATTTCGAAGATCACAGTGACACAAAAGCAAAAGACTTAGATGTTGGTGTAAATTCCGATGACCATTTAAAATCTAAGTTACCTGAGTTATTCAATGATGACGTGGGAATTACAACCGAGAAATGTATACATAGGTACTTGACTGAGAAAGAGTATGAAGAAGCTCATTTTTATGTGCTAAGGAACTGTGGAGAAGTTTTAGAGACTTATGAAAAGTAAGTTAATACTTCATCATTACTCAATTATTTTTTAATTATCAAATTAGATCGAATTTATATGTAATACATAACTAAAACATGCTTTTCGTACTTATAGGGAATTTGAGACACATATCAAAATCAAATTTCCTGATGTCACGTCCTCTGATGATGTTTGGACAAAACATGACAAAAGTTTTCCGAAATGGTTCCGAAATGAAGTAAGTGATGATATATTTTCTTTGAAATTAAACTATGCATTTGAATTTCTTATTAAATATTGAAACTTAATTTACATTTTTTTATTCATAGGTTCATAGATGGAGGGATCATCTAATAATAGCTTTAACATTGGGTCCTAGTAACATGGTGAAGTCTTGGAGACGGTATTCCATCAATGGCTATAAATTTCGAGCTTTTAAGGAGGGAGTTTATGTTTCGAAATCTACCATAAGCAATGGGGTTTCTGCGAATTCAACTGAAGGGTTGGACTACTATGGAACCCTAAATGAAGTAATTGAGCTTTCTTATTATACTGAGCAAAGGGTTTATAGGGTCATATTGTTTAAATGTGATTGGTTTGATAATTCCTCACAGTATCCATAAGGTTTACAGACTTGTAGATGTAAACAAGAAAAAGAAACTTCGTACACATAACCCATTTGTGGCAGCTTTTCAAGTCGATCAAGTTTGTTATGCTCCTTATCCAACCATTAAGAAAGGTAATCAAGGTATTCAGTGGTCCGCGATTTTTAAAACCAAGGCAAGATCACAAGTTGATGCTCCTATTGAAGAAAGTGTCTTTCAAGAAGATGTGGTTGTGAATGATCACTCAATTTCACCAATTTTGTTGGAAGATATAGATGATGAAGATGAATACGTAGTGGTAGTGGAAGAGGTCAAGGGGAATATGACCGGGACGTCGGAGAAGAAGGGGATGACTATGAAGTTGAAGAACTTATTAATTAGATACGAAAACGAGGAATCAGAGGAAGAAGTAGGAGTGCCTTTTTCAGATGGTGAACCTCTTTTGATTTGTAGTGACAGTGATAGTGAGGAGGAATAGTTGTAATTGTACAATTATTAATCCATTTGTAAAAAAGTTTGAATTTTAAACATTCAATAAAATTTGCATTGTTTAAAATTATAGTTAGTGTTTGTTTCCATTGTTTATATATAACCTGCAGAAATGGTTGATTTGCACTAACAATGTTTTCTTTGGACTAACAATTTCCATTGTTTTTAAGCAGTGATTATGCCGAATATTTTTCGACGTTATTTTGGGAGTAATAGTAGTGGATCTCGACGTGATCAGGAGAATGAGGAGGTTGAGGATGACGCCGATCCTGAAGCTCCAACACAGGAGCAAGAGGGCATGCAGGTGATTCTCTCATCAGAGAACCGTTCTCAGCCAGATCGTTATTAGTAATTTTATGTTAATTTTTTATTTTTTTAAAACTACTATATATATATATATATATATATATATATATATATATATATATATATATATATATATATATATATATATATTTTACGATTTTAATTTCAAATATTTATGTGTTTTTCAGGTGGGATGACAAGCCGGTCAAGCAATATGTTACTTGGTCGTTCACCCATAACCTCGGAGATGAGTACTTCACTAGGTGGGGTGAAGCGAGCCAAGCACAGCGTCAGAAGATGTGGAATTACTTTGCGGTAATTAATTTGACACTTATCTATAATTATGTATTTCAATAATAATTTTCTTAAGTTTATAATAATTTTCTTAAGTTTTATAAAACTAATTTCATACTTGCTTTTGAAACAGACTCATGTAAGATCCATCGATCGTGACTGATACCCGTCGTTGTGAGTACCAAAGATAAAATTTATAATCTCCTATTAAGACTAACCTAGGCTAGTGGTAACAGGGTCGAACCACAAGGAGGCAGTTGTAAATTCTAGTTGCTCTATATTTAGTCTAAGGTAACAAATGTGGGGTTGGTTTGAATTGGTCTCACTAATAGTAAATAAAAACAATAAACTAAATAAATGATTTAAACAGATAAAAGAAGGGTACTAGGATGGTCGGGTCATTATAGCTTCGGCGGCAGCAAACTAAGCCGGTCTGAATCAAACTCAGGTAAGGCGGGAAACAAAGAGGTCCTCTCGGTCCACTCTTAACAAATAGCATCTCTCGATCTCGCTATAGGTCCCTAATGTCACTAATACTAACTTTCGTCCTGAAAAGCGACTAACGGTCTAAACTATACCTATCTTTCGATCTCAAAGACACGTTTAGTCGATTTAATTGATGGTCAAATAACTTTCCCTATCTTTCGATCTAATGGGTCAGATCACGAAAATAGGTATCTAATCGTCGCATGCATTCGATTCGTTAAATACAAGATTAAATTCAATTAAAACGAATATGAACCCTACGAGGCGATCGATCGATCAAAAGGTCAGTCGATCGACCAACACGCGAGACAGTCCTCCCTAATCTAATGCCGCCTATGCCATAAATCGCCTACATCCTAGCACTAAAGAATTAGCTACTCATGATGAAGGTAAAAACAACAACTAGACTAATAATGATTACTGAATTCATGCTAATGGTAAATAACAATAATGACAAAACGATAATTGGCTTTGGGGCACTAACTATCAAACCTATACTAACAATGAAAGTAAAACAATAAAATTGGAATTAGGGCAGAAGGAATACCGAGATTCAGCGGAACGATTAAGAATAAGAACAGGAAAATCCAATGCCAATCGATGTTCCAAACCCTAACTACCCGAATGAATAAAACTTAAAGTACTGTGTTTGTGATAGAAACTTAGGTAAAAACTTAGATCAAAACTTGAATATAACTGATGGTTTTATGTTACGTTATATAGCAATCAACGTAACATCTTATTTCCTAAACCTAAACTTCACGGGCTTCAAGATTCACGGTCTTTCAATTCTCGTCTGGAATAGAAATCTGGTCGATCGACTGATAATGTTGGTCGATCGATGCTCCTCTCAAAGAACAAAGGGCTTCGAACTGAGCATTGGTCGATCGACTGCAAGTGACGGTCGATCGACTGGATAAGCTGCTACTTGACTTCTTTATTCTCGTGGATTCGTCTTTTGGGCCTTGAATTGCGCACCAAGCTCGTTCCTTAAGTGATTCCTTTACGTCATTTGCAATGCAGATTACTCGGGGACGGATTTGGCTTGATTTCCCGTTGAATTCTTCACATTTCTGCAATAATGTACAAAATACGGAAGTAGACGGAAATAGGGAGAAATGTAGCATAAACTACAAGAATGAGCTCTGAAATGCGTGTAAAATGGGATGTAAAACATCATATAAAAGACACGCATCAGTGACTATGATCCTAGGCCTGAATGGCAGAGTAGGGTAACAAGGCGGATTACCTCTCTTATTAATGGACTGAAGTATAATAAGAAAAAGGCAAAGTGGGTGCCTGATACTTGGTGGGAGAACCTTAAGACTAGGCCAGAAGATCCCACTTTTACCAAACATTCGAAAATTAACACGGCAAATAGGAAGTCGGGTGCTAAAGATGGGAAAGCAATGGGCACCCACACTCTTGGTCGGAAGAGTTGCTCCGATGCTTTTAAGGAATTGGTAAGTATTGTTTATATTGCTTTTAAAAAATGGTTAATATATATGATTGACGAATATATACTTGATTTTACTTGTTTCCATACTACTTTAAGGGTGAAGAGGCCACTCCGTACAAGTTGTCTACGAAGACGAAGAAAAATAAGAAGGGCGATTGGGTTAATCCTCGAGCTGCTGAGATAGACGTAAGTTTTTGTATTCAATTTAATGTTTATTTTTATTACAAAGAACGGTAATATCTTTCTTAGAAAGATAGGTAATATATATATATATATATATATATATACATATATATATATATACATATATATATATATATATACATATATATATATTTTTTGGTAACATGTGAGCATTTGTATTCCATTTCATAAAAATATTACAATATCGTCCAAATTCATCTAGCATCAGAAAGACTAAGTACAAAAACTACAACGTATGTGTAATCTACTTAGCCAAGAACAATCATTAGCCGTCACCACAGTAGTCATTTTGCAAACCAGCCTGTGATGCACATACTGTGAGATTCTAGATACCAATAGTTCAGGTCTGCTAAGCTGAAGATTAAGCCTGCAAACATTCCTCTCATTCCAAATCATATAGTAAGTAACCATTCTTGCCAGTCTGCAAGTTTTCTTCCTGATCTTCGAGGAGAAATGGGTTGAACCAGTGAAACACACATGAAAATATTCCTCAACACCTGCAATGACCCTAGCACTGTAGTCACACTCAGCAAACAAGTGGTCATGCGTTTCCTTTCCCACTTCACAAAGAACACAAGTATCAGACAAACAAATACCCAGCCTGTGAAGCTTAACTCTAGTATTAAGAGCCTTCTTCTGAATTAACCAAGCAATAAAAGAATGCTTGGGAAGTAACCAATTATCCCATACATCTTTGTACCATAGGACAGGGGGGTGTGAGCCCTGCATCCAATGGTAACCTGAACTGACATTGTAACCACCAGGAGAGGCTACCCAAGTATTACCTTGATAGCCACCCTCAAGAATACCTCTAACTCTACAGATATTCCTCCAATTCCAATTGGAATCAAGAGGAGGTTGATAGTGAACCCAGTCTGCCCCTTTCAAATAGACATGGTCTATCCAAAGCACCCATAATCTATCTGCTTTAGTATACAACCAGTGAACAAGCTTACCCACACTTGCTACATTCCACACCCCTGCATTCTTAATACCCAGTCCACCCTCCTTCCTACTGAAGCAAATATCATGCCAAGACACCAAGGGAGTTCTGTTATAGTCTGATTCACCACACCACAAGAAATTCCTACAAATTGCCTCTATTCTTTTAATGACTCCTTTAGGAATCAGAAAAATAGAAGCCCAATAATTATGTAAAGTATTGAAAACTGAGTTGATTAGCACAAGTCTACCAGCATAGCTTAGCTTCCTTGCACCAATCCCCCTGACTTTAGAAACAATCTTCTCAATTAACACATTACAATCACCTCTACTCAATCTACCAGGTTGGATAGGAATACCCAAATATTTAAAAGGAAGCTTCCCTTCCTGGGAGCCAGAAATCTGGATAATATCAGTCTTCAAACTATCAGTGACACCACAAAACACCACTTCAGATTTAGATGCATTAACTGTGAGCCCCGATGCAGCGAAAAGGTAGCCAGACTCTAAGTATAAGCATAATAGACTCGCACATCTCCCTTACTAAACATTAAGAGGTCATCAGCAAAGAGCAAATGAGTAAGTCTCAGACTCTTACAAAGAGGATGATACCTGAAATACCATTTTCTTGTTGCAAACTCCATAACCCTTGACAAATATTCCATACAAAGGCAGAAAAGAAGAGGTGAAATAGGGTCACCCTGTCTTAAGCCCCTTCTTCCTTTAAAATAACCAAACTGTGCACCATTGAGATTAAGAGTAAATGAAGAAGTAGTTACACAGGTCATAATCATCTGCCTGAACTTCTCAGGGAACCTAAGAGCACCAAGCATTTGATCCACAAAAGCCCATTCAATAGAATCATAAGCTTTTTGCAGATCAAGCTTAAACATGCATCGAGGTGAAGCATTTCCCCTATGGTAAAGCCTGACCAAATCTTGGCAAATCAAAATATTCTCAAGAATGCTCCGGCCTTTAACAAAAGCCCCCTGATTCTTACTAATTAGATCAGGTAACACAAGAGCCAACCTATTGCAAAGAATCTTGGAGATAGCTTTATAAAGCACATTACAACATGAAATTGGCCTGAAATGCTTGACACTGGTAGGCCTATCCAGTTTAGGAATTAAGGTAATAATAGTAGCATTCAACTGAGCCAATAACTTCCCTGTTTCAAAAAAATTTATTACTGCTGCACTCACATCAGACCCTATCACATCCCAAGCATCCCTGAAAAACTGGCTAGTATAGCCATCAGGACCAGGTGACTTATCTTTAGGAATGCTAAAAATGCTTTGTTCTTAACCTCTTCACTAGTAACGTTTTATTGAAAATATCCCGATGATCTTTATTACAACAAGCACCCTTCCTAACAACATTCACATTAACCTCGGTTGTAGTAGTACTTGACCCAAGTAACCCCCGATAGTATTCTAAGAAAGCCACCAATAGAATCCCCATCGATGCACAATTTTCCATCCTGGTCCTCAATTTGAAAAACTTTATTGAGCATCATTCTTTTCTTAATGACATGATGAAAATAGGAAGTATTAAGATCACCTTCTAAGGACCATTGCACCTTTGCCTTTTGAATCAGAAAGCTGTCCCTAGCAGATACTAAATCTCTCAGCTCATGAGCCAAAGTAGCTTCTTCTTGAATGAGATCAAGCATCCCTGGGTTATCAATTAAAGCCTTCGGATATGTTCCAAGGCCGACTAGCAACAGTATATTATTCTCCACATCGAGAAACATTCTCTATTTATATTCTTCAGAATAGGTTTGAGAGCTTTGAGTTTTTTGACTACTGAAAATATTTTAGTCCCTCTATAGACAGTAGTCCAAGCCTGAGTAACAGATTCCTTAAAGCTAGGAGCAAGCCCCCACATGTTAAAGTATTTAAAAGACTTTTTCCCTCCAATATCGCATTCCCATCACAATGGTGCGGGGACAATGATCAAATAAGCCCTCGGGGTGAAAATGAGCAAGACTATTGGCAAACTCGGCTAGCCACTCCGATTACCCATAGCCCTATCCAATCTATGTAAACCCTATCGAAGATTCCTGTTTGTTAGACCAGTAAACATAGCACCAATGGGCAGGGATATCCTCCATACCACAAATAGACACACAATCTTGAAAATACTCCATTTCAAAGATCGTAGTATTCCCTCCTAACCTCTCTATAGGAGACGATGTGTTGAAGTCCCCAAGCCAAAGCCAAGGTGTACAACAACTAGCAGAGATATCTTTGAGGGTATTCCATAATGCAATTCTCTCTTGCAACCCATTAAAAGCATAGATCATAGTAAGCTGGAACTTCTTATTATCCACTCTAGAATGAACTAACATGTGAATATGTTGAGCACTATAAGATATAAACTGAATATCAAAAAGATCGGGTTTCCATAAAACCCGCATTCTACTTCCTTTATGCCAACTGCAGTTAGTGGAGACACTCCAACCATCACATATAGAGGTATTCCTATTCAATAAAATACTAGGCTTCAGTTTAGTTTCAAGCAAACCAAAAGCCCTACCCCATTATCAGCAAAAAAGATCTCACCACTCTCTGCTTATTCAGGTCATTTAGACCCCTAACGTTCCAAAATCCTAAGCTATGCATGGATATTAGGATCTGGGGGGTCCGTACCACTCTCAACAGCCTGCTCTTGTGGGACAGCATTATGATTCAGAGCATCCATAAATGTGTAATTGCTAAACTTTCCTGATAACCTCACCCCCACCATACTCTCTTGCCTATTAAGCCGAATAATGTTCTTGACAGGAGTTGACTTTATGACAGGAGTAGGCCTACTGGCAGACAGTGGAGGGAAATTGTCTAGATGTAATGTAGGAGGAGTAACCACTTCCTGAGACTGAATTGGGGGTTGTGTCACTGGCCTCCAAACTTTCTTCTGGGTTGGCTTACCAGGAACCTTAGGACCTTGAGATTTAACACCCCTCCTCCTAGGCTTCCTGCATTAAGAAGCATCATGCCCAATCCCTGTACAGCTTGTACAAGAAATAGGCCGCCATTCATACTCGATGGTAACATTAACCACATGCCCATTTTCATCTAAAAATTTGACTTTCTCAATGAGTTGCTGATCCATAGGTAATTCAATCATCACCCTAGAAAAGCTCAAACGAACTTTGTCATGTGTCTCTATATCCATTTTAACATATTTTCCTACCAAGTTAGCAATTTGAGGCAAACACTTTCCCCAAAATTTCAAGGGAATTCCATATAGCTTCACCCAAACTGGAACAACAGCAACCTTCTCTTTAACCAATTCCATATCCTTAACCCAGGGTTTGATCACAACTGGTTTATTGTCATATAGATAATAGCCAGATTTCAATAAAGCATGTTTCCCCCCAGGTTTAGTTAATCTTACAACAAAAACTCCATTATCCAAGAACGAAACACGATCAATTCCAAAACAATCCCACACCTTATACACATAATCCTCAACAAGATCCCAAGGAGGATTTGCTCCCAAAATGTAACAAATAACAGAGTTAGACCAAAAATCTACCTCTGTTTTGATATCTTCATGTGTAAACTGTAGCAAATCAGTGAATTCCTCCTCTTCATCGATAGTTTCCAAAATAGGTATATCCTTTCCACCCTTCCACAGTGTCCAGCCATCGCTTTCTACCGGTTCTCCTTCATTAAGATCCAACACCGGGATGCCCTGAATAGCATTGATAGACTTTGTTTTCCCTGTATCAGAAGAAGAAGGACCCAAGTGACCACCTTTAGGTATATGTTTAGTAGATGAGCCTACGACTGAAGCTTTGGATGAATGTAAAGCAGATTTTGTTGTTGAATTTAATGGTGAAAAGCGGTTTGACATGGTTTTCAGAGCCGTCATCGCTGTAATAGATTTGTTAAAGTTTAAGAATTTAGAGCTTTTCTCTCTCTAGCTTTCTCTCTCACGAAATCCCGCCTCTATATATATATATATATGTATATATATATATATGTATATATATATATACATATATATATTTTTTTTGGTAACATGTGAGCATTTGTATTCCATTTCATAAAAATATTACAATATCGTCCAAATTCATCTAGCATCAGAAAGACTAAGTACAAAAACTACAACGTATGTGTAATCTACTTAGCCAAGAACAATCATTAGCCGTCACCACAGTAGTCATTTTGCAAACCAGCCTGTGATGCACATACTGTGAGATTCTAGATACCAATAGTTCAGGTCTGCTAAGCTGAAGATTAAGCCTGCAAACATTCCTCTCATTCCAAATCATATAGTAAGCGTGAGTTTGGTTCTTACGGTGAGTTGTGAGTTTGTGTGCTCACAAATCTCAACCATTGAATAAAGAGAAATAGATGGCTAAGACTAAATCTAATAAAAATTGTAATAATGAAAAAAAGGTAAACGATATCAAACGCCACCGCTGGTTAATTAGCTTTGCTTCCGAGAATATCGTTAAATTATTAATTAATCATTCATCTCCTCCAAAAATTATTCAACTACCTACGAAATTCTCGCCGCTGAAATGCTTAACAATCAACTCCTCAACCTTCTTTTTTTTTCAACTACCTCCAATCCAGTATACTCCATTGCTCCATCCTTTGGTCACCCTTCTTCCATGTCAATCAACTCCTCAACCTTCTTTTTTTTTCCCTCCATTTAATCATGATTCATTAATCGATTTCATCAACCTTTTTCTTAATGTCAATCGTGCACAAAAGTTTTTGACCCGTGACAAAGGTTACACCAAACCTCTTAGGTTTCGATCCGATGGTGAAAATGACAGTGTGTCAAGAAAGGCTTCAGATTCTATTTAAATTAGAAGGGTTGGTGGTTGTCTAAGCGGCTGGACGGACGAAACCAATGAGTGAAGTTATTGGATAGCATATAAGTGAATATTTGTTGGAAGTATGACGATTTTGGTGGCTATGGCCTATTGTGGTGGGTGGTTTTTTAATTTAGAATGATTGTGGTGGGTGGTTTTTTTAATTCATATATATATATCATACTGTGAAGATAATGATACAAACTTTTAAGAGTTCTCTAAAACAATACTTAAGAGACTCAAAATAAGGTTTTTGGTTGGTATATAGGTTCCAATGATTACAATGAAGAGATGAGTCAACCATTTCCACCTGGACAGTCTTCCGACGAGATCCGGGCGTACTATAAAGCTGTCAAGGGCTTTGACGAGAAGAACCGGCTATTTGGGACCGGAGATAAAGGGGCAGAAATATGGTATGATCCTCCTACTAACAAAGTTGGTCGACGATCTTTCTCTTATGCCCCTAGCATGATTTTACAGCTTTCCACCCAAATAAAAGATGAGCGAGCCGCTCGACTTGCTCTTGAAGAAACTGTTCGTCAACAGGCAGAACAAATGGCGGCAATGCAAAAGGCTTGAGCTGATATGCAAGCATCTCAACCCCCAAACACGTGTTCGCAATCAATCCACATAGGCGGGACGACTTTGCGGATGATGGACACGGGTTTGGAGGTGGTAGTTTTATTTCCCCTATAGGTTAGAGCCTTTAGTTAGGTTAGTATTGTCGTCTAGTAGGGAGTATGAAAAAACATTGGTGATTTGTATTTAATTAGTAAGACAATGTACGAATTTGACCGACTTTTTATGTAAAAAATTTGCTTTCAACTCTCTTTTGTTGCCTCTCTTAATTCCCGCAATTGCGGTCGACGTGAAAATGGATTTCCGCTTGGCGGTAGACGATTGTATATATGTTTTGAAGGTTTTGGTTGTATTTGAAACGATGCAAATAGGCATCGTGGCTGTATTTGAAACGATGCAAAAACGCATCGTGGCTAGGCAGCAAGCTGCTGTTTCCAGCCCCTGTTTTTTAATAATCCAGATGGAAATTCCGTCAGGAAAGTCCAAAATACTGACAGAATTTCCGTCAGAGGCCAGAATTACCATTTTCCTAAAAATGCCACGTGTCAGGCCCCCGACGGAAATTCTGTCAGTAAAGTCAACAAAAGTTTGACTTTTCCTAACGGAATTTCCGTGAGAGGGCCTTTTTTCAGAATTTCAAAACAGCCGCCAAATATGCCACGTGTCCCGCCTATGACGGAAATTCCGTCAGGAAATTGATATACTGACGAAAATCGCTGGTATTGGACGACGGTTATTTCGTCAGTTATCCGTCAGGACAGGTATTTTAGTGATGAAAATCGCTGATGCGGCATCCCGATGGAAATTCTGTCAAGAAATGACCTCTACTGACGGATTTTGCCCTTTACTGACGGATTTTTTCCGTCAGTTTCCCGCGTTTTCGTTGTAGTGCCGACGAGTCACGAAAAATACCACCCGCACCTGATCGACTCGGGTTACCCTTGGATGCGCCATCAATATTTAAAACGAGCTAGTCAACTGGTGGAGCAATCCATCAGATAAACATCTCCTTATGCCTTTGTTCTTTTGTTCAAATACAAATATCCATGGTTTCCTTCGCGTTTGAGACTTCCCATACCCGGTGCATCACAAAGGTATATAAATTCGTCGGGATTATTTCCTCCCTATTAAACACACGGCAGTTCCTCCACCTCCATAACCACCACACAACAATCGAGAACGGGTCGGCGAGCTCTCCAGACCTCTAACACTGCCCCGAGATAAATTCAACACCACCCAATCCCAGATTGATGAGGTACCCATGAACTCTTGAGAAACTCCACACTATTTTAGCTTTCGGACAGTCCCGCAAAAAATGGAGGGATGACTCCTCTATGTCACTACATACCCCACACCAAGTATCATCTGTAAAACCTCGCCTAGCTCGGTTAGCATTAGACATGATCCGATCATGTAAAAGAAGTTAAAGAAACAATCGCATTTTTTTGCGGTGCCCATGTCTTCCATGGTAATTTCCAAAACAGTTCAGAATTTTCCACCGGCGTATCTCGAATAATTCGGATAGCGGACTTAATGGAGAAAAAACCCGATGATGTCTCCGCCCAATAAAACTCATCCTTATTCCCCTCACCTGGCAGCACCTCATACGAGGCAATGGTTTGGAGAAATTCTGTCGAGAAAAAGTCCGCAAAAACATCCCATTTCCATCTCGACTCCACCTCCCACATATCCGCAACCGAATAATCAATTAACTTCGGTGGAATAGGTAATAGAGTATATCGGTCCAGGGGTAAGGTCGTTGCCCAAGCATGTCTCCAAAACAAGGTATCTTTACCATTGCCAATAGCTGATCGGGTTCCATTTTTAAGAACGTCCACGGCCTTAACTATACCCTTCCATGTATTTGAGCTCACCTGCTTCGTCTTAAACATATCAATATCGCACCGCCTTTTACAATATTTATGTCGCAAAACCCGAGCCCACAAAGCATTAGGTTCCAAAAGCATCCTCAACCCAATTTAGCCATAAAAGCGGCATTAACTTGCCTCATCGAACGAAGACCGAGGCCTCCATTCTCCTTTTCATTGGTGACCATATCCCAAGAAACTAAACTTAACCCCCCGGCATCCCGATCACCTCCCCCACAGAAAATGACGGGCCTTCTTATCGAGATCATCACATATGGAGCATGGCAATTTAACCGTCTGCATCGCATACGATGGTATGGATGACATTGTGGACTGGACCAAAGTTGCGCGACCAGCCAAGGATATGTTTTCTGCTTTCCACCCAGATAGGCGCTTATCAACCCATTGTGAAATGTACTCAAAGGACTCCTAGTGACTCGGCCATTGAAAGTCGGAATACCCAAATACATACCCAGATTGTCAGTAGGTTCTATATCCAATTCAGAGGTAATCTTATTAATCTCATCCTCATTTACATTAGGAGAGAACAATACCCTTTATTTTTCAACACTAACTTTCTGTCCCGAGGCTTGACAAAAAATATTCAAACAACGATTAATCTCTTGAGCCTGTTGTAGCGAAGCCTCTCCAAATAAAATGATATCATCCGCAAAGAACAAATGGGTTAGAACCGGATCACCTTTACTCAGTTGAAATCCCTTCTAAGCTCCTCTACCTACAGCCAAATCAATTAATTGACTTAGCTTCTCCATACAAATAGTAAAAGTTAGGGTGATAAAGGGTCCCCTTGCCAAATTCCCCTCGTTGGACCAAACACCTTCGTTCGTTCACCATTCCAAAGGACACCCAGGGATGATGATTTGATGCAAGTCATGATAGTTTGAACCATCTGGGACGGAATTCCCATGTCACCTAAAGTATGTTGAATGAACGGCCACTCTAACTTGTCATAGGCCTTCTCAAGGTCCAGTTTAATAGCCATGATCCCCTTCCTTCCTTTCTTAGATCGCATCGAGTGTAAGTCTTCTTAACTATAATTATATTATCCGTAATTTGCTTTCTAGGGACAAAGCTTGTCTAAACCGGACTGGTCAACAAAGGTAGGATAAGTTTTAGACGATTAACAATCATCTTCGTCACAATCTTATAAGAGACATTACAGAGCCCGATGGTACGAAATTGAGTGACCTTATGAGGATTATCAATTTTGGGAATTAATGAGATAAAAGTTTCACCCAAACTAGACGGATAAATACCTTCATTGAGAACCCCCAGGATCATACGACACAAACAAGGTGAGACAACTTCCCACTGTGACTGATAGAATAACGCTTGGAAACCATCCGGTCCCAGAGCTTTGAAATGGGACATTTGGTTCAAAGCACACTTGACATCAGTTGTGGAGTAAGCTCGATTTAATTTCCTTTGTTCGTCCACCATTAAATGAGGAAAGCACCCAGTATTGATTCGAGAGAAAGCACACGGAATAGTAGGACCCGTAAAAACATATTTAAAATGCTCAATGACCATGGTTCTTACCATTTCAGCATCCCACACCCAATTTCCCATATCATCTTGGAGAGCATCGATACGATTATGCTTCCTCCGAATGATGGTGCTCAGATGAAAAAATCGAGTATTCCTATTTCTATCACAAATTGCCTCCATTCTTGATTTTTGAAACCATAAAAGCTCCTCTTGTCTTAATACATCATCCAGCTGACTCTTCAACTTAAGCTCAAACTTAAATAAATAGTCAGGTCCTCTGTTCTTCAACCGTTTCTGGACACCTAACAACCTTCGCTCCAAGCTTTTCTTTCTTTAAAAAATATTCCGGAAAATATTCTTATTCCACAGTTGCAATTGATCCGCAAACTCATGAGTAAAAGGAATTAAAGGTTGCTCATTCTTCCAATTTAGCTCCACGAATTCAGAGAATTTGTTATGACACAACCAAGCGGCTTGAAAGCGGAAAGGGCGTAGGACACTGGGAATAGGTGCAAACCCGTTCGTGCTAACCACAATTGGGCAATGATCAGATTGGTTCTGAACTAGGTGCCACAATGAACCTTCCTCGAACATAATACGCCAGTCAGAATTACACATTGCTCTATCCAGTCGAGCCCACTTTCGAGTTGCAGCAGAGTGTCCTCTAGCCCAGGTATAGTCAGGTCCCAAATAATCAAGATCGATCCAATTGTTACGCTCACACCAAGCATTAACTTGTTGCATCTCCTTCGCATACCATCCCCATCGCCATTCCTCTCATGGAGGTAGAGGGTGTCATTAAACTCACCCATCAATAACCAGGGCTTATTGTGCGTCCTTGCGAAATTCTCTAAATCAAACCATAACTCTTTTTTCTTAGTTGAATCTGGACTAGCATACACAGCCGTGTAATGCCAAGATAACTCACCAACTCGAGATATCTCAACAGTAATATGTTATGGATGATGAATGATTGGAAGCACATTAACCTCCTCTGATTTCTAAAACAACCAAATACCACAGCTAAATCCTTCAGCATCTACTCGCGTTTTGCCACCAAAATTAATTCGGTCTCAAACTCGTTGTGCTGTTTCACCACTGATGTGAGTTTCTACCAAAGCTAAGACATGCGGCTTATTAACTCGAATCGCTTCCTGCAACATAGTCATGAATTCACGACTACCTGCAGCTTGAACACTCCACGTTAACAAGCTAATATATAGCTCGTTGCCGGGTTAAATGATTTGGGAATCTATCCATTAAACAACCAGGGATAAAAGGAATCGAGGACAAAAAAAAGCCTTAGACAGTCGCAATAGAGTTCTCATCACCCGAGGGATGATTGTCACTTCCAGAAGCAACTCTGGCACCGCCAACTTTGGGTCTAGGTTCGCCTCGAACTCCATTATCAGATGGTGTGCTAGGGGAATTGCTGATACGTGCAATTTATATAGACTTTTTAGCCTCTTATTGCACGCATTTCTATGACATTTCTACAGTTTTTTATTGCAAAATTGCCCCGAATTGGCTACTTTGGTTTGTTTCATCTCATTTGCAGGAATGGACCTTAAAGTGGTGGAATAGTACATTTTTCGTTCCTCCTAGCATGCATTTTAAGGAGATGAAGATTTAGAGCGGAATGCCGTACCTGGGGAAGCGTGTAGGAGGCCCTTAGAAGCTGACCAGACGGAGTCCAAGCTGTTTTCAGTGGTAATCTGCTCGATCGAGTGCTTTTGTGGTCGATCGAGTAGATTTGGCGGTTGCTGGTGTTCGATCGAGTCCCTGCTGTACTCGATCGAAATGTGTTGATTTGAAGGTCTTCGATCGAGAGCCCCTTTTGTACGATCGAGGAGAATGGCTGAGGAACCACTCGATTGAGAGGAATGAAATGCCTCGATCGAGTGGTTTACTTATTTTCTCGAAATTTTTATTCCGTGCTTAGGTTTATTTTAGTTAATAATCTTCCCCCTATATAAGGGAAGACGTCATTATGTTAATTATCTATCTTAACACACATTACTCTACACTTAATTACTCTCCTTCTCTTAATTACTGCTGGAACTTTTTCTCTGCCTCTTTATTTCCGGATCTAAGCTTTGTAATCTTTCTCTACTCTTTAATCTCAATTTAATTCCTCGTTTGCTCTTAATTATTGTTCTCTTGTTTAATTGTCCTTGTTTATTAGTTTATGCTTCATCCTTATCGTTCCTTTATTATGTCTTTCTTTAGCATATTCATTGTTGTTCTTGTTATTATCATCAATAGCATGAGTAGCTAATTCCCTCTATGTTAGGATTAGGGGAGCCATGGTAGTAAATTGACGATGTTGTAAATAGGCTAGACGATTGATTGTGAGAACTATGTCATTAGCAATATAACTGTAATAAGTTTAGTTGAGTGCACGCTTCTAAACCCTTTAATTTGGTTAAATTAAATCCTAGATCGGAAGATTGGAGAACAGACCTGTTATGAACAGTAGACTACCCTACCGAGGACGGAAGTTAATTTAGTTGTAATCTAGGGTGGATAGCGGACCGAAAGGACCTTTCCATTGCCCTTCTCACAGTAGATCGTCTGAACTATTTATGACTGAGTTAGTGAACTGCCATGGTGAACCGAATTCCTGACATATCTCTCTTTATCTGATCACATATCTTGCTTTTTCTTGCCTTACTGCTCTTTCCTTTGTTTCTCTTGGCTTAACCTTTATTAGTGTAGAAATCATTTTAAAAAACCCCATTTGTTACTAGACAGACATAATTAGCAGATAGATACAATAGCCTCCCTGTGGAGATCGACCCTACTTCTGCTAGCTTCTGTTAGTTGTCCTAGGTAATTATTTTTGGTACTAAAACGACGGTATCAAATTTTGGCACCGTTGCCCGGGAGGCAAATAGCCTATTTATCTGTCTTATTTTCGTTTGTCTCAGTCTCAGGGAATTTTTAATTCCTTGAGACAGTTCTTATTTATTTTCTCTAGTGTTGTTTATGCCCAGGTCTAACAGGCCAGAGTTAGTGCCAGCTGATCCTTAACCGGAGCGGACCTTTCGCTATAGACAAAGACTGCTGAGAAAGATTCAAAAGGAAGCCCTGAGTAGTTTTGAACTTGAACTTGAACATTTCTTATTTGCAGAAGACCTATCTTTTCAAGAAGACAAATCTATTTTTGCCGTTAGTCCAGTGAAAATGCCTAATATCGCGAGTCATTCGGAGCCCACAGCTGCCTCAATCCCTAAAGGTTTCTATCTTGCGACTGAGGATGGCAGTACATTTGATATTCGACCGTCCTATATCAACCTGGTCGAAAGAAATCTGTATCATGGTGTAGTTGGTGAGGACACGCGGAAGCATATGGAGGTTTTCACAGACTACTGTTCTACCATTCCCGCTACTAAGGGAGAGACTCAGGATAAGATTAAGGAGGTTTTATTTCCTTTCTCTTTGACCGTTGGAGCCCGAGAGTGGCTCACTGATCTTGATAGAAATGTAGCCAGTATTACTAATTGGGAGACCATGGCCCTTACTTTTTATAAAAGGTATTTTCCTCCACAACGAACTAATCAGCTGAGAGGAAAAATTACAAGTTTCAAGCAAACACCAGATGAAAACTTGTACGAGTCATGGTGCCGGTTTAAGAAATTGGTGCGGTCTCTTCCTCATCATGGTTTCGACCAGTGGTTCTTATGCAACCAGTTTTATAATGGGTTGTATGACGACCACCGTGCTATTTTGGATGCTTAATCAAATGGGAGATTCCAGAAGAATAATGATGATGACAAGGGATGGGGAATTATTGAGGAGATGGCTACCCATTATGTTGAATATGGGAACCCGCGAGGGGGAATTAGAATAGTTTTTTCTGTTGATAGTGCAGTTGTGTCTCAGCTGGAAGCCATGAATGCCCGTTTTGACAAATTGGAGTTGCAAAATGCGGGAGATCAACAGACGGTTCACTTGTTGACTAGACAAGAAACCGTCTCATGTGAGCGGTGTGGAGGAGAAGATGGTCACACTGCTGTTGACTGTCTAGCTGAGAAGGAGCAGGTATATGCCTTTCAACAATTTAGGCAAGGAGGCTCTTATTATAACAATCAGAGTGGAGTCCATCCTAACTTGAGATGGACTAGTAAGAATGTATTGAATCCTACCCCTCCATCGCAGCAACAACAATAGGTCTACGTTCCACCTCATAAAGCTCAACAAGGCTTTCAAAAGCCTCCATCTTTTCCACCGCCGTATCAAGGTGCTTCCTCTAGTGGTGTAAGTGAGATGACTGAGTTGAAGTTAATGATACAAGCGTTGACTGTCCAGTTGTAAAAGAATGACCAACAAAAAGATGCGTCAATCAAGTCACTCGAATCTCAAATAGCTCAACTCGCCACTAATCAATCTTCAAGGAAGCCGGGCCATTTACCATCTCAACCTGACAAGAACCATCATGAGATGGTGAATCTGATTAATTTGAGAAGCGGTCTTTCCTACGAAGGACCTAAATTGTCGACCGATAAAGACAAATCAGACCCGGAAATTACTGTTGCAGAGCGTGAACAGTCGTCATTGGATGAAACTATGTTGAACCCGAAGAAAGTCCTCGATCGACTCATTTCAGATGGTCGATCGAGAAGAAATGCTGAGGAAACTACTCGATCGAGTGAAAATACTGTTCGATCGAGTAATGTTGAAAATGAAGACTTCGATCGAGTGGATGATTGTCCTCGATCAAAGGATATTGCTGATGGAAGTGCTCGATCGAAAGGAAGAAGTGTTCGATCGAGTAAAAATGATGAGGATCGTGTTGAAACTTTGGCAGAAAGAAATAAAGGCTTGGAAATTCCCATTACGGTCCCTTTTCCGAGGCGATTGTAGAACAAGAAGGCCGAACAACAGTTCGGGAAATTTGATGATATCCTGAAGAGCCTTCATGTCAACGTTCCATTCGCCAAACTCTTACCCAGGTACCCTCTTACATGAAATTTATGAAAGAAATATTAACGCATAAGAGGCATATTAGTGATCATGAAACAGTAGCTTTAACTGAAATAGGATCCGCCTTAATTCAGAATAAGACACCACCTAAACAATCTGACCCGGCTAACTTTTCTATTCCATGCCATATAGGGACCCACTTAATTGATAATGCGCTATGTGACTTAAGAGCTAGCGTAAGTGTCCTACCATTGTCTCTTGCTAAGAGACTGGGTTTGACCAAGTTTCACTGTACCAACATGACTGTTCAGATGGCCGACCGTACAATATCACGGCCACTAGGTGTCTTAGAGGACATACCTGTGAAGATCGGGAGATTCTTTATTCCCGTTGACTTTGTGGTCTTGGACATCCCCGAGGATTCTTACACTCCTATTATATTAGGACGACCATTCTTATTTACTGCTCGCGCAGTAATCGATGTCGGGGGGAAGACCCTTACTTTTCAGGTAGGTGACGAGGAGTTGACCTTTTATCAGTCCAATGTTCGTAGGGCCCCTATGCAAGTTCAACCTTGCAATGCCTTACCCTCTATAGACCCCGAAAAAGATTCCCCAATTAATAATACTGAGTTTTGTGCTGCTATATTAACACCTCCGCCTCAGACTGAGAGCGATATGGAGGACCATTCTGTTGTTTCCGTTACTGCAGGAATAAACAGGGTGGATATTGGGGATTCCGTCGGTCAAGGTACAGTGAAAGGCAAGCTAAGTGATGGGAATGACGCGAGTGACACTACCAATAGGAATGACAAAGGGAACAAGAAAGTGAAGGCATATGAGGATGCGAATTATTCTTTTTGGCTATTACAGTGCTTTGGAAGATAAGCGGGAAATGTCCCGTTGTAAACACTTTGTAATTTGAATTTCCGTTAGACACTTTTATTTGCGTTTAGACTTTTAGACAATAGCGTAGTTGGTTTTAGCATAAGACCGGATATAGACTGCGTATTTTTGTGAATTTTGGTATTTGCAGGAAGCATTTTTCTATGTTTTTATGCAGGTTTGGGGAAGATATGCTGCATTGGGATGCGTGCCAAAGGAAAACAACTCGATCGAGCACTTTTTGTACTCAATCGAGAGAAATGCCCAGGAAAAGTTCTCGATCGAAAGGTGTTTGGTCCTCGATCGAAGGGTTCAAAATGGGAAGTTCTCGATCGAAAGGCTTTTTACTCGATCGAACAAATTGGAGGAGAAAGTCCTCGATCGAGTGGTTTCAAATCACTCGATCGAGTGACTGCTGCTTATAACACGCAAGGGAGTATCTTTTCCCCTTTCTATTTTCATTTTGCTTCTTCCTCTTCCCCTTGTTTGCGATAAAACCCCATTAAATCCCTCAAATCTCCATTTTTTATTCCCCTTTACCAAATCAAACACCCACATTGCATTCCTTGCTCTATTTTCGACAAAAGCCCCTTGCTTCCCCTTTCAAATTCGTGTTAATTGCGGATTTTTCGCAATTTTAGGAATTGCTCAAATCGGGTTTTAATCCGATTGTTTTACTGCTTTTTGTTGATTTTATTGCAAATAATCTTAGGTACTTAGTCAAGTAAGTCCTTCTCCCTTATTTCTTGTTGTTTAATTGCATGTTTCGACCTTGATTAGGGGTTTAAGGTTTCGAAATTTTCGACATATGAGGAAATCGAGTTGTCATTGATTAATTTACTGATAAAAGGACTTATTTTCATCATAGGATGGATAATGGTACTCTGCCTGCTTCTAGTTCTACTGCTAGCTCGTCCCTTTCTGAGAAGGTGGTCCCTGCTGCTACCACCGTCACTAGCCCTATTGTTACTGTTTCTACTGCCGATGCTGCCACCACAGCTTCTGTCCTATCCACGGTGTCGACCCCTACTATGTCGTCACCGTCTGTCACAGCTACTTTTTCGTCTGCGTTAGTACAACGACCAGTCACAGGCCGCGCTCCTGGACTGGCCGCTTCTGCTTTGGGTGCTGCTGGACGAGGACGAGGACGGGGACGGGGGAGAGCTCTTACGCCTGCTGCACATGCTACTACTCGCTATGTAGGCGATGATTCTCTCGCCTCACTTCCCGAGTATACTGAGGTACCTTTAGTGAATTCTCTTCATCGTAAACGTTTTAAATCTTTAATGCACTGTGACATTACGTCTACTAAGTTTTTGTGTCGTTCTTCACTTGAAAAGTAGGGGATTTACGAGTCTTTGGCTGAACTTTTAAAAGGGACGGGGATGACTGGGTTGACGACAATGAGTGCCTTGACTTATGATGTGACACCCCCATACTCCAAGTGCCTTACTAGGACCACTTAAGGTATGAGAACGTCACCATCTCGGTTACCCGAGGCAATGATAATCAAATGACAATGAAGAAACATATTTAATTAGCAATATAGTTTAAAATGAATACAATGTTCTCAAATCCAAAAGTTCTAAACAACTAGTCCAAAACAGCGGAAGACTCTAAGATTGCATCGTGGTGACTCATCCCAGATTACCCAAGCGTATCTCCTCATACCTGCTCAACAACTGCTCACCACCCCGAATGGATCACCACAGTTTTTAAAACAATTAACGGGGTCAGTACTAATTACACGAAAATAATGCCACAATGAAACATGTACACAAACAGTTCAAACAAATTTCAAGATAACCCCGCTCCATCTCCAATCTCCACACAACTGACTACACACTAAAGTGTGTAGCCCTGCCAGAGTACCCATTGCAACAGGTACTCCTCGCCGCCAGTGGGGGACCGCAGCCGTTCCCACCTAAGCCCCGCTCATCTCCATCGAGCGATAAACCCAAGTTCATTAATGTGCACATCCCTCCTGTGGTGGGTTCCACAGAAGGCGAATCAAGGGCGTGAAGCCACTCCCGCAAGTGACTCAGGGATGCACCCCGAAGATCACAGACAGATACAAACCAATCAACAGTAGAAAATCCCAAGCAACCAGATCAACCAACATTATACGTAACCAATAGTCACAACAACAATCACCACACAATCATGTGACTAATACTGAGTAGAGAAACCCTACCTGGAAATGCAAACGCCGACAGACGATCAAGCAGCTAAGTCAGAATCTCTCCTCAACGAATCCTCCTCCTATACATACATACATATAATCACAACTATATTCACATAAACCACCAAAATCCCGAAATCACCCAATTAGGGTTTAATCAACTTTAACAAAACGCTATAAAAATTATAAAAATTATATGTAAAGCTTACCCTCGACTCAAGGATCACAAAGATGTAAAGAACGACGAAATCCAACACTCCTAGATCCGAGATTTGCTAATAATGCGGCGAGGATGAAAGAACGTAACTCTTAATCTTCTCTTGTGTGTTTTAGGTTGCAAAAAGTGTTTTAATAAAAAGTGATGGAAGTCTTATATACCAATCCGCATTATTAACAAACCCGTCGAAAATCACCCTAAAAGAAACAAGGTTACGTCCCCGTAACCATACATACCTGATCAAAAAGAGACGGGTACCGCTCCCTTATAGCCTCTTTCGCCTCCCATGTAGCCTCCTCAACCTCATGGTTAGACCAAAGAACCTTAAGTAACACTGTCTCACCATGTCTAGTTTTCCTAACCTTTCGATCAAGAATCTGTTTAGGCACCTCAAGATAAGACAAAGACTCATCTAGTTCGATGTTATCTACCTCTAACACATGTGATGGACCACTAACATACTTCCGCAGCAGAGATACATGAAACACATTATGCACTCTATCCAAAGCAGCTTGTAAAGCTAACCGATAAGCAACACACGATCCAAGATCTCATATGGTCCTATTAACTTCTGGCTCAGCTTGCCTTTCTTACCAAATCTCATGACCCCACACATAGGAAACACTTTCAAAAGAACCTTGTCGCCAACCTGAAACTCTATGTCCCGGTGATGTAGATCTGCATAACTCTTTTGTCGATCCTAGGCCGCTTTCATCCTTTGCCTAATCAGCTTAACCTGTTCAGCCATCTCTTGTACCATCTGTGGTCCCAAAACAACTGCCTCAGCACTATCATCCCAACAGATCGGACTCCTATATCTCCTCCCATATAAAGCCTCAAATGGTGCCATGCCAATACTGGTGTGATAGCTGTTGTTATAAGAAAACTCAATCAAATCCAACCTCTGCTCCCAGCTACCACCAAAATCCATAACACAAGCTCGCAACATGTCCTCTAAAGTCTTTATGGTCCTCTCCGTCTGGCCATCTATCGCAGGATGAAATGCAGTACTCATCTTCAAGGTAGTCCCCATCATCTCCTGCAACTCTTTCCAAAACCGTGATATGAACCTCGCATCTCTATCGGACACTATATCCTTAGGCACCCCATGCAAACGAACCACATGCTTCCTATAAGCCAAAGCCAACTGTATCTTGGTCCAATTATCTTTCATCGGCACAAAGTGAGCTGATTTCGTCAGTCTTTCTACTATAACCCATATCATGTTATTACCCAGCTGACTTTTCGGCAAACCAACTATAAAATCCATAGAAATGGACTCCCACTTCCACTCAGGTACCTCAAGAGACTGAATCTTACCTTGTGGTCGTCGCTGTTCCCCTTTCACTCTCTGACAAGTCAAACAACGAGCCACGAACTCAGCTGTTTCCTTTTTCATCCCCGGCCACCAGAAAATCTTCTTCAAATCTTTGTATAACTTGTCACCGCCTAGATGTACCGAGTATGGTGTGCAATGAGCCTCTGTCATGATTATCTTTTTCAACTCCTCATCACTAGGAACACACCATCTCCCATTGAATCTCACACTACCATCTGTATGAATAGAGAATCTAGACACCGTCCCTTTCTCTACCCCAGATCTCCACTCCTCAATCTTGGGATCCAAAGCCTGCTTCCTGCGAATATCATCATAAAGGTCCGGCTCCACTATCAAATCCCCACTAACATCCCCTCTCTGGATCATATGTATCCCCATCTTCCCCACCTCATCTCTCAGCCTCATCAAAGACATAGCTGTGCATAGAGAATGCACACTCTTCCTGTGGGAAATAATCTGTATACTTCCCTTAAAATGAAGGATTATAACGAATTTAATTAAGACGATCACTAGTCATAAATAAAATACATAAACAAAATAAAGGATTCAGAAATAACCTTCGGTCCTAGCAAATATGGCCTAAGAACAATATCAAAGTAGATATTCGCCTATCAGTTGCACCCAAGACGATATGAGATATGTCCTTCTGATTATGCTAGAATCGATCTAAAATTTTCTGTAAAATTATGTTGTTTTGTGTTTTTTCTGATGAGAGAGGAGGCTAGGTTAAAAAGAAATTAGGGTAGAATAAAATGATCTCCCTTTTCTTCTTATGGTAACCGAAATATGGGAGTCAATTAGGAAGATATAATCTTCCCTAATTTCGGCCCATATAACCGAAATAAGGAGTGTAATCTCCTTATTTTTGGTTATTCAAAAAATGTATAAAATGTGTTAAATTGTCATCTAGTGAGGATCGAACCCACGACCTCTTGGTTTGTGTACCCTCACTATTACCACTATGACACATTCATCTTGTTGATATTAAATATAACCGATTACATTTAATTACGAATTAACAGATTAATTCGTCCAAGCTAACATTACATACATTTAATTAAATATAACTTATTATATTTAATTTACGAATTGACAGTTAATTCGTCTCAACTAATATTATTTAATCTTCATTAAATAATTGTCTCATCAACACATTGACTAACTGTTTAGTCATATTAGGCATCAATGTGATCATATTTCTATAATCACATCCCTCAAACACATCCTATAGGTGTGACCTTTAGGGACCAGTTGATCACCGCCATCTGTATGATAATAACGTCAAACTTTCTAGCAAGCCAACCGTTATTAGGTAAATGTTAATCAACTGATTAAATATACGAAGTATACCCTTGTGAACCTGTAAGAGATTTACAAATGTTATCACACTAATTTGTGGAGGACACAAGCTCCAACAAACTCCCACTTGTCCTCACAAGTGTATGTGCGATAACCGATTCTCATATCCTAAAATTTCTCCCACTCAATGTAAAACAATTTGCAAATCCGTATTCACAAAGGTCGTATTTTACAAGCGATCAATATCAAGAGTGGTTTCCCCGACTAGAGAGTAACTTAACTGATAAACGAATCAACATTCGAGCATGGCCATGCATTTCGCCATTCAACTCCTCGAGTGGCCCTGAGAAATAACTATACCTGATAAGGGTTGGATATTTTCTTCAACTCGAATCCTGCAGATATAAGCACAGTATGAAATGACCCAGAAAAAATCTACTTAGCCTCCAGTTACGGCAGACCGTGAGAAAGAAACCAAAGTCACCCAAAAACTGCCTTAATCTCAAGAGACAGTCGATAGTCAAAAGAATCGACTCTAGGAACACAATGGATGTCCTATCCACGACCTGGCACCGAATGTTTTTAAACATTTAGGACTCCATTACGTTGTCACAAAAAGTTGTCCTACGAGGTATCATTATAATCTCGCATCTATGATCGATCAGTCAACCGTTTGACTTATGGCTCGTTGAACCCACCATCAATCGACTGCACAATATAATAGCCGGAGTTATCAGCTCACATTGGCGATTACGGACCAAAACAAATATAATGTAATTCAGTTCACTTTGTGGCGTTCAATGTTGTCAGTACAATCCACATGAAAAACAAAATATTATATATAAAACGATGAAGTTATAAATAGTATATGAAAATGATAATGTATCAAATCCATAATCAAGTACTACAACTCAGGAACATGTTTAATTCCCATGGAATTAAAATGCCCTACATGCTTATCATAATTCAACGGTTTAGTGAGAGGATCCGCGATGTTATCATCCGTCGCAATCTTGTCTATCACTATCTCCTCTTGCTCCACGTAATCACGGATCAGGTGAGCTTTCCGATGTACATGTCTAGATTTGTTGCTAGACTTTGGCTCCTTAGCCTGGAAGATGGCACCTCTATTGCTTGTCACAATAGATGGTGATCGGGTCATTCGAACTAGGAACTACTGTAAGTCCTTGTAAGAATTGACGCATCCATATCGCTTCCTTTGCTGCCTCCGAAGCGGCATAGTACTCGGATTCAGTAGTAGAATCTGCTACAACACTCTATTTTGAACTCTTCCAGCTGACCGCAAAGACCATTAAGAGTGAAGACGAACCCCGCATCGAGATTTTGAATCATCTCGATCGGTTTGGAAGCTATCATCTCACAGAACCGATTGCGCGCATAGCTTAGTATCGCCTCCATAAGTCAATACCCAATCCTTAGTCCTCCGTAGGTACTTGAGGATGTTTTTGACAGCTATCCAGTGTGTTTCACCTGGAGTCTTTTGGTACTGACTCGTCATACTCAATGCATATGCCACTTCTGGACGTGTGCATATCATGGCATACATGATCGATCCTATTGCAGATGCATAAGGAACACCATTCATGCACTCAATCCCTTCAGGCGTCGTGGGTGACTGAGACTTGCTCAACTGCATCCCAGTCGTCATTGGAAGGTTCCCCTTCTTGGAGTTGGTCATGCTGAACTTCTCAAGAATCTTATCCAAATAAGACTCCTGACTAAGTGATAACGTCCGTCGTGATCTATCTCGGTAGATACGGATTCCCGAATCGCGCCCGTGCCTTACCCGGATCTTTCATCTGGAAATGGTTCTTCAACCATTCTTTAACCGAAGATAGGAGATGAATGTCATTCCCAATCAAGAGTATGTCATCGACATACAATATCAAGAATACAATCTTGCTCCCACTCGACTTGATATATGAGCATGGTTCCTCGACCGATCGAGTGAAGCCATACTCTTTTATCACCTGGTCGAAACGATGATTCCAACTCCGAGAAGCTTGCTTAAGTCCATAAATGGAACGCTTAAGCTTGCATACTTTCTTAGGATGTTCAGGATCTATGAAACCTTCGGGTTGCACCATGTACAACTCTTCCTCCAAATAATCGTTTAAGAAGGCGGTTTTTACATCCATTTGCCAAATCTCATAATCATGAAATGCGGCAATCGCTAAGATTATCCGAATGGAACGTAGCATGACTACAGGTGCAAAAATCTCATCATAATGCAATCCGTGCACTTGAGTGAAACCTTTTGCCACAAGTCGTGCCTTATAGGTATCTGGTTGCGCGTCTACAGAACGCTTTATTTTGTAAAGCCATTTGCAATGTAGAGGTTTTACCTTATTAGGTAAATCAACTAGATCCCATACGTCATTCTCATACATGGAGTCCATCTCGGATTGCATGGCTTCGAGCCATAGCTTTGAGTCGGAACAGGTCATAGCACTTTTATAGGTAACGGGTTCATTACTCTCTAGGAGTAAAACGTCATTCTCCTCGACCATACCAATGTATCTGTCCGGAGGATGAGAGACTCTACCCGACCTCCTAGGTTCCTCAGGAATATTAACCGTATCATCAGTTGGAGGAACAACTTCCTCCATCTGTTCCTCGGTCGTTGGTTCTGGAATCTCCGACAGCTCGAAGGTTCTATTACTCGTCTTGTTCTCGATAAATTCTTTCTCTAAGAACGTCGCACTAGCCGCAACAAAAACTCGATGTTCGGTAGGCGAATAGAAGTAATGACCAAATGTTCCTTTTGGATAACCTATAAAGTATGTCTTGACCGATCCCGGTCCAAGCTTATCCTCGTGTCTCCACTTGACATAAGCCTTGCAGCCCCAAACCCGAATAAAGGACAAGTTAGGTACCGTTCCCTTCCACATTTCATATGGAGTCTTGTCGACAGCTTTAGACGGACTTCGGTTAAGTATAAGAGAACTTGACAAAAGAGCAAAACCCCATAATGAATCAGGCACTACCGTGTGACTCATCATGGATCGAACCATATCAAGTAAGGTTCGATTTCTCCGTTCGGACACACCATTTAATTGAGGTGTTCCAGGTGGAGTTAACTGTAGAACGATTCCACAGTCTTTAAGGTGTTGATCAAACTCATTTGAAAGATATTCGCCACCCCGATCTGAACGGAGTGCTTTAATCTTTCTACCCGGTTGGTTCTGCACTGTTCTCGGTATTCCTTGAATTTCTCAAAGGACTCACTTTTATGCTTCATTAAGTAGACATATCCGTATCTACTCAAATCGTCCGTGAAAGTAATAAAATATCTATAGCCATCTCTAGCGGTAATTGACATAGGTCCACAAACATCAGTATGTATGAGTCCTAATAGGTCACTAGCGCGCATTCCAACACCTTTGAAGGAAATTCGAGTCATCTTGCCAATGAGACATGATTCACACGTGCCATATGTAGAAAAATCGAATGCGGGAATAGTCCCATTATCGACGAGTTTCTTCACGCGTTTCTCATTTATGTGTCCCATTCGACAATGCCATAGATAGGTTTGATCTTTGTCACCAACCTTTATTTTCTTATTATTCACGTGTAATACTTCTGTGGTTTGGTCTAAGATATAAATTCCATTCATGGAAACTGCTTTGCCATAAATCATTTCATTAAAAGAGAAAATACAAATATTATCCTTTATTGAAAATGCAAAACCGTCTTTATCAAGTACGGAAAAAAAAATAATGTTCTTAGACAAACTGGGTACATAGTAACAGTTATTTAAAAATAACTCAAAACCACTATGGAGTTGGATTACATATGTTCCTTCGAGACAAGAAAGAACTCGTGCTCCATTCCCGACTCGCAAGTCCACATCACCTTTTTCGAGAGGTATGATGTTCTTTAGGCCCTGCAAATGATTACACAGATGAGAACCACAACCAGGATCTAGTACCCAAGTTCCGAAACTTGCATGGTTAATCTCAATCATATGAATATAAGATGACATACCAACAGAACGACGCACCGCTTTGATGTCCTCGGGGTAGACGGGACACTTCCTCCTCCAATGTCCAGTCTTGTGACAATGGTGGCACTCTATGTCACCGCCCTTGCTCTTTGCCTTGCCCTGTGAGCCACTAGTCTCACCAAGCGCACTCTTACCGTTTCCTGGCTTCTTGAACTTTGGCTTACCTACAGCTAGGTCGCCATGAGCCTTGCCCTTACCTTTACCCTTGTTGTGAATTGTGAGAACATCCTACTTCATGCTCCCACTCAATTTCATATCCTTCTCGCCCCAGTACGAGAAGGGAGTGTAGCTCATGAGGACTCTTTTTCAAGTCATTCATGTAATAGTTCGCCCTGAAAAGGGCAAAACCATCGTGAAGAGAATGAAGCATTCGGTCAACGACAATGCTCTCACTGATTTTACAATTCAGTGCCTCCAGCTTCTCGACATTCTCAATCATGTGAAGAATGTGTGGGCTAACCGGTTGGCCCTTCTGGAGTTTCGCATCAAAGAAGTGACAGGTATGCTTATATGTAACGATTCTCGGTGCTTTTGAGAACTCGTTAGTGAGCGTAGTGAAAATCTTGTTTGCACTTTGGGCAATGAAACGTCTCTGCAAATTGGTTTCCATTGCAAAGATGAGTACGTTCTTTATCGCACCCGCTTCCATAACGAAATCACTATAAGCGAGTGTCTCGTTGACTCCTGCATTGGGGCCTGGGTTGACCGGTATTGGCTCAGTTAAGTACTTGAGCTTACCGTCGCAATGGCAGCATTCCGTAGTGCCGCCTCCCAGTCCGCAAAGTTGGACCCATCATTTTTCAGACGTGTGAACTGATTCATCTGGTCCATGAATACTTTCAACCAGGACGCACGATCAAGTGTGGAACTAGGCATTGGGATTGCGTTATTTCCAGCCATTTCGTTGTAACAGTATTATGAAAAATAATCGTGTTCTACACTGCGAGAAGAAGAATAAAAATAATAAGCATGTGCATCGTTTATATTTTTAAGTCTAATGAACTACTGTCATAACGCGAAAACTCAAAACATTTATACAATTGACCTCCCTCAAGAATTATATAAATGATCCCAAGACTCAATTCTCTGTAAATTGATAAGCTAACCTTTTAGCTAATTCTACCGTTAGAATTCTTGGTCGATAAATTTCTGTAAATTCTATCTTTAGTCCATCATAATCACGAGAAACTCTTCGGACTATGATGTTGAGGTAAACTAAGTCAACACAACTACTTACCCAACGTAGAAGGGGTCATATTATGCCTACCGACGAAGAAGGGATTCATAGTTGTTTGCCCTTATAAAGACTAATCTCAATTTCCTTTTTAGAGGAAGATCCCATCAACTTTATTTTAATTCATTTTAAGTGAACTAATATCTAGCATGTGAGAATGAATAAACTAAGGTGATGGCTTAAAGACTATGACATCTGTATGTCCATGAAAACTAACATACAACCTATATGAGTCAATTTTCATGCATTTTATTAGTAGGTGGTTTGGTTTTAGGCGGAATATGATGCATAAACTAACATGTGAATGAAAAGCAATAAGAATGAAAAACGTAAAAACAGTAAAAGTCCTAGTGTGGCCTATCCTATCAAAATGAACAATAAATACAAGTTTGGAATCCTCCTTCGACCCGAGAAGCTTGTCTTGATGTTCCATCTTGATCCATGTAGCGGGAGTGAGCTCCAATCTCCATCTTTAGTCTTCTTTTGAAAATTACAATAAATAAAATTTACATAATAAACCTATTTATTACATTCTAATTTCAAAACCCAAAAACTAAAGAAATATAAAGGAGATTCAAGATCTCATAATTACATTAAAAATTATGTTTCCTTCATTATGAAAACATAATTTGACTAAGGCCACACTAAGTATTACAACTGATTGCAAAAATACGTAAATTAAATTCATTCAATCGATTCATTCAACAAAAATAAAATATAATGCATCAACTAAAATAAATTAAACATACATGACACAATTCCTTAATTATGTTGATTAATTTATCCAAACCACCTATTTAAATCAAATTAAGTGACAATTCCTCAATTAATCACATTAATTTCAATCTTAATCCATATTAAACTTGTAATATGAATTCAATCCGTCAAAATTTTAAACTGCTTTAAAATAATTCGGTATCTTTTAATTGTGAACCGTTTCACAATAACTAATTGGACAAAATCAAAACAAAAACAAAATCCTTTTTTTTTATTTGGTCTCGGCATAAACAAAGAAAAACAAAACAAGCATGTTTCTTATTTTATACACGGTTTTATCTGTAAAAACCGAAACAATTTTTTTTTTTTTTTTTTTAAATTCTGTCCCCTGTGAACAGTAGCACGTGAACAGTAACAACAAATTTTTTTTTTTTTCGGATGCTTTTCCAAAACGGCATAAACAAAACAACCGCAAAAAACTTTAATCGGTTTTTCTTAGAAAAACCGAGAGCAAAAAAAAAACAGCAATTTTTTTTTTTAATACTGTTTCATCCGTGAACGATGAAACAAAAAAAAGTTTCACGGTTTTTAAATTAGGACCCTAATGCCTTTTTAATTTCAACTTAATCTGCATTAAATCAAACATGACGATTCCATTTATGTTTTAACTTAATCTGCATCAAATCAAACATCTACCAATTCTTCATATGATAATTTTAACTGATTAAAACAACATTATGAAAAATAAAAATGGAAATCTCGCATCAAAAAGAACAAACACCGGCTGCAAACATTTTTTTTAATCGGCATTAACAAAAAAAAACAGCTGTGCCCTAATTTTTTTTTCGGAAACCCTAAAAGTTTACATACAATTTTTATGAAAATCATCAAAATTAAAATTCGTGGCCTTTGCTCTGATACCACTTGTGGGAAATAATCTGTATACTTCTCTTAAAATGAAGGATTATAAGGAATTTAATTAAGACGATCACTAGTCATAAATAAAATACATAAACAAAATAAAGGATTCAGAAATAACCTTCGGTCCTAGCAAATATGGCCTAAGAACAATATCAAAGTAGATATTCGCCTATCAGTTGCACCCAAGACGATATGAGATATGCCCTTCTGATTATGCTAGAATCGATCTAAAATTTTCTGTAAAATTATGTTGTTTTGTGTTTTTTCTGATGAGAGAGGAAGCTAGGTTAAAAAGAAATTAGGGTAGAATAAAATGATCTCCCTTTTCTTCTTATGGTAACCGAAATATGGGAGTCAATTAGGAAGATATAATCTTCCCTAATTTCGGCCCATATAACCGAAATAAGGAGTGTAATCTCCTTATTTTTGGTTATTCCAAAAATTTATAAAATGTGTTAAATTGTCATCTAGTGAGGATCGAACCCATGACCTCTTGGTTTGTGTACCCTCACTATTACCACTATGACACATTCATCTTGTTGATATTAAATATAACCGATTACATTTAATTACGAATTAATGATTAATTCGGCCCAAGCTAACATTACATACATTTAATTAAATATAACTTATTATATTTAATTTACGAATTGACAGTTAATTAGTCTCAACTAATATTATTTAATCTTCATTAAATAATTGTCTCATCAACACATTGACTAACTGTTTAGTCATATTAGGCATCAATGTGATCATATTTCTATAATCACATCTCTCAAACACATCCTATAGGTGTGACCTTTAGGGACCAGTTGATCACCGCCATTCGTATGATAATAACGCGACTTTCTAGCAAGCCAACCGTTATTAGGTAAACGTTAATCAACTGATTAAATATACGAAGTATACCCTTGTGAACCTGTAAGAGATTTACAAATGTTATCACACTAATTTGTGGAGGACACAAGCTCCAACACTTCCTGCTCAGGGCATCTGCAACCACATTGGCTTTCCCTTCATGGTAAATGATATCCATGTCATAATCACCAATCAGCTCCATCCACCTCCTCTGTCTCATGTTCAGCTCCTTTTGAGTGAAGATGTACTTAAGACTCTTGTGATCTGAAAACACCTTAAAGGTCGCCCCATAAAGATAGTGCCTCCAAATCTTGAGAGCAAACACAACTGCACCCAACTCCAGATCATGTGTAGGGTAGTTCTCCTCATAAGGCTTCAATTGTCTAGAAGCATAGGCAATCACTTTCCCATTTTGCATCAACACACAACCCAACCCATTATTTGAAGCATCTGTATACACCTCAAAGTTCTCACTCCCTTCAGGTAATGCTAAGATTGGAGCTGTGGTCAAACGCTCCTTTAAGGTCTGGAACGCCGTCTCACAACTTTCATCCCAACGAAACCTGTTCTCTTTCCTCATCAAAGCTATCATAGGTCTAGCTATCTTGGAGAAATCCTTCACGAACCGCCGATAGTACCCTGCTAAACCCAAGAAATTTCTGATCTCTGCCACATTCTTTGGTGCTTCCCACTTAGTAACTGCCTCAATCTTTGCCGGATCCACAGCCCCATTCTTTGAAATCACATGCCCTAGAAAGGCAACTTCCTCTAACCAGAACTCACACTTAGACAACTTTGCATACAGCTGATGTTCTCGCAAAGTCTGCAACACTATCCTCAAATGTTCCTCGTGCTCCTCCTTAGTCTTAGAAAATACCCGGTTCATCAAATCCATAAACACGGCAGGTGAATTAGATAACCCAAACGGCATCACAACATACTCATAATGACCATACCTCGATGTAAAAGCTGTCTTTGGTATGTCCTCCTCTCTAATCTTCACCTGATGGTAACCCGACCTCAAATCAATCTTGCAAAACACTGCCGCACCGCTCAACTGATCAAACAAATCATCTATACTTGGCAAAGGATACTTGTTCTTTACTGTCACTCTGTTCAGCTCCCTATAATCGATGCACAACCTCAAGCTCCCACCTTTCTTCTTCACAAACAAAACTGGTGCTCCCCACGGTGATACACTAGGTCTAATGTATCCCTTATCAATCAGATCATCTAGCTGCTTCTTTAGCTCCTCCAACTCCTTAGGACCCATACGGTACGGTGCCTTAGAGATTGGCCCCGTTCCCGGTTTTAGCTCGACACTGAAATCTATCTCCCTCTTAGGTGGCAGCCCCGAAATCACCTCTGGAAAGACATCTGGAAAATCTCCCACCACTAGTATCTGGTCAACTGACGGACTCTCCACTCTATGATCCCTCACATGGCATAATATCAACGAGCATCCCTTCCTCAGATAAGACTTCAAGGTTACTGCTGCAATCAACTTGACTTTGGGTTTGACAACAAACCCCCGATAAGACACACTAATCCCCTTAGGACCTCTCAAAGAAACCCTCTTTTGATGACAATCTATCTTAGCCTTATACTTACCCAACCAGTCCATACCAACTATCATCTCAAAACCCTCCAAAGGAAACTCTAACAAGTCCACTGGTAGGTCAACCTGCCCGACTATCATAGACACACCTCTATACAACCGCCCACAAGACACAGACTCGCCAGAAGGTATAAAAACTTCCTCTCTTACAGACTCATACTCACTCAAACCCAACCGTTTAGCATGACTCGATGATACAAATTACTGTGACGCTCCCGAATCAATCAAAACAAAAGTAAAAACTCCATTAACAAGAAATGTACCGGTGATAACATGAGCATCATCCTCAGCTGCCTTCTTCTCCATCATAAACAGCTTGCCACTAGTCTTCTGTCCACCTCCCTGGATAGTACTAGCTAAGGTAGACGGCTTAGCAGCCGACCCCTGGTTGTTGTTGTTGTTCGTCGCCGGTCTCTGGTATGAATTACCGCCATTACAGTTAGCCCCACCATTATTGTTACTCTAACCACCCCTGTTGTTCCACGACCCAGCTGGCCTGTTACTAGCATAGCTCCGCGAAAGACCCTGAGAAAAACTTCCCTGTGACGGTCTCTGAAAACCCTTACTCATAGCACTGGTGCACTCATGCCTCTTGTGGCCCATACCGCCACAGTTAAAACAAGTCATACCCCAACTGCTACTACCACTCCCACGACCACGCCCAAAGGAAGCCCCAGCACTAAACCCCGAACCCAATGAATATGCCCTTGCTTGGTTATGGCCACCCTTCTTGTAACTGGATTGACCACCTCCCTCACTCTCACCTTTCCTCTTCTCAGAGCCTCTCTCCTTGGTCATCTCAACTGACCTCTCAGCCCTCCCAGCACGCTCATAAACCTTCTTCACATCCGTAATAGCTCCCACCGATAACTTTTCCATAATCTTGTGGGTCAACCCCTTCTCAAACCTCAATGCCAAGTTCTCTTGGCTCAGTTCTATGTCCTCAGCATACCTCGATTTCTCATTAAACTTATGGTAGTACTCAGCAACGGTCATCTCAGAGGTCATCTTAAAATCATCGAACTCTTCCCTCATCTTATTACGCACATGTTCAGGCACAAACTCACGCCTCATCGCTTTCTTAAACTCATCCCAAGGGATCGCAGGTAACCCCTGTTTCTGATATATATCCAAAGCACTCACCTTTACCTTGTCCCACCACTCACCAGCTGCATCCCTGAAGTAGAACGCAGCCTGTTCCACTCGAAGCTCATCTGGGCAATGAACCAGATTGAGTATATTCTCCATCTCTCCGTGCCAATTATCCAGTAATATTGGCGCCCTTGTCCCCTTATACTCCTTAGGGTTGAACCTCGATATGTGAATGCTGATCTTGGAAGGATCAACATCTCTATCCTTCCCCACCCTTTTCAAAGCCTCAGTGAGAGCATCCTGATGCTCCAACATCTTCACTATGTCATCAACGGTCACACTCTCAGCTCTAGCATACAACGCGGTTCTCTTTGGCGGCATCTTGTAACTATATAAGAGAAAGGTAAACATAAACACACATCCCACATCTCAAACACGCATACGACCGGTATAGAACCTACTCGATTGAGCCCCTTAACCCACTCGATCGAGTTGAGGTCACTCGATCGAGTTGCCCCCTCCACTCGATCGAGTGCCTCGACTCCAGAACCTGACCAGAAGGCTCCCAAAAACGTACTCGATCGAGCTGACTACCCACTCGATCGAGCCGACCATACTCGATCGAGTGCCACCACCTACTCGATCGAGCGCCCAAAAACTTACTTTTGCCAAGAAAACGAAAAACTACTTACTCGATCGAGTCACACCCACTCGATCGAGCCTCTCACCTACTCGATCGAGTGCCCCCCGCTCGATCGAGTCATGCAGACTCGTATACACTACCCGCATGTTCAACTCGCACTCCCAACTTTCTATACTCTTAGCAAAACGACAACAACATATGTACTTACGCATCAATCTAACATGCCACATTATAAATCAAACATCATTCTTTCAATCAATCCACATACGACTCATGTCATCATCATCTTTCAATTCATGTCTCCCATCCTCCACATGCATACATCCACCGATTCACACCACACACTACTATATAGATATTCAAAGCATAAGAATAACACATAACGATCCCGACACATACCCCATATGACCGGTTCAAAATTGTAGGGCGAGTTCGCAACTTTAGGACGTCTCCCAAGCCTTTGCATTAGCTCCTACAACTTCTACCCCGGGTTCATTTTAATTTGACTCCCTATGTTCATTAGGTTCATTGGTTACAGGTTTCAGGATCGTCGCTCTGATACCACTTTGTGACACCCCCATACTCCAAGTGCCTTACCAGGACCACTTAAGGTATGAGAACGTCACCATCTCGGTTACCCGAGGCAATGATAATCAAATGACAATGAAGAAACATATTTATTTAGAAATATAGTTTAAAATAATTACATGTCCAAAGCCAAAACTGATAAAAGTGAAATACAATGTTCTCAAATCCAAAAGTGTTAAACAACTAGTCCAAAACAGCGGAAGACTCTAAGTCTGCATCGTGGTGACTCATGCCAGCTGACCCAAGCGTATCTCCTCATACCTGCTCAACAACTGCTCACCACCTCCGAATGGATCACCACAGTTTTTAAAACAAATAACGGGGTCAGTACTAATTACACGAAAACATTGCCACAATGAAACAAGTACACAAATAGTTCAAACAGCTCAGCACAACCCCAGTCTCCATCTCCAATCTCTACACAACTGAATACACACTAAAGTGTGTAGCCCTGCCAGAGTACCCATCGCAACAAGTACTGCTCGCCGCCAGTGTGGGATCGCAGCCGTTCCCACCTAAGCCCCGCTCATCTCCATCGAGCGATAAACCCAAGTTCATTAATGTGCACATCCCTCCTATGACGGGTCCCACAGAAGGCGAATCAAGGGCGTGAAGCCACTCCCGCAAGTGACTCCACTCAGCCAGGGACGTACCCCGAAGATCACAGACATATACAAACCAATCAACAGTAGAAAATCCACAACCAACCAGATCAACCAACATTATACGTAACCAATAGTCACAACAACAATCACCACACAATCATGTAACTAATACTGAGTAGGGAAACCCTACCAGGTAATGCAAACACCAACAGACGATCAAGCAGCTAAGTCAGAATCTCTCCTCAACGAATCCTCCTCCTATACATACATACATACATACATACATACATACATACATACATATAATCACAACTATATTCACATAAACCACCAAAACCCCCAAATCACATAATTAGGGTTTAATCAACTTTAACAAAACGCTATAAAAATTATAAAAATTATATGTAAATCTTACCCTCGACTCAAGGATCACAAAGATGTAAAGAACGACGAAATCCGACACTCCTAGCTCCGGGATTTGCTAATAATCCGGCGAGGATGAAAGAACGTAACTCTTAATCTTCTCTTGTGTGTTTTAGGTTGCAAAAAGTGTTTTAACAAAAAGTGACGGAAGTCTTATACACCAATCCGCATTATTAACAAACCCGTCGAAAATCACCCGTCAACCGACTTACTCGATCAAGTAAGTGGCTTACTCGATCGAGTGACTCTTACTCGATCAAGTGCCAAGCTAACTTGATCGAGTACCCATCAAACAGACTACTGGTTTGCGTAAAATCATACTTACTCGACAGATTAAGCCCCACTCGATAGAGTACCCTAAGACCCATAAAACAGTAGTATTACATATGAGCAGCTGACCCTTGAGTTTTTTAGCTCTTTTACCTTCTCAGCTAGTGCCTACGACACTGACCCGGAGAGTCCTTGTGTCTCTTTTCGTCTGTTTAACCAGACCACTACCTGGACCTTATCGGAGTTTGGGAGGCGGTTAGGTTTCTCTTCTCACGGCCATCAGGACCCTCCTTGGAAGGTCCTGGCTCTACTTTGGCCCACTTTCGCACAGACTCCCTACGACCAGAGGAGGGTGGCTCACATCCATCTTCCCCCAGCCGAAAGGAGCCTAACAACGTTAACAACGTTGAGTTGTCTATTTTAGGGAGCTATCTGAACATTGATAGCGCTGACCCCTTTGTTTTTAACATTGCCTACTTGACAGCTCAACATTTTAACGATGTCAGGAAGAAGAAGACGGACACGATTTCCTGCGGAGGCATAGCCTCCTACATCGCCCGCACTCTCTTCACTGACTTTCCCCGAGGCTTGACACATATAAATAGGGATGCGGACGTAGATATTAATGCCATGCAGGCGATGTTTTGGTTAGCTAGGGATCAGCGGACTTGGAAGATCTGTGGTTCCGAGTCCGTGACTTTACTTTTTCCCGACCTACCCCATCTTTTACCTTTGACCACTGTGTCGGGTAGGTTGCCTCCACCTCTACCTTCCTACCACCTTACACTCGCTCCTTCCACTTCTTCCGCTTCTAAGAAGCGGAAGCGACCTGAGACTAGAGAGGGGTCCACACCGACTCAGGCTAGGCAAACGTCCACGCCCACGCCCACGCCTACACCGACCCCTATCCCTACTTCTTCTGTTCCACAGTCGGCTTTGCCGGTTAACTTTGTTCCTCCTCCACCCATTTTGGCGCCCGAGGTCATGGACCAAGGGCGTCGTGATGGTCTCCTTCTTGAGATGTGCACCAGGCAGGCTCGAATGGAGCGGGACCAGGCACTTGCCTTGTTTCCTCTATACGAGTATCACATGCGGAGAGGACGTCCCGTTCCAGACGGCTGGCGACACCCTTCTTTCTACCGGTACCCGACGCAGGGGTACTCACAGCCAGAGAGCGAGGCGGACACAGCTGAGCAGGAGGAGAGAGTTGGAGCTGACGAGAGGAGGAGTCGGGAGCAGGAGCGGGATCCTGACTACACGGTGGTTGACGAGGAGGAGGCTGACGAGTAGCTACTGGTCTACTCACTTCCCCAGTTTTCTGGCTGGTTTGGGGAAGTTCGCTTATTTTATAAGTATTTTTGCTTTATTTATTTTTCATCTCCTTTATTTATTTATTCATTCTTTTATTGGCTGTAATTATCCCGTTCCCCCATATATATCTTGCTGGTGTATGCTGGAGGACAACGAGGGCGTTGTCCATTTTGGTTTGGGGAGGGTATTGCATCCTTTGAGTCTGCATTTGCGTTTGTTTTGCAGTCACGTTTATTTTCTTGCTTGCATTTGTTTTTAATTTCAAAAAATATGAAAAATCACAAAAAAAATAGAAAATTTCGAAAATTAAAAAAAAAACTATTACGTTTCATTTTGCATATAGGTCGAGTCGGAACGGTAGATTTCCATGATGATATTGCACTGTAACTTGTCATTTCACTTAAGCCTTGCATCAGATTGGCATGTTATTAGCTTTGTCATGCGCATTGTCTACAAGTTAATGTTAAAATACAGCTGAACATATAGACTTGACCTGAAAAATTGGCAAACTACTTTAAAATTTTTAAGTTATTAGAGCCGTATAACTGGTGTCATTTATGACCAGTTCATGTAGGAATTTGAGAGTAGTATACTCCTTGCATAACATGTTCATCATTTTGCACTTTTATGACATTCTATTGCTTTTTGCTTGCATACATTCGGGTTTGTGGTCGGTGTCACATGCAGGGAGGTGCTTGAAATTTTTCCCTTTCTTTCATTTTCACCCATTTAGCTCCACGTTAACCAAACTTAACCTGTTGACCCATTAACTACACCTAAATCAAGCCTGCCTGTCAAGCTAGTTTAGTGTAATTTTGCGGTATATTTTCCATTGATACAAGTTGGCTTGTTCTATTTCGTATGGAGTTGGTGGAAAAAGAAAGAAAGGAGGATATGTTTGAATTGAAAGAAAAGAAATTCTGAAAAAAGAAAAAAAAGAGAATAAAATATGGGCAGGAAAATGAAAAAAGCATGAAAAAGAAAAATAGTATAAAAAGAAAAAGAATAGACCGTGTACAAAAGGGAAGTTTGTGACGGTCTTGCTCCTTTGTTTTATTTATATCTTTTTTAGGAGATTGTGTTTTTGGTTAGTGAGTTTTGTGCCAAAGAAGGGCACCTGTGTTTGATTCCATAATCAGCTGAGAATTGGATGCTCTTGTATGGTTCTGTTTAGGTGCTAGCTTGACGCTCTACCTCCACTTTATCCATAATCGTTCTGCCTTTTTTATACCTGTAGCCTCACTTTCCCATAAATATTGTAAGCCCTCGGCTGTGACGGACACTGTTTTGTTGGAATGTATGTATGTTGACTAGAATCGTCTATCATTTTTGTTGTATGCATGTTTATGTGGGTCGTTGTTTAGGTGAGTGACTAATTTCTCTTCTTCTCTTACACATTTATACTCACCCTTTGCTTCATGAGAGAAGAGTGACCCGTGAGAGTCCGATTTTAAAGGTCTTGCAAGGTCGACAGTTCAACTTATTTATAGACATCATACAACTCGTTTGCGCTTGACTGTTGTAGCTATAATTGTTAGTTTTGATTGCATTAAATGGTTTAAGTGGACAAGTTATAGCTAGCTCTGAGTTTTCTTATCCGTTCCATTAGTTTGCATTTAGTTTACTCGTGGACAACTAAAGGTTCGGTTTGGGGAGATTTGGTACGTGCAATTTACATAGACTTTTTAGCCTCTTATTGCACGCATTTATATGACATTTCTACATTTTTGTATTGCGAAATTGCCCCGAATTGGCTACTTTGGTTTTTTTTTATCTCATTTGCAGGAATGGACCTTAAAGTGGTGGAATCGTACCTTTTTCGTTCCTCCTAGCATGCATTTTAAGGAGATCAACATTTAGAGCAGAATGTCGTACCTCGGGAAGCTTGAAGGAGGTCCTTAGAAGTTGACCAGACGGAGTCCAAGCTGTTTTCAGTGATAATCTGCTCGTTCGAGAGCTTTTGTAGTCGATCGAGTAGATTTGGCGGTTGCTGGTGTTCGATCGAGTCCCTCCTATACTCGATCGAAATGTGTTGATTTGAAGGTCTTCGATCGAGAGCTCCTTTTGTTCGATCGAGGAGAATGGCTGAGGAACCACTTGATCGAGAGGAATGAAATGCCTCGATCGAGTGGTTTACTTATTTGCTCGGGATTTTTATTCCGTGCTTAGGTTTATTTTATTTAATAATCTTCCCCTATATAAGGGAAGACGTCATTAGGTTAATTATCTATCTTAACACACATTACTCTACACTTAATTACTCTCCTTCTCTTAATTACTGTTGGAACTTTTTCTCTGCCTCTTTATTTCCGGATCTAAGCTTTGTAATCTTTCTATACTCTTTAATCTCAATTTAACTCATCGTTTGCTCTTAATTATTGTTCTCTTGTTTAATTGTCCCTGTTTATTAGTTTATGTTTCATCCTTATCGTTCCTTTATTATGTCTTTCTTTAGCATATTCATTGTTGTTCTTGTTATTATCATCAATAGCATGAGTAGCTAATTCCCTCTATGTTAGGATTAGGGGAGCCATGGTAGTAAATTGACGATGTTGTAAATAGGCTAGACGATTGATTGTGAGAACTGTGTCATTAGCAATATAACTGTAATAAGTTTAGTTGAGTGCACGCTTCTAAACCCTTTAATTTGGTTAAATTCAATCCTAGATCGGAAGATTGGAATAAATAGATCATTTATGAACAGTAGACTACCCTAATGAGGACGGAAGTTAAGTTAGTTGTAATCTAGGGTGGATAGCGGACCGGAATGACCTTTCCCTTTCCCTTCTCACAGTAGATCGTCTGAACTATTTATGACTGAGTTAGTGAACTGCCATGGTGAACCGAATTCCTGACATATCTCTCTTTATCTGATCACATATCTTGCTTTTTCTTGCCTTACTGCTCTTTCCTTTGTTTCTCTTGCCTTAAACCTTTATTAGTGTAGAAATCATTTTAAAAACCCCCATTTGTTACTAGACAGACGTAATTAGCAGATAGATACAATAGCCTCCCTGTGGAGATCGACCCTACTTCTGCTAACTTCTGTTAGTTGTCCTAGGTAATTATTTTTGGTACTAAAACGACGGTATCAATTGCCATTGCCAATATCGCCTTCCATTGGTGATGTTAAGGAGAGGATTTGGGATGGTGGGATGACCAAGTGACGGGTTGGGGGGATGTGAAGTAGGGAGGATGCCGGGATCATGATGGTGAATTGTAGTTGGAACCAAAGGGCAAATCATTTTTTTATGAATATTACGAGACACTTTGCATGACAACGATTTCTTTTTCAGAGATTCTTTGCTATAGGAAGAAATATTAAGTGATTTAGAAGGAATAGAATTTGGAGTAATATTAGGATTATTATTAGGAATAAAAGAAGAGGACTCAATCTTGCGATTAACCAATGATGACGAATTTTGTGGGATTTGCGGAGATATGGATTTTGAGGGAATAACAGGCTAAATATTCTGAAACTTCGAAATAGGAGAGTTATCTCTCAAGGAATTATCAATATTATTTCTTTCCAAAAGTATTATAGGGATTAAAATATTGCTTGTGATTGAATTTTCCAAATTGAGGGAAATATTGTTTAAAGATTTTGGACTCTCCTCCACTTCTACCTCCATACCTATCGACCTCACCAGATTCACATCCGGGTTGGGCCCAAGCAGACTCTCGTCCACTACATTCACATCACCCGTTAGTGTATCAACTCGACCTATACCATCCTCTCCGACATCCAGTGCCACGAACCTTGAACCCGAATTCTGACTAGGATTTTTCAGAATTTGAACTGGTTGGTTCTTTAGCTGGCTGAGCACGATCAGGCAATTCCTTCTCTTTTTCAATACAACCTCCTTTGCGGCGGATCGGTTTCCAAACTGAATCCATGAACCATAAGCTTCATTAACCTTCGCATTATTGCCCACTCTCTCCTCAGTAGACCCCTTAGCATTCTGCTCTTCATGAGGTCCATGACCCCCCTTTGCTTATCCCATCGTCCATAATACTTCCGAAAACAGGACATTTGGTGTCATTGTGGCCAAGCCTTCCACATTTATAACAAATTTGTCTAAGACCTTCATATTGAATAATCTAGACTTTTCCATTCTCTCAAAAACGTGATAAAAGCGGCTTCGTAAGATCAATCTCAGCACTCATTCTAATAAACTGGCTCCTCTCTGCCAAAGCAGTAGGCTTGTCGATTCGAATAACCTTACCCACCATACCGCCAATCTTCCGTAGAATCTCTTCATGGTAGTACTCGACGGATAAGTTAGGGATACGAATCCAAGTAGTAAGAACGCGCATCGGTTCATCAGTGCCAATGAAATTCGGGATCCATTTTCTAATAGTGAGATAATGGTCCCCATTCATCCATGACCCTTGGGCGAGAAGAAACTCATAATCATCCCTATTTGTGAATCTGGCCACATAATAAGAATAACCTACATCCGTAATGTAACACCCCCATACTCCAAGTGGCTTACCAGGACCACTTAAGGCGTGGAAGTGCTGCCCTCTCGGTTACCCGAGGCAATGATAATCAAAAGACAATTAGGAAACATACTTAAATAGTAATAATGTTTAAAGTGATACATGCCAAACTCCAAAACTGATAAAAGGAAATACAAGGTTCTCAAAACTGTCTACTATCAAAACTATAAAATGTTCGACACAGCGGAAGACTTCTAAACTGCAACGTGGTGACTCATCCCAACTATCCCATACGCATCGTCTCATAACTGCTCAATAACTGCTCACCACCCCCGAATGGATCACCACAGTTTTCAAAACATTTAAACGGGGTTAGTACTAATTACACAAAATCAACAGCTGCAGTAAATTGATAATACATACAACTCAATTCCAACATCTCAGTCACCACAACTCCACCCCATCTCCACATATCTGACTACACACTGAAGTGTGTAGTCCTTCCAGAGTACCCGTCGCAACAAGTACTCCTCACCGCCAGTGGGGGACCGCAGCTGTTCCCACCTAAGCCCCGCTCATATTATCCGAGCGATAAACCCATGCCCATTAATGTGCACATCCCTTCTGTGGCAGGTTCCATAGAAGGCGAATCAAGGGGCGTGAAGCCACTCCCGCAAGTGACTCCACTCAGCCAGGGACGCACCCCGAAGATCACAGACAGTTATACGATAATCACAATACTCTACCAACAATCACCAAATCAGAATCCAATACGATAATTACTCAACAACTACATCATTAACAACATCAACACCAACAAAGACATGTAACTAATACTGAGTAGGGAAACCCTACATGAAACGCAAACACCACAGACGGTCTTAGCAGCTAATCAGAATCTTTCCTCTACGAAACCTCCTCCTATAACAAACATTCATACAATTACCACCACATACATACTAATCACCCAAAACCCCCAAAATCACCCAATTAGGGTTTTAAAGGAATTCAACGAAACCCAACATAAATGGTACAAGGAACTTACCCTGGACACGACGATCGCAACGATATAAATAATAAGATGATCCAACGAACGTAGCCTTGGGGGTTATCTAATGATGCGATGAAAGCAAATTACGTAACTCCTCTACTTCTCAATTAGGTTTTTAGAATGTTAAAAAGATTAGAAAAAGTGACGATCATCATTATATATTAACCTCGCATCATTAACAAAACCCGTCAATACTCAGCCCGTAAACTCACTTACTCAATCGAGTAAGGCACTTACTCAATCGAGTGCCCCATACTCGATCGCGTCGCTAACTCACTCGATCGAGTACCCTACAGGCAGTCTACTGTTTTGCGTCAAAAACTACTTACTCGACAGAATAAGCCCTACTCGATAGAGTACCCAAAGACTCATAAAACCGTAGTATTACAGTCTTCCCTCCTTAAAATGAACTTCGTCCCCGAAGTTCAACCCATAAACAAAAACAAAACATACCAACACTACTCCGACATAACCACACGACTAAAACTCTTGAAACAAAACTCAAAACACAACTCCAACACAACACTCAACTCGACTCAAGACAACTACTAACTGTACCAAACCAACATAAGACATGCAAAAACTTGTAAAAACTCTATGCAATCATCTCCTACCCCCCTAAAAGAAACATGGTTACGTCCCCGTAACCACACATACTTGATCAAAAAGAGACGGATACCGCTTCCTCATAGCCTCCTCCGCCTCCCAAGTAGCCTCCTCAACCTCATGGTTAGACTAAAGAACCTTAAGCAAAACCGTTTCCCCATGTCTAATTTTCCTAACCTTTCGATCAAGAATCTATTTCGGCACCTCAAGATAAGACAAGGACTCATCTAACTCAATGTTCTCTACCTCTAACACATGTGAAGGGTCACTCACATACTTCCGCAGCTGAGACACATGAAACACATTATGCACTCTATCCAAAGCAACTGGTAAAGCTAACCAGTATGCAACCTCACCCACACTGTAACACCCCCTCAAACCAAGGTACCTTACCAGGACTACCCCAGCATGAAAGGCTGTTACCATCTCGGTTGCCCGAGGTTAGTACATATCAAAAACAACAGTCCAAACACATTTATTAATATACAGAAATTATCAAAGTTACATTGTCTCAAAATCCAACAAAAGTAATATCCAAATGCTAACAACTACCAAAACGACAATCAATATACGGAAATTATCGAGTACCCTACAGGCAGTCTACTGGAGCTCCCCACGGTGACACACTTGGCCGGATATACCCCTTCTCTAACAGATCATGTAGCTGTTTCTTCAACTCTGCTAACTCTTTAGATGCCATACGGTATGGTGCTTTAGATATAGGACCTGTTTCCGGTTTAAGCTCCACATTGAAGTCAACATCTCTCTTTGGTGGCAACCCCGGTATCTCCTCTGGAAAGACATCATCAAACTCTCCCACCACCGGTATATCAAAAGCTGTCTGCGGCTCTACTCGGAGATCTCTCACTTGACAAAGAATCAAGGGACACTTCTTCCTCAAGCACGACTTTAAGGTCATTACCACGATGAACTTACACTTAGGTCTCACAACAAACCCCTTGTAAGACACCCTTATACCCTTAAGACCCTTTAAAGACACTTTGTTTTCCCAATAATCTATCTTGGTATCATACTTACCCAACCAATCCATCCCGACAATAACCTCAAACCCATCCATAGGAAACTCTAGCAAGTCTACCGGTAAGCCTACCCCTCCAACCAACATAGACACACCCCTATACAACTTAACACACGACACCGACTCCCCATAAGGTATAAACACATCATCTTTTACAAGTTCAAACTCCCCCAAGCCCATAGACAAAGTGTGACTCCTAGACACGAAAGAGTGTGTTGCCCCCGAGTCAAACAAAATAAATGACAGTGTATTATGAACAAGAAAGGTACCGGTAACTACATGTGCATCGTTCTGAGCTTCTTGCTTGTCCATCATAAAGAGCTTCCCACTGCTTTTATGACCTCCTCCCTGGACCGAGGCATTAGAAGTACTCGGCTTAGCTGCCGAATCTTGGGTAGCACTATTGTTCGGGCGCTGGTAAGACCCTCCACTGTTGCGGTTAAAACCGCCATTGTTTATATGTCCACCACGGTTACCCCATCACCCACCTTGTCGGTTGCTAGCAAAGCTCTTACTCGGACCCTGTGAGAAGTTTCCTTGAAAAGCTCCCGAGCCTACTTCAGTCCTGGCACTCGTGCAATCACGTCTCTTGTGGCCTATGCCACCACAGTTCAAGTATGACACGTTGGAGTTGTCACTCGCACTCTGACCACCACCTCTACCCCATCCTCGAGATCCTCCAGAGAAACCAGCTCCACCAGAAAAAGCCTTAGCCTGATTGAAGTTGCCCTTCTTGTTACCCGACTGATTGTTGTTCCCACTTTCAGCTTTTCTTTTCTCTGCAGCAGTTCTCTCGGTAGCTTCCTTGGAGAGATCTACCAACCTCTCAGCTTGGGCCAGCCCTCAGATACACATCCTTAAGATCAGTGATAACTCCAGCTGGTAAACGGTTCATGATCTTAGCTGACAAACCCCTCTCAAAGCGAAGAGCCAAACCCCTCTGTCCTAACTGCATGTCCTCCTCATAGCGAGACAACTCAAGGAACCGGTGATAGTACTCGGTGACTGTCATATCATCAGTCATAGTGAAGGAATCGAACTCAGATCTCAACTTGTGACGGATATGCTCCGCACAAACTGGTCCCTCATGGCACTCTTCAGACCTGACCATGGAATAGCCCCTAGACCCTCAGCCTGGTAGTAAGCCCTGGCGTCCTCCTTGACGTTCTGCCACCATACAGCGGCCTCTCCCCTCAGGTAGTACACTACCTGCTCGACTATCATCTCTGGTGGACACTTAAAAACTTCCATGAGACTCTCCATCTCACGATGCTAGGTCTCGAGCAACTTGGGTTCCCCGACGCCCTCATAAGTAGGTGGGTTAAAGCGAGCGATGATGATGCTAAGTTGGGTAGCATCCAGAGGTTTCTCCGCACCCTTACCCACATTCTTAAGAGCCTCAAGAAGAGCCTCATATTACTCGATCATGCGAGCTATCTCATCGATAGTCATCTCAGATGCTTGAATTTGCTCGGCGGTCCTCTTTTGCGGCATTTTGAGCTGATAAGAGGTAAAGAAACGTAAGCACAAAAGCCTACGGCCCAAAATGTAAATGACCCTCCGCCAAAGAAGTACTCAGCCGAGTGTATAGCGACACTCGGTCGAGTAAGGACTACTCGGTCGAGTATCACTGATACTCGGTCGAGTAATCCACTCCAGTAGCCAGCGTCAAAATCACAAGAATCATACTCGGTCGAGTATAAACCATACTCGGTCGAGTATGCTCTACTCGGTCGAGTATGCTAAGATACTCGGTCGAGTAAACACTTCCAGTAGCTACTGCTGCTCACTGCCAAACAACACTCGGTCGAGTGCCTGATTACTCGGCCGAGTACCCCCTACTCGGTCGAGTACCTGCCCTGCTCGGCCGAGTCATGCAAAAACGAGCTAAAACAGTACAAGGACACATCCTATCATGCCTTTCTACCCAACATTAAGCATATTAAGTCATCAATCTTAAAGCCATATAATAAACACATAACATGCCAATACATTTCAAGTCAAATCCGTTTCAACCAATTTCACCATGTCTTACACATATTTCCATACATCACACCTTCTACCACATGTTCCAACCATTCAATTTCTACATACCATACACATGCATCGAATAAACATACAACAAATTCCCCCCGGTGACCGGCTTAAGTTTATGAGGGCCATAGTGCGACTTCGGGACGTCTCCCAAGTCCTTGCGGTAGCTCCAAACAACTCTCCCCAGCAAGTTCATTTTATTTAGACTCCCTAAGTTCATTGGGTTCATTAGTTTTAGGTGCCGGAATCGTTGGCTCTGATACCACTTTGTAACACCCCCTCATACCAAGGTACCTTACCAGGACTACCCCAGCATGAAAGGCTGTTACCATCTCGGTTGCCCGAGGTTAGTACATATCAAAAGCAACAGTCCAAACACATTTATTAAGATACGGAAATTATCAAAGTTACATTGTCTCAAAATCCAACAAAAGTAATATCCAAATGCTAACAACTACCAAAACGACAACTAAGACTCATGACGGTGACAACTAATCCAGCGTGGTGACTCTCCCATGACTGCCCCCAAGCTCAATAAGCGCATCACCTATCACAATCTACTCACCATCCCCGAATGGATCACCACAGATTTTACAAAACACAACGGGGTCAGTTACTGCATAATTAAAATAAGACAAGTGCATAAAGTAATCAGCTGATCATCCTCCAACCCCAGTCTCCCGATCTCACACAGTAACCGACTACACACCGAAGTGTGTGGCCCTACCAGACTACCCATCGCAACAGGTAGCCCTCGCCGCCAGTGGGGGACCGCAGCCAATCCCCACCTTAGTCCTGGTCATCAACGAGCGATAACCCTGTCTCTTAATATGCACATCCCCTCCCGTGACGGGTTCCACGGAGGGCGAATTAGGGCGTGAAGCCACTCTCGCAAGTGACTCCACCACAACCACCACAACATCATCACAACCACCACACCACCACCACATCAACACTCCGATGATCAGCAGACAACAATCATACACAGTACAATCACAATATCTCAAATTAACTAAACACAACTGAGTAGGGAAACCCTACCTTAGCACAACAGCAAGGAATGCGAGCAAGCAAGCTAGAACGGCTCCTCTACGAAGTCTCCGCTTAAACAACAATCACATAACACAATCACTAATTGCAAAACCCCATTTCCCGCAATTCATAATCAAAGATAACCCTAGAAATATAAACCATTGAATATGAGAATAGGAACTTACCGACGAAGAATTAAGGGAATGAATGCACTTGCTAATGATCACACACACTTTAGGGAGAGATTTGGAGGTGATTAGAGCGTCGTATGATGTTTTAGGTTTTATAAAACGTAATTAGAAACTGTTTAGTGAAATATATAACGCCCTAATCATTTCCAAATCAAACCGCGGAAATATTACCCGTCAGACCGGATACTCGGTCGAGTATAGAGTATACTCGGCCGAGTACCCTCTACTCGGTCGAGTATTCCTCATACTCGGCCGAGTGTTCCTGGGCAGTAGCCAAACAGGATATACATCACACTTTACTCGACCGAGTAGGCTATACTCGGTCGAGTATTAGCCTATAAAATCGTATTACACACACGATCCAAGATCTCATATGCTCCTATAAACTTCCGACTAAGCTTCCCTTTCTTCCCAAATCTCATGACCCCACGTATAGGAGACACTTTCAAAAGAACTTTTTCCCCAACCTGAAACTCTATGTCACGACGGTGTAAGTCTGCATAACTCTTTTGGTGATCCTGGGCCGCTTTCATCTTCTGTCTGATTATCTTAACCTGTTCCACCATCTCCTGTACCATCTCTGGCCCTAAAACCACTGCCTCAGCTCTATCATCCCAACAAATCGGACTCCTACATCTCCTCCCATATAAAGCCTCAAACGATGCCATGCCTATACTAGTGTGATAGCTGTTGTTATAAGAAAACTCAATTAAGTCCAACCTCTGTTCCCAGCTACCTACAAAATCCATAACACAAGCTCGCAACATATCCTCTAAAGTCTTGATGGTCCTCTCCGTCTAGCCATCTGTCGCAGGATGAAATGTTATACTCATCTTTAAGGTAGTTCCCATAGACTCCTGCAACTCTTTCCAAAACCGTGATATGTGATACGGTCGTTTCTGTACCAAAACTAAATACCTAAATATACTAACAGAAACTAGTGATAAGTAGGGTCGATCTCTGTAGGGAGGCAAGGTATCTATCTGAAATTCGTCTCTCTAAGTCACAAATGGGGGGGTTTTAAGTTTTGTTTTCTAAACTACTAAAGGTTTAAGGGCAAGAGAAATAAAGTAAGAGCAATAAAGCGAGAAAATGTGATAAAAGTGATCAGATAAAAGAGAGTATGTCAGGATTTCGGTTCATCATGGCAGTTTATCGACTCAGTTGCAAATAGCCTAGACGATCTACTGTAAGAAGGGCATGGGAAAGGTCCTTCCGGTCCGCTATCCACCCTAGAATTCCACTAACTTAACTTTCGTCCTCATTAGGGTAGTCTACTGTTCATAGCAGGTCTGTTTATTCCAATCTTCCGATCCAGGAACAAAGTTAACCAGATTAATGTGATTTAGAAGCATGCATTCAACTAAATTGGTGTTACAATTATATTGCTATGGGGACAGATTCTCACATGAAAGTCGTCTAGTCTATTCGCTACATCGTCACCATCCTACCATGGATTCCCTAATCCTAACATAAGAAGATTAGCTACTCATGTTCTTGAAATCAATAATAAACATAAGCATACCAAGAAAAGATATAATAGAGAGAATAAGATTAAGAATAAACTAAACAAATCAATAACAAAAGAATAATAGAACAAGGATTAAGAGAAATAAAGTATTAGATTAAGATTAAAAGAAGAGAAAGATTACAATAAAGCAAATCCGGCGTAAAGAACAAGTAGCAGTGATTCAGAGCAAAGTTCCAGAGATTAAGAGTAATTAAGAGTGTGTAGAGATGATTATGACCTAATGACGACTTCCTTTATATATGGAAGTGATTATTAACATAAAATAAACCTAACACTGGATAAAAATACCGAGTATATATGCTAGTCACTCGATCGAGAAACTTTATATCACTCGATCGAACAAATCCAAACTAAAACCTCTCGATCGAGTACTTTAGGTATGATACTGTCGTTTTGTACCAAAAATAAACCTAATTAAAACTAACAAAGAAGCTAGTGATAAGCAGGGTCGATCTCCACGGGGAGGCAAGATATCTATTAAGGGTACGTCTATTTGATCACAAATGGGGGTTGGAATTTTGATTTCTAAACTAATAAAAGGTTTAAAGGAAAGAGCAGTAAAGAAAGAGCAATAAAAGGTAGAAAATATGATAAAGATGATCAGATAAGAGAAAGCATGCCAAGATTTCGGTTCACCATGGTAGTCTATTGACTCAGCTATAAATAGCCTAGATAATCTACTGCGAGACGGATATAGGAAAGGTCCTTCCGGTCCACTTTCTATCCTAGACATCCACTAACTTAACTTCCGTCCTCGTCAGGGTAGTCTACTGTTCATAGCAGGTCTATTTAATCCAATCTTCCGATCCAGGAGTAAATTTAACCAGATTAAAGGTAACTTAGAAGCGTGCACTCAACTAAGTCGATATTATAGTTAAATTGCCATGGGTACAGATTCTCACAAGTAAACTATCTAGTCTATTCACTACATCGTCACAATCTTACCATGGATTCCCTAATCCCGACATGAAAGAATTTAGCTACTCATATTACTAGTGATGTCAACAATAATAATAATGAATATATTAATCGAAGGCATGATAAGATAACAATAATTATGCATAAACTAAATTAGGGCAGAAATAATTAAGAGAAGAAAATAAGAGTTAAAGCAAGAAACAGTGAGATTAAGATTAATAAGAGAAGAAATATTACAATCTCTAGCAATCCGGCGTAAAGAACAAATCCACTAGCAAGAGATTAAAGGAAAAGAATTCAACAGTAGAAGTATGAAAGAGAGATTAAGAGAGTTCTTAGATGAAAAACGCGTACTTAATAACCTAATTAATGAAAGCTTAAATAGGCAAAATAAAGTCTTTCACGAAATAAGTTCAACACGGGTTAATTAAGCCCGTGTAATACCAAAACCTCTCGATCGAGTGATATAAAACCACTCGATCGAGGACTTCATCAGCTAACCCTCTCGATCGAGTAAAAATCCTTCTCGATCGAGGAAACCCAAATTCCAGCATTTCGATCGAGTAAAGTAAAGTACTCGATCGAACTCTTCTATCCTCCAAACCACTCAATCGAACCAAAATGCTTCTTGATCGAGTGCCTTTCTTCAAGATCAGCTTCTAAATCGTCATTGACTGCTTCGTTGACCACCCTTCACGCACTTCAAGGCATGATTCTTGCTCTAACATTCTCGTCTCCTCAATATGCATGCTAAATAGGACGAAAAGAGTACGGTTTCACCACTTTCAGGTTCACTTCTGCAATTCAGACAAAACAAACCAAAGTAGCCAATTCGGGGCATTTTGCAATGCATAACGGTATAAAAATTCATAGAAATACGTGCAAAATAAGACTAAAAAGGCTATATAAAATGCACATATCAAATCTCCCCAAACCGAACCTTTACTCGTCCTCGAGTAAACTAAATGCAAACTAATGAAACGGAAATGAAAACTCAGAGCTAGCTATAACTTGTCTAATTGAACCAATTTAATGCAACAGAAATCAACAGTCATAGCTACAACAGTCAATACGCAAACGAATTATAAGATGTCCATAAATAAAGCTGGCCTATCGACCTTGCAAGACTAACAAAATCGGACTCTCACGTGGTCACTCTTCTCTCATGAAGCAAAGGGTGAATTATATATGTATAAGAGAGAAAGAGAAACAGCCACTCACCTAAACTGCGATCTACATAACATGCATGCAACAAAAATGATAGACGATTCAAGTACTATGCATACACTCCAACCGACAATGTCCGTCACAGCCGAGGGCTTACAAAAAGTATAGGAATAGTGAGGTTCAGGTAAGAAAAGGCAAAACAGATTATGGGAATGTGAAGGTAAAGCGTCAAGCTAGCTCCTAAACAAGACCATATAAGAACGTCTGAATCTCAACTGACTGAAAAATAAAGCTCAAGTGCCCTTCATTGGCACAAATCTCACTAATCAAATACACTATCTCCTCAAAAATATATGAATAAAAACAAAGGAGTAGACCGTCACAAACTTCCTTTTTTTAATACGGTCCCATTTTCAATTCTAACGAACTTTTTCAATTTTTTCTTTTCTTTTTCCTTTCTTTTTCACGTGAATTCAACCTCTTTTTTTTCATTTCTTTTTCTTTTTTTTTTCTTTCACGTCTTTTTTTCTTTTCATGTCTTTTTTCTCATTTTTCATCCTTCCTACTTCCTCATTTTCCACCAACTCCAACAATAAAAACGGGCCAAACTCGCAACATGGATCAACGTACCACAAAAGACACACTAAACTAGCTTAACTAGACAGGCTTAGTTTTGGGTGTAGCTAATGGGTCAAAAAGGCTAAATTTGGCTTAAGTGGAGCTAAATGGGTGAAAAATATAAGAAAGGGAAATTTGCGAGCACCTCCCTGCATGTGACACCGACCACAAACCCGAATGTATGCAATTGACAAGAAATCGAATGTCATGAATGTGCAAAAATGATAAACATGTTATGCAAGGAGTACCACTCTCAATTCCTACATGAACCGGTCATGAATGTCACCAGTTATATGGCTCTAAAACTTAGAAATTGTAAAGTAGGTTACCAATTTATCAGGTTAAGTCTACACGGTCAGCTTTATTTGAACAAAAAACTCGTAGATATGCGTAAGCCTCAGCTAATAACTGTCAATAGAGTGCAAGGCTCAAGTAAAAATGACAAGTTACAGTGCAATATCATCACGGAAATCAACCGTTCCGACTCAACCTATATGCAAAATGAAACGTGAATATTTTATTAATTTTTGAAATTTTCTAATTTTTTTTATTTTTTTATTTTTATGATTTTTGAAATAAATGAAAACAATGCAAGCAGAAAATAGAAGCGTGAATGCAAAAACAAATGCAAATGCACACTAAAAGGATGCATTACCCTCCCCAAACCAAAACGGACAACGCCCTCGTTGTCCTCCAGCATACACCAACAGATATATACGGGGGAACGGGAAAATACAACCAATAAATGTATGAAAAACAATAAATAAAAAGGAAACAAAAAGAAATAAAAGAGCAAGAATATACATACAAAACACGAACTTCCCCAAACCAGCCTGAAAACTGGGGAAGTGAGTAGACCAGTAGCTACTCGTCAGCCTCGTCCGTCACGTCCTCCACCGTCACCGTGTAGTCCGGGTCTCTCTCCTGCTCCCTCCTCCTCGCCTCCTCAGCCTGAGTACGCGCCTCCTCCTCAGCTGTGCCCTCCTCCTCGTCACTTTGGTCGCTCGAGTACCCCTCGGTACCGGTGCCGGTAGAAAGACGGGTGTGTCCAGCCCTTAGGAACGGGACGTCGTCGCATCATGTGATACTCGTATAGAGGGAACAAAGTAAGAGCTATGTCCTGCTCCATACGAGCCTGCCTGACAAGAAGCTCAAGCAACAAACCGTCACGGCGCCCTTGGTCAAGGACCACGGATGCCTCAAAAGGTGGAGGAGGTACAAAATTAGCCGGGTAAACCGGCTGTGTCTGGTCGGGCGCAGGAGTAGGAGTGGGAGTAAGGATCGGGTTAGGAATGGTCGTGGAAGTCTGGCCACCCGTAGAAGGTGTGGATCCCGCTCCGGTCTCAGGTCTCCTCCGCTTCCTAGAAGCGAACATGGTAGGAGGTGGTCTAAGTGGGAGGTGGTACATGGGTAGAGGTGGAGGTAACTTGCCCCTAACAGTGGTCAGGGGAACGAGACGGGGTAGAGTGGTGCAAGGTAGGGTCTCAGACAAGGAACCAGAAATCTTCCATGTCTGGTGGTCGGAAGCAAGCCAAAACATAGACATCATAGCAGGAATGCCAAAGTACCTATCAGTATCTATGTACTGTAAGTCACGAGGGAAGACGGGGAAGAGAGAACGGGCAAGAAAAGTGGCTATGCCACCGCAAATAATGGTGCCCGTGGTCTTATCCCTCACAGTGTGAAAGTACTGGGCGGTCAAGTAAGCACTGTTAAGGACGAAGGGTCCCTCACTGTCAATGTTCAGGTACCCACCCAGAATAGAAAGCTCAATGTTGTTCACATTGTTTGGTTCTTTACGGCCAAAGATGGTACTGCCCATGAGACGCAAGAAATAACGGGCTGGGGGAAGGTGGACCTGAGCGAGCTTGCGCTCCTCGTAGGTAGTCTGTGCCAAGGTCCTCCACAACATGCGGATGACCTTCCTAGGGGCGGCAGTGTCACCCGTAAAGGAAAGACCTAACCTAGTACCAAACTCCTCTAAAGTCCAAGAAAAGGTCCGGTTAAATAACCGAAAAGACATGGAAGCACAAGTCGGGTCATTGGCGTAAGCGCCAGAAGAGAAGGTAAAGGAGCTGGAAAAACTCGGGGGTCAGCTCCTTGAAGGTCAAGGCACTCATGGTGACTAGTCCAGACATCCCCGTACCCCTCAAAATCTCAACAACAGGCTCGTAAATACCAAGTCTATCAAGTGACTGACGGCACAAAAATTTAGTAGACATAAAATCACAGCTCGCTAAATCAAAGAACCGAGTACAATGAATAGCATTAACGAAGATGACCTCGGGATAGTCGGGTTGTGAGTCAAGTGAGTCATCCACTCGGATGGTGACACGGCCAGCAGAGTGGCCAACAGAAGGTGTAGCTCGTTCGCGAGCCCGCCCTCTAGTACCTGAAGAAGAAGCTCGTCCAGTAGCGGGACGAGATACTAGAGCGGCCCTAAAGGCAGCTGTGACAACTGGTGACCACGCAGCAGGGGTGGTCACCGTAGCAGACGTAGAAGGTGCAGCTGTACTGGTAGAAGCAGAGGCAAAGCTAGTAGCAGAGCTAGCTGAGACGGAGGTAGAAACAGAGCTAGCCGCGACAGAGGCGGAACTAGCAGCAGTGACAGAGGTAGCACCAGCAGTAACAACAGTAAAAACAGGAGTAGTAGCAGCGGTACTAACTGTCGTGGTGACGGTGGTGGCAGCAGGGACCACCGTCTTAGTAGAGGACGGAACTACAGTCGAACTAGACGAAGGTAGGGAGCTACTTCCATCCTAATCAAGTAAGCAAGGGGGATTTTTAAGCAATTGAATCAATTAAACACAAAAAACCCCAATTTAATCGGAATTTTCGAATTCAACACAAACCCTAACCCCTAATTACCTCATATTGTTAAAATAAAGCAATTAAACAACAAATTGGCAAAGGAGAAACTTACTTGACAATGAAACCCACGAGATAAGCAAAAGAATCGACCCAAAGTGATGCAAATAGGCATATTTTCGAATGAAAACCGCAAACCCTAATTTCCCTAATTGACCGCGAAAAGGACGAAAATAAAGGGGCAAGATAGGGGCAAATGTCGATATACTAGCAATGTAAACAATGTGGGTGTTGGATTTGGTGTTGGGCAAGAAAAATGGATGATTTTGGGGTTATATGTCGCGAAAGGGATGAACAAATGAAATAAGAAAATGAAAGAATGAAAAATAAGAAGTTTAAGAGTTACTTCCTGCGTGTGAAATTCAATTTCACTCGATCGAGTGATTTTAAATCACTTGATCGAGAAGTCTGACCCGCATTTTACTCGATCGAGTATAATTCCACTCGATCGAGAACTTCCTATTTTTGCCATTTCGATCGAGTAATTGTAAAGCTCTCGATCGAACCTTTTCCTGTGCATTCCTCTCGATCGAGTACAAAAAGTACTTGATCGAGTTCTTTTCTTCGTGTAATTCATCACAATGCGACATTTTCTCCCCAACCTGCATAAAACACTCGCAAAACATATCCCGAACATAACAAATCACAAAATAACAGTCTGTAGTCGGTCTAGCTATGCTAAAACAGTCTAAAATCTAGCAGTTCCAAAAATGCAAATAAAGAAATTCGACGGAAATTTAAAATTAATTTTTACAATTTGTTACACGGGGCATTCCCCGCTCAATTCCCAAAACAAGTCAGTAGCCCAAAGGAGGGCTTCTGACTGGAGGAGGTCCCTTCAGCGCCCTTGACCGTCCTCTTCGTTCTCCACGAGCTTGAATTTGAACCGGTAGGGGGAGAATAGTTAACATCCACGTATGCACGAGCTTTCCTCGTCCCTTTATCTTTCCCATCAGCTTTGAAGTTAGGATCCCCGGTTTGAATCACTTTAATTGTACTACGCCTTTGACAGGTCCTACATCTATTCCATCTGTACCTGCAGCAAGGAAAACAGACGAATATTCCTCCTTTTCGCTCTCAGTCTAAGGCGGAGGGGTAACAATTGCAGCACAAAATTCCACATTTTCAGCTGGAGTGTCAATATGGGAGTCAGTAGAGGAGAGGGCATCGGAAGGTTGAGCTTGCATGGGAGCCCTACGAGACTTAGATTAATGAAAAATCAATTCTTCATCTCCTACCTAAAACGTAAGTGTCTTACTCCCGACATCGATCATTGCGCGAGCAGTGAATAAAAATGGTCTCCCTAAAATAATAGGGTTATGAGTGTCCTCGGGAATATCAAGCACTACAAAGTCGACGGGAATAAATAATCTCCCAATTTTGAAAGGTATGTCCTCAATTACTCCTAACGGTCGTGATATACTACGGTCGGCCATCTGTACGGTCATATTTGTGCAATTAAATTTGGTCAAATCAAGTCTCTTTGCGAGAGACAAAGGTAAGACAATCACGCTAGCACCAAGATCGCATAGCGCGTTATCAATCAAATGGGTACCTATATGACATGGAATTGAGAAACTACCCGGGTCTGACTGTATAGGTGGCAATTTATTTTGAACTAGGGCAGTCCCTACCTCAGTTAAAGCTACCGTCTCATGATCGTTTATGTGCCTCTTACGCGACAAAATTTCTTTCATAAACTTTAAATAAGAGGGTACCTGTGTCAGCAACTCGGCGAACGGAACAGTAACCTGTAGGCTTTTCAGGAGCTCGGCAAATTTACCGAACTGTTGATTGGCTTTAATGCTCTGTAATCGCCTTGGGAAGGGCACCGTAATAGGAATCTCGAGCCCTTTGTTTCTCTCTTATAACCTCTCAGCAGGTTCGAGCTCTTTTTCACTCGATCGAGACTTTCCAGGTGATATTTCACTCGATCGAGCAGTAACAACCTCTCGATCGAGTTCCTCAATAGCAACAGTGTTCGATCGAGGTAAATTTCCACTCGATCGAACAGATTCTTCAATATTTTCACTCGATCGAGTGGTTTGGACCTCTCGATCGGTTCCTTGATTATCCAGACTACTCGATCGACCAACAATTCCTTTCGATCGATTCATTTTAGCATCATTTATACTCAATCGACCACCTGAAATCAGTCGATCGAGTATTTTCTTTGTACTCGGCATATTTTCAGCGACAGATGACTGTTCATCCTCCATATTAGCATCCCTCGGGTCTGAAATATCCTTATCAATTGACAATTCTGGTCCTTCGTAGGAACGACCACTTCGCAAATTAATCAAGTTAATTGTCTTATATGGATTCTTCTCGGATTGAGACGGCAAATGACTAGGTTTTCTTATGGATTGGCTCGCGGCCAACTGAGCAACTTGGGTTTCAAGTGACTTGATCGAAGCTTCCTTCTGTTGGTCACTCATCTGCCATTGCTTTGTCAATGACTGAAGCATTGACTTTAACTCAGCTAGCTCACTTACCCCACTTGAAGACGATGCTGCTTGGTTCGGTGGAGGAAAAGAAGGAGGCTTTTGGAAGCCTTGTTGAGCCTTGTGAGGAGGGACATAAGGTTGCTGCTGCTGCGGTGGAGGAGTGGGATTGAGAACATTTTGACTTGTCCACCTCAAATTGGGATGGACCGCCCCTTGATTATTGTAATAGGAACCTCCTCCTTGCCTATATTGCTGAAAGGCAAGGACTTGCTCCTTCTCAGTAAGACATTCAATAGCCGTATGACCGTCATCGCTTCCACACCTCTCACAAGTGACAATTTCCTGTCTAGTCAACAGATGAACCATCTGTTGATCTCCAGCAGATTGCAGCTCCAATCTATCAAACCGAGCATTCATGGCTTCCAGCTGAGCCACGACTGCCTTATCAACCGAATGGACCGTTCGAATACCGTCCCGTGGGTTCCCATATTCAGTACAATGGGTCGCCGTCTCCTTAATAATACCCCATCCCTTATCATCATCAATGTTCTTTTGAAATCTCCCGTTGGATGAGGCGTCAAGTATAGCTCTGTGGTCGTCGTACAACTGATCGGAGCCATTTGGTGTTCACAATTAAGCATATGTGGTCGTTGGTCAATGGTCGATACAAAACACAATTTATACTTCACAAACAACTCTACAATTAGTAAAGAGGCAAGTAAAGGTCGGATCCCAAGGGACGGGTATTGAAATGAAGATTCTATTGTAACTAGTGGTGTCTAGGGGTGTCACAAATTGGGTTGATGTAGAAGGTTACTAAACTAAAATAGCAATGAAAATAAACTAACAAGATAAATGAAATAAGGGTGTAAACAATTGATTAAAAGCACTAGGGTGTCATGGGTTCATAGGGGAATCATGGGATATGATCATACAAACATGTTCTCAAATTATAAGCAAGCAATTATTGTTGTGATGGATTGAGTTGGGTTATATCTTACAATCCTAGGAAAGTTTGGGTCCCGGAGCCGAATCTCTTGGATTGTACAACACCTACAAGTCGACTTAATCTTCCCTACTTAACACATGCATGGTCTAACAAGACTCGAGTTGGGTTATGTCTTACAAGTCAAGTTGAATGGATAGGAGATGATAGTAAATGCAAGGATTCATAGGCTTAGCATTTCATCAAATATAACATGTGCATGTATTAAGATCAAAACAAGCAAGCAAATAAGATATGAAAGCATATTAATTTAAGCATGAATCATTCCCCATGTTGGTTTCCCCTAATCACCCATTAAACCCTAGCTAAGAGACTACTCACTCATTATCATATTGATCATGCTAGAGAGGTTGTCAATCATACTAACATAATGAAACATGATGAATAAATGAAAGTAATTAGCAATAATTAAAAAGGGATTAAGAGATTATACCTACTAATGATTCCAATAATAAAGCAAGAATAATAGAAGTACTTGAATCCTAGATTGAGAGGTTGTCAATCTCCCAATAATAACCCAAATAATCTTCAATTACCCAAAATAAAGTAAGAACAAAAGAGAGATTAAAGAACTAAAACTTGGATTAAAACTTGATTAATATTTGATTACAATATTGAAGAGAGATTTGATTGATATTAACTACACTAATTATTGATAAGAAGAACATGCTCCTCTAATTAGACTAATGGGGTATTTATAGTGAAAATTAGGGAGGATGCATTAGGGTTAACTAAGGGCTAAACTAGTAATTACACTTTTTAAGTTGAGCAAGGAGCCTCCTGGATTATCCGAGAGAAGGGCTTCTCCATTTCGTAGCTTGAAGAACGAAATCGTCTTTGTCTTTGTGATCCGTGCGGCTGGGAGTCGGGACGGCCGGATCTGGGATGGACGATCCGAGCGGATCAAGGAACAAGACGCTCGGACTGGGCATGGGGAATCCGAGCGGATTCTGGTGAGGACGCTCGATCGGGCGAGGACGGACGGATTCTCTACAATCCGTTCGGATTGTAGTTCAAAGAACTTTCCTTCTTCTTTTTCTTCCCTTTTCTTCATGAATTCCTTGGGGATTTCCTTGGGGACTCAAGGATCCTTTTCTCAACAATGCTCTTCTACTATGCTATGTACAAAGGCCTTCTAGTCTTGTCTCTCCTTGATGCTTGGTCATTGAATATGATCAATTTAGCCTTGTTTTGCCATGAAAATGCAAGATTCTTACTCCTTTCCTACCAAGGGATCAAAATCTCAAAGAATATGCAAAACAAAGAACTAAAGATAAGAAATGACCCAAATAGGCACTAAAAAGCATGGAAACAATGGTAATTCGGGGCTAAATATGCGCCAATTATGGTCGCATCAAATATCCCCAAACCGAACCTTTGCTCGTCCCGAGTAAAGAGGTGACAAAGACTAGGACCAATACTAACCTAACCTAATAATAATAGCCGATATGAGACAATTAGCGGGTCTCACTCCGCCCCTTCAACTCACAACAAGACAACCATGAGGTAGGATGCCTTCTTGCAAGGCAAGGTGGGTCTTGCCAAAATGGCGACACATCCAAACTTTAAAGCACACAAAAACACATAATGGATGCATCTACAAAAAGAATAGCCACTTTCCTCATCTAAGTGGCGGAAATTATCTACAAGGGAAGCAATTCAAGGGTACACAATCCTTCATAGATGCAATTTGTTCAAACTACTAAGCCTAGAAGGATACCAATAAATCACCTCCAAAAGGTGTCAAGCTAGGGTACCTTTGTCCTCAATCGTTAAATGCTTTTGTCAAGAGTAGACTCCTTATGGTGTTAGAAACACTGGAGGATCGCGGAATTCCCCCTCTTGCCTAGACAAGAAGAAGGGTCGTCCCCTCTCTACCATGCACAAAAATGGATATGATGGATAAAGGGATCGATAGTATTTGAGTTTCATTTTGGGAGTTTGCTTTCATTTTTGTTTTTCCCCCCCAATTTCATTGGCATTTGACTTTTGAGAACACTTTCTTTGCCATTTCTTTTTGATTTTTGGCTTTTCAATACTTGACAACTTTTTTGCATTTCTTTTTGAACATTTTCAAAGTCACCCCAATTAGTAACGAGGGTGCCTTGTATTTGAAGTTTTAGGAGTCTATTTTTGCTCCTCTTTTCTTTTGATGCATTTTTGCAAACTTTCTTTCACTTTTCATTTCATTGAACTCAAATTTGATTTCTTTTTGTGCCCATTCCCTTTGATGACAAAAATATGGTAGAACATGGATGAATGGTAGAAGTATGCATGGTTTCAAGGGTCACCTTGGAATAAACGGTAGCCAAGGAGTTATCACACCACAAGGTACTCTTGACTCGGCCTTAAACCATGGGTCAAAGGATACTAGCATGACACATCCTAGGGTGTTTTACAAGTATTCTAACAAGCAAAGTCTTAAGAATAAAAAGCATCTACTAGGGCCTATATACACTTGTCAAGCTTCCCAAAATAGACGGTTTCTCAAAAATTTTCTAACATGCAAACTACATGCCATGATGCAACTAACATATAAACATCCTAATGCAAATGATTCTACCAACTAATATGCCAAATAAACTAGATGCAATCCTAAGTTCACATTGTTATACCGCATCAATCAAAATAAAGCCACATAGTCATTAACATAAAGAGGAAAAAGGAGATTGGAAAGATCATACCATGCGGTCTTCAATATCCTCATGTCTCGGATGTGGCGTAGTCAATCAAAGTGAACAAGGATGAAACAAACACAATATATACAAGACAATATATACAAAGGAAATGAACTTGTTTTTGGTTTTTCAATTTTTCAAATTTTTATGATTTTTGAAATTTTTTCAATTTTTATGGTTTTTGAATAAAAGTTAAGTGTTAGAATTCCCATCCCCACACTAATATGGGCATTGTCCTCAATGGCCAAAATGATGGAAATTATGCAAGAATGATGCATGATTTCTATACTAAATGCAATTCTATACTAAGCTATACTACATGATGCATGGTTTTTGTTATGACGGAGAGGATAATTTAAATTACCTCCCGTTGCGTATGCATTAACTTCCCCAAACCAAGTAAGACACTATTGCTAATGTCAAAGCATGGGGGAGTTCATGCACATGCTATGCTATGCATGAAACTAGATTGTCATTTTGGATTTTACAAAAGTGGGAACAATAAAGAACACCTCAAAGGAACCAAGGTGTGAGTCCTTTGGTGTTGCTAGGACTAAACCAACAATGATCAAAATGAAATAAAATACAAAGAGATATAGACAAACCGTGGGAGAGTAGGAATCTCCAAGGCTAGTCTTCCATCATGCTACTATCATCACCACTTCCCTCATGAGAAGTGGTCACATTGCCACTTTCCTTGGCACTTTCTTCTTTGCTTTCTTCACCATCATCTTCCTCATCATTATCTTCACCATCTTCACCATCTCTTTCTTCATCTCCACTTGCTTCTTCCTCAATATTATCATCAATCTCCTCATCATTTCCAACAACCTCATTGTCTTCCACCACGTCCCTAGATGCACCCGGAAACAAGGCTTCTTTATCCGCCCAACTAGGCAAAGGACAAGATGGATCGAGGAGTCCTTGCCTAGCTAGATGTAGGAGGGGAGGATATTGAGCCAAATATGCATTCTTCCGATCTTCATAAGCTTGCTTGTGCATGGCTTGCATAAGAAGAGTGACATAATCTTTTCCAATTTCAACTCCTTGCGGGTTGAACTCTTCATAATCATAGGGGTAAGGTGGTATAACAATGGAAGAAGAGGGAGTTTCATGATCACCCTTTTGTTGTTGAATGATGTACTCGGCTTCTTCGGATAGGGGAAGTAAATAGTTGGTCCGGTGGACACTAAGACGGCAAATCTTTGTGGGTAAAGTGAATGATCGAGCCTCACTTGTAAGCCACCCATACTTGGTATCAAGGGAATTGTGAACAACCCACTTAAACTTGTTAATCAAGGTGGACATATCAATAAGATGGCCACCATCCTTAGCCTTGTACTTGCTATCCTTATTGAAATTAGGATCAAAGTGCTTGGCTAGGACCGTGACAAGGCCGCCATTAACAATTACGGTTTGACCCTTCTTCCCACTATCTACATGGAGCCATCTATCAACCAATAGCCTCAAAGAATTGTAAGGCTTGGTGTGAATTCTTCCAATATTCAAAGTTGATTCAAGGAGAATAAAATTGAGTCCCGTGAAATGATTGGTGTCTTTTCTAGCAATTATGGTATTTCCCACAACTTTGTGCCATATTCTTATGCCCGGATGATGGACCAAAAGAGCACGACAAGCTTTAAAATCCTCAAATTTCTTCCCGGAGATTTGCCTCCCAAAGAGGCTCGGGATCATACTTCCCATATTGCTTATAGAATTTATGTTCATCGCTAAGACCCAAAATTGCACCCAATTCCGGAAAGGTAATGCGTCTACTAGTGTTAGCTAGACGAAACTCAATATTTTCCCTATTCTCAACTTTTGTCACTTTTAAAGAACTTAAGAATTCCAAGACAAGGGAGGGGTATGTTACTTCCTTCATTTCAAACAATTTCTTTAAACCCATGGCATTGAAAAAGACTCTTGTTTGTTCAAGAACACCCAACTTCTCTAAAGCATCTTGGCATATGAATTTGGTGGATTGAATTTGTTTCATAGCAAACTTGACAAATGTATTTCTATGGGAATCGGAAATGAATGTTACCTCCGGATAATGCAAGAGTTGATTAATTACCGGAGTAGAGGGTGATGCTTCCATAGAAATTTGTTGAGGTTGTTGCACTTCCAAGCTTGGTGTTGATACCACCATTGCCAAAGCTTTCTTCATTTGTAGAGCTTTTTGCCTTTGAGAGAGAGTTGTAGTCTTTGGTGCCTTTGTTGCCTTTGCTTTTGTTGCTCCCTTTGTTCTTGCCATTTGATGAGTTAACCAAGAAAAAGATCAAAAATCTTCAATTTGTAGAATGCCCAAATCGATTTTGAAGGTGAAAGGCTTTGCCTTTATGGGAACAAAAATCAATTCAAAGGTGAAGATTTTGTTCTTGGTTTTGATTGTTAATGAAGATGGAGTGATTGATTTGTTATTTGAAAGATGGTTTGATTTGATTTTGGTGAGTTTTGTTGAGGGTTTTTGTTTTTGAGATGGAGAGGATGAGGGTTTTGATGTTATGGGTAGTGTTTATGAGTGAATGAATGAATGAATGAAGGTGGGATGGGTATTTAAAGAACTCGACAATTTTAGGACGCAGGGGCAATCCGTGCGGATTAGGCGCAATCCGCTCGGATTCTGCAGCTTCAAATTTTCAAAAATCCCGCCTAGAGACGGGCGGATTCTGGGGAATCCGCTCGGATTCTTTTTGGATGAGACGGGCGGATTGTTCAAAAGACGGACGGATTCTGTGAGACGGGCGTCTTTCCAGGAATCCGCTCGGATTCTTCAACAGTCAAGAATTTTGCAGTTTTCAGCTCAGCCCAAGACGGGCGTCTTCTCAGCAGGACGCTCGGATTCTCTGCAGACGGGCGGATTCTCAGGAATCCGCTCGGATTGGTCCTTGTGTACACGGATTCAGTTCCATCCGTGCACAAACGCATTCCCTTATCATTCTTTCTTTCAAGTCTTGTGTTCTTCATTGCGGGGGCACTACTAAGGCATGAATAGCCTAGGCAATTGCCATCCCCACACTAAGGTAAAGCACTACACATTAATTAAAATCATTAGTCCCTCCCTCACTTCTCTCTTACATGATAATTATTTTGATCAAAGTAAATAAAATCCAAAAATGACAAAAATTGCAATACAAAAATTAAATGTAAGTTAGGGAGTTAGAAATATTTACAAGTGGTGGTTTAGGGAGGACTCCACCAAACTCTCATTCTTGATGAGATGTCAAGGAGGCATGTTCAAGGTGTTGTTGATGTTGCTCAACACCTTGAAGAAGTAATCAAAAGCTTGTTCGTTGTTATGGTAGAGGTCCTCAATAGACCGTGGCCCTTGTTGTTGATCATGATCGATGGCATGCCCAATGTAGGGATTAAAGATCCCTTCAAATTCGTCGTCCCAAAGACCACAAACTTCATTGAGTTGATCATTGAAAATCTCTTGCTTGGATGGAGACAACTCTCCCAATTTCTTCTCTTGGCCAATGAGGCCATCATCTTCTTCCTTGGTTGATTTTGATGAGCTTTGCAAGCTCTCCTTGTCACAATTCACTTGCTCTTTGAATGGAGCATCTTCAATTTTCTTCCTCCATTGGAGTTCCGATTTCTTCTTCTCATCTTTCCGGCTATAATGATCAATCATGAAACATGGCTCATGCAAACGAGGAGCTCTCATGGTCTTGTCAAGATTAAAAGTTATGCTTTCATCTCCCACTTCTAGAGTGAGCTCTCCATGTTTCACATCAATCACCGCACCCGCGGTGTGTAGGAAAGGTCTTCCTAAGATGATTGGAATGTTGGAATCTTCCTCCATATCAACAATGACAAAGTCCACCGGGATGAAAAACTTCCCAATTCGCACGGGGACATCTTCCCATATCCCTAGCGGTGTCTTCGTCGATCTATCGGCCATTTGAAGAGTGATATTGGTACATTTAAGCTCTCCCATTCCCAACCTTTTACTTACCGAGTACGGCATGACACTCACACTAGCCCCTAGATCACATAAGGCTTTGTTGATCGTTGTGTCGCCAATGGTACACGGTATTGAGAAGCTTCCCGGATCCTTTAATTTTGGAGGTGAACTCCCTTGAAGTATTGCACTACTCACCTTGGTGAAGGCGATAGTCTCAAGTTTTCGGATTGACTTCTTCTTTGTGAGGATATCTTTCATGTACTTTGCATAGGCCGGAACGTGATTGATTAATTCCGTGAAAGGAATTGAGACTTCTAAGTTCTTCACAATTTCCATGAACTTCCCAAGTTGATCATCAAATTTAGGCTTGGCTTGACGACTTGGAAAAGGAAGTCTAATCACAATGGGCTCCTTTTCTTTGGCTTTGTCTTCATTTTTATTTGAGCTTTCTTCTTTTGATGATTCCCCTTCTTTGGGACCTTGCACCACAACTTCATTCTCACTAGCTCTCACAACTTCATCCTCAACTTGCTCCTTCGGTGCTTCATACCTTGTACCACTTCTCAAGTGAATGGCACTAACCGTTTCATGTCTAGGGGGATTACCTTGAGGTGGTAATTGCCCCTTTTGTCTTTGTGAGCTCGAAGATGCTAGTTGGGTCAATTGTGTTTCCAACATCTTGGTGTGAGCTAGAATGTTGTTGATGGTGGTGTCTTTTGCTTGGCTATCTTTTTGCATTTGGGTGAAAAATTCTTGTTGATTCTTTTGCATTTGGAGGACCGCTTTTTGGACATCAAAACTTTGGTCATTGTGGTGATTGTATGGGTTTTGATTTTGGTAACCTTGGTTTTGATTGAAAAAGGGTCTTTGATTTTGATTTCTCATGGGTGGTGGAGTGTATGTTGTTTGAGGGTTTTGGACATTTTGGCTTTTGTATGAGAGATTTGGATGGAACTTGGTGTTTTCATTGTAAAAATTTGAGTAAGGGGTACCACTTTTGTAAGCTTGGAAAGCATTGACTTGTTCGGTTGTTCCCCTACATTCGCTTGAGTCATGACCCAAGGTTCCACAATTCTCACATATCCCGCTTGGGATTGATGAGGATGCCGTCATGGCATTGACATGATGCTTTGATGATTTTGAGCTTTCCTCAAGTCTAGCCATAGCTTGTTCAAACTTCAAGTTGATTGTGTCAATGTGAGCACTAAGTTGAGCACCCAATTGAGTAACGGTGTCCACTTCATACTTTCCTCCTCTAGTAGCCTTGCGAGGCCTACTATATTGCGAATTATGGACCGCCATTTCCTCAATCTTGTTCCATGTTTGATTGTCATCAACTTCGGTGAACATTCCATTTGATCCCATATTGAGAATGTTCCTTGAATCTTCATATAAACCATTCCAAAATTGTTGCACTAAAAACCATTCGCTAAGTCCATGGTGAGGACATGAGCGACAAATACCTTTGAACCGCTCCCAAGCTTCATACAAAGATTCTTCATCCCTTTGCTTAAAACCCGTAATTTGAGCTCTTAGCATATTGGTCTTTTCCGGTGGGTAGAATTTTTTGTAGAAAGCTAGAGCTAGCTTCTTCCAAGAGTCTATTCCAAGGGTGGCCTTATCAAGGCCCTTCAACCATTGCTTTGCGGTGCCGATTAACGAAAAAGGAAATAAGACCCATCTTATTTGGTCTTGAGTCACGCCCGTTTGAGAGATAGCTTCACAATAATCACAAAATGTTTCCATATGAGAATGAGGGTCCTCACTAGGCATTCCCCCGAATTGGCTCCTCTCAACTAGTTGGATGAAGGCGGACTTGGCAATAAATTTTCCGGTAAGATGTTGTGGGGTAGGAGTACCATTTGGTAGATCCTCCTCGGTGGGTATAGAGTGTGACGAGAATTTAGGCATTGTAGGTGGATTTTGTGTGGTATTGTTTAATGGGTTCTCTTCTCCTTCTATTGCGAAAGGATTGACAAACTCACTAGTGGGTTGAACAACTTCACCAACACCTCCCAAATTCCTCCTAACAAGTCTCCTATTATTCGTCAAGGTTCTTTCGATTTCACGGTCAAAAGGTAACAAATCTCTTTGTAACCTTCTAGACATGCAAAATATCAAACAACTAGAAAACAATTAGAACAAACCTTGAGGAGTTTTACTTCCCCAAGGTGAAGAAAGACGCAACTAAAAACAATAAAAGAAATCTTAAATCAATTAAACACCGTCCCCGGCAACGGCGCCATTTTTGATCGGAGCCATTTGGTGTTCACAATTAAGCATATGTGGTCGTTGGTCAATGGTCGATACAAAACACAATTTATACTTCACAAACAACTCTACAATTAGTAAAGAGGCAAGTAAAGGTCGGATCCCAAGGGACGGGTATTGAAATGAAGATTCTATTGTAACTAGTGGTGTCTAGGGGTGTCACAAATTGGGTTGATGTAGAAGGTTACTAAACTAAAATAGCAATGAAAATAAACTAACAAGATAAATGAAATAAGGGTGTAAACAATTGATTAAAAGCACTAGGGTGTCATGGGTTCATAGGGGAATCATGGGATATGATCATACAAACATGTTCTCAAATTATAAGCAAGCAATTATTGTTGTGATGGATTGAGTTGGGTTATATCTTACAATCCTAGGAAAGTTTGGGTCCCGGAGCCGAATCTCTTGGATTGTACAACACCTACAAGTCGACTTAATCTTCCCTACTTAACACATGCATGGTCTAACAAGACTCGAGTTGGGTTATGTCTTACAAGTCAAGTTGAATGGATAGGAGATGATAGTAAATGCAAGGATTCATAGGCTTAGCATTTCATCAAATATAACATGTGCATGTATTAAGATCAAAACAAGCAAGCAAATAAGATATGAAAGCATATTAATTTAAGCATGAATCATTCCCCATGTTGGTTTCCCCTAATCACCCATTAAACCCTAGCTAAGAGACTACTCACTCATTATCATATTGATCATGCTAGAGAGGTTGTCAATCATACTAACATAATGAAACATGATGAATAAATGAAAGTAATTAGCAATAATTAAAAAGGGATTAAGAGATTATACCTACTAATGATTCCAATAATAAAGCAAGAATAATAGAAGTACTTGAATCCTAGATTGAGAGGTTGTCAATCTCCCAATAATAACCCAAATAATCTTCAATTACCCAAAATAAAGTAAGAACAAAAGAGAGATTAAAGAACTAAAACTTGGATTAAAACTTGATTAATATTTGATTACAATATTGAAGAGAGATTTGATTGATATTAACTACACTAATTATTGATAAGAAGAACATGCTCCTCTAATTAGACTAATGGGGTATTTATAGTGAAAATTAGGGAGGATGCATTAGGGTTAACTAAGGGCTAAACTAGTAATTACACTTTTTAAGTTGAGCAAGGAGCCTCCGGGATTATCCGAGAGAAGGGCTTCTCCATTTCGTAGCTTGAAGAACGAAACTGTGCTGTGCTGTGATCCGTGCGGCTGGGAGTCGGGACGGCCGGATCTGGGATGGACGATCCGAGCGGATCAAGGAACAAGACGCTCGGACTGGGCATGGGGAATCCGAGCGGATTCTGGTGAGGACGCTCGGATCGCGAGGACGGACGGATTCTCTACAATCCGTTCGGATTGTAGTTCAAAGAACTTTCCTTCTTCTTTTTCTTCCCTTTTCTTCATGAATTCCTTGGGGATTTCCTTGGGGACTCAAGGATCCTTTTCTCAACAATGCTCTTCTACTATGCTATGTACAAAGGCCTTCTAGTCTTGTCTCTCCTTGATGCTTGGTCATTGAATATGATCAATTTAGCCTTGTTTTGCCATGAAAATGCAAGATTCTTACTCCTTTCCTACCAAGGGATCAAAATCTCAAAGAATATGCAAAACAAAGAACTAAAGATAAGAAATGACCCAAATAGGCACTAAAAAGCATAGAAACAATGGTAATTCGGGGGCTAAATATGCGCCAATTATGGTCGCATCAACAACCCATTGTAGAACTGGTTGCACAAAAACCACTTATCAAAACCATGGTGAGGAAGAGACCTCACCAACTTCTTGCACCGGCACAAAGCTTCATAAAAAGTCTCATCAGGTGCCTGCTTGAAACTAGTAATCTTACCCCTCAGATGATTAGTGCGTTGTGGAGGGAAGTATCTTTTGTAGAAGGCAAGTGCGAGAGTCTCCCAGTTGGTGATACCAGCAGCAGTCCGGTCAAGATTAATCAGCCACTCACAGGCTTAGTCAGTCAGAGAAAAAGGAAAAAGCACTTCCTTTATCTTGTCTTGTGTTACTCCCTTAGTAGCGAGAATAGTAGAGCAATAGTCGGTAAAGACTTCCATATGCTTTCGCAGATCTTCACCCGCCACACCTCGGTACAGATTCCTTTCCACCAGATTTATATAAGACGGATGGATATCGAAAGTGTTACCGTCCTCAGTTTGGAGGTTAAAACCTTTAGGAATCGAGGATGCTTTGGGCTCCGAGTGACTTGCAATGTTAGGCATCTTTACTGGCTTGTCGGCAGAAATGAGATTGTCTTCTTCAAAAGACGGTTCTGCAAATAAAAAGTGTTGTAGCTCGGGCTCGAAAGTACTCAAGTCTTCCTCTCGAAGTTCTCTTTGCAGATGGAGTCTATGCCGAAACAGTCTTTCTGGCTCCGAATCAGCTGGAACTAATACCGACCTGTTTGACCTGGGCATACACAACACTGAAAGAATTAAGTGAGAACTGTCTTAAGGAATAGAAATTCCCTGAGATGGATAAAAATAAACGAAATCAAAAATAGATAGGGCTATTGCCTCCCCGGCAACGGCGCCAAAATTTGATACCGTCGATTTGTACCAAAAATAAACCTAATTAAAACTAACAAAGAAGCTAGTGATAAGCAGGGTCGATCTCCACAGGGAGACAAGATATCTGTTAATGGTACATCTATTTGGTCACAAATGGGGGTTTGAATTTTGATTTCTAAACTAATAAAAGGTTTAAAGGAAAGAGCAGTAAAGAAAGAGCAATAAAAGGTAGAAAATATGATAAAGATGATCAGATAAGAGAAAGCATGCCAAGATTTTGGTTCACCATGGTAGTCTATTGAATCAGCTGTAAATAGCCTAGATAATCTACTGCGAGACGGATATAGAAAAGGTCCTTCCGGTCCACTTTCTATCCTAGACATCCACTAATTTAACTTCCGTCCTCGTCAAGGTAGTCTACTGTTCATAGCAGGTCTATTTAGTCCAATCTTCCGATCCAGGAGTAAATTTAACCAGATTAAAGGTAAATTAGAGGCGTTAAAGCAAGAAACGGTGAGATTAAGATTAATAAGAGAAGAAATATTACAATCTCTAGCAATCCGGCGTAAAGAACAAATCCACTAGCAAGAGATTAAAGGAAGAGAATTCAACAGTAGAAATATGAAAGAGAGATTAAGAGAGTTCTTAGATGAAAAACGCCTACTTAATAACCTAAATAATGAAAGCTTAAATAGGCAAAACAAAGTCTTTCACGAAATAAGTCCAACACGGGTTAATTAAGCCCGTGTAATACCAAAACCTCTCGATCGAGTGATATAAAACCACTCGATCGAGGACTTCATCAGCTAACCCTCTCGATCGAGTAAAAATTCTTCTCCATCGAGGAAACCCAAATTCCATCATTTCGATCGAGTAAAGTAAAGTACTCAATCGAACTCTTCTATCCTCCAAACCACTCGATCGAACCAAAATGCTTCTCGATCGAGTGCCTTTCTTCAAGATCAGCTTCTAAATCGTCATTGACTGCTTCGTTGACCACCCTTCACGCACTTCAAGGCATGATTCTCGCTCTAACATTCTCGTCTCCTCAATATGCATGCTAAATAGGACGAAAAGAGTACGGTTTCACCACTTTCAGGTTCATTTCTGCAATTCAGACAAAACAAACCAAAGTAGCCAATTCGGGGAATTTTGCAATACATAACGGTATAAAAATGCATAGAAATACATGCAACATAAGACTAAAAAGGCTATATAAAATGCACGTATCAAGGTACTCGATCGAACACTTATCAAAAAGACACGTTCGATTGAGTAGAAAAAGAAGTCGATCGAACACTCTAGTACTCGATCGAGTACTTTCAAGCGCACAATTCCTGCTTTGTGCAATGAACTTCAAACGGCTGCCATTTCTTCGTTACTTGGGAAAACAGAGCGTTTCCGGTGGAGTTGGAAAGCTAAGAGGACAATATTTTATATCCAATTAGAATCACCTGAAAATCTATTGTATAACTCGAGATATGGCTCTTCAAATTAGGCACTAATAATTTGAAGTTCTTCCTTTGCTCGCCTAGCTGTCTTACTTCTTTGTGCATCTCAAAATAGTAGTCTTCAAGCTCTGACTAAACTCGTCTCCTAAATGCATGCATAGGGACATGTATTAAGCTTGATTATGCTCCTTTCTGGTTCATGCCTGCAAATAATACAAGACAAACCAAAGTAGACTATTCGGGGGACATTTGTAGCTAAACACTACTAAATATGCATAGAAATGCGTGCAAATATGATACAAAAAGTCTATATAAAATGCACGCATCAAACTTCCCCAAACCAAACCTTTGTTTGTTCCCAAGCAAACTATATGAAAAACTAATAGAACGGAAAAGAAAATTCAGAGCTAGCTACAAATGCCCACTTAAACCGATTTAATGCAGCAAACTAACACTTATAGCAAAACAGTCAAGTGCAAACGAGTTATAAAATGTTTATAATAAAGCTGAACCGTCGACCTTGCAAGACCTTTAATGA